>NC_138776.1:228358564-228958564 GCF_965119305.1 Pelophylax lessonae
AATATAATTTTTTTTTTTTAACCTGAATAAAAATTTTAAGTTTCTGCGAACACCTGCGAAGTGAAAGGACCATGATCATCTGAGTACTGAGAGAATTTGTTGCACACTTATGCATACAGTATGTGGACAAAACTAGGAGGATACATGGTAAGGCTAGCTCTCCCTATCTTTATGGCAGGCTGCGAATCCTCCAGAACAATCAGTTTATTCATAAAATATACCATGTAATAAATAAACCTAATAAGGCTAAAAAAAAAGGGTGGGCTCTGGGAGCAGAGCACGGCGCCCCAAGCCCACCCAGTTGTGTGACAATAGTGAATGAATATTGTCACATGGATCCTCCTCCTGGCCAATCAGGAAGCGGGTCTGAGACCCGTTTCCCGAAAGGAGAAGCCATGCCATTGGCCATGGAGAAGGAGGGAGGAGACGCAGAAAACAGGGAGAAGAAGCCGAAGCTGAAGCTGCCACCGCTGTGTGCTGCTGCTGCCTGCCCTCCCTCCACATATCCAGGCAAGGTGAGTGAGCCAGTGAGGGGAGAGGGGGAGGTGGTATGGTGTGCGGCTGTGGCCTGGTGTGGTCGGGGGGGGGGGGGGTGGTGGTATGGTGTGCGGCTGTGCCCTGGTGTGGTCGGGAGGGGTGGTGGTATGGTGTGCGGCTGCGCCCTGGTGTGGTCCTGGGGGGAGGTAGTATGGTGCGGTCCGTCTGCCGCCCCCCCCCGGCCCATGGAGCACCAGCCGCCACTGTTATCTACATGTAAATCTTATTTCAGGGTGTATGTGTTGGAAGTTGCCTTTTAACTCAATGTTAATGCCTGTTCTTTTTCTGAAGAAATAGCAGTGAAACTGCTTAAGGAAACCAGCCAAATATTTTTTTTCTATCGTTTAACTTCCTCCCGAAATAGAATGGAATTTAACTGCTGTCACCATCAAAACATTTTTTAAACTAGCTCAAATATGGTTAAGTGACATGTTTGTTTTTGTTCTTTTAGTATGTACCGTATGTATTCTAAAATGTATCTTATGCCAAATGCATGAAAACACATCTTTTCCACAAAGCGCCTATTGTTTGTTTTTGATAAATAAATTATTATCATGATCCTAGCAAGAGCATCAAACCTGTATTGTATTTGTCACACTCCATACAGGCTTGCCCACAGTGTATGTAGAGTGCTGCAGTGAATTGGTGAATGGCACCACCATACAGTCATAGGAAAAAAAGGACGTCTGCCTTTGAAAAGAAATCCTGCCAGGTCCTAAAACATTGGCCTTTAATGCCAGTTGCATTATATGAATAAAGAACGAGAAAATGTCTAGCAAGGGTATGTCAACTACCTGAAATTTCTGCTTCTTTAAGTATCTGTCTGTCCAAGCTGCGAAAGCTGTAATGCTGTAATGTATACTTGTGTCCACTGGGACATTAAAATTTCCTCTTGCTACAACAGAAATCCATAAAAACTAGGAGAGCAGTGTGTTATGCCATCATTCCATAAAAAACTGTCTGTGGTTCCCCAAGACAACAACCACAGTTTAAAGCGACATGGTTCATTTAGAAAAAAAAAAAAAGATCCTCCTCTTTTTGGGTACCCCACCGGCGCCCCTGGTTCCTCCTTTTTAGCCAGTGTTCCCAGTAGCAAGCCGTTTACTATGGGGGCACTGGTGCGGGCTCGCTCCCAAGCCCCGCTCTATGCATCTATAAGACACACAGAGCTGTGGATCAGCCCCGCCTCCCACTCTCTCTTCATTGGCTCACTGGCTCCTGCTGCTGTATCAGCCAATGAGGAATGAGAGATCTGGGAGAAGCTCAGCTCTCATGAACATCGCTGGATTGGGATGGAGCTCAGATGAGTATTAAGGGGGGGGCTGGGGGAAGCTGCTGCAAACAGTAGGTTCTTAACCTACATAGAATGCATGAAGGTAAAAAACCTTGAGCCTTTAAAACCACTTTAACTATAAGTCATTAAACCTAAAATATATTTCAATTGCTTGTTCTGGTGAAACAGAGCAAGACAGGTAGTGAATACAAAAACGTAAAACTGATGATTTTTTTAATTACAATATTAAACTTAACATAAACTGACTTTTAGTTTGCTGGTCCTTCTGGGTCTACCATTAAACAAAAGCCCCCTGACCCTTATATACTTTCTTGTGTCCTAGAATGGGTTCCCCCCAGAGTCATTGCTGCCACTGTCTCAAGCAGTGTTTCTTCTGTAAACTGCAACAAAGAACTGGATTTGTGAGCGGCAAATGTACTAATTTGCTGTTGTGCAGTCAATCAAAACATTTGGCTCACACAGGTATAGTAATTTGCCACCTCACGATAAGCCAGAAGCAACATAAAGTGAGGTAGAGGTCACTGAAACTCTGGAGAAACCTGCACTGGGACAAAAGTGCATATTTTGCTTAAACAGAAGAGATTTTTTTTAAATAGCAGACTCAAGGTATCCTGCAGACCTAAAAGCAATTTTACTAGTCACATAATGTTAATAAACTGAAAAAGACCTGAGGTATTTCATTGTATTTATTATAATTGTTATTACTATGAATTTGTAATGTAGAGGAAGTCCGTGGGACTAGATAAATATGATGAGATTTCACAATTACTTTGCTTATGCCGCTGAAAGAAGAGCATTCAATTCACTGGTACTCCATACAGTAGTGAGACCTGTCCAAAATTTTAAGTTAATCCAAGTACACTCCCTTCCCTGTGTATTGCAAATATTGCACTACAGAAGCCATAGTTCTGTAGTGATTGTCCATCAGATTCTCTTATCTAGGCATGTCCCTATTTACAGATATTCAATAATAATTTTAGGATACATCTCTAGATCCATCACATCTAGAAAGCAACAAAACTTTAAATTGCATTTGGTGCATAGGTATTAAATAAAAGGCTGAGGAAAGCCAAATGATAACATTTTACCTTTCATAAATAGACCCTGCTGTATGTACAGTATCTCACAAAAATTAGTACACCCCTCACATTTTTGTAAATATTTTATTATATCTTTTCATTTTTTTCCAATTTATGATATCTTTTTATGTGACAACACTGAAGAATTTACACTTTGCTACAATGTAAAAATAGTGAGTGTACAGCTTGTATAACAGTGTAAATTTGCTGTCCCCTCAAAATAACTCAACACAGCCATTAATGTCTAAACTGCTGTCAACAATAGTGAGTACATCCCTAAGTGAAAATGTCCTAATTGGGCCCAATTAGCCATTTTCCCTCCCCGGTGTCATGTGACTCGTTAGTGTTACAAGGTCTTAGGTGTGAATGGGGAGAAGGTGTGATAAATGTGGTGTTATCGCTCTCACTCTCTCATACTGGTCACTAAACGTTCAACATGGCACCTCATGGCAAAAAACTCTTTAGGATCTAAAAAAAATAATTGCTGCTCTATATAAAGATGGCCTAGGCTATTGGGAGATTGCCAAGATCCTGAAACTGAGCTGCAGCACGGTGGCCAGGACCATACAGCGGTTTTACAGGACAGATTCCACTCAGAACAGGCCTCGCCATGGTCGACCAAAGAAGTTGAGTGCAGGTGCTCAGCGTCATATCCAGAGGTTGTCTTTGGGAAATAGACGCATGAGTGCTGCCAGCATTGCTGCAGAAGTTGAAGGTGTGGGGGGTCGGCCTGTCAGTGCTCAGACCATTCGCCGCACAATTCATCAAATTGGTCTGCATAGCTGTCGTCCCAGAAGGAAGCCTCTTCTAAAGATGATGCACAAGAAAGCCTGCAAACAGTTTGCTGAAGACAAGCAGACTAAGGACATGGATTACTGGAACCATGTCCTGTGGTCTTATGAGACCAAGGTAACCTTATTTGGTTCAGATGGTGTCAAGCGTGTGTCGCGCCAATCAGGTGATGAGTACAAAGACAAATGTGTCTTGCCTCAGTCAAGCATGGTGGTGGGAGTGTCATGGTCTGGGGCTGCATGAGTGCTGCCGGCACTGGGGAATTACAGTTCATTGAGGGAACCATTAATGCCAACATGTACTGTGACATACTGAAACAGAACATGATCACCTCCCTTCAGAGACTGGGCTGCAGGGCAGTATTCCAGTATGATAACGACCCCAAACACACCTCCAAGATGACCTCTGCCTTGCTAAAGAAGCTGAGGCTAAAGGGGATGGACTGGCCAAGCATGTCTCCAGACCTAAACCTTATTGAGCATTTGTGGGGCATCCTCAAATGGAAGGTGGAGAAGCTCAAGGTGTCTAACATCCACCAGCTCCCTGATGTCGTCATGGAGGAATGGAAGAGGACTCCAGTGGCAACCTGTGAAGCTCTGGTGAACTCCCTGCCCAAGAGGATTAAGGCAGTGCTGGAAAATGATGATGGCCACACAAAATATTGACACTTTTGGCCCAATTTGGACATTTTCACTTAGGGATGTACTCCAACTTCTGCAGCAATGCTGGCAGCACTCATACGTCTATTTCCCAAAGACAACCTCCGGATATGACGCTGAGCACCTGCACTCAACTTCTTTGGTCGACCATGGCGAGGCCTGTTCTGAGTGGAATCTGTCCTTTTAAACCGCTGTATGGTCCTGGCCACCGTGCTGCAGCTCAGTTTCAGGGTCTTGGCAATCTTCCAATAGCCTAGGCCATCTTTATGTAGAGCAAAAATTCTTTTTTTTGGATACTCAGAGAGTTTTTTGCCATGAGGTGCCATGTTGAACTTTTAGTGAACAGTATGAGAGAGTGAGAGCGATAACACCGAACTTATCACACCTTCTCCCCATTCACACCTAAGACCTTGTAATACTAACGAGTCACATGACACCGGGAAAGGAAAATGGCTAATTAGGCCCAATTAGGACATTTTCACTTAGGGGTGTACTCACTTTTGTTGCCAGTGGTTTAGACATTAATGGCTGTGTGTTAAGTAATTTTGAGGGGACAGAAAATTGACACTGTTATACAAGCTGTACACTCACTACTTTACATTGTAGCAAAGTTTCATTTCTTCAGTGTTGTCACACGAAACGATATAATAAAATATTTACAAAAATGTGAGGGGTGTATTCACTTTTGTGAGATACTGTATATCTGTGGTAAAATAATTTGCTTCCTCCCATTGTTTGCCAGTACCATTGTCTGGTCACATTAGCTTACCTATCTATATAGGAATAATCATCTACCAGTTTGTTAAATTAACTATTTTATTTTATAATTTTTTTTTTTTAAGATTTTAAATAAAAGGTACAATACATGAGCAATAAATTAACTTTTTTATTTAAGTTCTGCTTGAGAATTAACTGCTTTTTTTCCTTATTTGCAAGCCTATGTTATCTATAATCAATGACTGGCACTGCATAGACATGCCAACAGAGAGCTATTTACTTGGATGTATGCAATAACCAAAACTTACAACATATGATATAAAGGACCTGCTAATGAGTAAGTTATCCTTTGTTTTCAGCTTAAATCCTTTAGGAACTGCTATCACACAAGATCTTAATGGTGTATATTGGAACTCTGTACCATATTTCATAACAAAATCTTCCAGTTCTTTTAATATTGCAGGAGGTCTAAGGTTTTCTAGAACTTCTCATAAAGATTCAGTTAGGCATGAATCTGGTAATTAGAGAGGCCATAAAATGCATTTTCATTCTTGTATTTTTTTTTTAGCTCCAAAAATGTGGACAATAGTATGAAATATGAAAGCGTTATCAGGAAGACTGTACTAACTACCCTGTCCTGAAAATTGCTTCATATTATTTGTCCACAAATAATTAAATATTATTCTACTGTGTTGTTTACAAGAGAATTATTAGGACACTATACCCATGTCTTTCCTGATGCATATTTAAGGCATACTGTGAGGTGTCAGTGAGATTGTAAGGCTCTGAAGTGACAAGGACAAATAAATGTGAAATGTTAAACTACGATGGTAGATCAGTAGTTGAAAAGGCAGCTCGACTGCAAAGTGATAAAGCAAGACAATGAAGCTTAGGATAGTCTAGCTAATATCAGATGCCAGATATATGAAGAAGATGTGTAGGATGTTATAGTCAACTATATACATAAAGTAGTTTAGGGTAAGAACAGCAAAGGAGTGGGGCCAAATTCTATAATCCTATGGAGAAGGCCCCAGAATCTGTAGACCTCTTTTCATCTCCTCGGCCGGCTAGTGTCTGGTCACTTTTGAAAATGTGGCTGCCAAAAGCTGGGGTGGAATCAGAAATCTAAAAGACAAAGACAATAGAACATGTAAATAACTGAACAGTTGTACAAATATTGGCATGGTCTACTGTAAAGAAGGTTAGTTGTTAAACATTAGGGGATCTGCAAATTACGCTTATTATTGTATTATTATATCAGAAATAATTATTTCACTTACAATGAGCAACCAAGTTGGAATCAGACAAAAACTTTGCATTCCAGACAATCAGGGCAGCAACTAGTTAGATATAAACATAATCATTATCGGTATCAAAAACTGAATCAGCTTATATGCCAAAAGTGAAATGGCATCAACTGGGGAGGTCTGTGGAAACACCACAGATTACCAGTTTGCTTGGCCAGGCAAACTAATACACTTTTCCGAACCTGGTCTGTTAGACTACTTATCAGTTTGCTTGAAATGTAATTTGAAAAACTAAAGTCAAATATTCTGGTTTTCTGGCTTATCGTGTTCTACTGGACCCTACAGAGGTACACTATTTGCTATAACTGCAGATACACCCTTCTGGGCAATCACTCAAAAAAATGGGGTAATAGGGGTCTTTGGACAGCAATAAAAAAGTCAGAGGTTTTAATCCCTACCCACCCAACTAAAAAATAACTAGGAGGTGCAGCTACATCATTAACAATGATGGGAGGATGGTTACAGAGGACACTGATAAAGCAACCGTACTGAATGCCTTTTTCTCATCAGTCTTTACACAGGAATCGGAGGGGTACACTGACCATGACTGTATAGTTAGTAGTAATACACAGGACTTGCCACTATGGCTAACAGAGGGGGAAATCAGGGAAAGGCTGGATAAACTCAACACAAACAAATCACCAGGCCCGGATGGCGTACATCCGAGAGTACTCAAGGAACTCAGTAAGGTTATATCCAGACCACTGTTCCTGATCTTTGCGGACAGTATTAGGACAGGAGATGTACCAGGGGAGTGGAGGAAAGCTAACGTGATTCCGATATTCAAAAAGGGTCAGAGGCATATACCGGGAAACTATAGGCCTGTCAGTCTGACATCAGTAGTATGTAAACTTCTGGAGGGGATGATAAGGGACTATATCGTAGAGTTTGCTAAGAACAACAGCATCATCAGTAGTAACCAGCACGGGTTTACAAATGGGCGTTCTTGTCAAACCAATCTCTTAACATTCTACGAGGAGGTGAGCTGTGAGCTAGATAGGGGCAGACCAGTGGATGTGGTGTACCTAGATTTTGCTAAGGCGTTTGATACAGTTCCCCATAAGCGCTTAATTTATAAAATAAGGTCTGCAGGTATCGACAGCAGGGTTTGCTCTTGGATACGGAACTGGCTAAAAGGGCGTATCCAAAGGGTGGTAATAAACAGCACATACTCAGACTGGTCTGAGGTAGTAAGCGGGGTCCCCCAAGGCTCAGTCCTAGGACCAACCTTGTTCAATTTATTCATAAACAGCATTGAGGACGGGATCAGTAGTTCAATATCAGTTTTTGCAGATGACATAAAATTAGGCAGGACAATAACAGCACAGCATGAAGCAGATATCCTACAGAATGACCTGGACAAAATAACGGAGTGGGCAAAGACATGGCAAATGAGGTTTAACGTGGAGAAATGTAAGGTTTTACACTTGGGGACTAGAAACATAAAAGCACAATACACGTTAGGAGGGGAACCCTTGGGAGAATCAAAAATGGAGAAGGATCTGGGAGTCTTGGTTGATGATAGACTAGGCAACAGCATGCAATGTCAAGCGGCAGCTGCCAAGGCTAGCAGAATATTAGCATGCATAAAGAAAGGGATGTATTCCAGAGATAAAACTATAATCCTTCCACTTTATAAAACTCTGGTCCGACCTCATCTGGAGTATTCGGTCCAGTTCTGGTCACCAGTCCTCAGAAGGGATGTGTTGGAGCTGGAGAGAGTCCAGAGAAGGGCAACTAAACTAATTAGGGGATTGGAGGACCTTGATTATGAGGAGCGTCTGCAATCGCTTGATTTATTCTCCCTGGAGAAGAGACGCCTGAGGGGGGACATGATAGCAATTTTTAAATATCTAAATGGGGATCTAGGCTTAGAAAAAAAGCTGTTCAGTCGAAGGGATTGCATGAGAACTCGGGGGCATACAATGCGATTAGAGGAGAAGCGTTTTAACCTCAGGCAACGTGGGGGGTTCTTTACTGTTAGGGCTACAAGATTGTGGAATTCTCTACCACATGAGGTGGTTTCTGCGGGTAGTATGGTGGCTTTCAAAAGACTCTTAGACGTACATCTCAAGGATCAGAACATTCAGGGGTATGCAAGATGATTACAGCCACACACATCTACACAGGTTGAACTGGATGGACTTTTGTCTTTATTCAACCTCACCAACTATGTAACTATGTAACTATGTAACTAGCTACAGCTACTAGTGGTTGTATCAATCACACACACACAGTTGTCCAGCCACTTTTTAGAAGTACACTTCACTGCGCCCCCTCCCTACAAAAAAATTGTACCGCCCAGGGCATCCTTCCCTTCCGCCCCCCTCGTACCGGCTCTGATCCCTACATAGATGATCTGATTTTTATCCTTGATTGAGCTGGGTTTGTGTTGGGAAAATGTATAGAATATCCTAATAGCAATGAATTAAACCTAAGATTCAAAGGACAACAAAACGATCATACTATACCATTTTTGGATGTGGCATTATCACATAGTGGGGGCAAAGTGAGAACCAATCTATACAGAAAACCATTGTCAGGTAATACCATTCTCAGAGCTGACTCTGGGCACCCCAGAAATACCAACAGGGGTTTTCCAGCGGGTCAGATGCTGAGGATTTGCCGCATTTGCTCTGAGGAAGTGGATTACCAGTATGAGTCTGAACAAATGTGTCAGCGCTTCACTCAGCGTGGTTATTCTTTTGCTGATTTGAACAGAGTGCTGGACATCGCCTTGGCCACACCCAGGGGAAACCTCTTGAGGGGTATAAGAAAAAGGGCTGGCAATTGTAGTGCACCAGTATTTTCCACAGATTATAGCATGGAATTTTGCAAGGTGAGGAAAATTGTAGAGAAGTACATTCCAGTGCTATATCAGGATGAGGTCTACACCAAAGTTCTTAAAAATAGGATTAAAGTGATGTCAAGATGAGCCCCTACTTTGAGACAGTATTTATCCCCTAGTTACTTTTCATCGAAGAGACCCAGTAACACACATTGGTTAAGCTTCAGAGGCAACTTCAAATGTGGTGCAAATGATTGACCATGTTGTCCGAGAATTATTGAGGGGGACAAATTTAGATCTAGCACAAGTGGAAGAGAGTATGGTGTAAAATCTTTCATTAATTGTAATACAAAAAATGTGATATACCTCATCACTTGTGCTATATGTAATGTCCACTATGTCGGGGGAATAACCAGGCAGTTACGCGACCGCCTGAGAGACCATGTATATGACACCGTCAAACATCATGATTAGGGTTGAGCGAACCCGGACTGTATTGTTCGGGATCGTACCGGACTTTTGGGTGTTTGGTACCCGGACACGGATCCGAACATTTCACTGTATGTTCGGGATACAGTCCGTTGTTCGGTAATTTATTTCATGTTTTGGCGCGGTTTTAATGGCGCGGTTTCAACAGCTGCAAGGCAGCCAATCAGCAAGCGTTTAACTAGTGTGCCCTTAGAAGCCATCACAGCCTTGCCTACTAATGGCATGGCTGTGATTGGCCAGTGCAGCATGTGACCCATCCTCTATATAAGCTGGAGTCACATAGCACCGCACGTCACTCTGCTCTAACTACTGTAGGGAGAGGTTCCTGCTGCTGCTGAGGGAGAGATAGGAGATTATTGTAGGGGCAGGCTGGAGATTGCTTTCAGGGAAAGAATAGGAAGAATCTTCTTTAATCAGACAGCGATCTACATTGATTTTTTTTTGTGTGGGGGTGCAGTGCATGATCTTTTTGACCTGACCTGAGCCTAGTAAATAGCGAGAACAAAAAAACTTTTATCAGTCTGTTAGTTGGACGGCGTGCGGCGTGTAGCAGCCATTTAATGCAAGCTCAGTGCATATGTGTCTGCTTGATCTGGATTTAAAAAAAAAAACATTTTTTCCTTTATATTTTACTGTGACTTACAGCGTTTAGACACTGCATTTCTAATCTGCTATTCCAAAAGCACCGATTTAAGGGGACAATTATTTTTCAGTTTTTCATTCATACTCTACTGTGGCACTGTCATACAGCGTTCAGACACTGCAGTTCTGATCTGCTATTCAAAAAGCACCGATTTAAGGGGACAATTATTTTTCAGTTTTTCATTCATACTTTACTGTGACACTGTCATACAGCGTTTAGACACTGCAGTTCTAATCTGCTATTCAAAAAGCACCAATTAAAGGGAAAAATAAAAATTTCTCATTCATACGTTACTGTGAGATACACCCGTTGGATACTGTTGTTCTATTCCGCATTTCAATAGTGAAAAATTCAGCGTTTCATTTAGTGAAAAAATAAATAAATTGCAGCATAGTCTGCATATGTTACAGTGAGATACACCCATTGGATACTGTTGTTGTATTCCGCTTTTCAATAAAAACCCATTTAGGGGAAAAAAATTAAATTGCGGCCTAGTCTGCATATGTTACAGTGAGATACACCCATTGGATAATGTTGTTGTATTCCGCTTTTCAATAAAAACCCATTTAGGGGGAAAAAATTAAATTGCGGCCTAGTCTGCATATATTACAGTGAGATACATTCATTGGATACTGTTGTTGTATTTCGCTTTTCAATAAAAACCCATTTAGGGGAAAAAAATTAAATTGCAGCCTAGTCTGCATATTTTACTGTGAGATACACCCTTTGGATACTGTTGTTCTATTCCGCTATTCAATAAACACCCATTTAGGGGAAGATCCTAAATTAGAGAAATATGAGGAGAAGGTCATATAAGGGACGTGGCCTGGGTCGTGTTGCTGCTGGTGGAGCTCCTGTTGCAAGGAGAGGACATGGTCGATCTGTGTCAGCTACACGCACAAGTGAAACACCTTCCTAAGGTCTGAGTAGGCGACAGAACCTGCAGCAGTATTTTGCAGGGCCTAATGTGCCTCTACAAATGTTGAGGCCAGAACAAGTACAGGCGATAGTAGATTGGGTTACTGACAGTGCCTCTAGTTCCTTCACATTGTCTCCCACCCAGTCTACTACTGAAAGGTCAGAGTTGGCACCTGCAGCCGATGTCTATCAATCTTTCACCTCACCCCCTTGCAAATCAGGCAAGCAGTATGAGCCCCAAGTCATTCAGCAGTCTCTTCTTCTTTTTGATGACTTTGTTGGCATGGTTTCCCAGGGCTATCCACCTAGCCCTGCCCCAGAAGTGGAAGAGATTGAGTGCACTGATGCCCAACCACTTATGTCTCAAGATGAGTACATGGGAGGACCATCGCAGCATGTCTCGGATGATGACCAAACACAGGTGCCAACTGCTGCGGAATTCCGAATTGTGGAGACCGACAAGGAGGGCAGGGGTGAAGACTGGGTGGAAGATGATGTGGAGGACGATGAGGTCCTCGACCCCACATGGAATGAACGTCATGCAGGTGACCTGAGTAGTTTGGAGGAAGAGGCGGTGGTCGCACAGAGCCACCAGCACAGCAGAAGAGGGAGAAGGGTGCAAAAGGAGAGTGGCCGTGCCCTACACACTACGCCTGCTACTGCCCAACGCAGCAAGGGACCGAGCACACCAAAGCCAGCTCAAAGGAGTTCCCTAGTGTGGCAGTTCTTCAGACAATGTGATGATGACAGGACACGAGTGGTTTGCACGCTGTGCAATCAGAGCCTGAAGCGAGGCATAAACCTTCTCAACTTGAGCACAACCTGCATGACCAGGCATCTAAGTGCAAAGCACGAGCTGCAGTGGAGTAGACACCTCAAAAACCAAGAAAGGTCTCTGGCTCCTCCTGCTTCCTCTTCTGCTGCAGCCTCTGCCTCTTCATCCACCTCTGTAGCGACAGTGGCACCTGCCACCCCGCAAACAGAGGATCTGCCAGCAACACCCCTACCTGGGTCACCAACAACCATCTCCACAATGTCCCGTGGAAGCGTTCAGCTTTCTATCTCCCAAACACTGGAGCGGAAGAGGAAGTACCCCCATACCCACCCGCGATCCCTGGCCCTGAATGCCAGCATTTCAAAATTCCTGGCCTTTGAAATGCTGTCATTCCGTCTGGTGGAGACGCAGAGTTTTTTTTAAAAGCCTTATGGCGGTGGCTGTCCCACAGTACATCGTGCCCAGCCGCCACTACTTTTCCAGGCAAGCGATCCCTTCCCTGCACAACCAAGTGGGTGACAAAATCAGGTGTGCACTGCGCAACGCCATCTGTGGCAAGGTCCACCTAACTACAGATACATGGGACAGTAAGCACGGTCAGGGACGTTATATCTCCCTAACAGCACACTGGGTAAATGCAGTGGCGGCTGGGCCTGAGGCGGATAGCAGTTTGACACATGTCCTTCCACCACCGAGGATTGCAGGGCGCTTCAGTTTTCCTCCTGTTCCTAACTTCTCCTACTCCGCTTCCTCATCCTCTACCACCTCCTCATCCGGTCAGCGTAACACCTTCACCACCAACATCAGCACAGCCAGGAGTAAACGACAGCAGGCAGTTTTAAAACTTGCTTGTTTGGGGGAAAAACCACACATCGCGCAGGAGTTGTGGAGGGGCATTGAACAGCAGACCGATGAGAGGTTGCTGCCAGTGAGCCTCAAGCACGGCCTGGTGGTGTGCGATAACGGGCGAAATTTCGTAGCAGCTCTGGGCCTAGCCGGTTTGACACACATCCCTTGCCTGGCACATGTGCTGAAATTGGTGGTGCAGAGGTTCCTTAGAAATTACCCCGATATGTCAGAGCTGCTGTAGAAAGTGCGGGCCGTCTGTGCGCACTTTCGGCATTCTCACCCTGCTGCTGCTCGCCTGTCAGCGCTGCAGCCTAACTTCGGCCTTCCCGCTCACCGCCTCATATGTGACGTGCCCACAAGGTGGAACTGCACCTTGCACATGCTGGCCAGACTGTGCAAGCAGCAGCAGGCCATAGTGGAGTTTCAGCTGCAGCACGCACGCGTGAGTCGCTCTGCGGAACAGCACCACTTCACCACCAATAACTGGGCCTCCATGCGCTGTTTCGAGTACTCCACCAACATGGCAAGTGCCGATGACGCCATTCTCAGCTTAACTATCCCACTTCTATGCCTTCTTAAAAAACAACTTTGGGCTATGATGGAAGAGGGTGTGGCACAGGATGAGGAGGAGAAGGAGGAGGAGGAAGAAGAGGTATCATTTCCAAGGCTTTCAGGGCAGTCATTCACAAGTGGCTCCAAGGGTGGGTTCCTCCACCCACAAACGCCAGGTACACAATTGTCCACCAGGGGCACAGTTCTGGAGGATGACAAGGATGAGGAGGAGGACATGGAGGAGGAGATGGAACCATGTTCACAGCAGGGTGGCACCCAGGCCAGCTCATGGCCATCACTGGTGCATGGCTGGGGAGATACAGAAGACACAGAGGATACACCTCCCACAGAGGACAGCTTTTCATTGCCTCTGGGCAGCCTGGCACACATGAGCGATTACATGCTGCAGTGTCTCTGCAACCGACGAGTTTCCAACATTGTAACTTGTGCTGATTACTGGGTGGCCACCCTGCTGGATCCCCGTTACAAGGACAACGTACCGTCCTTTATTCCCTCACTGGAGCATGATCGCAAGATGCGCGACTACAAGCGCATGCTGGTAGACGCACTGCTGGTGGCATTCCCACCTGACAGCGGGGGCACAGTGGAAGCACAAGGCCAAGGCAAGGGAGGAGGAGGAAGAGGTCATCAACACTGCCAGGGCACCGCCAGCACCTCATAAGGCAGGGTTAGCATGGCCGACATGTGGAAAAGCTTTGTCAGCACTCCACAACAAGCAGCAGCACCAGCAGCTGATATGGAAAGTCTTAGCAGGAGGCAGCATTTCACTAACATGGTGGAGCAGTATGTGTGCACACGCCTAGAAGTACTGAATGATGTTGGCATGGTTTCCCAGGGCCATCCACCTAGCCCTGCCCCAGAAGTGGAAGAGATTGAGGGCACCGCTGCCCAACCACTTATGTCTCAAGATGAGTACATGGGAGGACCATCGCAGCACGTCTCGGATGATGACCAAACACAGGTGCCAACTGCTGCGGAATTCTGAATTGTGGAGACCGACAAGGAGGGCAGGGGTGAAGACTAGACGTACTGAATGATGATGCAGCATTTCACTAACATGGTGGAGCAGTATGTGTGCACACGTCTAGACGTACTGAATGACGGGTCTGCCCCCTTCAACTTCTGGGTCTCCAAATTAGGCACATGGCCTGAACTTTCCCTTTACGCCTTGGAGGTGCTGGCCTGCCCTGCAGCCAGTGTATTATCTGAACGGGTATTTAGCACGGCTGGGGGCGTTATCACAGACAAGCGCAGCCACCTGTCCAGAGCCAATGTGGACAAGCTCACGTTCATTAAAATGAACCAGGCATGGATACCACAGGACTTGTCCGTACCTTGTGCAGAATAGTCATGTATACCGGCCTTACCCAGCCATTGCTGGATTTGATCTTTCTTACTCTTTTGGGGTGTACCCGAACTTAAAATTTCTTTTTATTAAAAACCAAAACCAGCGTTGGATACCTCGTCCTCCTCCTCCACTGCCACTGCCGCTTCCACCTACACCGCCATATCCACCGCCACCTCAACCTCCTACTCCATATGGGCCTCTTCCTCCTCCTACATCATTCAAGATGATTATTTTTTATTTTTATGTTTTTTATGTTCTTTTAAGTTATTTCCCTATCCACATTTGTTTGCAGAGCACTTCCCCATGCTCTTAAGATGATTTTGCTGCCATTTGCAGCCCTCTAGCCCTTTCCATGTGTGTTTTAGAGGCATTTTAGTGCTCAAAAGTTCGGGTCTCCATTGACTTCAATGGGGCTCGGGATCGGGAAAAAGTTTGTGACCCGGACTTTTTTTTCAAGTTCGGCCGAACTCGCCGAACCCGAACATCCAGGTGTTCGCTCAACTCTACTCCCAATCATCCTGAAGTCCATGGTCCCACAGATCTGGGCTAGAGTCCCAGAGCCCAGTGCAGAAACATGTTCCACCACTGGGCTCCACTCAATGTGAGTATCATTAGGGATGATCGAACTTTTCAAAAGTTCGGTTCGGCCAGAACATCCGAACTTCCAGAAGGTTCGGCCCGGATTTCAGAACCCCATTGAAATCAATGGGACCCAAACTTCGGTAATCAAAAAACACAATTTTGAAGCCCTAAAACCCAATAAATGCCCTAAAAAGTGCCTAGGGTTCTGGGTCATGCCCCAGGGACTATTAATCACACAAAAAAAAGTTCTTAAAAATTGTCATTTTTGATAGATAGCCAATAGGGTTGAGCGAACACCTAGATGTCCGTGTTCGACGGGTTCGGCCGAACTTTAAAAAAAAGTCCGGGTCCGTGTCCCGGACTTTTACCGAACTTTTCCCGGACACCGAACCCCATTGAAGTCAATGGGGACCCGAACTTTAAGGCACTAAAATGGCTCTAAAACACCAAAGGAAAGGGCTAGAGTGCTGCAAATGGCAGCAAAACGTAATTAAGAGCATGGCAAGTGCTCTGCAAACAAATGTGGATAGGGAAATAACTTAAAACAACAAAAAAAAAACAGAAAAATAAAACAATGTTCTTCTTCATCTCTGAAGGACGAGGCCCATATGGAGTAGGAGGGAGGTTGAGGTGGTGGTGGATGTGGCGGTGACATAGGCGTGCGCACAGGGTGTGCTGGGTGTGCCTGGGCACACCCTAATCACCTAGGGCACATAGCATTGCCAGTGAGGAGATGGGAAAGATCTCCCTGGGACCTGCTCTGCTCTATTTCTCCTTGCCTACAGGTACATGGCCCCGATACATTACTCTCCCTGCTGGCAAACACATGCATGTGTATTTCAACTTTGGGGTGCACACCTTAATGCAATAGGCTGCGCACACCTATGGGCGGTGTAGGTGGAAGCGGCGGTGGAGGAGGACCAGGGCCGGATTAACAGCATCATGGGCTTGGTGCTGAGGATTTTGAAGGGCCTTAAGGGCCGTGCCTTGCCATGCACCCAGAGGAGGAAGGGTGCAGCCATGCATGCCTAATTCAACATGGGATGCTGTCTCTGAAGCCCATAAACACATCCATGCATCGCCAACTGTCCCTCCTTGTCCGGCCTTCACGCTGTGTGGGGAGGTTCTGAGGGTGCTGCCTGGGGAAGCGAGCATAGAAGCCAGACTTCTGTGTTTACAAGTGACAGAAGAGCGGTAACAGTGAATATGGCCAACCCGGGGCCTATATAAAAGGTAGGGGCCTGGAGCTGCAGCTCCAATAGCCCCTACATTAATCTGGCCCTGAGGAGGAGGACGAGGTAGCCAACACTGCTTCTTTTCAAAAATTTTAAATGAGGGTACACCCCAAAAGAGTGAGAAAGAGCAAAAATGGAACAATGGGTGGGTAAGGTCGGTATCCATTGCTATTCTGCATAAGGTACGGAAAAGTCCCGTGGGATCCATGCCTGGTTCATTTTAATGAACGTGAGCTTGTCCACATTGTCTCTGGACAGGCGGCTGCGCTTGTCTGTTATAACGCCCCCAGCCGTGCTAAATACCCGTTCAGATAATACACTGGCTGCAGGGCACGCCAGCACCTCCAAGGCGTAAAGGGCAAGCTCAAGCCATGTGCCCAATTTGGAGACCCAGAAGTTGAAGGGGGCAGACCCGTCATTCACTACATGTAGGCGTGTGCACACATACTGCTCCACCATGTTGGTAAAATGCTGCCTCCTGCTAAGACGTTCCATCTGAGCTGCTGGTGCTGCTGTTTGTTGTGGCGTGCTGACAAAGCTTTTCCACATTTCGGCCATGCTAACCCTGCCTTCTGAGGTGCTGGCGGTGCCCTGGTTGCGTTGGCGACCTCCTCCTCCTCCTCCTCTGCCTTGTGCTTCCACTGTGGCCCCGCTGTCAGATGGGAATGCCAGCAGCATGGCGTCTACCAGCGTGCGCTTGTACTCGCGCATCTTGCGATCGCGCTCCAGTGAGTGAATTAAGGACGGTACGTTGTCCTTGTAACGGGGATCCAGCAGCGTGGCCACCCAGTAATCAGCACAAGTTAGAATGTGGGCAACTCGGCGGTCGTTGTGGAGACACTGCAGCATGTAATCGCTCATGTGTGCCAGGCTGCCCAGAGGCAACGAAAGGCTGTCCTCTGTGGGAGGTGTATCGTCCGTGTCCTCTGTATCCCCCCAGCCACGCACCAGTGATGGCCATGAGCTGGCCTGGGTGCCACCCTGCTGTGAACATGGTTCCATCTCCTCCTCCAGCTCCTCCTCCTCCTCATCCTCCTCATCCTCCAGAACTGTGCCCCTGCTGGACAATTGCGTCCCTGGCGTTTGCGTGTGCAGGAACCCACCCTCGGAGCCCCTTGCGAATGACTGCCCTGAAAGCCTTGGAAATGTTACCTCTTCATCCTCCTCCTCCTCCTCATCCTGTGCCACATCCTCTTCCATCATCGCCCGAATTGTTTTTTCAAGGAGGCATAGAAGTGGGATAGTTAAGCTGAGAACGGCGTCATTGCCACTGGCCATGTTGGTGGAGTACTCAAAACAGCGCAACAAGGCACACAGGTCTCGCATGGAGGCCCAGTTAAATTAAATAGCGGAATAGAAAATATGATCCAAAAAAAGTGTATGTATATCACACGTACACAACCACACTGGGCCCCAATTACTATTGTTTGTACCCCTAAAAGGCTAGATGAGGAGTAGGGGGAGTATGGAACAGGCAGCACCCTCAAACCTTCAGAAGTATGAGATGAACCCCAACAACTTGGAAAGGTGGATCTCTCTCACACGTACCGACACAGACTATCCCGCAATTCAATTGATCCTCAAAGGTTTTTATTGAATAGCGGAATAGGAAATATGATCAAAAAAAGTGTATGTATCTCGCACGTACACAACCACACTAGGCCCCAATTACTATTGTTTGTACCCCTAAAAGGCTAGATGAGGAGTAGGGGGGGTATGGAACAGGCAGCACCCTCAAACCTTCAGAAGTATGAGATGAACCCCAACAACTTGGAAAGGTGGATCTCTCTCACACGTACCGACACAGACTATCCCCCAATTTAACTGATCCCCAAAGGTTTTTGATTAAATAGCGGAATAGAAAATATGATCCCAAAAAAGTGTATGTATATCACACGTACACAACCACACTGGGCCCCAATTACTATTGTTTGTACCCCTAAAAGGCTAGATGAGGAGTAGGGGGAGTATGGAACAGGCAGCACCCTCAAACCTTCAGAAGTATGAGATGAACCCCAACAACTTGGAAAGGTGGATCTCTCTCACACGTACCAACACAGACTATCCCCCAATTTAACTGATCCCCAAAGGTTTTTGATTAAATAGCGGAATAGAAAATATGATCCAAAAAAAGTGTATGTATATCACACGTACACAACCACACTAGGCCCCAATTACTATTGTTTGTACCCCTAAAAGGCTAGATGAGGAGTAGGGGGAGTATGGAACAGGCAGCACCCTCAAACCTTCAGAAGTATGAGATGAACCCCAACAACTTGGAAAGGTGGATCTCTCTCACACGTACCGACACAGACTATCCCGCAATTCAATTGATCCTCAAAGGTTTTTATTGAATAGCGGAATAGGAAATATGATCAAAAAAAGTGTATGTATCTCGCACGTACACAACCACACTAGGCCCCAATTACTATTGTTTGTACCCCTAAAAGGCTAGATGAGGAGTAGGGGGGGTATGGAACAGGCAGCACCCTCAAACCTTCAGAAGTATGAGATGAACCCCAACAACTTGGAAAGGTGGATCTCTCTCACACGTACCGACACAGACTATCCCCCAATTTAACTGATCCCCAAAGGTTTTTGATTAAATAGCGGAATAGAAAATATGATCCCAAAAAAGTGTATGTATATCACACGTACACAACCACACTGGGCCCCAATTACTATTGTTTGTACCCCTAAAAGGCTAGATGAGGAGTAGGGGGAGTATGGAACAGGCAGCACCCTCAAACCTTCAGAAGTATGAGATGAACCCCAACAACTTGGAAAGGTGGATCTCTCTCACACGTACCAACACAGACTATCCCCCAATTTAACTGATCCCCAAAGGTTTTTGATTAAATAGCGGAATAGAAAATATGATCCAAAAAAAGTGTATGTATATCACACGTACACAACCACACTAGGCCCCAATTACTATTGTTTGTACCCCTAAAAGGCTAGGAGTAGGGGGAGTATGGAACAGGCAGCACCCTCAAACCTTCAGAAGTATGAGATGAACCCCAACAACTTGGAAAGGTGGATATCTCTCACACGTACCAACACAGACTATCCCCCAATTTAACTGATCCCCAAAGGTTTTTGATTAAATAGCGGAATAGAAAATATGATCCCAAAAAAGTGTATGTATATCACACGTACACAACCACACTAGGCCCCAATTACTATTGTTTGTACCCCTAAAAGGCTAGGAGTAGGGGGAGTATGGAACAGGCAGCACCCTCAAACCTTCAGAAGTATGAGATGAACCCCAACAACTTGGAAAGGTGGATCTCTCTCACACGTACCAACACAGACTATCCCCCAATTTAACTGATCCCCAAAGGTTTTTGATTAAATAGCGGAATAGAAAATATGATCCCAAAAAAGTGTATGTATATCACACGTACACAACCACACTAGGCCCCAATTACTATTGTTTGTACCCCTAAAAGGCTAGGAGTAGGGGGAGTATGGAACAGGCAGCACCCTCAAACCTTCAGAAGTATGAGATGAACCCCAACAACTTGGAAAGGTGGATCTCTCTCACACGTACCAACACAGACTATCCCCCAATTTAACTGATCCCCAAAGGTTTTTGATTAAATAGCGGAATAGAAAATATGATCCCAAAAAAGTGTATGTATATCACACGTACACAACCACACTAGGCCCCAATTACTATTGTTTGTACCCCTAAAAGGCTAGGAGTAGGGGGAGTATGGAACAGGCAGCACCCTCAAACCTTCAGAAGTATGAGATGAACCCCAACAACTTGGAAAGGTGGATCTCTCTCACACGTACCAACACAGACTATCCCCCAATTTAACTGATCCCCAAAGGTTTTTGATTAAATAGCGGAATAGAAAATATGATCCCAAAAAAGTGTATGTATATCACACGTACACAACCACACTAGGCCCCAATTACTATTGTTTGTACCCCTAAAAGGCTAGGAGTAGGGGGAGTATGGAACAGGCAGCACCCTCAAACCTTCAGAAGTATGAGATGAACCCCAACAACTTGGAAAGGTGGATCTCTCTCACACGTACCAACACAGACTATCCCCCAATTTAACTGATCCCCAAAGGTTTTTGATTAAATAGCGGAATAGAAAATATGATCCCAAAAAAGTGTATGTATATCACACGTACACAACCACACTAGGCCCCAATTACTATTGTTTGTACCCCTAAAAGGCTAGGAGTAGGGGGAGTATGGAACAGGCAGCACCCTCAAACCTTCAGAAGTATGAGATGAACCCCAACAACTTGGAAAGGTGGATCTCTCTCACACGTACCAACACAGACTATCCCCCAATTTAACTGATCCCCAAAGGTTTTTGATTAAATAGCGGAATAGAAAATATGATCCCAAAAAAGTGTATGTATATCACACGTACACAACCACACTAGGCCCCAATTACTATTGTTTGTACCCCTAAAAGGCTAGATGAGGAGTAGGGGGAGTATGGAACAGGCAGCACCCTCAAACCTTCAGAAGTATGAGATTGTGTTCACTGTACCCCACAAAGATTGAGTTCACTGCACCCCACAATGATTGTGTTCACTGCACCCCACAAAGATTGTGTTCACTGCACCTCACAAAGATTGTGTTCACTGTACCCCCCAAAGATTGTGTTCACTGCACCCCACAAAGATTCTGTTCACTGTACCCCACAAAGATTGTGTTCACTGCACCCCAAAAAGATTGTGTTCACTGCACCCCAAAAAGGATGTTGTTCACTGCACCCCAAAAAGGATGTTGTTCACTCCACCCCAAAAAGATTGTGTTCACTGCACCCCACAAAGATTGTGTTCACTGCACCCCAAAAAGATTGTGTTCACTGCACCCCAAAAATGATTTTGTTCACTGCACCCCAAAAAGGATTTTGTTCACTGCACCCCAAAAAGGATGTTGTTCACTCCACCCCAAAAAGATTGTGTTCACTGCACCCCACAAAGGATTTTGTTCACTGCACCCCAAAAAGATTGTGTTCACTGCACCCCAAAAAGGATGTTGTTCACTGCACCCCAAAAAGGATTTTGTTCATTGCACCCCAAAAAGATTGTGTTCACTGCACCCCACAAAGGATTTTGTTCACTGCACCCCACAAAGATTGTGTTCACTGCACACCAAAAAGGATTGTGTTCACTGCACCCCAAAAAGATTTTGTTCACTGCACCCCAAAAAGATTGTGTTCACTGCAGCCCAAAAAGATTGTGTTCACTGCAGCCCAAAAAGATTGTGTTCACTGCAGCCCAAAAAGATTGTGTTCACTGCAGCCCAAAAAGATTGTGTTCACTGCAGCCCAAAAAGATTGTGTTCACTGCAGCTCACACACAGAAAAATGGATGTGGATCACTGACACCTGCCTATCTCCAATCCCACACCACACAGCAATATCGATTGTAGTTTGTAGAACACAGTTTCCCTAAAATTCAGCAGACTCTGTCCCTAACAGGATTGAGAAGAGATCGTAGATCAGGATTGAGTGCAGATTCACCCCACCCCCCACACAGCAATATCGATTGTAGTTTGTAGAAGACACTGACCCTATAATTCAGCAGACTCTATCCCTAAAATGCCTACAACTCGCCCTGCCTAAACACTCCGACCTGTCCCTCAATTCTATCCGGACACAAATGGTTTTTTCCTGCCTATCTTTCCCTAATCAGCAGCCAGCACGTTGATGTGTGCTCTGTCCCTGAATCTAAGCAGCATAATGACGCCGCTGCGGCTGCCTCGAACTTATAAAGACTTGGTCACATGCTTCAGACGGCCAATCACAGCTACTGAGACATTTGCAGGCATGGCTGGGATGGCTTAAGGCACACCAGTTAAACGATTGTTGATTGGCTGTTGAAAGCCCGCCATGAAAAGAGCGCCAAAGCATGCAAAACCCGGAAATAAAACGACCGAACACGGATTTTTACCCGAACATACAGTAAAGTGTCCGTGTCCGTGTTCGGGTACAAAAAATCCAATTATTCGGTACGAACACGAATAATACAGTCCGTGTTCGCTCAACACTAATAGCCAATTATTGAAAAAAAAAAACATTTCTTTGGATTTAGTGTCTGGGGGGTCTAAAAAGTGTACCTGTGAAGTTTCAGCTCTGTAGCATGTCCAGAACCATAAAAAAAGATTGTTTGTATTAGGTCACTTATAGAACAGGGATATGGCTCCGCTATTTTCACACCTTGCCGGTTTAGTAGCAAGCGTTTTTTTGGACATTTTTTGGGGGACTTTGGAGGCAGGCAAAACATCTGAACTTCTGTGTAGGGGTATATATACATACACCCATGTCTGTATATATACACATACACATATATAGGTGTGAAAATAGCAGAAATCTATGCTTGCGCTAATTCACACTAATATGGCTTCTCTCCTATAACACCTATATATGTGTATGTGTAAAATACATATAAGTGTGTGTGTATATATAACCCTATACAGAAGTTCAGATGTTTTTCCTGCCTCCAAAGACCCCAAAAAATGCCCAAAAAAAACACCTGCAAGAACACACCTGGGCATTTTTTTTTGGCGCAGGCATTTTTTTGGGCATTTTTTTTTGGGTCTTTGGAGGCAGGCAAAACATCTGAACTTCTGTATAGGGTTATATATATATATACACACACACTTGTATATATTTATACACATACACACATAAAGGTGTTATAGGAGCGGAGACATATGCCTGTTAATTATTTAATTAGCGCAAGCATATGTTTCTGCTACTTTCACACCTATATATGTGTATGTGTATATATACAGACATGGGTGTATGTATATATATACCCCTACACAGAAGTTCAGATGTTTTGCCTGCCTCCAAAGACCCCAAAAAAATGCCCAAATAAATGCCTGCGCCAAAAAAAAATGTGCAGGCGTTTTTTTGGGCATTTTTTGGGCGTCTTTGGAGGCAGGCATAACATCTGAACTTCTGTGTAGGGGTATATACACCCATGTATGTATATATACACATATATAGGTGTGAAAATAGCAGAAATCTATGCTTGCGCTACTTCACACTAATATGGCTCCGCTCCTATAACACCTATATGTGTGTATGTGTATAAATATATACAAGTGTGTGTGTATATATAACCCTATACAGAAGTTCAGATGTTTAGCCTCCCTCCAAAGACCCCAAAAAAATGCCCAAAAAAACGCCTGCAAGAACACACCTGGGCATTTTTTTTTGGGCGCAGGCATTTTTTGGGCATTTTTTTGGGGTCTTTGGAGGCAGGCAAAACATCTGAACTTCTGTATAGGGTTATATATATACACACACACTTGTATATATTTATACACATACACACATATAGGTGTTATAGGAGCGGAGCCATATGCCTGTTAATTATTTAATTAGCGCAAGCATATGTTTCTGCTACTTTTACACCTATATATGTGTATGTGTATACAGTGGGTACGGAAAGTATTCAGACCCCCTTAAATTTTTCACTCTTTGTTATATTGCAGCCATTTGCTAAAATCATTTAAGTTCATTCTTCTTCCTCATGAATGTACACATAGCACCCCATACTGACAGAAAAACACAGAATTGTTGACATTGTTGCAGATTTATTAAAAAAGAAAAACTGAAATATCACATAGTCCTAAGTATTCAGACCCTTTGCTCAGTATTTAGTAGAAGCCCCCTTTTGATCTAATACAGCCAGGAGTCTTTTTGGGAAAGATGCAACAAGTCTTTCACACCTGGATTTGGGGATCCTCTGCCATTCCTCCTTGCAGATCCTCTCCAGTTCTGTCAGGTTGGATGGTAAAAGTTGGTGGACAGCCATTTTTAGGTCTCTCCAGAGATGCTCAATTGGGTTTAAGTCAGGGCTCTGGCTGGGCCATTCAAGAACAGTCACGGAGTTGTTGTGAAGCCACTCCTTCGTTATTTTAGCTGTGTGCTTAGGGTCATTGTCTTGTTGGAAGGTAAACCTTCGGCCCAGTCTGAGGTCCAGAGCACTCTGGAGAAGGTTTTTGTCCAGGATATCCCTGTACTTGGCCGCATTCATCTTTCCCTCGATTGCAACCAGTCATCCTGTCCCTGCAGCTGAAAAACACCCCCACAGCATGATGCTGCCACCACCATGCTTCACTGTTGGGACTGTATTGGACAGGTGATGAGCAGTGCCTGGTTTTCTCCACACATACCGCTTAGAATTAAGGCCAAAAAGTTCTATTTTGGTCTCATCAGACCAGAGAATCTTATTTCTCACCATCTTGGAGTCCTTCGGGTGTTTTTTAGCAAACTCCATGCGGGCTTTCATGTGTCTTACACTGAGGAGAGGCTTCCATCGGGCCACTCTGCCATAAAGCCCCGACTGGTGGAGGGCTGCAGTGATGGTTGACTTTCTACAACTTTCTCCCATCTCCTGACTGCATCTCTGGAGCTCAGCCACAGTGATCTTTGGGTTCTTCTTTACCTCTCTCACCAAGGCTCTTCTTCCCCGATAGCTCAGTTTGGCCGGACGGCCAGCTCTAGAAAGGGTTCTGGTCGTCCCAAACGTCTTCTATTTGAGGATTATGGAGGCCACTGTGCTCTTAGGAACCTTAAGTGCAGCAGAAATCTTTTTGTAACATTGGCCAGATCTGTGCCTTACCACAATTCTGTCTCTGAGCTCTTCAGGCAGTTCCTTTGACCTCATGATTCTCATTTGCTCTGACATGCATTGTGATCTGGAAGGTCTTATATAGACAGGTGTGTGGCTTTCCTAATCAAGTCCAATCAGTATAATCAAACACAGCTGGACTCAAATGAAGGTGTAGAACCATCTCAAGGATGATCAGAAGAAATGGAAAGCACCTGAGTTAAATATATGAGTGTCACAGCAAAGGGTCTGAATACTTAGGACCATGTGATATTTCAGTTTTTCTTTTTTAATAAATCTGCAACAATGTCAACAATTCTGTGTTTTTCTGTCAGTATGGGGTGCTATGTGTACATTCATGAGGAAGAAGAATGAACCTAAATGATTTTAGCAAATGGCTGCAATATAACAAAGAGTGAAAAATTTAAGGGGGTCTGAATACTTTCCGTACCCACTGTATATACAGACATGGGTGTATGTATATATACACCTACACAGATGTTCAGATGTCATGCCTGACTCCAAAAATCGCCTCAAAAAAGCCCTATAAACGCCTGCAGCCAAAAAGCAAGCTGACCGGTGAGAAGCCATATCAGTGCTCTGAAAGTGACACAAGAGAAACAATCTTTTCTCTATAGCGGTCACCCTGATATGGAAGGGTTTTGTCACCCTGCCATAGCAGTCAGAGTCAGTTAACCCTACACTACACTACGGTCCCCTTACACTTAACACTTTTCCTACAGAAACTGAATAATTAAAGCTAACTATAGTGGAAAATAGCACCCTAACTACACTAGATATCCCTTTCCTCACACTAATAATTGCTAAATGACACTTTGTAACAGAAGTCACAGAACTGCTTCCACTCTCTTCCATGTCCCTGTATAACAATGCTAGGAATTTGGCGGGGGCTATCTTATATACTGGGGGGAGTATTCACTAATGATTGGACTATGGACCCCCTAGTCACTCCAATCACATTCCTAGCATTCTCCTGCCCCCTCAATTGGCTTTTACTGATGGTTCTGGTCCAATCACAGGCTTTTAAAGCCCATTTCCTGAACCATCGCATTTTGGTCGGTTCTGGTTGCCGAATTCCGAACTTTTTCAGAAAAAAGTTCTAAATTCGGCCGAACCTCGAACAGCCAATGTTCGGGTCGAACCTTTGGTCGACCCGAACCGTTCGATCATCCCTAAGTATCATCAGTGGGTGCGCTGCAGCCAGTGAGGACTCTAGTCATCAGTGCATTCCTGCGTGCTGTGCTTCTGCCCTCCTTAAATCTTCCTTGCAATCATTGGTTGCTAGGACCACTGGAGTCCTAGCAAACAATATCACGCTATGCAGGTGCACACAGCAGGAGGAAACAACCTCCATACATATCGGCTAGTCATTCCAGCTCTGTCCCTGACTCTGGATTCTGCATCCAGTCTCCATGCGGCTTCTGCATTCAAAGGTAGGAAAGAACCTATATTTTCTGCAGTAGACCGAAACTGACAATGTGTTCTACACAGGGGACTGAGCGGAGCCAGTAGGGTGCCCGAACAGCTGCCACTGGGAGATCAAGGATTGGAGCAGGGAGGAGAGACACAGTCTACTGCCAGGTAAGCTGCATAGGAGAGGAACATAGAAAACCCGGACAGATCAGATCAGAGGCAGTCTCGGATATACTCCCTGGATCTCAGTGACAGATGTCCTGTAAAATATTCATTCTCTCTCCCCCTCTCCCCTCCCTCTCTCTCTCCTTCTCTCTCTCTCTCCTTCTCTCTCCCTCTCTCTCCCTCCCTCTCTCTCTCCTTCTCTCTCTCTCTCTATCTCCATCTGTCTCTCCCTCCCTCTCCCTCTCACCCACCCTCTCGCTCTCCCTCTCCTCCCTCTCACTCCCCCTCTCCCTCTCCTGCCTCTCTCCCCCTCCCTCTATCCCCCCATCTCTCTCTCTTTCCCTCTCTCTCTCTCCCCCTCTCTCTCCCTCTCTCTCTCCCCCTCTCACTATCTCTCTCTCCCTCTCTCTCTCCCCCTCTCACTATCTCTCTCTCCCTCACACTCTTCCCCCTCTCTCCCTCTACTTATTTAATTGACTTTATCTAAATACATTTGTTCTTGTGAAACAACCTACATTTCTTGGAAAAAGTTATTTTAGAAAGGTAGTGTTTGCTTACATATGGGAACATTTTGTGAAAAGGTCAGTATAAATAACAAGATCTACAAGGATGATAGTATGAAGAAGTCCCAGAGCGTATTTATTAACCTTTTTTTAAAGGCCAAGTCTACGTTTGTGATCATAACATGAAGCATGGTAGAAGCATGGAAACATGTGCAGAATGGGCCAGCAATCCCTCCTCCCTCACATCTCTGTATTTCAGCTGCACTTTTCCAGCCAGACCCATATCTCCATATAGAACACATGCTGGGGGCATAGTTGGCAAAGCCTGTGCATTGCAACTGTCGCACACTGATTGCAGGTGCAATGTTTTGCAGGGTTACATAGTTACATAGTTACATAGTTAGTGAGGTTGAAAAAAGACACAAGTCCATCCAGTTCAACCCATGATGCGTGTGTGTTTGCTTTTAACCGTACATTGTGTACCCCTGTATGTTGTGGTCTTTAAGGTGTACATCTAATAGTTTTTTGAAACTATCTATGCTCCCCGCTGATACGACTGCTTGTGGAAGAGAATTCCACATCCTTACCGCTCTTACAGTGAAGAACCCCTTACGCACTTTAAGGTTAAACCGCCTTTCCTCAAGTTTTAGTGAGTGGCCACGTGTCTTATTGTATTCCCTTTCTCTGAATAGTTTGTTCCTTATGCTAGGGTCGCCAGTACAGTATTTGTACATTGATATCATATCCCCCCTCAATCGTCTCTTCTCCAGAGAGAATAGGTTCAGTGCTTGTAGTCTTTCCTCATAGCCGATGTCCTCCATTCCCCTAATTATTTTTGTTGCCCTCCTCTGGACTTTCTCCAGTTCCAGCACATCCTTCCTGCGGACCGGTGCCCAGAACTGGACAGCATACTCCAGATGTGGCCGGACCAGAGTCTTGTAGAGCGGGAGAATAATCTCTTTATTTCTGGAGTGAATCCCCCTTTTTATACATCCCAGTATTCTGTTGGCTTTGCTTGCGGCGGCTTGGCATTGCATGCCACTGCCAAGCCTGTTGTCTACCAGTACCCCCAAGTCCTTTTCCATCCTAGACTCACCCAGAGGTTCACCCCCTAGTGAATAGCTTGCTTTCTGGTTTCTGGCACCCAAGTGCATTACTTTACATTTTTCTACATTAAACCTCATCTGCCATGTGGTTGCCCACCCCGTTATTTTGTTCAGGTCTGCTTGCAAGATTTCCACATCCTGCATAGAAGATATTGGCATGCCTAATTTAGTATCATCTGCAAATACTGAGATTGTACTAGATATCCCCTCCTCTAGATCATTTATGAATAAATTAAACAGGATTGGTCCCAGGACAGAACCCTGGGGGACCCCACTTTCCACACCCGCCCAATCCGAGTACTCCCCATTAATCACCACCCTCTGGACTCTCCCCTGGAGCCAGGTCTCTATCCAGGTACTCACCTTATGATCCATACCTACCTTCCTTAGTTTGTACAGTAAGCGTTTGTGAGGAACGGTGTCAAAGGCCTTTGCGAAGTCCAGATACACCACATCCACAGGCTTACCTTTATCTAGGTGGCAGCTCACTTCATCGTAGAAGGTTAACAGATTGGTTTGGCACGAACGATTTTTCATGAATCCATGCTGATTTCTACTTATAATACCATTTTCATTACTAAAGTCTTGTATGTGGTCCCTTATCATCCCCTCCAAAATTTTGCAGACTACTGATGTTAGGCTGACCGGCCTATAGTTACCCGGGATATATCTCGGCCCCTTTTTAAATATTGGTACCACGTTGGCTTTTTTCCAATCAGCTGGCACCATACCCGTCTGTAAACTATCCTTAAAGATCAAGAATAATGGTCTGGCAATCACCTGGCTGAGCTCATTAAGAACCCTCGGGTGCAAGCCATCCGGTCCCGGGGATTTATTTATGTTAAGTTTCTCTAGTTTAGCTCTAAGTCTATCCTCTGTTAGCCATGGCGGCACTTCCTGAGGTGTATTATTTAGTTCGGCCTTACAAGCGGGTTTCGTGTAGCCCCCCGATTCCTTTGTGAAGACTGAAGAAAAGAAATTATTTAACACTTCCGCCTTTTCTCTGTCCTCAGTGGCCATTTTTCCTTTATCATCTTTTATGGGGCCAATGTGCTCTGGCCTGGCTTTCTTACTGTTTATATACTTAAAGAACTTCTTGGGGTTCTTTTTGCTCTCCTCCGCTATATGTCTCTCGTGTTCTATTTTAGCCGCCCTGATTTCATCTTTACATTTCTTATTACACTCTTTGTAGTGCTTAAATGCTGCCAATGACCCCTCAGTCTTGTATTTTTGGGTTCAAGGCAAAAAAGGTAAAACATGCACATTGATCATAAGATCAGTGTTGCTGCATTTTCTATTTTTTAGCAAAAGGTATGTCCATACGTCCAATGTAATACCTACTCTTGTGCTTCTCTGCCTTCTTCTTAAAAGTGGTACTAAAGGCAAAGCTTTTTTTGGATAAAGCAGGGGAGGGTTATAACCCTTGGGAGCTTTTTTTTTTTGCCATCTGTGTCCCATTTTGGGAATTACTCTTTACTTCCTGTATCCAGACCAAAACAGGAAGTGAGAGGAAATTCCTCCAATGTAAAGGATTCCTTGACTGTCACCAAGGTCAGCAGAACAAATGTCCCCATTGGAAGACTTCCTCTCTATTCCTGTTCTAGGGACAATCCAAAATTGGGTATTTTCATTTACTTTCCCTTTTAATAATAACAGTAAAAAGGACAAGGAGGATGAATCTCCCTAATCAGGACACAGACAGCAATAATGGCCCAACAGATGTTTTAATTCCTCTCCACTCTATCTAAGGTTACCAAAAAAAGTTTTGCCTTTATTTATACCTTAAACAAAATAAAGAATTTGAAAAAAAAAAAGAAGCCATCTTAAAATAGTATGAGCAGGCACTATTTGCTATACATTCAATACCAAGGCCTATTAGTACATGGCAGGTTTACTTTAATGGGAATCATACTAATTCATGTTATTAGACTATGAAGTATACAAACATGGCAGACTTTTAAGATTCAAATGCAAAACAGAAGTAAGACCATATAGGACAGTTAACAGTTTGGTCACACTTACTTTTTGCTGCAGCGTCGCAGGTCACTATCTCCCTAAAGTGTCCTTCATTCTCAAGTTCTAAAGTTGGAAGGTATGTACGGTGCATCTCATAAAATTCGAACATCATCAAAAATGTAATTTATTTCAGTAATTCAATTTGAAAAAGTAAACTCATATTTTTTATAGATGTATTACACACAGAGTGATATATTTCAAGCATTTCTTTCTTTTAATTTTGATGATTATGGCTTGGGTTTTGGGTGAAAACCCAAAATTCTGTATCTCAGATAATTATAATATTACATAAGACCAATAAAAAAAAGGATTTTTAATAAAGAAATGTTGGCTTACTGAAAAGTATATAGACAAATAAAAAAAATACATCTTCATTTAAATGATAAAAAATACATAAAAATTGCGAAGTTCATATATACTCCCACACGTAAATTGTGTCCACAGTGGGTATAGGAAAGGCTCCTCTCCACCAGCATGCAGATGCACTATACACTCACCAGACTTAATTGACCTCTATTACAGGGAGTCAAATTGCGCATATGGGAAAATCCAAGATGCCATTAATGAGGTTACAGGAATGATTTCAAACCGCTGCTGTCCACCATTCAATATGCATATAAATAGCGTATTCAAAGCTTCAGTGTTGCCAAGAGGGAGAGGAAGAAACACTCTCATGGTGCAGTATATCAAATTGTGTATTTAAAAAAGAAAGTTGTATTGCACTTACATGAAAGAAGACAGGGATCATAGAAACATAGAAACATAGAATGTGTTGGCAGATAAGAACCATTTGGCCCATCTAGTCTGCCCAATATATCTGAATCCTATGTCCTAATAGTCCCTGGCCCTATCTTATATGAAGGATAGCCTTATGCCTATCCCATGCATGCTTAAAATCCTTCACTGTATTTGCAGCTACCACTTCTGCAGGAAGGTTATTCCATGCATCCACTACTCTCTCAGTAAAGTAATACTTCCTCATATTACTTTTAAACCTTTGCCCCTCTAATTTAAAACTGTGTCCTCTTGTGGTAGTTTTTCTTCTTTTAAATATGCTCTCCTCCTTTACCGAGTTGATTCCCTTTATGTATTTAAAAGTTTCTATCATATCCCCTCTGTCTCTTCTTTCTTCCAAGCTATACATGTTAAGGTCCTTTAACCTTTCCTGGTAAGTTTTTTCCTGCAATCCATGTACTAGTTTAGTAGCTCTTCTCTGAACTCTCTCTAGAGTATCTATATCCTTCTGGAGATATGGCCTCCAGTACTGCGCACAATACTCCAAGTGAGGTCTCACCAGTGTTCTGTACAGCTGCATAAGCACTTCTCTCCTTCTACTGCTTATACCTCTCCCTATACATCCAAGCATTCTGCTGGCATTTCGTGCTGCTCTATTACATTGTCCTCCCACCTTTAAGTCTTCTGAAATAATTACTCCTAAATCCCTTTCCTCAGATACTGAGGTCAGGACTGTGTCAAATATTCTATATTCTGCCCTTGGGTTTTTACGCCCCAGGTGCATTATCTTGCACTTATCCACATTAAATTTCAGTTGCCAGAGTTCTGACCATTCTTCTAGTTTTCCTAAATCCTTTTCCATTTGGTGTTTCCCTCCAGGAACATCAACCCTGTTACATATCTTTGTGTCATCAGCAAAAAGACAAACCTTACCATCGAGGCCTTTTGCAATATCACTTATGAAGATATTAAACAAAATTGGTCCCAGTACAGATCCCTGAGGTACCCCACTGGTAACAGGACCTTGTTCTGAATGTTCTCCATTGACCACAACCCTCTGTTGTCTGTCACTCAGCCACTGCCTAATCCACTCAACAATATGGGAGTCCATGCTCAATGACTGTAGTTTATTGATAAGTCTTCTATGTGGGACAGTGTCAAAAGCCTTACTAAAATCTAGATATGCAATGTCTACTGCACCTCCGCCGTCTATTATTTTAGTCACCCAGTCAAAAAAATCTATACGATTTGTTTGACATGATCTCCCTGAAGTAAACCCATGTTGTTTTTCATCTTGCAATCCATGGGATTTAAGATGTTCCACAATTCTATCCTTTAATAGGGTTTCCATTAATTTGCCTACTATTGATGTCAGACTCACTGGTCTATAGTTGCTCGATTCCTCCCTACTACCTTTCTTGTGAATGGGCACGACATTTGCCAATTTCCAATCTTCCGGGACGACTCCTGTTATTAATGATTGGTTAAATAAATCTGTTAATGGTTTTGCCAGCTCACCACTAAGCTCTTTTAATAATTTTGGGTGCATCTCATCAGGACCCTGTGACTTATTTGTCTTCACTTTAGACAGCAATCTTAGAACGTCTTCCTCTGTAAAGACACATGCATCAAACGATTCATTAATCATCCTTTCAAGTGGAGGTCCTTTTCCTTCTTTTTCTTCTGTAAAAACTGAACAGAAGTATTCATTAGGGCAGTCGGCTAGCCCTTTATTCTCTTCTACATACCTTCCGTCCTTTGTTTTTAATTTAGTTATTCCTTGTTTTAATTTCTTTTTTTCATTTATATATCTGAAGAATGTCTTATCCCCCTTTTTCATAGACTGAGCTAGTTTTTCTTCTGCCTGCGCTTTAGAAGTTCTTATAACTTGCTTGGCCTCTTTCTGCCTAATCTTGTAGATTTCCTTATCTTCATTGCTCTGGGTTTTTTTATAATTAGAAAATGCTAGCTTTTTATTTTTAATGATTTGAGCCACTTCTGCTGAGTATCACAGTGGTCTCTTCCTTTTTTTGCTTTTACTGACAAGTCTAATGCAATTTTCTGTTGCCTTCAATAATGCACCTTTTAAGTAGTCCCATTTCTCCTGGACTCCATGTAATCCATTCCAGTCTGATAAGGACTCATTTATGACTAATTTCATTTTTGAAAAGTCTGTTTTTCTAAAATCTAAAACTTTTGTTTTTGTGTGGTGTGACTCTTTCACAGTTCTTATATTAAACCACACTGACTGGTGATCACTAGATCCCAAGGTTTCGCCTACAATGACATCATATACCGAATCCCCATTTGTGAATACCAAATCCAAAATGGCCTCCCTCCGGGTTGGCTCCTCAACCACTTGTTGCAGAGACAACCCCAGTAGGGAATTTAGAATATCTGTACTCCTGGTAGAACTTGCTATTTTGGTTTTCCAGTTTATATCTGGAAGATTGAAATCTCCCATAATGATAACTTCTCCTTTCATTGTCATTTTAGCTATTTCTTCAACTAGTAGATCATCTAGTTCTTTAACTTGACCAGGTGGTCTATATATCACACCTACACGAGTTACTGCATGATTAGCAAACTGCAACGTAACCCAAACTGACTCTATGTTGGCCTCACCAACTTGTATTAGGTTAGATTTAATGCTATCTTTCACATACAGGGCCACTCCTCCTCCTTTCTTGCCTTCTCTGTCTCTTCTGTATAAAGAGTATCCTGGTATGGTTATGTCCCAGTCATTTCTTTCATTAAACCATGTCTCCGTAACAGCCACTAAATCTACATTCTCAGATGCCATTATTGACCCAAGTTCATTGATTTTTTTACCTAAACTGCGAGCATTTGTAGACAGGACTCTGAGCTTATCATTTCTTAACCTCTGTGCTTCTGACCTGTTCTGGCATTGTTTCGGGGGGCAATTGGACTCTTGTATTTTCACTCTTTTGCCCCCCCTTCCTAGTTTAAATACTCTTTTGCAAATTCTTGGAGTTGTTCACTAAGTACATTTGTTCCTTTGAGAGAAAGATGCAAACCATCTTTTTTGTACAGTTCCTTTCTATTCCAAGTAGAGCTATCATGAGAAACAAAGCCAAATCCTTGCTCTTGACACCATTTACTAAGCCATATGTTGAACTCCTTTATGCGCCTCTGCCTATCATTCTGAACATTATGCACAGGCAGAACTTCAGAAAATGAAATGGTGGATGCAAAATCCTGTATGTCATTTCCAAGTGTGATAAAAGATTTTTTCACCTCTGACACTTCATTGCAAGCCAGGTCATTTGTCCCTAGATGGACAAGAACATCCACGTCCCCTTCCTGCTTTGCTTGCTTAACAATATTAATAATACGTCTTCTATCTCGTCTAGCAGTGGCACCAGGGAGACATCTCACAAAACCATTTTCTTTAAGCTCCACACTTCTTATGATTGAATCACCCAGCAACAGCTGCTTCCTTTGAGACTTCACTTTATCTTTTTTTGTCCTTGGCTGCAGTCTTGCATACATTAGACATAGGAGTCGATGGTTTCTCAGCCTCTGTGCTTGAGTCCATATCCATGTTGTCCTTACATTCTGAGAGTGCTGCAAATGAATTTTGGAGAACCACCGACTGTGGGACTTGTCTTCTATCCACCACTCTAAGTCTTCCAGAACCTACAGTAACCCATCTGCCATTTCTGGGGGTCCTCTGTGGCAGTGGCATTGCAGCAGTCCCAGCTGGAGTTTGTTTAACAGATAATTTAAATATCTCTGATTTCAAAAATGCAATTTCCTGCTGCAGTAAGGAGAATTGCCTACAGATCTGACAGCATCCGAATCTCCAAAGAGTGGAACATGAAATAAATGCACAACAATTCCTGCACTGAACCAAGTCTGCCATTTTAAAGAGGAGAAAAAAAAAAAAATTGTAAATTTAAGTCAAACAAATCTTACCTTTTTTTTTTTTCTTTGTCCACCTTCCAGCCTACCTCCTGACTATCTCCTGCAATATCTCTTCACTGTACTTAAAATGTTGTACTTGAATGGAGTACTTGCAGCTAATGAATTAGGCCAGCTAATTAGTATTTCTCTATATATACACACTTCTTCACAGCTCCTTCCCCAGCAACAATTGTAACACCTTAATGGGCTAGTCTCATTAGCAAATGCAAATAGCAAACACCTGACCAAATTCCTTTCCCCTTCTCAAACAATAGCCTGCAAAAGACACAGATGAGTCAGTTGCAAACTCCAAGCCGATCTCTTCAGTTTCCTGCAATATCTCTTCACTGTACTTAAAATGTTGTACTTGAATGGAGTACTTGCAGCTAATGAATTAGGCCAGCTAATTAGTATTTCTCTATATATACACACTTCTTCACAGCTCCTCCCCCAGCAACAATTGTAACACCTTAATGGGCTAGTCTCATTAGCAAATGCAAATAGCAAACACCTGACCAAATTCCTTTCCCCTTCTCAAACAATAGCCTGCAAAAGACACAGATGAGTCAGTTGCAAACTCCAAGCCAATCTCTTCAGTTTCCTGCAATATCTCTTCACTGTACTTAAAATGTTGTACTTGAATGGAGTACTTGCAGCTAATGAATTAGGCCAGCTAATTAGTATTTCTCTATATATACACACTTCTTCACAGCTCCTCCCCCAGCAACAATTGTAACACCTTAATGGGCTAGTCTCATTAGCAAATGCAAATAGCAAACACCTGACCAAATTCCTTTCCCCTTCTCAAACAATAGCCTGCAAAAGACACAGATGAGTCAGTTGCAAACTCCAAGCCAATCTCTTCAGTTTCCTGCAATATCTCTTCACTGTACTTAAAATGTTGTACTTGAATGGGGTACTTGCAGCTAATGAATTCCTATACATCATGTAATGTATAGGAATTGACAGTTTGTGCTCCACCTGTATTCCAGCAGACCAGAAATGACGTACCTCAAACACCACCCAACACCATTTTGTCAGTCTATGTCAGACGTCCTTAGGGGTTACCCTGTTTTTTTATTTTCATGGTATAGGTGTTTTTTACACTTTATAACATGCAGCTCTTTATTGTAGTTTATTTGTTTTTGTGTATTGATTTGCATGGGTTTAGAACCTATTGGGTTTCTATATTTTATTCTACTGAAAAGTATGACCGTGTACAGTATAGTATGCACTCAATATTTGGTCAGGGCTCCTGTTGGATGAATTACTGCATCAATGTGGCGTGGCATGGAGGCGATCAGCCTGTGGCACTGCTGAGGTGGTATGAAAGCCCAGGTTTCTTTGATAGCAGCCTTCAGCTCGTCTGCATTGTTGGGTCTGGTGTCTCTCATCTTCTTCTTGACAATACTCCACAGATTCTCTATGGGCTTTAGGTCTGGGGAGTTTTCTGGCCAATCAAGCACAGCGATACCATGATCATTAAAACAGGTATTGATACTTTTGGCAGTGTGGGCAGTTGCCAAGTTCTGCTGGAAAATAAAATCAGCATCTCCATAAAGCTGGTCAGCAGAGGGAAGCAAGAAATGCTCTAGATTTTCCTGGTAGATGGCTGCGCTGACTTTGGACTTGAAAAAACACAGTGGACCAACAACAGCAGATGGCATGGCTCCCCAAATCATCATGAACTGTTGAAAATTCTGCATTTTATTTGGAAATCAAGGTCCCAGAGTCTGAAGGAAGAGTGGATAGGCACAGAATCCAAGTTGCATGAGGTCCAGTGTGAAGTTTCCACAGTCAGTGATAATTTGTGGAGCCATGTCATCTGCTGGTGTTTTGGTCCACTGTGTTTTATCAAGTCCAAATGCAGCGCAGCCCTCTCCTAGGAAATTCTAGAGCACTTCATACTTCCCTCCGCTGACCAGCTTTATGGAGATGCTGATTTCATTTTCCAGCATTAATTGGCACCTGCCCACACTGCCAAAAGTACTAATACCTAGTTTAATGATCATGGTATCACTTTTTCCTAATTGTCCAGCAAATTCGCCTCAGCTAAACCACATAGAGAATCTATGTGGTATTGTCAAGTGGAAGATAAGAGACACCAGACCCAACAATGCAGATGAGCCTCTATTAAAGAAACCTGGGCTTCCATACCACCTCAGCAGTGCCACAGGCTGATTGCCTCCATGCCACGCTGCATTGATGCAGTAATTCATGCAAAAAGAGCCCCCACCAAGTATTGAGTGCATACTATACTGTACATGGGCATACTTTTCAGTAATCCAACACTTCTAATTTTCTGAGATACTGAATTCTGGGTTTTTACTAGCTGTAAGCCATAATCCTCAAAATTAAAAGAAAAAATCTTGAAATACATGCACCGCCACTGCACGCACATCTTCCCCACTCAACATACCTTGCCTAACAGTACAGTCAACACTCTCCTCCTTTGAACTGGCTACTACTGTAGAGGTTAAAAACATTTTCTCAGATGTCTGCCTAACCACCTGTTTCCTGGATCCTGTTCCCTCACAACTACTACAGACACCCTCTTATTCTATCCTATGCTCCCTTACTCACATCTTCAATCTCTCCCTCTCTAGTGGCACCTTCCCCTCCCCTCTAAAACATACGCAGATCACTCCCATACTTAAAAAGCCCTCACTGGACCCCACCAACCTGAACAACTTAAGACCCATCTCACTGCTCCCATTCACTTCTAAACTTCTAGAACACTTAGTCTACAACCATCTCAGCTCCTACCTCAGAGAAAATAACCTTCTTGATCCCTTACAGTCTGGCTTTCGCTCACAGCACTCCACAGAAACTGCCTTACTAAAACTCACCAACGATCTACTAACTGCCAAAACCAATGGCCACTACTCCATACTCTTATTACTTGACCTCTCTGCGGCCTTTGACACTGTTGACCACCCGCTCCTTCTTAATAAACTCTGTTCCCTTGGCCTCCAAGATTCTGCTCTATCTAGGTTCTCCTCCTACCTATCACAGCGCTCCTTCAGTTTTACCCACAACTCTACCTCGTCCTCCCCATTGCCCCTTTCTGTGGGGATTCCCCAAGGCTCTGTTCTTGGACCCCTCCTCTTCTCTATCTACACCGCCTCCCTCGGTCACTTGATAACCGCCCACGATTTCCAATACCATCTCTACGCCAATGACACTCAAATCTATCTGTCTACTCCTCACCTCACTCCTTCAGTCTCCTCTCGCATTGCTAACTTACTTATACGACATACATATCAACATGGATGTCGCACCACTTCCTCAAACTAAATCTCTCTAAAACTGAGCTGGTAATCCCACCCCCCCGCCTGTTCCCCCCTTCATGACTTTTCCATCAAAATTAGTTATGCAACCATCAATCCCTCCCCTCATGCCAGGGTACTAAGTGTAATCCTAGACTCTGACCTGTCCTTTCAGCCCCAAATCCAATCATTGTCAAAAACTTGTAGACTTCACCTCCGCAACATCTCTAAAATTCGCCCCTTTTTAACAACTGAAACCACCAAGCTACTCATTCACTCCCTTGTTATTTCTCGCTTCGACTACTGCAACTCCCTTCTCATAGGCCTACCACGTCATAGGCTATCCCCTCTTCAGTCCATCATGAATGCTGCTGCCAGGCTTATCCACCTTACCAGCCACTCAGTGTCTGCCTCCCCTCTCTGCCAATTCCTATACTGGCTCCCGATTGCCCAGCGAATTAAATTCAAAATACTAACCACAACATACAAAGCCATTCACAACTCTGCCCCGAGCTACATTACCAAACTGGTCTCCAAATATCACCCAAACTGTCCTCTCCGCTCCTCTCAAGACCTCCTACTCTCAAGCTCCCTTGTCTCCTCCTCCCATGCTCATCTCCAGGATTTCTCCAGGGCCTCTCCCATCCTCTGGAATGCTCTACCTCAACCTGTACGGCTATCTCCTACTCTAGCTGCTTTCAGGCGATCCCTGAAAACTCATCTCTTCGGGGAAGCCTATCACACTGCCAACTAATCTTCCATCAGCTCGTTCCCTACTGTTACAACCTCTTGTAACACCTGCCCCACCCCACTAGATTGTAAGCTCTTCTGAGCAGGGCCCTCTTAATCCTCTTGTATTTTATTGTATTGTAACTGTATTGTCTCCCTCTGACAATGTAAAGCGCTGCGTAAACTGCTGGCGCTAAAGAAATCCTGAATAATAATAATAATAAATAAATCACTCTGTGTGTAACGCATCTATATAAAGTCTATGAGTTTTACTTTTTGAATTAAATTATTAAAAATAAATTACCTTTTTGATGATATTTAATTTTATGAGATGCACCTGTAATGTGATCTTTCTTTTTTAAGTTAGCACCTTTTGACTGTAATACAGACTTTTTTGCCAGTAGATTTTTATATTATCAAAATTTTAGATTATCCAAGTTGCAGACTTTTGCAAATAGAAGCCAACAAACATGGATACATGACCTGATTTAGACTACCATCCTGAAAAGTCTTTAGATCACATATGATGGACTTTATATTGATATGATTTACATTATTCATCCTATGTAGCAATAAGTGATATAATAATATAAATTATTTTTAGAGTTGAGGTGAATGGAAAATCAGCCAGCCACCTTTGACTATAATGGTGATATTTTTAGTTTAATAGTGTAAACCAAACTTCTGAATTGCCTAAATAGCATGATAAAACATTGCAAGGAGAAAGAAACAGTTTCTGAACATTATATCATCATAAATTAGAAGGAATCTGAAAAGCCCTAATTATAACACATTTGAATACATTAACAAAGGAAACGAGTATCCTCATCGTTATGCATAATAAACTGATGTGTAATTACATATCAATATTGAAACAATGTACTACTGGTTATTTGCTTTATAGGACCTGGAAGAGATTCTAAACCTTCCCCACTCTATCCAAAAAATGTTCTGGCTATAGCTGGTCTCAAAGGGTTGTTATAAGCCAAGTCTCTCAAATATGGTGCCGAAGCACAATGAAGGAAGCCAAGGAAACAGTGGAGTATTATATGTATTAAGCCGGCCATAGACAGAGCAAATTCTCTTTCCAGCAACTGCGGGTTCCAGGAAAGAAACTAGCTTAATCTCCCCATCAATACATTTAGTGCCATTATGGGAGGGGTACATTCAGCCTGCCTATAAATGGTTTGAAATGTCGCCAGATCCTGCTGAACCGGCTGATAACCTGTCTATAACCAGCTTTACTTTCTAAAAGACAGATAAAACTAGTGTTATATCATGCATATGTGGGAGGATTGGGGGGTAAGCTGACCCTTATTATCACCTTTCACCTTTGAAAGATTATTTCTGATAATAATACATGTTTGATGGGATTTTCCCTCACTTTGGGGAGATTTCCCTTTACTTCCAGTTGTGTCTTGTACTAGAAACAAAGGTAGACCTCCCCAATGGCAAAAAGTTAAAAAATGCCTATCGATTGGATTTAGATATACTTTTACATGATCACAGTTTAAGCAGGCATGACACTGGAAGCTGAAAAAAATGCTCCAAGTAAATAGATGTGCCACTAGGCGATACAGAGTGCCAAAAGTGTGAGAATCACAAGAAGGAATTGACAGAATTACAAACATTCTTACAGATAAAATACATGTTTCAAATGTTTAAATGTAGTAATTGGCTGGAGTTGTTTTTTAATTCAATCATTTGTACTATTTGTACTATTTTTATGCACCTCTGCATTTTCAGCAGTGATATACCTCCTCAAACTTCTTTGCTTTGTACTGATCCGCTCCTTTCAGGAAGTTCAGTAAAATGATATCACAAAGGACAGTGCCCTGTAAGAAGAAACAATCCAAATAAGTAGGCAAGTAGAAAGCTAATTAGGACAATTTTAAACTATATTTCCAGATAAAATTTCTAGATGATAACAATTCTCTTATCTTATCTCTTCCTATACCTGATGTATTGACAGTGTTCAGCGTACTAAATGGTGACTACAGACACTTCAGATGGTACTCCTAGAAAACTGCTATGGTTTATATACTGTCTAATTTCACCAGTAGGCAGTGCTGCAAGACTAATGTTCTATTGTAGCTCTCATTTCCAATAAACCCCATGCAGAAAAGTATACAAAATTGGGCCAAAATGTATACTGCTACATATCTTTGGTAAAAATAACCCAAATCAGTGTATATTATTTAGTCAGTGTGAAAGTAGAGTCTACAAGCTATGGTACCAATTACTGAAAATTGATCACACCTGATTTACTGACTGCCTATCTCCTTTATTGAGGCCCTGAAATGTCAGGACAGTATAAATACCCCCAAATGAACTCTTTTTGGAAAGTAGACAGTCCAAGGTATTTAGTAAGAGGCATAATTAATTTTTTGAAGTTGAAATTTTTCCCAAAATTTTTGGATAAAAAAAAAAAAAAAATATATATATATATATATATATATATATATATATATATATATATATATATATATTTTTTTTTTTTTTTTTTTTTTTTTTTTATTTATTTCCACAAAGTTGTCAATTTATAAGATATTTCTAACACATAGCATGTACACAGCAAAAATGACCAAAATATATTCTGAGACTTTTACACAGCCTGGCCACAAAAAGAGACTTAACATCCAAGTAGCACCTTCAGGCATTCTAGGAGCATAAATACACATATAACTTTCTGACTACCTATCACACTTTTAAAGACCCTGGAGCATCAGGACAATGAAAACGCCCACAAATTACCCCATTTTGGAAAGCAAACACCCAAACATATATTCTACGAGGCATTATGAGCCTTTTGAACATGTCCTTTTTTTCCACAAGTTTTTGGAAAATGTGGGAAGAAAATGAAAACCTATTTTTTTACACAAAGTTTTCAATTTACAGGATATTTCCAGTGTGCCGTTAGGGAGATATAATGCCCCTGACCGTGCTTACTGGTCCACGTATCGGTAGTTAGGTGGACCTGGCCACAGATGGCGTTGCGCAGTGCACACCTGATTTTTTCCCCCACTTGGTTGTGCAGGGAAGGGATGGCTTGCCTGGAAAAGTAGTGGCGGCTGTGCACGACATACTGTGGGACAGCCACCGACATAAGGCTTTTAAAACTGTGCGTCTCCACCAGACGGAATAACAGCATTTCAAAGGCCAAGAATTTTGAAATGCTGGCATTCAGGGCCAGGGATCGCGGGTGGGTAGGGGGGTACTTCCTCTTCCTCTGAAGTGTTTGGGAGATGGAAATCTGAACGCTTCCACGGGACATTGTGGAGATGGTTGGTGACCCAGGTGGTGGTGATGCTGACAGATCCTCTTGCGGGGTGGCAGGTGCCGGTATCACTACAGAGGTGGATGAAGAGGCCAAGACTGCAGCAGAAGAGGAAGCAGGAGGAGCCAGAGACCTTTCTTGGTTTTGAAGGTGTCTACTCCACTGCACCTCGTGCTTTGCACTTAGATGCCTGATCATGCAGGTTGTGCTCAGGTTGAGAAGGTTTATGCCTCACTTCAGTCTCTGATTGCACAGCGTGCAAACCACTCGTGCCCTGTCATCAGCACATTTTCTGAAGAACTTCCACGCTAGAGAACTCCTTTGAGCTGGCTTTGGTGCGCTCGGTCCCTTGCTGTGTTGGGCAGTAGCAGGCGTAGTGTCTAGGGTACGGCCGCTCCGCTTCTGCACCCTGCTCCCTCTTCTGCTGTGCTGGTGGCTCTGTGCGACCACCGCCTCTTCCTCCAAACTACTCAGGTCACCTGCTCATTCCATGTGGGGTCAAGGACCTCATCGTCCTCCACATCATCTTCCACCCAGTCTTCCCCCCTGCCCTCCTTGTTGATCTCCACAATTCTGAGTGCCGCGGCAGTTGGCACCTGCGTTTCGTCATCATCGGAGACGTTCTTGCGATGGTCCTTCCATGTACTCATCTTGAGAAATAAGTGGTTGGGCATCGCTGCACTCAATCTCTTCCACTTCTGGGGCAGGGCTAGGTGGATGGCCCTGGGAAACCCTGCTGACAGAGTCATCAAAAAGAAGAAGAGGTGAAAGACGGTTGGACATCGGCTGCAGGTGCCAACTCTGACCTTTCTGCAGTAGACTGGGTGGGAGACAATGTGAAGGAACTGGAGGCACTGTCAGCAACCCAATCTACTATCGCCTGTACTTGTTCTTGCCTCAACACTTGTAGAGGCGCATGATGCCCTACCAAATACTGCTGCAGGTTCTGTTGCCTACTCACACTTGAGGAAGGTGTTTCACTTGTGCGTGTAGCTGGCACAGATCGACCACGTCCTCTCCTTGCAACAGGAGCTCTACCAGCAGCACCACGACCCAGGCCACGGCCCCTATTTGACGTTCTCCTCATATTTCTGTAATTTATGATCTTGCCCTAGAAAGGGGTTTATTGAATAGCGGAACAAAACAACAACAGTATCCCACGGTGTATCTCAGAGTCAAATATGCAAACTATGCCGCAATTTAATTTTTTTTACCCCAAAAGGGTGTTTATTAAATAGCGGAATAGAAAAACAGTATACAAATACAACGGGTGTATCTCACAGTCAAATATGTAAAGTATGCCGCAATTTAATTTTTTTCACCCCAAAAGGGTGTATATTGAATAGCGGAATAGAAAAAAGTATATAAAACGGTGTATCTCACACGTACAAACACAGACTAGGCCCCGATTTCAATTTTTTGTACCCTAAAGGGAGGATGAGGATGAGGAAGAGGAGGCAAACTGAAGCGCCCTGCAATCCTCGGCGGTGGAAGGAGATGCGCCAAACAAATTTAAAAGGTGTATCTCACACGTACCGATACAGACTATGCCGCAATTACATTTTTTTTCACCCCAAAAGCGTGTATATTGAATAGCGGAATAGAAAAAAGTATATAAAACGATGTATCTCACACGTACAAACACACACACTAGGCCCCGATTACAATTTTTTGTACCCTAAAGGGAGGATGAGGATGAGGAAGAGGAGTAGGAGGAGTTCGGAACAGGAGGCAAACTGAAGCGCCCTGCAATCCTCAGCGGTGGAAGGAGATGCGCCAAACAAATTTAAAAGGTGTATCTCACACGTACCGATACAGACTATGCCGCAATTACATTTTTGTTCACCCCCAAACGGGTGTATTTTGAATAGCGGAATAGAAAAAAGTATATAAAACGGTGTATCTCACACGTACAAACACAGACTAGGCCCCGATTACAATTTTTTGTACCCTAAAGGGAGGATGAGAATGAGGAAGAGGAGTAGGAGGAGTTCGGAACAGGAGGCAAACTGCAGCGCCCTGCAATCCTCTGCGGTGGAAGGAGATGCGCCAAACAAATTTAAAAGGTGTATCTCACACGTACCGATACAGACTATGCCGCAATTTAATTTTTTTCACCCCAAAAGCGTGTATATTGAATAGCGGAATAGAAAAAAGCATATAAAACGATGTATCTCACACGTACAAACACACACATTAGGCCCCGATTACAATTTTTTGTACCCTAAAGGGAGGATGAGGATGAGGAAGAGGAGTAGGAGGAGTTCGGAACAGGAAGCAAACTGAAGCGCCCTGCAATCCTCAGCGGTGGAAGGAGATGCGCCAAACAAATTTAAAAGGTGTATCTCACGCGTACCGATACAGACTATGCCGCAATTAAATTTTTTTCACCCCAAAAGCGTGTATATTGAATAGCGGAATAGAAAAAAGTATATAAAACGATGTATCTCACACGTACAAACACACACACTAGGCCCCGATTACAATTTTTTGTACCCTAAAGTGAGGATGAGGATGAGGAAGAGGAGTAGGAGGAGTTCGGAACAGGAGGCAAACTGAAGCGCCCTGCAATCCTCAGCGGTGGAAGGAGATACACCTTTTAAATTTGTTTGGCGCATCTCACACGTATAGATACAGACAATGCCACAATTTCATTTTTTTCACCCCAAAAGGGTGTATATTGAATAGCGGAATAGAAAAAAGTATATAAAAAAGGGTGTATCTCACACGTACAAACACAGACTAGGCCCCGATTACAATTTTTTGTACCCTAAAGGGAGGATGAGGAAGAGGAGTAGGAGGACTTCGGAACAGGAGGCAAACTGTAGCGCCCTGCAATCCTCGGCGGTGGAAGGAGATGCGCCAAACAAATTTAAAAGGTGTATCTCAAACGTACCGATACAGACTATGCCGCAATTTAAGTTTTTTTCACCCCAAAGGGTGTATATTGAATAGCGGAATAGAAAAAAGTATATAAAAAGGTGTATCTCACACGTACCAATACAGACTATGCCGCAATTTAAATTTTTTCACCCCAAAAGGGTGTATATTGAATAGCCGAATAGAAAAAAGTATATAAAATTGGTGAACACAGCAGTGTCTTATGTTTTATGTCACGGTCAGCAGCAGGCTTTTTTTTTTTTAAATAGCAGATTAGAACAGCACTGTGTAGTAAAATATAGATGAACGCTGCACACAACAGACTGATAAAAATATTTTTTTTTCTCCCTCCTCCTCAGTGGGCTCAAGTGAGGGCGAAAAGATCGTTCACTGCACCACCCCCCACACAGCAAAATCGATGTAGATCGCTAACGGACGATTGTTCTGTCCTGTGTCTCCTAATCTCTCCCTGCCTACTCTCTCCAGCCTGTCCCTAAAATGCTTTTCTATCTTTCCCTGCCTACACTCCGACCTGTCCCTACATTCTTTTCAGCCACAATGTTTTTTTTTCCTGTCTCTGTCCCTAATCAGCAGCAGCCAGCACCGTTGTGTGTGCTCTCTCCCTACACTAGAACAGACTGACGCGCACCGCGCTGTGTCTCTAGCTTATAAAGACCTGGGTCACATGCTTCAGCTGGCCAATCACAGCCATGCCATTAGTAGGCATGGCTGTGATGGCTTCTATGGCACACCAGTTAAACGCTTGTTGATTGGCTGTTGAAACCGCGCCATTAAAACCGCGCCATTAAAACCGCGCCATTAAAACCGCGCCATTACATACAAAACAGGAAATACATTTTTAACCCGAATATACAGTAAAGTTTTCAGGTCCGTGTCCGGGTAACAAAAATCCAATTATCTGGTACGGACCCGAATAATACAGTTGGTGTTCGCTCAACCCTAGTTAAGTACCTATTTACTTGACATAACATCATCTTTTATATTTTACCCCCAAAAATGTGGTATTATATTGCTTGTGTGCACTAAAATTCATTAACCACTTGCCACTTCGCACTTATACCCCCTTCTTAACCAGGCCAATTGCAGCTTTCAGTGCTTTCACAATTTGAATGACAATTACTCAGTCATGCAACACTGTACCCATATGAAAGTGGTGTCCTTTTTTCACACAAATAGAACTTTCTTTCTGGTGGTATTTTATCACCAGTGGGTTTTCCTTTTTTTTCGCGCTATAAATAAAAAAAAAAATTCTGATTTAAAATTTAGCAAGTTAGTAATTTTTCTTCAAAAATTTGGGCCAAAAATTATACTACTACATATCTTTGGTAAAAATAACCAAAATCAGTGTATATTATTTGGTCTTTGTGAAGGTTATAGAGTCTACAAGCTATGGTGCCAATCACTGAAAATAGATCACATTGGATCATCACTAGGATTGAGTGAACACGGACTGTATTGTTCGGGATCGTACCGGACTTTTGGGTGTTCGGTACACAGACACGGACCCGAACATTTTACTGTATGTTCGGGATACAGTCCGTTGTTCGGAAATTTATTTCATGTTTTGGCGCGGTTTTAATGGCGCAGTTTCAACAGCTGCAGGGCAACCAAACAACAAGCGTTTAACCACTTTACCGCTGCTCACTAGAGCTCTACTGCGGCAAAGTGGCTCTTGTAGGTCTGATGACGTAGACCTACGTCAGGCGCGATCTCGGCTCCCAGAGCCCGCTCCCGCGCGCCGCGGGTGCCGATTCCGGTCGGATTCGGTAGGGAACCGATCAGTCACCAGATACTGACCAATTATTTTTGGTCAGTGTCTAGCGATCGGTCCCAGCCAATGGTAATCTGTCCCCTGTCTGTGTAATGTAAACACAGGCAGGGGAAGTGATGTCACTGTCCCTTCTGGAGCCCTTTCGGTTCCAGGAGAAGACAGAGACACATCAAAAACGTGAGTTCCACCAAACAGCACACTGACACACCTCACATAGGCACATTTAACCCCTTGATCACCTCTGATCACCCCCTGATCACCCACAAACCCCTGCCAGTGAACACTATATACAGTGGTATAAAGATATTTTACTGATCACTGTATAAGTGTCACTTGTGAGCCTAGTTTGCACCTGCGTTAGGTCCAAATAGGGTTAGGGCACCCGCCACCTATCCCCTAGTAAAGTTTTAACCCCTTGATCAGCCCCAGTTTACCCCTTCACTCCCTATTACTCTGTGCACTAAATACAGTATATAGGTAAATAATGATCACTGTATTTAGTGTCACTAGTGACCCTTATTTGCGCTTGCGCTAAGCCTAGATAGGGTTAGGGCACCCGCCACCTATCCCCTAATAAACTTTTAACCCCTTGATCTCCCCCAGTTAACCCCTTCACTCCCTATTACTCTGTGCACTAAATACAGTATATAGGTAAATACTGATCACTGTATTTAGTGTCACTAGTGACCCTTATTTGCGCTTGCGCTAAGCCCAAATAGGTTTAGGCCACCCGCCATCTATCCCTTATTAAGGTTTACCCCTTGATCTCCCCCAGTTAACTCCTTCACTTCCTATCACACAGTGCACTAATATATACAGTATATCAGATAACTACTGATCACTGTATTTAGTGTCACTTGTGACCCTAATTTGCGCTAAGCCCAAATAGGTTTAGGCCACTCGCCATCTATCCCCTATAAAGGTTTAACCCCTTGATCTTCCCCAGTTAACCCCTTCACTGCCCTGTCACAGTGTTCACTATATACAGTGATTACCGATCACTGTATTAACGTCACGGGTGACACAACTTAGGCTAGTTAGCGTCAGGGTCCCACTACACCACCGTTACTTAGCGTCAGTTAGAGTCAAGTACACTAACACACATACACACACACACACCTCCATTACTAGTATAGTGTTTGAACAGATAAATATCTGATCTGATCAGAACTATACTAGCATCCTCATAATTTAGTGTTCCCAAAACGCAGCGTTTGCACAATCAGCACTGATTCCTGCTAGCACCTGCGTTTAGCCCCCTTGCCCAGACCACCTTACCCAGGCAAGTGTAGTAATCAATAGATTACTGACACTTCCAAAAAACACAAATCACACAAAACCTCTGCGTTAGCAGAGTCAGGCCTGATCTCTGTTAGCACTAGCAGTTTTTTTTTAGTAGCGACCAAATAGTCCTCGACAACCAGGGGCTTTTATTACCTAGTAGTCACACTACTGTACTGGTAAATTTAGGTACTAAAATGACCAAACGTTGGTACAGTGGTGAAGAGGTCTACAGTATAATGGCCATGTCAGATGAGAGCGATGGGGAAGCCTCACTGGCAGAATCAGGGTCAATATACGAACCAGATGACAGCAGCGGCTCCCTGACAGATAGCTCCGACAGAGGGGTCCCTGCTAAGGTCAGGCGTACCGACCCCATTCTGGAGTTGCTGATTTGTAAGAACCGGGAGTTTCTCGTATGCAGCAGAGTGCCAGTACTAGTGCCGCTCACACTTCTCGTGATCTGGCAAGCACGAGTGGCCTAGTACACCCTGGACCTTCAACCAGCACTGCAGTATCACCTGATGACATGGCGAGTCACCTAAGTGCAGTTGAAGCTGGTGCGGTGGCTAGCACGAGTAGTGGCCCGCAGCCACCGCGTATCCGAAGACAGGCCCGTAGAGCCCATAGTGCCCTCCCTGAAGTGCTGGCATTTCCTTATTGGCAGCCCACAGATTCCACAGCGCCAGTACTTCCCCCATTCACAGCCCAACCTGGAATCCACGTGGAGACAGCTGGTTTTAATCCCATTAACTTTTTTGAGCTGTTCTTCACTGAAGATCTTTTCAGATCTATTGTGGACCAATCAAATTTATATGCTTAACAATTCATCGCCGCCAACCCAAATTCACCCCTTGCCAGACCAATCGCCTGGAATCCTATTACGATTCCCGATTTAAAAAAATTTCTGGGCCTTTCCTTTAACACGGGCATTACAAGAAAGAATGAAATGCGGTTATATTGGTCCACTGACCCAATTCATCAAATGCATGTGTTCTCTGCTGTTATGTCCAGGATTCGATACGAACAAATATTTCGGGTTCATGCATTTCAACGACAATGAACTCTGTCGTCCTCGGGGAGACCCTGAATATGATCGGCTCCACAAAATTCGGCCCCTCATAGACCACTTCAATCAGCGGTTTACCCCCCCCAACAAGATGTCTGCGTTGACGAGTCCCTGATTAAGTTTACTGGCCGCCTTGCTATCAAACAGTACCTCCCCAGCAAGCGTGCCTGATACGGGGTCAAGTTGTATAAGCTGTGTGACATGGTCACAGGCTATACAGTTAATTTTCGTGTCTATGAGGGAAGAGATAGCACTGTGGAGCCCCCCGATTCCCCGGACTACATAGGGAGCAGCGGCAAGATAGTTTGGGACTTGGTGTCACCCTTATTTGGAAAGGGGTACCACTTGTACGTGGACAATTTTTATTCAAGCGTGCCACTTTTTAGACACCTCTTTCAATTGCAAATTGGCGCTTGTGGCACCGTGCGATCTAATCGCCGGAGCTTCCCCCAACGGCTAGTAAATGCCCCACTGAGCTCGGGGGAGAGAGCCTGCTTGAGGTGCGATGAATTGCTTGCAGTGAAGTGGAGGGACAAATGGAACATTTTCGTTCTGTCCTCCATTCACCCAGACACGGCAGTCCAAATTACTACGGTCGCCGGTGTTGTTGTTGAGAAGCCCCTCTGTGTCCACGACTATAACCGTAAAATGGGAGGGGTGGACTTAAACGACCAGATGATGGGACCGTACTTAATTGCCCGTAAGGCCAGACGCTGGTACAAAAAAGTGTCTGTATACCTATTTCAATTGGCTATTTACAACGCTTTTGTCTTATACAAAGCGTCTGCCAGAACATTATCCTTCTTTCAATTCCAAGAAGAGATAATCAGAGCCCTTCTGTATCCAGGTGGTGCTCCTGCCCAAATTCCCCAACCAGATGCAGTGAGCCGGCTGCATGAGAGGCATTTTCCGCAATACCTCCCGAGTACCCCTACCCAACGATACCCCCAAAAAAGATGCCGTGTCTGCAGCAGGCGCGGATTTAGGCGTGACACCCGGAATTATTGTCCCAACTGTCCTGACCGACCTGGACTTTGCCACGGTGACTGTTTCCGTCGCTACCACACACTAGTGGGTTATTAGCGTAGGGTACAGCACGGCACAGTTTAGGGCACATTTACACAGGGTCTCAAAAGATGTTCGATGGCTATCGTAATTTTGAGAGACCCGAACCTGGAACCTGGAACTCGACGTTTGAAGAAAAAAAAAAATACATAAAAGCCAAAAATAGTTGTCGTCTCAGTCATTTTTTATGTTCTTCTACACTTCCTACTGTACTTTTAATGTACTTTGTTTGTTTTTTCATTCTTTTGTGACCTGTTTCTCTTGCAGGTACTCGTCTGCTGCCACGGCATTGATTTTATATATTCTGGCACAAACAGCGTTTGCGCTCAGCATACATGGATACCTTTGCTGGCAGCAGCTGTGGTGATTTTCTGATTTCAGCACTGCAGTTAAAATCCTATTTAGGTATACGTGGATAGTGTCGTGTATACCCATCATTAAATTCAGTGGGTGGTTGTTTGGGCGGTTAATGATGAGTAATACTACACATTATTCCTGTGCTGATTTCTGATAGGTTCTCTTTTTTTTCGTTCAGCTGCATGAAAAAAAAAAAACCTACACTATATGCCAAACAACCAGCAATGTACTGGTGCGTTGTTGGACTTTGAGTGGTTATACCAGGATGATGCCTGCAGATTTAGGCATCATCTTGGTATCGTTTTTTACAGCCAGCGGTCGGCTTACATGTATAAGCAATCCTAGTGGATAATTGGCCGCTAGACTGCTTTTACATGCAGTGGGAGGGGACTCCCCCCCCCCCTCCTGCCGCCTTCCGCCGCCTTCCATGGTTTTTCTCGGGCTCTCCTGTCCTACCGGTTAACCCGAGAGTGCAGTCGGTGGTTCAGTTATCTAACCATAGAGCTGATTGTAGATGAGAATGGCTCCAATCATCTCTTTGGCCTAAGATATCGGAAGCTACGAGCAATTCATGACTTCTGTTTTGCCAGAAATAAACAGCGCCGTTGGGAAATTGGCAAAGCATTTTATCACACCAATTTTGGTGTGGTCAGATGCGTTAAGGTCAGAGGAAAGATCTAGAGTCTAAAAGACCCCAATTTTTTTAAAAAGAGTACCTGTCACTACAGATTGCTATCATAGGGGAAATTTAAATTCACTGTGATAGCAATAAAAATTATTAAAAAAGAAAAAAAAAATTAAGAAAAGGTGTCAAAATAACATAAAAAAGCAAATAAAAAAAATAAAAAAATCAAGCCCCCCTGTCCCCCGTGCTTGCGCGCAAATGCGCACACAAGCGTTGGTCTAGTGTCATATGTAAACCGCAATTGCACCATGCATGTGAGGTATCGCCGCGAATGCCAGGTCGAGGGCAGTAATTCTTGCAGTAGACCTCCTCTGTAAGTCCAAAGTGGTAACCTGTAAAGACTTTTAAAGGCTTTTAAAACTGTACGTAGTTTGTTGCCGCTGCACGGCGTGCGCAATTTTTAAAGCATATCATGTTTGGTGTCTATGTACTCGGCATAAGATCATCTTTTAAATTTTACCAAACAATTAGGAATTATATAGTGTATTTCTGCATTAAATATAAAAAAAGTGCTTTTTTAACACAAATATTGCGTTTGGAAAATGTGTGCGCAAATACCGTGTGACAAAAAAAAACATCAACCATTTTGTTTTGTAGGGCCTCTGCGTTAAGAAAATATATAATGTTTGGGGGTTCAAAGTAAATTTCTTGTAAAAAAAAAAAAATAGTTTTTCATGTAAACAAAAAGTCACAGAAAAGGCTTGGTTTTCAAGTGGTTAGAAGAGTGGGTGATGTGTTGCTAAGATTGAGCATAAAATGCCAGGACTGTTCAAACACCCCCCAAATGACCCTTTTTTGGAAAGTAGACACCCAAAGCTATTTGCTGAGAGGCATATTGAGTCCATGGAGTATTTTACATTTTGCCCTAAGTTTCAGGAAATTGACAATTTTTTTTTTTTTTTACACAAAGTTGTCACTAAATAATATATTGCTCACGCATGGCATGGGTATATGTGAAATGACACCCCAAAATACATTCTGCTGCTTCTCCTGAGTACAGGGATACCCCATGTGTGAGACTTTTTGGCAGTCTAGCCACGTACAGGACCCCCGAAAACCAATCCCCATCTTCAAGTTTTCTAATGGCGTCAGGAGCAGGACGCATGAAGAGAGAGCTCCGCTGCATCGAGGACAATCCAAGGCAATCCTCCCAAACAACGCCTTCAGCAGACACTAGACCACCACAGGGGGACTCACCTAACCCCCAGGCACAACTAGAGCCCATTATTTTTTATTTTTGAGCATCTTTAGAATCGAGGCCTGGGACGTGTGAGAGAGAAGCTCTGCGGCCGCGGTTTCTCTATCTGCAGCCATCCTCCACATCCTCCTGCTCCACAAGCCTGGCTGCACCTCTGGGGCACCCCTCTGTCTCCTCTGGACCACCATCGGCCGTTATTTCGGAGGAAAAATTCGGATGGGGGAAACGCCGTTTTGAGGCCTAGTCGCAGGCCGCAGCCGCAGCCTTTCCTGAAGAAACACCCGATCCAGCCTGCAGGGACCCGGTAAGGCCTATCTACACCCCAGACCTGCCTACAACCTCCAGGGCTCCCCTGCACCCTGCCACCTACCCCACACCCCACTCAGGGACAGGTTACAGGCCCTCCTAGTCCATTTTAGGCCGACCCGTCCACCATCTTGAATCCAGAGGTGGATACAGGACTTCAACAGGCTGCATTCTCGTTCCCCCCCGGTGCAGTCCCACATGAAGCTCTCTGCTTAAATTGTCATACTCAGAGTGCGTATGCGCGGCGTGGGACGGATGGCAGCATGAAGAAGTAGCTCCGCTGCTAATGGCCGCTATAGAGCTGACAGGGGCGAGATAAATGCACACAATAATCACCAGACGATCACCCCCTGACAGCTGAAGCCTCCGTGCATGTCGTCCAGCAGAAAGAAGAACCGGAGAACTCCACAAAGATCCCTGACACATTACCTCTTAAGGGCAAGGGAGAAGCTGAACATGGAGAAAGATGGCACCGCCCCTCCCCCTGCACGTGTGGATAAGGATCCTCCAGCTTCGGTGGCTACATCACCCTCAACTAACCCCTCCAAACACAGTGAGTACTGTACATCACTGACAAAATCTGATCTGGACAGTAGCCTGGAAGCAATGTACACATAGAAACATAGAAACATAGAATGTGTCGGCAGATAAGAACCATTTGGCCCATCTAGTCTGCCCAATATATCTGAATCCTATGAATAGTCCCTGGCCCTATCTTATATGAAGGATAGCCTTATGCCTATCCCATGCATGCTTAAACTCCTTCACTGTATTTGCAGCTACCACTTCTGCAGGAAGGTTATTCCATGCATCCACTACTCTCTCAGTAAAGTAATACTTCCTCATATTACTTTTAAACCTTTGCCCCTCTAATTTAAAACTGTGTCCTCTTGTGGTAGTTTTTCTTCTTTTAAATATGCTCTCCTCCTTTACCGAGTTGATTCCCTTTATGTATTTAAAAGTTTCTATCATATCCCCTCTGTCTCTTCTTTCTTCCAAGCTATACATGTTAAGGTCCTTTATCCTTTCCTGATAAGTTTTTTCCTGCAATCCATGTACTAGTTTAGTAGCTCTTCTCTGAACTCTCTCTAGAGTATCTATATCCTTCTGGAGATATGGCCTCCAGTACTGCGCACAATACTCCAAGTGAGGTCTCACCAGTGTTCTGTACAGCGGCATAAGCACTTCTCTCTTTCTACTGCTTATACCTCTCCCTATACATCCAAGCATTCTGCTGGCATTTCGTGCTGCTCTATTACATTGTCTTCCCACCTTTAGGTCTTCTGAAATAATTACTCCTAAATCCCTTTCCTCAGATACTGAGGTCAGGACTGTGTCAAATATTCTATATTCTGCCCTTGGGTTTTTACGCCCCAGGTGCATTATCTTGCACTTATCCACATTAAATTTCAGTTGCCAGAGTTCTGACCATTCTTCTAGTTTTCCTAAATCCTTTTCCATTTGGCGTTTCCCTCCAGGAACATCAACCCTGTTACATATCTTTGTGTCATCAGCAAAAAGACAAACCTTACCATCGAGGCCTTTTGCAATATCACTTATGAAGATATTAAACAAAATTGGTCCCAGTACAGATCCCTGAGGTACCCCACTGGTAACATGACCTTGTTCTGAATGTTCTCCATTGACTACAACCCTCTGTTGTCTGTCACTCAGCCAATGCCTAATCCACTCAACAATATGGGAGTCCATGCTCAATGACTGCAGTTTATTGATAAGTCTTCTATGTGGGACAGTGTCAAAAGCCTTACTAAAATCTAGATATGCAATGTCTACTGCACCTCCACCGTCTATTATTTTAGTCACCCAGTCAAAAAAATCTATAAGATTTGTTTGACATGATCTCCCTGAAGTAAACCCATGTTGTTTTTCATCTTGCAATCCATGGGATTTAAGATGTTCCACAATCCTATCCTTTAATAAGGTTTCCATTAATTTGCCTACTATTGATGTCAGACTCACTGGTCTATAGTTGCTCGATTCCTCCCTACTACCTTTCTTGTGAATGGGCACGACATTTGCCAATTTCCAATCTTCCGGGACGACTCCTGTTACTAATGATTGGTTAAATAGATCTGTTAATGGTTTTGCCAGCTCACCACTAAGCTCTTTTAATAATCTTGGGTGTATCTCATCAGGACCCTGTGACTTATTTGTCTTCACTTTAGACAGCAAGCTAGTGACTAAATTCCAAACTGAGCTGGATAAAACGACTAATACACTCACACAAGAGATATCAGCTCTTGGAGGGAGAACGGATAAACTAGAGACTAAACATGATGAACTGTGTCTAGCCTATAAAGAATTAAGCAGAGACCATGACACACTTAGTTCTGCATTTGACCAGTTACAATCACATGTGGAGGACTTGGATAACCGTAATCGACGAAATAACCTCAGGTTGCGTGGTATCCCTGAAACATATTCAGATTTAGTCCCCACTGTGAACCGTCTCTTCAAGTCCTTATTACCAGAAGCAAATGACTCACAATTTGCATGCGACAGGATCCACCGTGCACTGCGACCAAAACCCCCCTCTGATAAGCCCCCGAGGGATGTGATTTTATGCATGAAAGACTTTGTCATTAAAGAAGAAATCTTGAGGGCAGCAAGGAACACCCCAAATATTCTTATAGATGGTCACAGGTTACAGATATATCCAGATTTATCCCAGGCCACGCTGGAGAGGAGACACGGTCTGAAGGAGATCACTACGGTTCTGCAATCTGCCCGTTTGCGATATAAATGGGGTTTTCCCTTCAAGTTAATTATACCCCACAACGGATCCACATATATTGTCACTAACATGCAAGAAGGACATGAAACCCTGATTAAGCTAGGACTGATTGATCCAGCCACGATATTCTCTCCAGCCCCAGCCCCTCGACCTTCACCTCTCTGGCAGACCCCGGCTTCCAGAAGAGGACGCAGAAGAACACGCCAAGATTTGGGATGAAATCCTTTGAGTGATACCAATAGGATTATTCAAAGAAATATTCTTGGCTGTATAGTACAGTCAAGATGCCTATAATATTTGCATCAATCACTACTTTCACGCAGGGTCCAGTTATGTTTGAGTTGACCCACGAGCACAAAACTTTGCGTGAGCTTGGTTGTCATGAGATATTGGCACAGCATGATGCTGTACTGTTCTAAATCCACAAGCATATAACATTCTCCTGTTCTTTTGCACTTTGTTCTTTATATTTTTTTTACAGCATTACAAATCTCTCATTCCATATTCCTGGACAGATGGCGACATCTACTGGTTGTTAATGGAATTCACAGCCTGGTTCTTGGTATGAACACTTCTTCAACTTTGAGAGATTTATTTCCACCCACTGCTGACACCCGGTGGCCTTTATAGGTTCGGCAGGTAATATCTACAACATAACTATTATTTTCTGGATATTTTTTTTTTTTTTTTTGTCGAAGCTGCTCATCTCAGGGTAATTACTTTTGCCGGTATATTTACAGATAATTTTCTTCTGGACTAAAGTACAATCATCATTTCATTGTTCCAGAGCTCAGGATCGTTTTTTTACTATTCTTCGGAAATGCTCATTATTATGGTTCTCTCCTTTTTTTCTGATTAACACCATAATAGACACCGCCTAAGAGGCTTCATGTTAAACCTATGTTATATCCTTAAAAGGCCTTAGTCAAGCTCCTGCGCTTGTACATGCCGCACTTACGCGCGTTGGCGGGCACTGGCCCTCTCGAGACTTCTCTGGGGTCGGGATCTTTTTCCCACGGGTACTCCCCCGGGCTGCTGGTTGCTGACGTTCTGTTTAGGAGGTATTTTTCCTCCATTTTGTTTTCTATGTTTTCAGTACCTGATTGGTACACTGATCCAAAACCACTTTGTTGAATTTTTTTATAGAAATAACTTTCGCAACGTCAAAATCTATTCACAATCTTTAATGTATGCATTTACTTGTCTTGACATTATGATACATGATACTCTCAGATGTTCCTTTCATGTCATGCTCAGCCCTATCGGGGCGCGATTTTTGAGCACGCCAAAGGTTCACTATCTCAGATCCAATGATATGCAAAATGGTTTTACTATGAGAATGGGTAACTTTATTGATTTGCAAATTTACATTTCCATATTCACTAAATATTCTTTCATGCCAGTGGAACCTCACTTAAAATGTAGTTATGGCTATTAGGACTATATCACATAACGTGCAGGGACTAAATTCGCCCAATAAACGAAATAAAGCCTTTCACCAATATAAGCGCCTTAACGCCAAAATCATATTACTGCAAGAGACACACTTTGCAAGCAACAACCATCCGAAATTTTTTCACAAATCTTACAGACAATCCTTCTACACCACTTTTTCCTCCAAAAGCAGAGGAGTAGCAATTTTCATCCACAATTCCCTCCCATTCGAGATTCAGGAAGTTCATAAAGACCCAGAGAGTAGATATATTATCATAAGAGGGCGCATCTTGGGAAAAGAACTAACAGTAGCCAACATATATGCCCCCAACGGGGCTAATATGCAATTTTTTCTAGACTTTTTCCTAGAACTAGAGAAGCATCACTCCTCACACACCATTCTGGGGGGAGACTTCAACATGGTCTCTCATCCAACTATGGATAGGAGCAATCCTTCCGTCTCATCCAAAACATTCCCTAAAACCCTAGTTCGCAAATTAAACAATCTACAGTTGGTAGACACTTGGAGATGCTTAAACGTAGGTTCTAGAGAATACACGTTCTACTCAAACCCCCACAACTCATCGGCAAGAATTGACTATATATACACCTCACAAGTGATATTGGCCAATTCAGTCTCTGCTGAGATCTCTCCATGTGTGTGGTCGGACCACCATATGGTCATATACGACACCAAAAATATTGGGTTATCTCCTACACCATACTCATGGAGACTGAATGATTCCATCCTAATGAATACACTTGACACTCAAGAAATATCTGAAAATTTAGGGGAGTTCTTCAGGCTTAACCCTGTAGAAGACACCTCAGCTCAAAACACGTGGGTCACACACAAGGCCTTCATTAGAGGCAAACTCATTGCCACTGCGGCAAAAAAAAAACAAAGAACGCACCAAAAAAATTCTAGATCTCACCAAAGATCTCCAACATTTATACAGAAATTTTAATGCCCTACATGAACCGAATATCAAACTACAAATAGATCAAAAGCGTATAGAACTAAACACTATCCTTTGCGAAAATGCGGATAAATCACTTATATATACGAAGGCTAAATTTCTCCTATACGGAAACTCCTCTTCCACGATGCTTGCCAGGAAACTGAATCAGTCAGTAAAACCCCCACATGTTTACAAATTGAACACAACATCTGGTATGACTACCTCACACCCAAAGGAGGTGTTGGGAATTTTTGAGAAATTTTATTCAGATCTCCTCTCCCCTCCTCATACAGCAGCCTCTTCGGACTCACAAAAATGGCTAGATAATATTCCTCTCCCATCCCTTTCTCCGGAGGATATAGAATCATTAAACGTGCCGATCACAGAGGTGGAGGTAGCTCAAACTATAAAATCCCTACGTTACTCCTGGGCACCTGGGCCAGACGGATTCACAGCATTATATTATAAGACCTTTACACATATTTTATCTCCTAAACTGTCAAAACTATTTAATCTAATTCTTAAAGGTGAATCCTTCCCTGAAGAAATGTCCCTGGCGAATATGGTACTGCTCCCTAAGCCCAATAAAGATCTTTCCAGCCCACAAAACTTTAGACCAATCTCGATTATAAATAATGATCTCAAGTTATTTAGCAAAATTTTAGCAAATAGACTCTCAGCCTTAATCCCTAAACTTATCTCTACATCCCAATCAGGCTTCATCCCAACAAGACAAATCACGGACAACATCCGCTTAGTGAGTAATATTATACAAGATGCAAACCTCTTCCAGAAACGACTATTGCTATTGGGGCTAGACATCCACAAGGCCTTTGATAGTGTTTCGTGGGAATATCTCAAGTGAATTCTCCCCAGGTTTGGCCTTGTGGATGAGTTCCTAAACGGTTTCGAGGCACTCTATAAATGTCCCAAAACTAGAATCAGACTTACGGGATGCAACTCAGCCTTCTTCCCGTTAGGCAGAGGAACTAGGCAGGGTTGCCCCCTGTCCCCTTTATTGTTCGCTCTAGCTATAGAGCCTCTCTCGATAGCGATCAAAAATCACGATGGAATTGTGGGGTACAATAAAGGCACTGAAATGTATAAACTGAGCCTATACGCAGACGATGCTCTACTATTTATTCAAGACCCACTAAACTCAATACCAAACTTACTAACTAGCCTGGAAAAATTCGCAGAGGTGTCTGGGCTGAGTATTAATATGTCCAAATCGGTGGCATTGCCGATCAATTTCTCAACATCAGATACCTTGACTCTGAAATCTAAATTCCCTTTTGTGTGGGCTACAGACACAATCCCATATCTCGGCATTCATCTATGCAAAGATTACAAATCTCTCTTCCAGCATAACTACCCGCCATTATTAACTAAAATACGGAATTTGCTACAAATATGGTCCACATATCAGCTATCTTTCTTAGGGAAAATTACAGCCGTAAAAATGACTATTCTGCCTAAACTAGTTTACCTTTTCCGAGCCATACCAATACGTATCACGAAAGCTTATCTTTCCAAAATTCAATCATCTATCAATAAATTTGTGTGGGGTAATAAAAAACCCAGATATGCGGCAAATATTCTGTATCACCACCAACAGTCGGGAGGACTAGGTCTACCTCAGATATGGATATATTATATGTGTTGTAGACTATCTCAGTTGGGAGGTTGGCATGATCTTTCTTCTCAAACTCCATGGGTGAAATTTGAAAAACATTCTATAGCCCCATTCAATTTGGCTGGATTGCTATGGGATTCCTCGATACCTATGCGCCAAATTTCTACTCGTTAACTTGGTTGTTTCAGATGCCCTTAAAATATGGAGATACGCAAACAAAAAATATACCCTAGGTTCGGATCCCTCAGTAGGCACCTCTTTTTTGGGCGACCCAAGATTTAAAGAGGCCTTTTGTTTGCCACAACAGTTTATATGGTGGATAGACAATAATTTAACCACTATCCAGGATCTCTTTGATGGTGGAATTTTTCATTCTTTTGAAAAACTAACATCCACCAAACAAATTCCTCCTTCCGAAAAGGGAAATTATGTTCTGATTAGAAACTACTTTGAATCTCTTCACTCCCGGCCTTCTGGAGCACCCTTAAGTACCTTTGAACACATCTGTCTGAAAAACCCATTGGGAAAAGGCCATATCTCCACTATGTATAACACACTAAATTTACGTAACATAGAGACGAAATTTTAATATATGACAGCCTGGGAGTCAGAACTGCAAGAGATCCTCTCGGTGAGTGATTGGCAAAAGATGTGGCTTAACCTGAGGAGCTCTACCAGATCTTTGGGAGTGAGGGAAACGGCGATTAAGTTACATACTAGATGGTACTTAACACCTGTAAAGTTGAATAAATTTTATCCAGAGGTCTCTGCGGACTGTTTTAGAGGTTGTGGCGAGTCGGGCACTCTGAAACACATATTCTGGGACTGCCCTAAGATACAAAATACCTGGTCAGAAGTAATGGATCTGATAAGGAAGGTTACAGATAAGAACACCAATTTGTCAATAACGCATTGTTTATTGTTTAGAAGCATACCGGATCTCTCCATACAACTGAACAGATTATCCCACACAATTTGCGTAGCGATGCTATGGGCAATAACTAGACAGTGGAAAGAGCCTCACGTTCCATTCCCATTGGTTACGCATAGAATAGAGGACATCAGATCTATGGAAAGGTATCATCACACTTTAACAAACTCTATACATCTGTATGACCAAAAATGGAACACCTGGTTCTTATATAGATGCACACAAGCGACATAATCGATATCCATGCATGGTTGCATGGATGTCTCATCAGAAGCAGAAGGGATATCTAACGGTGGTGTTCACCTTTTACCCCCTACATATGCAGCTGGTCAGGCCAGGTGACATTTTGGTTATTTGATCATAAATGCATATGTTATTAATACTTTTACTTAAATTTAAACCCTAGATAATGAACGTTCATTTTATCAGAATAATTGAATGTGAAATGCGAAAGTTTTTCTAAGATAGTATACATATACAATATATATTATTGTATGTTACATTATTTTGTATAACAGTGATATGTTACATCATTGATGTAAGTTATATAATTTCCACAATGTACTTCTAATGTTCACTGTCAATACTTAACGTTGTATAATTTTCTATGTTTACTTTTAATAAACGTTTATAATCAAAAAAAAAAAAAAAAGTTTTCTAATGGCGTAAATTGCTTATTTTACCTCTGCTCTACCTGTCACAGTTTCAGAGGCCCTGACATTTCAAGATAGCACAACCCCCCCCCCCCTCCCAAATTACCCCATTTTGCAAAGTAGACACTCCAAGCTATTAGCTGAGAGGCATGATGAGTCCATGGAATAGTTTATATTTTGCCACAAGTTTTTTTTTTTTTACATAAAGTTGTCAGTAAATGATATAATGCTCACACATGCTTACTACCTATCACACTTTTGAAGGCCATGAAATGCCAAGATGGCACAAACCCCCCCCCCGAAATGACCCCATTTTGCAAAGTAGATACTCCAAGCTTTTAGCTGAGAGGCATGATGAGTCCATGGAATAGTTTATATTTTGCCACTAGTTTCAGAAAAATTATTATTTTTTTTTTTTTTTAGTTTTTTTACACAAAGTTGTCAGTAAATGATATAATGCTCACACATGCCATGGGTATATGTGAAATGACACCCCAAAATACATTCTTCTGCTTCTCCTGAGTACAGGGATACCCTATGTGTGAGACTTTTTGGCAGTCTAGCTGCGTACAGGACCCGGAAAACCAATCCGCACCTTTTGGCTTTCTAAGGGCGTAAATTGTTGAACTCACTCCTTACTACCTATCACACTTTTGAAGGCCATGAAATGCCAAGATGGCCTCCGAAACTGTGATGGGTAGTGAGGAGTAAAATCAAAAATTTACGCCATTAGAAAACCTGAAGATGGTGATTGATTTTCCGGGTCCCATACACAGCTAGGCTCTCAAAAAGTCTCACACATGGGGTATCCTCATACTCAGGAGAAGCGGCAGAATATATTTTGGGGTGTCATTCCACATATACCCATGTCATGTGTGAGAAATGTATCTTTTAGTGACAACTTTGTGTTAAAAAAAATAAAAAAAAAGATTTTAATTTTCCCAAAACTTGTGGCAAAAAATAAAATATTCCATGGACTCACCATGCCTCTCAGCAAACAGCTTGGGGTGTCTACTTTCTAAAATGGGGTCATTTGGGGGGGGGGGGGGGTTTGGGATATCTTGACATTTCAGGGCCTCCTAAACCGTTATAGGTAGCGAGAAAATGCAATGAAAAATGAATGCCCTTTTAAATTCTGATGGTGGGGATTGGTTTTCGAGGTCCCGTACACAGCTAGGCTCCCAAAAAGTCTCACATATGTGGTATCCCTGTACTCAAGAGAAGCAGCAGAATGTATTTTAGGGTGTAATTACACATATACCCATGGCATGTGTGAGCAATATATCATTTCAATGACAACTTTGTGTAAAAAAAAACAATTTTTTTTTTTTTTAGTCATTTTTCAAACACCTGTGACAAAAAAATGAAATATTCAATGAGTTCAATATGCCTCTCATGACATTCCTTAGGATGTCTACTTTCCAAAAAGTGGTAATTTGGGGGGGGGGGTTTGTACTGCCCTGCCATTTTAGCACTTCATGAATTGAGATAGGCAGTCAGAAATTAAAGCTGCGTAAATTTCAGTATTTACACCATAGTTTGTAGACGCTATAACTTTTGCGCAAACCAATAAAAATACGCTCATTGAAATTTTTTTTGTCAAAGACATGTAGCTAAATACATTTTGGCCAAAAAATATGACATAAATTGAGTATATTGCATATTTTTGAAAAGAAAAAGTTAAAAATGTCATTTTTTCTCAAAATTTTCGATGTTTTTTTATTAATATCGCAAAAAATAAAAAGCGCAGAGGTGATCAAATACCACCAAAAGAAAGCTCTGTTTGTGGGAAAAAAAGGACGTAAATTTCGTTTGGGTACCACATTGCATGACCGCACAATTGTCAGTTAAAGTCACGCAGTGCCGAGTTGCAAAAAGTGGTCCAGACGTAAGACAGCAAAATCCTCCAGTGGTAAAGTGGTTAACTAGTGTGCTCTTAGAAGCCATCACAGCAATGCCTACTAATGGCATGGCTGTGATTGGCCAGTGCAGCATGTGACCCAGCCTCTATATAAGCTGGAGTCACGTAGCGCCGCACGTCACTCTGCTCTAACTACTGTAGGGAGAGGTTCCTGATGCTGCTGATTTGAGGGAGAGATAGGAGATTATTGTAGGGGCAGGCTGGAGATTGCTTTCAGGGATAGAATAGGACACAGGACAGAAGAATCTTCTTTAATCAGACAGCGATCTACATCGATTTCGTAGTGTGGGGGTGCAGTGTACAATCTTTTTGCCCTGACCTGAGCCCAGTGAGGAGGAGGGAGAAAAAAAAAAAAACTTTTATCAGTCTGTTAGGTGGGCGGCGTGAAGCGGCCATTTAATGCAAGCTCAGTGCATATGTGTCTGCTTAATCTGGATTTAAAAAAAAAAAAACGTTTTTTCCTTCATATTTTACTGTGACATACAGCGTTTAGACTCTGCTGTTCTAATCTGCTATTCAAAAATCACCAATTTAAGGGAAAAATAATTATTTTTCAGTTTTTTATTAATACTTTACTGTGACATACAGCGTTTAGACACTGCTGTGTTCAAATCTGCTATTCAAAAATCCCCACTTTAAGGGAAAAATAGTTATTTTTCAGTTTTTCATTCATACGTTACTGTGACATACAGCCTTTACACACAGTGCTGTTCTAATCTGCTATTCAAAAATCACCAATTTAAAGGGAAACATTTTTTTTCTCATTTTTTTCCTTTATATGTTACTGTGAGATAAAGCCTTTAGACACTGCTGTGTTCTAATCTGCTCTTCAAAATCACCAATTAAAGGGAAAAATAAAAAATTTTTCATCCATACGTTAATGTGAGATACACTGTTTGGATACTGTTGTTCTATTCCGCTTTTCAATAAACACCCATTTAGGGGAAAAAAATTAAATTGCGGCCTAGTCTGCATATTTTACTGTGAGATACACCCTTTGTATACTGTTGTTCTATGCCGCTATTCAATAAACACCCATTTAAGGAAAAAAATATTAAATTGCGACCTAGTCTGTATCTGTACGTGTGAGATACACCCTTTGCATACTGTTGTTCTATTCTGATATTCAATAAACACCCATTTAGGGGAAAGAAAGATATTAAATTGCGGCTTAGTCTGTATCTGTACGTGTGAGATACACCCTTTTAGATAATGTTGTTCTATTCTGCTATTCAATAAACACCCATTTAGGGGAAAATTAATAATTTTGCAGCATTTGCTGATTATGTTACTGTGAGATACACCCTTTAAATTTGTTTGGCGCATCTCCTTCCACCACCGAGGATTGCAGGGCACAATTGTCCAGCAAGGGCACAGTTCTGGAGGATGACGAGGTGGAGGATAAGGAGGAGAGATGGAGGAGGAGGAACCATGTTCACAGCAGGGTGGCACCCAGATAACTGATAACAACAGATACTACACTTGATCTTAGCCAAAAGGTCAAGAAGCGATGCTGGTGGCATTCCCACCTGACAGCGGGGGCACAGAGGAAGCACAAGGCAAAGGCAGAGGAGGAGGAGGTCACCAACGCAGCCAGGGCACCGCCAGCACCTCAGAAGGCAGGGTTAGCATGTATGAAATGTGGAAAAGCTTTGTCGGCACGCCACAACAACCAGGACCAACAGCTGTTTTTTTGTTTTTTTTAAGTCCGTGGTGTTTGAACATAAAAAAGTGCACACCAAAAAAGTGAAACACAAAAAGTGCACAGGGTGTACACATGGTCACTGACACTGATCCCCTGGGGCGCAAGGCTCCTGACAGGGACTGGGGTACTTACACTGGCTAACCTGGCTGAAACCAGGCAGCCCTGTTCTTTAGGAGGTCTGCTGAAACAGGCCACCCCAAGTACTAGGTGGGGCTCTCCCGAAGAGAGACCCCATGAGAGAGGGCGAACCAAGCCAGAAGGCCATATCCACCCCCCCCCCAAGACTTTCAGGGACAGGCCCAAGGACCTACACCCTACTAATCACGCTGTGCAAAATAAAGTGTACCGCCACAATAAAAAACACAAAACGTGAGACACACAGCACATAAAAGTTGGGAAAGGTATAGTGGAGAAATGCAAGGTTAGTGCCACATTGCAATACTATGCCAGGCCCTTAGGCCAGGAATAAAAAATTCCTCTGGTCCTGACTCCTGACCAAAAAGGCCCGGCCCTAGAGGCAGGTGTGCAAAACCTGTCTAGAAAGTGCAGTGTCCTTGGTGCCATACTCATAGTGTTGCCATCCAGCGTGAATTATGGCACCCCTGGACTGCCACTTCAGGGACACATACACCACAGGCTTTTCAGAATCCGGTCCCTGTCAAGACCAGTGCAGGCCCGTCCCTACCAGAAGGCCTCAGAACTTAGACAGCTTTGGGAGAGCCCGGCCCACAACCAGGGACACATACCTTTTCCAAAGCTAGACTCAAACCAGAAGGGGGAAAAAAGCCCCCTCGTGTATTTAGCACAGCTGGGGGCGTTATCACAGACAAGCGCAGCCGCCTGTCCAGAGCCAATGTGGACAAGCTCACGTTCATTAAAATGAACCAGGAATGGATCATACAGGACTTGTCCGTACCTTGTGCAGAATAGAAATGTATACCGGCCTTACCCAGCCATTGTTGTATTTTTGATCTTTCTCACTCTTTTGGGGTGTACCCTAATTTAAAAAGAAATAAAATTAAAAACAAAAACCAGTGTTTGCTACCTCGTCCTCCACCGCCGCTTCCACCTACACCGCCACATCCACCGCCACCTCAACCTCCTACTCCATATGGGCCTCGTCCTCCTAGATCAAGATGATTATTTTTTATTTTTATGTTTTTTATGTTATTTTAAGTTATTTTCCTATCCACATTTGTTTGCAGAGCACTTGCCACGCTCTTAACAAGATTTTGCTGCCATTTGCAGCCCTCTAGCCCTTTCCATGTTTTTTTTAGAGACATTTTAGTGCTCAAAAGTTCGGGTCACCATTGACTTCAATGGGGTTGGGATCAGGGTCAAGTTCGGATTAAGTTTGGGTCACGAACCCGGACTTTTTTTCCAAGTTCGGCCGGACCCGCCGAACCCAGACATCCAGGTGTTCGCTCAACTCTAATCATCACACCTAATGTACTGACGCCTCATTTCATGAGACACTAACAAGCCAGGAAAGTACAAATACCCCACAGATTACCCATTTTTGGAAAGTAGACATTCCAAGGTACTTAGTAAGAGGCATAGTGAGTTTTTTGAAGTTGTCATTTTTTTCCCACAATTCTTTGCAAAATGATGTTTGTGTTTTTTTCACAAAATTGTCATATTTAATTTGTATATTCATATTTTATTCATTTTCAATAAGACATATAAAATTCCAAGTCATTTAAAAAAAATCAGCAGTTCTATATAAACATTATTCTTAGTAACCCAAAAAAAAAAACAACAACAACAAAAATCCTTCCTTTTCTGTTCTCCAGTGTCCCCCTTCCATCTCCGAAAAACCCCTCTCTTATGCTCTATATCTTCTTACCCTAACCCAGATCTCAAGGATCCAGGTAGATTTTACTCCTAGGCTGTATCCTCTATCAGCTTCAGACACCTATCATCTTTATATAATCCTTGTTTTATTTTAAACTTTATCCAGGCCCCCATATATCCTGATATTTCCCACAGGAATCTTCTGTTGCCAATATAATTTCTTCCAAAGATCTCACCCAATCCACCCTTACGGCCCATTCTCTTATACTTGGGGCTTCTGGCGCTTGCCAGAATGCCGGTATCAGGCTTTTAGCAGCATTCAATTGGTGAGGCACTAGTTTATGGTGAATTGGCGCAAGTAGAAGTCTCAGTATGGGCTGGTCCTGGGGACCCAGGGGGGAGGGGAGGGGGAAAAAAGTTCAGGGGGTCCTAAGTTGAGGGAATAGCTGTCCACTGTAGCGACTGCCGGCGGGAGAGACAGAAGTGATCTCTGGGGGGAGACAAGAGGAAAAAAGCGCAGCGCCTTCTAAGTGCAGCAACACATTTAATGTGGATTAAAGCAGTAATACACTCAGTCTTCAGTCGTCAGTCTTTACACAAGAAAAGGAGGGGTACACTGACCATGACTGTATGGTTAGTAGTAATACACAGGACTTGCCACTATGGCTAACGGATGGTGAAATCAGGGAAAGGCTGGATAAACTTAACACAAACAAATCACCAGGCCCGGATGGCGTACATCCGAGAGTACTCAAGGAACTCAGTAAGGTTATATCTAGACCACTGTTCCTGATCTTTGCTGACAGTATTAGGACAGGAGATGTACCAGGGGATTGGAGGAAAGCTAACGTGATTCCGATATTCAAAAAGGGGCAGAGGCATATCCCGGGAAATTTTAGGCCTGTCAGTTTGACATCGATAGTATGTAAACTTCTGGAGGGGATGATAAGGGACTATATCGTAGAGTTTGCTAAAGACAACAACATCATCAGCAGTAATCAGCACAGGTTTACAAATGGGCGTTCTTGTCAAACCAATCTCTTAACATTCTACAAGGAGGTGAGCTGTGAGCTAGATAGGGGCAGACCAGTGGATATGGTGTACCTGGATTTCGCTAAGGCGTTTGATACAGTTCCCCACAAGCGCTTAATTTATAAAATAAGGTCTGCTGGTATCGACAGCAGGATTTGCTCTTGGATACAGAACTGGCTAAAAGGGCGTGTCCAAAAGGTGGTAATAAACAGCGTATACTCAGACTGGTCTGAGGTGGTAAGCGGGGTCCCCCAAGGCTCAGTACTGGGACCAACCTTGTTCAATTTATTCATAAACAGCATTGAGGACGGGATCAGTAGTTCAATATCAGTTTTTGCAGATGACACAAAATTGGGCAGGGCAATAACTGCTCAGCATGAAGCAGATATCCTACAAAATGACCTGGATAAAATAATGGAGTGGGCAACGACATGGCAAATGAGGTTTAATGTGGAGAAGTGTAAGGTTTTGCACTTGGGGACTAAAAACATAAAAGCACAATACACGTTAGGAGGGGAACCCTTGGGGGAATCAAAAATGGAGAAAGATCTGGGAGTCTTGGTTGATGATAGATTAGGCAATAGCATGCAATGTCAAGCGGCAGCTGCCAAATCCAGCAGAATATTAGCATGCATAAAGAAAGGGATGTATTCCAGAGATAAGACTATAATCCTTCCACTTTATAAAACTCTGGTCCGACCGCATCTGGAGTATTCTGTCCAGTTCTGGTCGCCAGTCCTCAGGAGGGATGTGTTGGAGCTGGAGAGAGTCCAGAGAAGGGCAACTAAACTGATTAGGGGATTGGAGGACCTTAATTATGAAGAGCATCTGCAATCGCTTGATTTATTCTCCCTGGAGAAGAGAAGCCTGAGGGGGGACATGATAGCAATTTATAAATATCTCAATGGGGATCTCAGCTTAGAAAAACAGCTATTCAGTCGAAGGGATTGCATGAGGACTCAAGGGCATACAATGCGATCAGAGGAGAAGCGTTTTAACCTCAGGCAACGTGGGGGGTTCTTTACTGTTAGGGCTACAAGATTGTGGAATTCTCTACCACAAGAGGTGGTTTCTGCGGGAAGTATGGTGGCTTTCAAAAGACTCTTAGATGTACATCTCAATGATCAGAACATTCAGGGCTATGTGAGATGATTACAGCCACACACACCTACACAGGTTGAACTGGATGGACTATTGTCTTTATTCAACTTCACCTACTATGTAACTATGTAACTATGTAATATAAAGGTGGATTAGAAGCACGTCAAAAAGAAATGACTGTATCTCATCTGGGGCATCACTGGAACAGGTCCTGGTAGTGGAGGCAGGGGGTCCCGATATGAGAGGCAGGGGGAGTTCCTCCGTGTGCGATGGGGCGGCCTCCGTGGCATCCGTGGGCTCCCCGTCTGCTGGTGGAACTCTGAGACTCGTGGGTCCTGGGATCCTGACATCACTTCCTGGCGGTGACGCGGGACGCTTATGGCGACGCATTTGCGGAGCATGCACTCCTTCAGGCCGTGGTGAGGCACTAAAGTGTTTTTACACACTGTCTCCTTTTTCTCCGTATTATGAAACAAGCATGCCCAAGGTTTCACCTGAATGCAGTCTCCTGTAATCTTGTAGATTGTCCTAGTGATCCCTTTCCAAAAATCTTGTATCTTTGTGCCTTCCCACCACAAGTGCGCAAATGTTTTACATCTCCTCCAACAAGTTGGGGATATTTATGCACCGAACCTCTGAGCCCTCTGTAGGGTGAGGTACCACCTAGCAAATAACTTATAGCACATCTCTGTTGTCTTTAAATCAACCAATGAGTAACAGGCTCATCTTAGGACTTTCTTCCTCTTTTCTTCATCCTGAAGGGACCCTAGTTCCTGTTCCCATTTCCCTAAATATGTCGGGTATACGGGTTCTAATTCCCTAAGTAAAATCTTATATATTTTTGATATGCTGTGTTTGATGTATGTGGGAGAAAAACAGTTTATCCAGTGGTCTCATGTTATTCCTCCAAAGCAGAGGCTGTGGTAGGGAGTGCACAAAATGCTGCAATTGTGTATATCTCCATTTATCAAGTGGCATATTCCCCCATTTTTGTGTTGTTTCTGAGTAAGTGCACATTCTATTCACTACCATTACATCTTGTAATTCTATCACTTCACTTTTTGCCCATCTAACAAAATAAAAATATTCTTCCTTCCCTGGTTTAAAATAATTTGTGTCGATTAGTGACATCAAAGGTGTATTATAACCCCAGTGAGACATTCTACATAAACTATCCCATATCCTTAACTTGTTCCTAGTCAGTGTGCATGTGCTATTGGCCAATTCCCGATATTCCCGTGGAACCCAGACCATCTTTCCCAGGTCTGCCCTACCCTGTGCACTCTCTATTCCCACCCAATTCTTGCCTTCTTTAGTAGGCATCCAGTCTGCAGTTTGTGCTATAAAAATTGCCTAGTCCCACTGTGTAATTCGAAAGGGGGGGGGGGACAAACTGCCATTCACTCTTATTCTTGCCATTGGGTGAAAATAGAAGGCTGAGATCCTTTGCATCATCCCATCTCCAATGCCTAAGTGCCTCAGGGTTTCTAACATAAAACTCCAGTCAACCCTGTCAAAGGCCTTTTCGGCATCCACCCACAGTACCACGGCCGGGATGCCCCTCTTTTCCACTTAAATAAATAAATCAAAAAGAGTGACTTAAGGCAGTTGTTCCTCCCTTCCCATCCAGGCACAAAACCTACCTGATCATTATATATCCATCTTGGCAGTAAAAGTTTTATTCTTTCTGCTATAATTTTAGCTAAGATTTTCATATCTGTATTTAAAAGGGAAATTGGTCTATAGCTTGTCGATGCCATAGGATCTTTCCCTTCCTTGAAAATAAGAGTTATGTGGGCAAGCAGAGACTTTTCTCCTAAGTTCTCTCCTTTCCCCACTGTGTTGAAATATGTACATAATTTAGGGACTAAGATTTTTTAAAACCTTTTGAAAAACATAATAGGATCAGGGTCCGGGCTCTTCTCCAAGGCGATGTTCTTTATTGCCCACCCCATCTCTTCATGTGTGATTGGGGCCTCTAAATCCTCTAGTTCTTCCCTAGGTAACCTTGGGAGATCAAGCTTCCGTAGATATTCCCTCACAGCCAGATCCCTATCTTCCTCTTTCTTTCCAACATTATAAAGTTGACTATAATATGAGTGAAATACCTGAGCAATATCTGGGGATCAATGTACTATTTCTACCATTCTCTTTTTTAATTTTAGAGATATAGGATGCGTTTTATTTTCTCCCTTACCGGTTTGGCCAGCCATTTCCCAGGTTTATTTCCCCATTGGTATTGTTCTTTCATCACTATATGAAATGCATTTTTTGTCTCCTGCTCCATAGGTGCCGTTAGTTCCTCTCTCTTCTCAATTAGTTCACGCTGCTCTGGGATACTATTGGGTCTAGTTTGTTGTTCCAGAATGTAAATCTCCCTAAGTAACTGGTTCTTCCTCTCCTTTTCCCTCTTTCTTTGTGTCCCAATACCTATTAATATCCCCCTCATATAAGCCTTATGCGATTACCACAGAGTGGCCCGTGAGATCTCTGATGTATCATTAATAGCAAAAAAGCTCTCCAGTTCCTTTTCCATCTTATCAATTATCTTGAAGGGTCCTGAATGAGCAAATCATTCAGTTTCCAAGCTCTTTCTCTGGGTGCTGCTAATAATAAGTCTAACTGGACTGCCACTGGGGCATGGTCAGAGAGTGTAATGGACTTAATAGTCGCATCCTTGAGGGAAGTTAGTAGTTGATGCTCTATTACAATCCTTGAGTAGGAGCCATGTACTAAGGAATAATAAGTAGAGTCTCTTAGTTTTGGGTGTCTAACCCTCCAAGCATCCACTAGCTGACATTCTCTCAGTAAGCTTTTAATTTACTTCTGTAATTGTAGTGGGAGATAAGAATGCCCCATTGATGAACACACACATGGGTCTAACCCCATGTTGAAGTCTCCCGCTACAATAAGCTTCCCTTCTTTAAATATCATCAGCTTTTTCGAAAATTTTCTCAGGAACTTATTCAGTTCTCTATTAGAGGAATAAATAATTGCAAAAGCACATTACATATCAAATAAACAGGAACCTCCCTTCAGCATCTGCCAGCTGCTCCCTTAGCGAAAACCTGGCATTTCTATCAAATCCAATCGCCACTCCTTGTGAATGACTCAAAATCGGGTCACCATAAAACTACGTAGGGGAAAGGCGGGATGACAATTTAATCCCTGAAGCATGTGCAATATGTGTTTCTTGTAAGCAAGCCACATCTGCCCCATAATGATGCAGTTCCTTATTTACCTTATACCTTTTACTAGGTGTATTCAAGCCTCTCACTTTATATGATACTAAATTACCCGAGGCCATAAACAGCCATAAGAGCAGCTAACACATTCTTTTCCTGGGAGAGTTCCTGTATGGAAAGGAGAAAGAAGACAAACAAAAAAAAAAAGGAGAAAAAAAAAACATTCCCCAATCCTCCCCCCATGCTGGAGGGCTGGACAAATGTCCAGATCTTATACCTTGCACAGACCTGGTGACACATAACCATGTGTCTCCTATCGTCCATACCTTCCCAGGGGGCAACCACTCTGACGCTCTGGCCCAACCCTACCCACTGGATCAGCAAGCCCTCTGCCCAACATTAAGCTGTAAATTCACTCCTTCTAAAATAATCCCAGAAGAATTCCAGGCTTTTCCCATAACTATCATCTTTTCTTCTGCATAGTTAAACCTCACAATCACATCTCTTGGTACGCCTCCACCCTGAGTTCGGTATCCTCCCACCCTGTGTACACTGGCAGCTCAGGGCCTCGTTTAGACGGCAACTCAGAGCCTCACTTATATGGCCATACGCTGTCTCTCACTGGCGTGGGCCACAGGGTACATCGAGAGGCGGGAGGTAGGGCAGCGGCACAGCCTACTCCAGTGTCGTCACATCATCCCGTCAGGAGCACCTCCCCCACAAAATTGTCATATTAACAGTTTTTTTCCCTCACATGGCATAGGCATACTTGCAATTACACCCCAAAACACATTGTGCTACTCCTCCTGAGTATGGCAATACTACGTGTGAGACTTTTCACAGCCTAGCCACATACAGAAGGACATAAATTACACCTGGAGCACGAGGACAATGGAAAAACCCACAAATGACCCAATTTTGGAAAGCAAACACCGTAAAACATAATTTGGGAGGTGTAATGAGTCTTTTGAACATGTCATTTTTTTCCACAAGTTTTTGGAAAATGTGAAAAGAAAATGAAAACACATTTTTTGTTTTACACAAAGTTGTCAATTTAAAAGATATTTCTAACACACAGCATATACATAGCAAAAATTACACCCCAAAATACATTCTGCTACTCCTGAGTATGGTGATACCACATGTGTAAGACTTTTGCACAGCCTGGCCACATACAGAGGCCCAACATGCAGGGAGCACTGTCAGGTGGTCTAGGGACATACTACTGTACATGTCTAATTCCTGACTACCTATTACAATTTTGAAGGCCCTGGGAACCCAGCACAATGGAAACACCCACAAAATGACCATATTTTGGAAAGCAAACATCCCAATACATAATATAGGAGGCATAATGAGTCTTTTGAACATACAGTATCTCACAAAAGTGAATACAACCCTCACATATTTGTAAATATTTTATTATATCTTTTCATGTGACAACACTGAAGAAATGACACTTTGCTACAATGTAAAGTAGTGAGTGTACAGCTTGTATAACAGTGTAAATGTGCTGTCCCCTTAAAATAACTAAACACACAGCCATTAATCAAAATAAAATAAAATGTCAGCACTCTCAAAATATAAATATGATGTGAGTAAAAATACTGATAAATACTAAAAATTTTGAAGCTGCTAGCAAAAATAGTGCGAAATATACATACACCTTGAAAACATGAAAAAAAAAACAATTGCAGTGGTCAGTGATCAATGTTAAACAACACGATAAAAAGTCCAATAAATGTAAAACAATGAGAATGATTGGTGAAAACAGATAAAGTGTGCCAGTGCAAAGTTGATAAAATTTAAATCACTCGTGAACGTTGTCCTCCACCGTATGGATAAAATGCAAACTCACCAGAGCTAAATGCTGTCTAAATAATAGGACAGCAATAGCGTATAAAGCTATTAAATTTAAATTTTATTAAATCTTATTTTTATATTAAATACTACACTATGAATATCTCCATTTTATTTGGATATTTATTTGGATATATGCATATATATATGCATTTGATCGATGCTACAACAACAGGAATTCCTTGCAGTGGCTGATTCGTTCTTAAGGACTAATAAAGAATAAAACATCAGCAGCTTTATATGCTATTGCTGTCCTATTATTTAGACAGCATTTAGCTCTGGTGAGTTTGCATTTTATCCATATGGCGGAGAACAACGTTCACGAGTGATTTACATTTTATAAATTTTGCACTGTGACACTTTATCTGTTTTCACCAATCATTCTCATTGTTGGACATTTATTCGACTTTATATCATGTTGTTTAACATTGATCACTGAACACAGCCATTAATGTCTAAACCGCTGGCAACAAAAGTGAGTACACCCCTAAGTGGAAATGTGCAAATTCGGCCCAGAGTGTCAATATTTTGTGTGGACACCATTATTTTCCAGCACTGCCTTAACCCTCTTGGGCTTAGAATTAACCAGAGCTTCACAGGTTGCCACTGGAGTCCTCTTCCACACCTTCATGAGGACATCACAGAGCTGGTGGATGTTAGAGACCTTGCACTCCTCCACCTTCCATTTGAGGATGCCCCACAGATGCTCATTAGGGTTTAGGTCTGGAGACATGCTTGGCCAGTCCATCACCTTTACCCTCAGCTTCTTTAGCAAGGCGGTGGTTGTCTTGGAGGGGTGTTAGGGGTCATTATGTTGGAATACTGCCCTACAGTATGAGGCACGGAGGAGCACTGATGCGGCACAGATGTGGCACAGATGAGCACTGATGTGGCATGGAGGTGCACTAATGTGGCACGGAGGAGCACTAATGTGGCACAGATGAGGCATGAATGAGCAATGATGGGCACGGATGAGCTCTGATGTGGCATGGACGAGGCACAGATGAGCACTGATGTGGCACAGATGAGGTACAGATGGGCACGCATGAGCACTGATATGGCACAGATGGGGCATGGATGAGCACTGATATGGCAAGGATGGGGCATGGATGAGCACTGATGTGGCATGAATGAGGCACGGGTGAGCACTGATGTGGTATGGATGAGGCACAGATGAGCAATGATGTGGCACAGATGAGCACTGATGGGTACGGATGAGGCACAGATGAGCACTGATGTGGTATGGATGAAGCATGGGTGAGCACTGATGACACGAATGAGGCACAGATGAACACTGATGGGCATTGATGAGGCACAGATGAGCACTGATGTGGTACAGATGTAGCATGGGTGAGCACTGATAGACACAGATGAGCACTTATGTGGCATGGATGAGGCATGGATGAGCACTGATATGGCATGGATGAGTATTGATGTGGCATGGATGAAGCACAGATGAGCACTGATGTGGCACAGGTGAGGCACAGATTTGGCAATGATGGGCAAGAAGGATGAGCACTAATGTGGCATGGATGAGGCGCAGATGAGAGCTGATGTGGCACAGATGAGGCATGGATGAGCACTAATGGGCACTGATGAGGCATGGATGAGCACTGATGGGCACGGATAAGGTATGGATGAGCATTGATGGGTACGGGTGATGCATAGATGAGCTCTGATGGGCACAGTTGAGGCACGGATGAGCACTGCTGTGGCACCGATGAGCAATGTGGACACTCCAAATCCAGCCCACTCACACTGCTGCACTGTCTCCCTCCTCATACGCTGTATTGATCAGTGTGAGGAGAGGATAGAGGAGAGAGCTGAACCGGACATGATGCCGGTTTGTTGACAAAGTGATTTCTCTGTCATTGGATGGAGCAATCAAATGGCAAAGGGCCACTGTGATTGGTTCTGTACCCCGATCCGTGATGCACTGGGTCCCGACAATCAGGGGGTGCGCGAGAAGCACGAGCACGGGGGGGACCTCAATAGATGCCCTCTCAGAAATAGCTGGCCGCACTGCAGCCGTCATTCGGCTATAAGTTGGCCGGCAAGTGGTTAAACTGTATTTTTCCTGAAAATTTGTGTTTGATAATCAGCTGCTTTCAGAAAATATATAGTGGTTGGTTTAGTTTAACTAAAGAGTGCAACATCTGGTGCAGCTGTGCATGGTAGCCAATCCGCTTCTAACTTCAGCTTGTTAATTTATGCTTTGGCAAAAAAAAAAAAAAAACTGGAAGCTGATTTATATGTAGAGCTGCACCAGATTTTGCACTCTGCAGTTTTAGTAAATCAACTCCATAATGTTTGGCAGGTGTAAGTAGGTTTCTAGTAAAAAAAAAAAAAAACTGGTTTTATCATGTGTGAGAAAAATGTTAGAACTGGCCCGGACTAAAAATGGTTAAAGCGGTAGTATACTCAAAGGGAAAAAAAAAAACCCTGCAAGACAAAGGCATAATGAGCTAGTATGCATCGCATACTAGCTCTTTATGAAACACTTACCTTAGAACAAAGCCCCAACACGGACCCCCGGACACCGCTGTGGGAGCAGACATGATCCCTCGGCGTCTTTTCCAGGTGCGGCGGCTCCGGCACTGTGTTTGGCCGGAGCCGCGATGACGTCACGCATGCGCACGGAAGTGATTTTCCGGCAACTTCCCGGCAAGGAACTCTGAAGGTCCGCCGGACCTTCAGAGCGCATGCGCCGCTCGCGTCAGCGGCTGCATGCAGCGCAAATATCTCCTAAACCGTGCAGGTTTAGGAGATATTAATTGTACCTACAGGTAAGCCTTATTATAGGCTTACCTGTAGTTAAAAATCACAAAAAGCAGTATACTACCGCTTTAAGGATGCTTTATACCCCATTACCTCCCTAGGGTGCTAAAACTAATATCAAACAGTAAACCTTATCTTAGGCCGCTCTTTTGTATAATTCAAATGTAAAGAATAACTCACCACACCCACAGATGTAAAGGCTGCCACAATATTGATGAGAGTTGGAATGATATTAAACTTCCCTGCCTGAAAACAAAAAGGTCAAATAAGAAAATCATTATCAAAAAAGATCAAAGGTATCACCAAATATTCTGAAGTCACTAAATAGTTATAAATAAATGTTGCCTTCAGAGTAAAGCTGTCCATAAATAGTACAAATAGGAAGATCAGGACAATTATATGAAAAATTTACCTCTAGATCTAGCAAAATATTGGAAAAAGTAGTAGGCCAGTTAGAAAATATCTGGCAGACTGAACTGGATAAGTAACTTAAATCTATTTTCCATCTTTTAGTGAAGTTTAAATAATTTTTACCAAGCTGGCCCAAATGAACCATTACCTTCACTAGTACATGTGCACGCCCTGTGCGCTGTATTACTTGTAGATAGCCTATGTACAGTATACAGCACTGTGTTCTGGCAGCAGGATGGGAACTTCCTGTTAAATCAAGTCGGGCTAAATGCTGCTCAGCCATTTACAGGGAGCTTTGAATGAACATAAAGCTGTGCCTGTAGGTGGCGTGTGCACATATATAATAAATATGAAAAAGTGTATATATAAATCACTGATAATAATGTAAACAGGGATAAATATGAAGTAAAACCAATGTACAATTCACAAAATGTATAAAATTAATAAAAAGGTATTATATCAAATAATCAATATAGTGGCATGTGCATAAGTGCCTGTGACATGTGCACACAAATAATAAAGTGACCAAGTGATAATAAATATACAAATCACTGAAAATACTGTAAACAAGGATAAAGTGATGAGTGATGTTGTAGTAATCAACAATAGTGACTTCAGTGGATATAAAATATTAATAGTGAATAAACGGGATGATGATTAGATCAAAAGGGGGCTTCTACTAAATACTGAGCAAAGGGTCTGAATACTTAGGACCATGTGATATTTCAGTTTTTCTTTTTTAATAAATCTGCAACAATGTCAACAATTCTGTGTTTTTCTGTCAGTATGGGGTGCTATGTGTACATTCATGAGGAAGAAGAATGAACTTAAATGATTTTAGCAAATGGCTGCAATATAACAAAAAATGAAAAATTTAAGGGGGTCTGAATACTTTCCGTACCCACTGTAAATGTGCAAAAAATAATATATTAAATAAAGTGGCAGAATTCTTTGTGTAAATAATACACAATACCGGTGACCCCGTGGTGGGTGTTGAGGTGAGGTGCTCTCTGACCCCTATGATAGGTAGCCCACTCACCAGAAATACCCACCCCACACAAGGGTATAGAGCGGGTATGTAAATGGGATAGTGGTCCCTCAAGTGGATCCTTGTTCCCTCTGTGTGGGATAGACGTGCCGGAGGGTCCCTTGTAAGGTACTAAGAGGATGGCCGGGTCTGGTGGGGTCCTGCCTGTATGGAGTGGTAACTCCAATGCTCCAGAGTAAGATCAACCAATCTCAGCGGGACAGATTATATACACATGGGCAGTAAAGAATAAGGAAAAGGCACATAGTGTAATTCTGTATGGCAAGTGCTTTATTAGAAAAATAGCAGGTTCAGCAGCGTTGAAGACGTATGCTTACGAAACGCGTACAGCGCCGTTGCATCACTTCCGGTTTCCGGCACTGGCGTGGAACGCAGTGAGTTCCAGACTTATCGTACACCGCTTGTTTATATCTGCACAAATGTGAGTACCCTTTACCTGCTATTTTTCTAATAAAGCACTTTTTCATATTTATTATATATGTGCACACGCCACCTACAGGCACTTATATACATGCTATTACATTGATTATTTGATACAATATCTTTTGTATACTGCATATTAGTTTTGTTTCACACCTTACTCCTCATATTTTATCATACTATCATCATATGTAGTATATACCATTTTTCCCTTATTTATATCATCGCCACTAGGCAGCGCCAAATCCCCCATTTTTTCTTCTATGTACTGTACAGTCCACCATACAAAGTGCAGTGACAATAAGTGTTTAACATGCAACAATAAAGAAAATATATAATCGAGAAATTTCCCCTCTCCCTCAAACAAAAATGACTCCCCATAAACAACCACCCCACCTCAAGCAAACCCCCTATAGCAAAAATCCACCCTTTTAACCGCTTCTGCACCAGAAGGATTTGCCCCCTTAATAGCCAGGCCATATTTTGCTATTCGGCACTGCGTTAGTTTAACCGATAATTGCACGGTCGTGCGACGCTGTACCCAAATAAAATTGACGTCCTCTTTTCCCTCAAAAAATGCCCTCCCAGCAAAAATCCCTCAGGGCCAGTTCACACCAAAGAAAGGCAGGTCGGATGCATTCCAGATGCTTTTGACATGTTTTTAATGCAGTTTAGTGCATTTCCCCCCCCCCCCCCTCTTTTTTCTTAACCTTAAATAAGGACATGTGTGTTCCAATGCGTTTAGGTGCGTTCCAGTGCCTTTTTACTGCATTTTACAGCATTCCAGCACAGTCTAGTGCAGGAAAAATGCAGCATGTTCTACTTTTTTTTTTTAGAACTGCAAGGCACTGGAACTGAAAGCACTGGTGGGAACTATGCCATTGGAAACCATATAACCTACTTTCCATGCTTTTTTTGATGCATAAAGAAACACACTGGGCTGCATGTGCTGGAAACTGGCCCTCAAACAAACTTCCACCAAAAAAAACTCCATCAGAAGCAGGAGCGAGGCTCCACACATGCACACCTATAAAAATACCCATTCAGCAGAAGTCCCCCCACCTTCTCGGTATCTGAGGTCTTTTGGGACTGCAGCAATCTTGCAAAAAAATGGCATCACTGCTTTGGGACTCAGCGCACCCAGCATGGCACATTGGACATTCTAAAGCCTCTTTTCCAACACAAATAATAGATCAATGCTTTTTTTAACCACTTGACCTCCGGAAGGTTTTATGACCAGGTTATTTTTTGCTATTTAGCACTGTAACCCTTGTCCTCTGTGTTGACCTTAAAGTGAATAACTCAACATCGAGTTCCCTATATGGACCCCTTATGTATTTATACATGTTGATTATATGCCCCCTTAATCTCCTCTTCTCAAGAGAGAATAAATTCAGTTCCTCAAATCTTTTCTCATAGCTGAGCTCCTCCATGCCTCTTATCAGTTTGGTTGCCCTTCTCTGCACTTTCTCCAGTTCCCCGATATCCTTTTTAAGAACTGGTGCCCAAAACTGAACTGCATATTCTAGATGAGGTGTTACTAATGATTTGTACAGGGGCGAAATGATATCTCTCCCTCTGGAGTCCATGCCTCTGTTAATACAAGAAAGGACTTTGCTTGCTTTGGAAACCGCAACTTGGCATTGCATGCTATTAAGCTTAGGATTTACCAGAACACCCAGATCCTTCTCCGCTATGGATTCTCCCAGTTCTACTCCCCCTAGTATGTATGATGCATGCACATTCTTAGCCCCCAAATGCATAACTTAATATTTATCAACATTAAACCTCATTTGCGACATAGTTGACCAATAAAACAGTGTATTAAGGTCAGCTTGTAAGTTGGAGACATCCTGTAAGGAAGTTATTCCACTGCAAAGCTTGGTGTCATCTGCAAAGACTGAAATGGTACTTTTAATTACAGACCCTATGTCATTTATAAAGATATTAAAATGTAAGGGTCCCAACACTGAACCTGAGGTACACCACTGATAACCTTAGACCATCTACAGTAAGAATCATTAACCACTACCCTCTGATATCTATCTGTTAGCCAATTTTCTATCCATTTACAAAATGATATTTCCAAGCCTGTAGACTTTACCTTACACATTAGCCGTGTGTGGGGAACTGTGTCAAAAGCTTTTGCAAAAAAAAGTATACTACATCTGCAGCCAACCCTCTGTCCAAGGTTTTACTTTCCAGTCCTCATGTCAAGCTGACCAATATTTCCCATGGATGCCAATGAGCACTGAAAGCTGAAAATTGGTCTGGGCAGAAAGGGGGTGAAAGTGCCCTGTATTTAAGTAATTAAGGGGAACCCTATGACAGAATATTAAAAAAACGGTGTGGGGTCCCCTCCCACATCTACTGTATACCAGGCCCTTTGGGTCCGGTATAGATTTTAAGGGAGCCTCCTTGCAAAAAATGTTTTTTTAAAAAGGGCATGGGGTCCCCCCCCCCAAAATCCATACCAGGCCTTTTGGGTCTAGTATAGATTAGGCCTTTTGGGTCTAGTATAGAACTCCATGCCAAAATTTGAACCCCCCCCCCAAAAAAAAAACTACGTGGGGTTCCCCCCATAATCCATACAAGACCCTTATATGAGCATACAGCCTGGTAGTCTAGGAAAGAGGGGATGAGCGAGCGCCGCTCCCCGAACCATACCAGGCCGCTTGCCATCAACATGGGGAGGGTGCTTTGGGGAGCCCCCAAGGCACCTTGTATCCATGTTGATGAGGACAAGGGCCTCTTCCCAACAACCCTGGGCTGTGATTGTGTGGGTCTGTGGGTGGGGGGGCCTCAGATCCCACCCCCCCCATGCGAATGGGTATCAGGTACATAGTACCCCTTCCCATTCACAAAAAAAGTGTAAAAAAGTAAAAACCACAGAACACACTTTTTAACAAGTCCTTTATTAAAAAGAAAAAAAAATAGCGTCCCTCAATGTAAAGCCGGACCCGAAAAATAGAAAAAAATTAAACGTTTTTCCTCTTCAGAGGCTACTCACTGTCTGCCCGATCTTCAGCTTTGACAGTTCTTTTATAGGCAAAGGGCGGGGCCACTCGGTTATGTTACCCTGTGGCACCGCCCCTTGTCTATAAAAGAGCTGTCAAAGCTGAAGATCGGGCAGACGGTGAGTAGCCTCTGAAAAAGCAAAGCCTTTTTTCTATTTTTTTCTACTTTTTGGGTCCAGCAGGCGGAGTGATTGACGATGGATTTACATCGAGGGACACTATTTTTTTTTCTTTTTAATAAAAAACTTGTCAAAAACTGTGTTCTGTGGTTTTTACTTTTTTACACTTTTTTGGTAAATGGGTGGAGGTACGATGTACCTGATACCCATTAACATGGGGGGGGGGCGGGATCTGGAGGCCTGCTTGTTAAAGGGGGCTTCCAGATTCCGATAAGCCCCCCACCCGCAGTCCCCGAAAACCACAGCCCAGGGTTATCAGGAAGAGGCCCATGTCCCTATCAATATGGGTTCAAGAGAAATGGCCGCACACCTGGCAATAGCTCACGATGAAAGGCTTTATTGAACAAGGATGCAAGGTACAGAAAAATGGATGGTAGACATGTTTCACACGACTCATGAGCCGTGTGAAACATGTCTACCATCCATTTTGCTGTATCTTGGGTCCTTGTTCAATAAAGCCTTTTATTGTGAGCTATTACCTGGTGTGAAGCCATTTCTCTTGTATCCTGTCTGCGGTGGCGATCCAAGGGCCTGCACCCAAGGCTGGTTGTAAAGTTCCAAACTGCCTGAGTGGGGTGCATCTTTTTCTCTGTGCCCATCAATATGGGGACAAGGTGCTATGGGTGGGGGGCGCAAACCACCCACCCCATGTTGAGGGCATGTGGCCTGATATGGTTCAGGAGAGGGGGGGGCTTGCTCGCCCGTGGGCACCTTGAGGTTGACGTTATGGGCCGACAACCACACTGTCTCCCCGACCTGGTACGAAGGAGCAGATAAACATCTCTGGTCTGGCTGGAGCTTCTGATGCTGTGCAGAGACCCGTAAAGACTCTTGAATCTGCACCCAAGAGGAACGGAGGGGGCACGAAGGTGATCCTCCACACCTGGAATGTCCTGTGGCGAGAACAACTCGGGCAACACAGCCAGTTGGAACCCATAATTGGCCATGAATGGAGACATTCCGGAGGACGAGTTGATGGCAGAGTTCCTGGCAAACTCTGCCCAGGGTAGCAGATCAACCCAATTGTCCAGATATAGAAGCAGAAAAATTGCTCCAGAGCCTGGTTGGAACGTTCAGCGGCACCATTGGACTAGGGATGGTAGGCCGAGGAGAATGAGAGTCGAATACCCAACTGAGAGCAAAAGGCACGCTAGAACCTAGAGACAAACTGACTCCCACGGTCCGAGACAATCTCCTTAGGCAACCTGTGTAAGCTAAAAACCTCCCTGGCAAACACAGAGGCAAGCTCGTGAGCGGTAGGCAGCTGCTTAAAAGGAGCACAGTGGCACATTTTGGACAACCATGAGGATAACCATGTAACCTTGAGACGCGGGAAGTTCCACAATAATATCCATGGCCAGGTGAGACCAGGGAGGCTCCCCATTGGGAATGGTATGCAGTAGGCCCAAGGGAAGGTGCCGTGGAGATTTGTTCTTGGCACAGACCGGACAAGCAGCCACGTACGCAGCAACATCAGTGCAGACCGATAGCCACCAGAACTGATGGAAAATAGCCCAAGACATCTGGTTGTTACCAGGATGACCATCAGTCTTGGAATTGTGGTACGTGCGCAACGAGACAAAGAATAAGGCCCATCTGGCCTGACGGGGCGTGAGCCGCTTGGCCTCTGAGAGACGTCAGATTCTTATGATTGGTGAGAATGAGAACCCGGAACCACAGAACCTTCGAGCAAGTGTCTCCACTGCTTGACAGCCAGGATAATGGCCAAGAGCTCTCTGTCTCCAATCTCGTTGTTGCATTCAGCTGGAGACAGCTTCCTGGAGTAGAACCCACAAGGAAGTAAGGGTCCATCAGGTGTCTGACGCTGAGACAGGAGGGCGCCTATTCCCATCTCAGACGCATCCACATCTAGGACAAAGGGCAAACCAGGATTGGGATGAGACAAAATGGGAGCCAAAGCAGATTTGAGGGCCTTGAAAGCTTGGATAGCAGCAGGCGTCCAATTGTGGGGATCACTGCCCCTCTTGGTCAGATCTGAAATAGGTTTGGCCAAAGAGGAAAAGTTCCTGATAAATTTCCGATAGTAGTTGGCAAACCCAAGGAAACGCTGAATGGAACAGAGTCACTAGGACGAGGCCACTGTAGAACAGCCAAAACTTTCTGAGGGTCCATAGAGAACCCCTCAGCAGAAATGATGTAGCTCAAGAAGCCAACCTGAGACAGATGGATTTCACATTTCTCAAGCTTACAGAAAAGCCCATTCTCGCATAACCGCTGCAGCACCCGTCTGACATCCAGGTAGTGTGATTCAATGGAGTTCGAGTAAATCAAGATGTTGTCCAAATAGACTACCACGCATTGCTGCAACATATCACGAAAGCCATAATTGATGAACTCCTGGAAGATAGCGGGCGCATTGCACAAGCCAAAGGGCATTACTAAATATTCGTAATGACCGGTTCTGGTATTAAACGCGGTCTTCCACCCATCCCCCTCCTTGATCCTTACAAGGTTATACGTGCCCCTTAGGTCAAGCTTGGTAAAGACCGTTGCTCCCTTGAGGTGGTCAAACAAATCAGTAATCAACGGAATCGGGTATGCATTCTTGACCGTGATACGATTGAGACCCCTATAATCAATGCAAGAACTCAACTCACCCCCCTCTTCTTTACGAAGAAAAATCCAACACCCGCTGGAGAAGTGGAATTGCAAATGTGCCCTCGGGCAAGCGCATCCACCACGTACTCCTCCATGGCCTTATTCTCGGCAACCGAGAGAGGATGAACCCTGCCACAAGGGGGAATGGCACCAGGTTGCAAGTCTATGGCACAATCGTACTGACGATGAGGAGGAAGAGAACCAGCACGCATCTTGTCAAAACATCTTGATACTCATGATATTCAGTAGGCAATACTGAATCTGAGGAGGTACAAAGTACCTTAACAGGCCCATGGATACAAACAGCGCCACACTGTGGAGACCAAGAGAGGATCTCAACCGACTGCCAATCAAAGGTCGGATTATGCTTCTGAAGCCAAGGGTACCCTAAAACAACAGAGTAGTGTGGGGACGATATAACCTGGAAACAGACTGAGTCCCTGTGAACAGCCCCTATAGCCATGTCAACTGGAACAGTCTTGTGGGTAACCTGTGACGGTTGCAGGGGTCTGCCATCAATCGCTTCAATTGCCATTTTAATGTTTGATATACGCCCCCTGCAGCCGACTATATGAGACCTTCACATTCCTATGTCCTGGACACTTGACAAAGGAGTGCGCATGCCCCGTCGGGCACTCGTGCATGCTCCGAAACGCGGTGTGAAGCTCTTCCGCCCTTCTGCTTGTGCCCTGTCCCAGATCTGACATCAGATGCAATCCATCTCCGCCTTGCGGTTTCCCCCTCCCGCCCACCCGGAAGCAACACAGCAAGCTGGCTCGCTTGTCTGTCCCGTCATCACACCCTGGGCTCTGCAGATCACTGCTCCACCACCAGCAGAGAAGCTGACATCCCGGACATATGCAACACAAGTTACCTCTATGTGATTTACTACTTTGTAATCTCTGTATTAAAATTTCAATTGCACTCAGAGGTGCTCTCCCTTCTCTCAGTCCCTCGGAATATAGTTGCAAACTTAAGTTCATGTTGGATCAATGGACCACAATGGATTCAGAGGTTGTATTGCTGCAGTATGTAGATGATCTGTTGCTCTGTGGTCCCACATGGGAGGCCTGTTATCAGCACACTGTATCATTGACCATCTGGCATCCACGGGCAATAAGGCTAGCAAGGAGAAATTCCAGTTCTGCAAGGAGATCAGGGTATCCGACACCTAACCACTCAGAGAATACAGACATTGCGGGACCTCCAGAGACCTCGTAACACCAGACAACTGGGAGCCATTCTCAGATTTGTCAGTTACTGCAGAGATTGGATCCCCAACATCTCATCCAAACTGGGGCCTCTTTATGAGTTAACCTCACAAACACTGTTCAGATTGACTGATGATGACTGGGCAATCCTACAGGATCTGACCCAGGAACTCTTCAAAGCACCTGTGTTAGGTGTGCGCAACTATGACCTCCCCTTTTTCCTCTTTTGTCATGAAAGTAAGGGCCATGCAACCGGAGTATTGACCCAACTACACGGCCCCCGGTACAGACCCATCATGTATCTATCAACTGCTTTAGACCCAGTTTTTTACAGCAGGGCCCATTCCTGCACCCAGCAAAAGTAACTGAAATGGGTTATAGTGTTCAGGCACCACTAGGAATGGGTGAACAGTTTGGGCCAAGCAGAAGTTTGACCTAAACATCGCCCATTCAGGTACTCGCCTAACATCTGAAAATTCTCGGCACTTAGCGGGATGTTCGGTAAGGCTTCCCTGCTGAGAGCTGAATTAAAAAAAATAATTGTAAAAAAGAAAATGTAAATGAAAAAAAATTGGGGTAAAAAGAACCACATGACAGAATGGGGGGAAAAAAAACAATGTGGGTCCCCCCAAAATCTATACCAGGCCATTAGGGTCTGGTATAGATTTGAAGGTGAATTCTACACCAAAAAAAAACAAGGCGTGGGGTCCCCCCTAGAATCAATACCAGACACTTATCTGAGCAAGCAGCCTGGCAGGCCAGGAAAGGGGGGTAGGATGAGCAAGCGGCCCCCCGCCTTCTGAACCATACCAGGCCATTTGCCCTCAACATGGGGAGGATGCTTTGGGGTGCCCCCCAAAGCACCCTGTCCCCATATTAATGGGGACAAGAGCCTCTTCCCGACAACCCTGGGCTGTGGTTGTGGTGGGTCTGCAGGTGGGGGACTTTTCAGAATCTGGAAGCCCCCTTAACAGGCCCCCAGATTCCTGCCCCCATGTGAATGGGTATCTGGCACATCATACCCCTACCCATTCACCAAAAAAGTATACAAAAAAAAAAAACACACAAGACAAGTTTTTGACAAATCCTTTATTTAAAAATAAAAAAAAAGCTCGGCTCTCGGTGAACAATTCTCGCAGACTGCCTATTCGCGGTTTGACAGGTCTTTTATAGGGAATGGGTGGAGCCTCACAGGTTATGTCAACCGATAGCACCGTCCCTCGCAATGTCACCTACCCAGCATGGACTCTTCCGTGACGTCACAAAGGGCGGGACCACCTTGTGACATTACTGGCTTTGCCCTGCCCATTCTCTATATAAGAACTGTCAAACCGCGAATAGGCAGCCCGCGGGAAGCGTTTAGCGAGAGCGAAGCTTTTTTTTTTCTTTTTTCGGGTCAGCGAGTGCGACGGGGGGCGTGATTGACGATGGATTTACATCAGGGGGACACTATTTTTTTATTTTGATTTTTGAATAAAGGACTTGTCAAAAACTGTCTATGTGTTTATTTTTTTTATTGGTACATTTTTCGGGTGAATGGGTAGGGTTACGATGTACCAGTTACCCATTCACTTGGGCGGGCAGGATCTGGGGGCCTCCTTGTTAAAGGGGGCTTTCATATTCCAATAAGCCCCCCACCCGCAGACCCCCAAAGCCCCAGCCCAGGGTTGTCAGGAAGAGGCCCTTCAACATGGGGACTAGATGCTTTGGGGTGGGGGGATACAGAGCCCCCCCTGCCCCAAAGAACCCACCCTCCTATGTTGAGGGGGGCGTGTGGCCTCGTATGGTTCAGTAGGGGGGGCGCTCGCTCGTCCCCTTCCCTTACCTAACCTGCCAGGCTGCATGCTCGGATAAGGGCCTGGTATGGATTTTGGGGGGCCTACACCATTTTCCTTTCAATTTTGGCGTGGGCCTGGTATGGACTTGGGGGGGGGGACCCTACGCTGTTTTTTTTTTTTTTTTCCATTTATTTTTTCTGTATTGCCGGGGTCGGCAATACATTACAGCCACGAGCAAGTTTAAATTACATTTTTTCCTTAAGAAATGTCAGTATTGTTGTAACTGGCTCTATACATCATACAAATGCGCCACTTTACAGGCACATTAAGGGGACCTCCCAGGCACGATATTTTTTAGGGATTTTTCATTTTTATTGTTTCACTTTAAGCATCATTTAAATCACTGCTCCTGTAAAAACTATCTTTTAAAAACATTTTTTTTGCATTGATGCATGTCCCCCGGGGCAGTACCCGGGTCCCCATACACTTTTTATGGCAATAACTTGCATATAAGCCTTTAAAAATTAGGTATTTTGATTTATCTTGTTAGTGTCCAATAGACTTTAATAGAGTTTGAATGTTCGCTAGAACTTGTCCCCTGTTCGAGATGTTCTGATACGCACTGAATAGGGGGGTGTTCGGCCCATCACTAACCACAATGTATGGAGTATGCGTTGTAAGGTATTGCTATGCATTTGTGTTGGCTGCTACTGCTGAGTGCTTGGGTGTATTCACAATGAATCGTACATCCCAGTGATGCAGTTAAACAAGTCATTACCATAATACAAAATGTCTCAATAGACCCCCTTCGATAATCTGTTTCACCCAAACATAAAATATGGAATATCCGCAGCCCCTAATGTGCCAACTTGTTTAAAAATTGTATGTTGACCTATTATAATGGATAAAATATCCCTTTCAAAAGTGGCCAAATATGTTTTTTTTTTTCATATAAACTTACATTTCCATAAACAAGGACATCAATTCTAATGCCGAAGGCCTTGATCAAAGTTCGAAACTCTGAGCCATCTGCACTCATGAAGTATCGAGCAAACCTGAAACACATGGTAATAAAGCATTATTTGATAGGTTAATGTGAAGTAATCTCCACCTCCCAACTTGGAAGTACAAAAGAATCCTGAAAAAAGTATAAACATTTACATGAATCTGCACCATTTTGTATCAATTGTAGTATCAATAATAAAAAAAAAAAATTGGCATTCTGAAATTCAAACTCCGACCTAGAGCGAATTTAGAATTTCTGAAAGCCAGAAAGTTTTATTAACATTTTTAAGAATTATTTTTTGATATACTGCATTAGGGAGTGTTTTTTGCTTTTTTTTTTACATTTTATGGATAGCAACTCTAATGTGGCACTGGAAAATAGAGGCTGTGTCTTATTCTAAAAATGTAATATGGCGATGGTACATTACCCATGTGTATATTTACCTCTAGGCTTTGAGGTGAGGTTCTCCTCTCTAGAATGCCTTTGAATTTGATTGTCATGGAGGTATCTATATGGGTGATCTCACTTATTTTTGGTGGGAAGTCAAAGATACACAGTTCACTTATAATACAGTGGTGGAATATTATTTGGGAAGATTACATTTTAGGAGTCACACTATTAGCGTTGAAGTGTGTTGCACATATTGTCAAAGACTTTTATATTGGGTTTTTTCTGCTGGCAACTGGTTGATGATTTTGGTTGTATTAAGGGTAAAAGGTACAGTATGTTGCAATTTTTCAAGGGTTAGCATGGATATTTTGTTTATAATTACAAAGTATTGCTGGAGCACTATGACATTTCAATTAAGGCTTTTTGCCAGATTTATTTGTTTCCTATTAAAAATTCAGGGACAATCAGCGTAAAACAAAAAAGTGATGAGAAAGACTCAAGTATCTGATTCCCCTTAGTGTGTCCATTTGTGCTTAAGCATGACCAATAATGTGTATATCCAATATAGTAAATGGTGCCAGACCCCAGTTTATAAGTCCTGATGCATTTTGAATCAACTTCTCCTATATACCGAGTAGTAATCACAAATCCACTCAAAGAGAGGTACACAATGTCAGCCCTAAAATACCCAGAAGGATAATGCAGTTAGGATCCCTCCTGTTACTCCTCTGGTAGCATAGTGGGAAGAGAGAGAGTAAACAGCCTAATACAGTATACAACAAAGCCTGCACAAGTATATCTACCTCTTAGTGAAAGTCAACCTAGTTTAGCTAAGCAGTCCGCGCCAGTCCTCCACAGCCGCCAATTTCATTGGCCAACAGCCAATGAAATGGCCTGGAAGTGCAGCGTTCTCACCGGAAATGACATATATTTACCTCTCTTCCGAAATCTAGCTGGGCTAGTGTCTACACATATGAAAATGCAAGATATCCGGCCACATAGATATATAAACATGAAAATGAACAAGCACAAAATATTTCATTCATATAGGTCGCTATGCCAGAGAAGGTAATGATATCAAGATCCGGAGTGGCAGTCAGAAACGTCCATGGGTGACCAGCAACACAACCCCCAAAAAATAAAAAATAAAAAAAATAAAAAAGGGGGAAAATCAAGTAAATATTTAAAGCCTCTTGAGCTCTACATGCTTGCAATGACAGAGAGAACAATTATACAATTATCTCTAAATCAATCAAAATATACTTTTACAGCTCAGTAAAATATATATATTTTATTACAATGGATAAAAAAACAAAAGGAAAGTGTCAGTGAGTACCAGAGGGTGAGAAAGTAGAGATGGGAAGCTAGGAAACAGCCACACAAGATAGACTTAAATTACTGAATCCCCATTAGATTAGATAAGTATGTACAATGCCCGGCGGGTGTGGAGATGCGATTCGGTGTACATCTTGTGGTATGTATACGTTTCTTGATCATGTGATCGAGGGCGTATACAAATGCACAAAATGTAAGCACGTTGCTTCCCTGGATAGCTCAGGTCCTGAATCTAGGGAAGCAGCTGGCAGCACTGAGACGAATGTCCATACCGAAGAAGAGCTGGGATCGTACCTGACAGGTGCAGGCTGGGGCCTGCACAGAGTTGGGTGGAGGAACGGAGGTGCAGGCATCAGAGCAGAGTAGATGGGTGACAGTTAGGAAGGGTGGAAGGGAAAAAGGCAAGGAGGCCGATCCTGGGCTGGAGCACCCCAATAAATACGCCCCGTTGCGTGATGTTGGGGAAACCAGTCAGGGACAAGCATTGCTGGAGCAGAGCGATGCCCCTGGCTGCTAGGGGAAGAACTTCTCCAGTGAGGCTAGGAGAAAGGGAAAGGAAAGACAGGTGCTGGTGGTAGGGGACTCAATCATTAGAAGGATAGACAGTGCAATCCAGTGGCTGTTGCTCAAAAATTTTGGGGGGGGGCAAACAGAAACAAATCTAATAGGAATTGCTTTGCGGCAAAAAACGCGGCAAAAAATTGCATGACTTTGAGGTCACAAAAGTGTGAAAGGGGCCTTCAGTAATCAAAGTATAGTGTGCCGCCCATCAATGCAGAGTTACTACAGCGTGCCCCCATTCAATGCAGAGTTACTACAGCGTGTCCCCATTCAATGCAGAGTTACTACAGCATGCCCCCATTCAATGCCCCCATTCAATGCAGAGTTACTACAGCGTGCCCCCATTCAATGCAGTGACCAGCATGCCCCCCATTCAATCCAGGGACCAGCGTGCCGTGCCCCATCAATGCAGTGACCAGCATGCCATGCCCCCATCAATGCAGTGACCAGCGTGCCGTGCCCCCATCAATGCAGTGACCAGCGTGCCGTGCTCCCATCAATGCAGTGACCAGCGTGCCGTGTTCCCATCAATGCAGTGACCAGTGTGCCGTGCCCCCTTCAATGCAGTGACCAGCATGCCGTGCCCCCATCAACGCAGCGACCAGCGTGCCATGCCCCTTCAATGCAGTGACCAGCGTGCCGTGCCCCATCAATGCAGTGACCAGAGTGCCGTGCCCCCTTCAATGCAGTGACCAGCGTGCCGTGCCCCCATCAATGCAGTGACTAGCGTGCCGTGAACCCTTTAATGCAGTGACCAGTGTGCCATGTCCCCATCAATGCAGTGACCAGCAGGTTGGGTGAAGCAATCATGGAGCCTGCTGACAAAGCACACACAGCTCCCCTCCTCCCCATGATAAAATACAGAGGACTGACTCCACACCGTCAGCCTGACCCCCTGAGCGCCGTGTGTGAGAGGAGTCACCTGGGGGCACACATAGAGACAAGCGGCACATGTAGGGGATGACGGAAAGGGAAGATAGCAGAAAAAGTGCCTGGGTACTCACTGGCATGTGTGTAGTCTGCAGCCAGCAGGGTGAGGAACAGGGCGGCTGTCAGGGTGGCTGTGCCCGGCATGTTGGATGAGGGAGAGCCGGGCAGAGACTGAGTTGTATGGTTCCTCTTGTATAGGGACCAGCAGTGGCTTCTCCGGCGTGGCGGCGAGTCCTCAGTCCTCCCGGCTCCCGCCTCTTCCCCAGCCAATTGCATGGGGTTTGCCTTTCGGCCAATCAGGAAGCGTGTATCGGACGCGTTTCCTGATTGGCCAGGAGGAGGATCCGTGTGACAATAGTGAATTTTCATTCGCTATTGTCACACAATGGGTGGGCTTGGGGTGCACTGCTCCGGGTTCACCCTCTTCTGAAGCCTATTAGAGCCTCTGGCTCTAATCAGGTGACAAAAAAAAAACATCCTATTGAACTCCATGCGTCCAGCGCCCCGCATGCAGATTAGGGGGAGGGACGCATGGATGGGGGGGCGGCGCCCCTGCACCCCCAACACACCAGTTGCCACTGGTGCAATCTGTCACAAAGACCGTGAGTGCCGAACAGTCTGTTGTTTACCGGGCGCTCGGGTTCGGCTCATCACGGATCGGATGGACAGATTACTGGGCGGGGCTGGGGAAGACCCAGCTGTCATGGTACACGTGGGTACCAATGACATAGGCAGAGGAAGATAGCGATTTCAGGGACTTAGGCGCTAAGTTGAGGAATAGGACCTCCAAGGTAGTATTTTCAGAAATACTACCTGTATCTCGAGCCACACCAGAGAGGCAGCGGGAGATTAGGGAAATTAAAAAGTGGCTGAGGAGCTGGTGTAGTAAGGAGGGTTTCGGGTTCCTGGAGAACTGGGCCGACTTCTCAGTCGGCCATCGCCTCTTTGGTAGGGACGGATTGCACCTAAATGGGGAGGGTGCAGCCGTACTGGGTGGAGGATGCCCATAAAGTTAAAGGGGCTTTGAAAATAGGTGATGGGGGGGAGGGTACAGGTGTAGAATTAGCCAGCGGGGAGCAAGATTCAGAGGGCACAAAGGGGGACATTAGCGGTAGGGTGTTCAGAGCCCCTAAACCCAAGGTGGGTATGGGGAAAAAATCACAAGAGCAGCCTAAAAACAACATCAAACGAGGATATATGCAACCGGTCAAAATTACGAGGTGTTTACCAATGCCAGAAGCCTGGCCAACAAGATGGGAGAGCTGGAGATACTGATGTTTAAGGAGGACTTCGATTTTGTGGGGATAACAGAGACTTGGTTTGACAGCTCTCATGATTGGATGGCGACCATTCAGGGGTATTCCCTTTATCGCAGGGATAGAGAAGGTAAAAAAGAGCAGGAGTATGTCTTTATATTAAGAACAGTGTACAGGTAAATATGAGGGATGATATTAATAATGGAGCTATGGACAAGGCAGAATCCCTATGGGTAGAACTTAAAAGGGAAGGCACTATAGGGAAGGTAATATTGGGCGTATGCTATAGGCCCCCCCAACCAGAGGGAGGAGGGGGAGGCGGACCTCCTTTTATAGATAGGATTGGCAGCAAGGATGGGAAATGTCATTATAATGGGGGACTTTAATTATCCAGATATAGACTGGGCAGAAGGAACCGCCATTCAGCCAAGGCTCGGCAGTTAGATTCAGTATCTATCATAGTAATAGGAAACACAAGAGTAATATAAGGACACTGAATTTCAAAAGAGCCAATTTCCCAAAACTGCGCTCTCTGCTAGAAAATATCATATGGGATAGAACCCTGGGAACAAAGAACATGGAGGAAAAATGGGAGTGCTTCAAGGGCATACTAAACAAAGGGATTGGCCAGTGCATTCCAAAGGAAAATAAATTTAAAAGAGCAAAACTAAACCCTGAGTGGCTAAATTCCAGCATAAAAATGCATATTAATACTAAAAAAAAGGCCTTCAAAAAACACAAGACTGAGGGGTCATTGGCAGCATTCAAACATTATAAAGAGTGTAATAAGGTATGTAAAGACGAAATCAAGGCGGCTAAAATAGAACACGAGAGACATATAGCGGAAGAGAGTAAAAAGAACCCCAAGAAATTCTTTAGGTATATAAACAGTAAGAAAGCGAGGTCAGAACACATTGGCCCCATAAAAGACGACAAGGGAAATATGGCCACAGAGAACAGAGAAAAGGCAGAAGTGTTAAATAATTGCTTCTCTTTAGTCTTCACAAAAGAATCGGGGGCTACACTAACCCAGCTTGTAAGGCTAAACTAAATAATACACCTCAGGAAGTATCACCATGGCTAACAGAAGATAGACTTAGAACTAAACTAGAGAAACTTAACATAAATAAATCACCGGGACCGGATGGCTTGCACCCAAGGGGTCTTAAAGAGCTCAGCAGGTGTTTGCCAGACCATTATTCCTGATCTTTAAGGATAGTCTACAGACGGGTATGGTGCCAGCTGATTGGAAAAAAGCCAACATGGTACCAATATTTAAAAAAGGGCCGAGATATATCCCGGGTAACTATAGGCCGGTCAGCCTAACATCAGTATTCTGCAAGATTTTGGAGGGGATGTTAAGGGACCATATACAAGACTTTAGTAATGAAAACAGTATTATTAGTAGTAATCAGCATGGATTCATAAAAAAACGTTCTTCCGAAACCAATCTATTAACCATCTATGATGAAGTGAGCTGCCACCTAGATAAAGGTAAGCCTGTGGATGTGGTGTATCTGGACTTTGCAAAGGCTTTTGACACCATTCCTCACAAATGCTTACTGTACAAACTAAGGAATGTAGGTATGGACCATAGGGTGAGTACCTGGATAGAGAACTGGCTCCAGGGGAGAGTCCAGAGGGTGGTGATGAATGGAGAGTACTCGGATTGGGCGGGTGTGGACAGGGGGGTCCCCCAAGGTTCTTTCCTTGAACCAATCTTGTTTAATTTATTCATAAATGATCTAGAGGAGGGGATATCTAGCACAATCTTGGTATTTGCAGATGATACTAAACAAAGCATGCCAATATCTTCTATGCAGGATGTGGAAATTAGGGATGATCGAACGGTTCGGGTCGACCATCGGTTCGACCCGAACATTGGATGTTCGATATTCGGCCGAATACCGAACTTTTTGCGGCAAAAGTTCGGTATTCGGCCACCAGAACCGCCCAAAATGCACTGGGACAGGAACTGGGCTTTAAAAGCCCGTGATTGGCCCAGAAACGTCTGCAAAAGCCAATGAGGGGGCAGGAGTCTCCTAGGAACGTGATTGGAGTGACTACGGGGACCAGAGGCCAATCAGGAGTGAATACGCCCCACACTATATAAGATGGCCCCGCCTAACCCCTAGCACAGTTATCCAGAGCCTGTTGAAGAGAGTTGAAGCAGTTCTGTCTGACTCCTGCTTGCTACACTACATTTCCTACATATCGAGTGGTTCTAAAGCTCCATATAGCAGAATTGTATTTAGCTTACAGCCAGTGTAGTTAGATACAGCGATTGTGCTGGTTCTTAGAGTTAAAAAAAAAAAAAAAAAAAAAAAACTTAAGGGACAGTGTCAGTCTTCTGCTGTATGGAGCTTTCTATTTAGTGGAAAGGGATATCTAGTGTAGTTAGGGAACTTTGTACTACATTAGTTAGATTTGAAAATTTAGTTTCTGTAGGGAAAGTGTGAGGGTTCTGTTTAGTGAGCACGTGGCACAGTGCTGCTGTATCACAGCAGGTATACGTGCTTGCTAGGCAGCAAAATACAGTGACAACTTAACGCCTGTTGTTCAAAGCGTTAGGTGCACTGTACAAAAGCCTTTGCAACTGTGCGTGACACGCAACTGCTGTGCTGTATCCAGCGACAACTGTGGGTCGCATAGCAGTGTGCGTTTTTCACCGCACACAGTTGCCAACGCATCAGTGACAACCTAACGCCTGTTGTTCAAAGCGTTAGGTCCACTGTGCAAAAGGCTTTGCTACTGTGCGTGAACCGCAACTGCTGTGCTGTATCCAGCGACAACTGTGGGTCGCATAGCAGTGTGCGTTTTTCACCGCACACAGTTGCCAACGCATCAGTGACAACTTAACGCCTGTTGTTCAAAGCGTTAGGTGCACTGTACAAAAGCCTTTGCAACTGTGCGTGACACGCAACTGCTGTGCTGTATCCAGCGACAACTGTGGGTCGCATAGCAGTGTGCGTTTTTCACCGCACACAGTTGCCAACGCATCAGTGACAACCTAACGCCTGTTGTTCAAAGCGTTAGGTCCACTGTGCAAAAGGCTTTGCTACTGTGCGTGAACCGCAACTGCTGTGCTGTATCCAGCGACAACTGTGGGTCGCATAGCAGTGTGCGTTTTTCACCGCACACAGTTGCCAACGCATCAGTGACAAATATGCCTGGTAGACCAAGAAAAGGCATACGTGGCCCTGCTGCGGAAAGGGGCACAGCTTCTAGGGTGTCTAGAGGCAGGGGTGGACGTGGTGGTCAGTCCTCAGCCAGGCCACCATTTGGATTGTTCTCCGGCAGTGGCCAAGCTATACGTCCACAGTATGTACAGGAGGTGGTGGACTATATGAACAAACCCTCATCATCGGCATCATCTGCAACTACAGTGACCCAGGCAGAGAAAAGTGGTCAGTCTTCTGCAGTTGTCAGAACAAATACAGATGAGTCCATGTCCACCTCATGTCCTCCCTTAGACCCAATTTCAGACATGGCAGAGGAGTCAGCTGAGCTGTTTGACCACAGTGTCGGCCATCTACTCCAGCCTGATGCTCAGTCCTTTATGGAGTCTGATGTTGGGTCTGAGTTTGAGGAGGAGGCAGAGCAAACAAGAGGGGAGAGCAGACGGCCCGCTCCATCTAAGGCCGCACCTGTTGTCTCCCAGGCCAGGCCTGATGCTCAGTCTTTGATAGAATCAGATGTTGGGTCTGAGGTTGAGGAGGAGGCAGAGCAAACAAGAGGGGAGAGCAGACGGCCCGCTCCATCTAAGGCCGCACCTGTTGTCTCCCAGGCCAGGCCTGATGCTCAGTCTTTGATGGAGTCAGATGTTGGGTCTGAGGTTGAGGAGGAGGCAGAGCAAGCAAGAGGGGAGAGCAGACGGCCTACTCCATCTAAGGCCGCACCTGTTGTCTCCCGGGCCACTATACACACCTCATCTTGCTGGGCCTTTTTTGAGACATCCCATGCAGATAAAACAGTTGCGATCTGCAAGATTTGTAAGAAGGGTATAAAACGTGGCAAAAATGTCAACCACCTGGGTACAAGCTGCCTAAACAGGCATTTGACAACCCACCACTCGGCCCGTTGGCAGGAGCATTTAAAGAACCCACAAAAGGGCCAAAGATTGGTCAGTCGGCCTCCTAGTTCTCCTCGCGCTCCTCCTCATGCTCCATCTGCTCCACCTGCTCCACCTGCACATCAGTCTGTTCCTGGCCCTGCTATAGTCACTCGTCACCTGTTGGCAGCCTCCACTGGCAGGGATAATGATATAGCAGGCAGTGTCGCATCTACCTCCAGCACACCACCAGCTGTATCATCTAGACGCCAAATTTCGATTCCACACATGCTGGAACGAAAAAAAATGTATACTCCCCGCCACCCACATGCCCAGCGTCTAAACAGTAGTTTGGCTAAACTACTGGCTCTGCAACTATTACCATTTAACCTGGTAGAGTCTGCTCCCTTCCGTGACTTCGCAAAATGTGCAGTTCCACAGTGGCAGGTGCCAAGTCGGCATTACTTTTCCCGTAAGGCCCTGCCATCCCTATACCAACATGTGGAAGGCAATGTAGTGTCATCCCTGGCCAAGTCAGTCAGCCGTAAGATACACTTGACGGCTGACACTTGGTCAAGCAAACATGGGCAGGGACGATACATTTCTGTCACTGCTCACTGGGTGACACTGCTTGCCAGTGGAAGGGATTGTAGCCAGGGCTCGGTGCTGCAGCCAGTGTTGCCCCCACGTCTGCAAACAGCTGGTGGTGTCGCTGATCCGGGTAGATCGATCACTTCTACCCCCTCCTGCTCCTCCTCCTCTACCTCCTCCATGCCCTCCTCTGCAGAATGGTCCTTTGAATATGATGAGATACCACGTAAACGTTCAAAGGGCTATTCTATGTCTCAGGCCAAAAGGTGTCACGCAGTGCTGCAGCTTGTGTGTCTAGGGGACAGGCAGCACACTGCCCCTCAGATTCTTGGGGCTCTGCAGGCACAGGCCCAGAGGTGGTTGACACCACGCCAGCTGCAGCCAGGGATGGTGGTTACTGATAATGGGTCAAACCTCCTGGCCGCCCTTCGTCAGGGAAAGTTAACCCATGTGCCATGCCTGGCGCATGTCCTGAATCTCGTGGTACAGCGGTTTTTGAACTCGTACCCGGGAATGCAGGATGTGCTAAGGATGGCAAGAAGGGTGTGCAGTCACTTCAGGCGGTCGTACAGTGCCACTGCACGTTTGGCCGAAGTGCAGCGCGAGTTTCACCTGCCGGTACACCGCCTCATCTGTGACATGCCCACCCGCTGGAACTCCACCTTGGCTATGCTGCAGCGCCTGTACACGCAGCAGAGGGCCCTCAATGAATACCTATGCGAGTACGGCACCAGCACTGGCTCTGCGCGCCTGGGCTTCTTTTCACCACGGCAGTGGCTTTTGATTAAGGATGCATGCGCTGTCCTCTCGCCATTTGAGGAGGCCACAAGGATGGTCAGCCGGGACAGCGCATGCATCAGTGACACCCTACCGGTACTGTTTTTGTTGGAGCACACTCTGCGTGGCATTATGGACAGGGCACTGGAGGCAGAGCAGCAGGAGGAAGAGGAGGACTTCCTTGCCTCTCAAGGCCCCCTTTATCCTGAGAATCCTGACCCCATTATGCCTAGCTCCCAGAGGCCCGAGCAGGATCCAGGGGTGGAAGAGGAGGAGGAGGACGATTCTGCGGGAACTTTTGCAGGGTTTGAGGAGGAGGAGGAGGAAGACATGCGGCAATCTGCAAGGCCTAGTTTGACTCCCTCGGGACACTTTGGAGTAGTACGTGGCTGGGAGGAGGAGGAGCCCGTTGAAGATAATGTCGTTATGAGTGACCCCGAGGAGTCAGCTTCTCAGGCCTTCGCTAATTTGCGACGCATGGGAAACATCATGCTCCAGAGCCTGCGAAAGGACCCCAGAATCAAGGCCATTAAAGAGACTAACCACTATTGGTTGGCCACCCTACTTGACCCCCGGTACAAGTGTAAAGTCTCGGAGCTTTTCCCATCCACCCATAGAGTCCACAGGATCAAATCCCTTGAGGACAGTCTCAAGAGGAATCTGGTGAACATGTTCCCCGACTCCCGTAGGGTGCAGGGGCGGGGACAACCTACCATGGATTCTACTGGTGGTCACGAGAGGAGCGTTGGAGAAGGCGTGCGGTTGACGGATGCCTTTCGGTCTTTTTTTAGTCCTCACCGCCCAGGCCTCTCAGCTGCCACATCGCATCGACAGCGTCTGCATCACATGGTGGACGATTACGTGAGGGCACAAAGTGACACAGAGGGCTTTTCATGTGACGAATCCGATCCACTGGCATACTGGGTCTTAAGATTAGACCACTGGCCAGAACTGGCCCAGTATGCCATGGAGTTGTTGGCCTGCCCTGCTTCCAGTGTCCTATCGGAACGGGCATTCAGCGCAGCAGGAGGATTCGTCACAGACCATCGAACTAGACTCTCCACCGACTCAGTCGACCGTTTGACATTCATTAAGATGAATCAGTCGTGGATATCAAGCTTTGATGCACCTGATGCAGACCTTGTAGACTAGGCTATCGTTGTGATGTGGCAGTTGAGCCTCAGTTTAAGCCTGGACCATGGTGCCACCCTCAAACCCTCCTCTCATTCTCTTTACGTTCACAGAACCTCATTTTGGTTATGACAAAAACGACAATGTTTGCGCACCTGTTCCACAGGTGCACACCTTTACAATTTTTGGGCCTCCTTCAACACCAGCTCTTTGGGGTTAAGGTGGGGAGGCTATGCTAAAACAAAAACGACAATGTTTGCGCACCTGTTCCACAGGTGCACACCTTTACAATTTTTGGGCCTCCTTCAACACCAGCTCTTTGGGGTTAAGGTGGGGAGGCTATGCTAAAACAAAAACGACAATGTTTGCGCACCTGTTCCACAGGTGCACACCTTTACAATTTTTGGGCCTCCTTCAACACCAGCTCTTTGGGGTTAAGGTGGGGAGGCTATGCTAAAACAAAAACGACAATGTTTGCGCACCTGTTCCACAGGTGCACACCTTTACAATTTTTGGGCCTCCTTCAACACCAGCTCTTTGGGGTTAAGGTGGGGAGGCTATGCTAAAACAAAAACGACAATGTTTGCGCACCTGTTCCACAGGTGCACACCTTTACAATTTTTGGGCCTCCTTCAACGCCAGCTCTTTGGGGTTAAGGTGGGGAGGCTATGCTAAAACAAAAACGACAATGTTTGCGCACCTGTTCCACAGGTGCACACCTTTACAATTTTTGGGCCTCCTTCAACACCAGCTCTTTGGGGTTAAGGTGGGGAGGCTATGCTAAACAAAAACGACAATGTTTGCGCACCTGTTCCACAGGTGCACACCTTTACAATTTTTGGGCCTCCTTCAACACCAGCTCTTTGGGGTTAAGGTGGGGAGGCTATGCTAAACAAAAACTACCATGTTTGCGAACCTGTTCCACAGGTGCACACCTTTACAATTTTTGGGCCTCCTTCAACACCAGCTCTTTGGGGTTAAGGTGGGGAGGCTATGCTAAAACAAAAACGACAATGTTTGCGCACCTGTTCCACAGGTGCACACCTTTACAATTTTTGGGCCTCCTTCAACACCAGCTCTTTGGGGTTAAGGTGGGGAGGCTATGCTAAAACAAAAACGACAATGTTTGCGCACCTGTTCCACAGGTGCACACCTTTACAATTTTTGGGCCTCCTTCAACACCAGCTCTTTGGGGTTAAGGTGGGGAGGCTATGCTAAACAAAAACTACCATGTTTGCGAACCTGTTCCACAGGTGCACACCTTTACAATTTTTGGGCCTCCTTCAACACCAGCTCTTTGGGGTTAAGGTGGGGAGGCTATGCTAAACAAAAACTACCATGTTTGCGAACCTGTTCCACAGGTGCACACCTTTACAATTTTTGGGCCTCCTTCAACACCAGCTCTTTGGGGTTAAGGTGGGGAGGCTATGCTAAACAAAAACTACCATGTTTGCGAACCTGTTCCACAGGTGCACACCTTTACAATTTTTGGGCCTCCTTCAACACCAGCTCTTTGGGGTTAAGGTGGGGAGGCTATGCTAAACAAAAACTACCATGTTTGCGAACCTGTTCCACAGGTGCACACCTTTACAATTTTTGGGCCTCCTTCAACACCAGCTCTTTGGGGTTAAGGTGGGGAGGCTATGCTAAACAAAAACTACCATGTTTGCGAACCTGTTCCACAGGTGCACACCTTTACAATTTTTGGGCCTCCTTCAACACCAGCTCTTTGGGGTTAAGGTGGGGAGGCTATGCTAAACAAAAACTACCATGTTTGCGAACCTGTTCCACAGGTGCACACCTTTACAATTTTTGGGCCTCCTTCAACACCAGCTCTTTGGGGTTAAGGTGGGGAGGCTATGCTAAACAAAAACTACCATGTTTGCGAACCTGTTCCACAGGTGCACACCTTTACAATTTTTGGGCCTCCTTCAACACCAGCTCTTTGGGGTTAAGGTGGGGAGGCTATGCTAAACAAAAACTACCATGTTTGCGAACCTGTTCCACAGGTGCACACCTTTACAATTTTTGGGCCTCCTTCAAAGCCAGCTCTTTGGGGTTATGGTGGGGAGGCTCCGCCAACACCAAAACTACCATGTTTGCGCACCTGTTCCACAGGTGCACACCTTCATAATTTTTACGCCTTCTTCAACACCAGCTCTTTGGGCTTACAGTGGTATGGCTCCGCCAACACCCAAACAACAATTTTTGCGCACCTGTCACACAGATGCATATCATTGTAATTTTTTTCCTTACAAAGGCAATTAGTGCTTTCATTACCAGCACTTTCATAGGGATATGGTGTCAAGGCATCGTCCGCACCACCAAATGCCCAATTTTTAAGCATCCTTTACTTCTATTCAAAGTCAAGAGACAACAGTATTCATCCAAAACATCTCTAATCTTGTTCACTCTGCACTACATTGTGGCCCCTACCCCTAACCCTCAATGTATCCGTGCATATATGTCTGTTTCTTGTGAGATTTCAAGTTAAAGTGCACCAAACACCATTTTACATGAAATAAAGTGCAATTACATACATCTTTGGACTTCTTGAAACATTTGGTAATAAAAGCCCCATTGTGGAAATACACCCGTTAATTATATGCACATTTAAAGAGACAGCACCTTTTTCCAAAAAAACCTCTAATCTTGTTCCCAGTGCACTGCATTATGTCCCCATCATACACATTGGCTGAGCCGTTGATTAGGAGCAAAAGAAAGGTGCGGTTAAGCAAAAAAGTCATTTTTGAAGGTTTGGTATGCTGTAATTCTGGTTCTGGACATGCTACAGAGCTGAAACTTCACAGGTACAACTTTTAGACCCCCCAGACACTAAATCCAAAGAAATCTCTTTTTTTTTTTTTTTTTTTTTTCAATAATTGGCTATCTATCAAAAACGACAATTTTTAAGAACTTTTTTTTGTGTGATTAATAGTCCCTGGGGCATGACCCAGAACCCTAGGCACTTTTTAGGGGCATTTATTGGGTTTTAGGGCTTAAAAATGGTGTTTTTTGATTACAGAAGTTCGGGTCCCATTGATTTCAATGGGGTTCTGAAATCCGAACCGAACTTTCGTGAAGTTCGGGTGTTCTGGTCGAACCGAACTTTTCAAAAGTTCGATCATCCCTAGTGGAAATCTAACAAGCGGACCTGAACAAAATAATGGGGTGGGCAACTACATGGCAGATGAGGTTTAATGTTGAAAAATGTAAAGTAATGCACTTGGGCGTCAGAAACACGAAAGCAAGCTACTCACTAGGGAGGAAACCTCTGGGTGAATCTAAGATGGAAAAGGACCTGGGGGTACTGGTGGACAACAGACTTGGCAGTGGTATGCAACGCCAAGCCGCTGCAAGCAAAGCCAACAGAATACTGGCATGTATAAAAAAGGGGATTCACTCCAGAAATAAAGAGATTATTCTTCCTCTCTACAAGACTCTGGTCTGGCCACATCTGGAGTATGCTGTCCAATTCTGGGTACGGGTCCTCAGGAAGGATGTGCTGGAAGTGGAGAGAGTCCAGAGATGGGCAACAAAAATAATTAGGGGAATGGAGGGCATCGGCTATGAGGAAAGACTACAAGCATTGAACTTATTCTCTCTAGAGAAGAGACGCTTGAGGGGGGATATGATATCAATGTACAAAGACTGTACTGGTGAGGACCCTAGCATAAGGAACAAACTTTTTAGAGAAAGGGAATATGATAAGACACGTGGCCACTCACTAAAACTAGAGGAAAAGCGGTTTAACCTTAAAATTCGTAAGGGGTTCGTCACTGTCAGAGCAGTACGAATGTGGAATACGCTTCCACAAGCAGTCGTATCAGCAGGGAGCATCGATAGTTTAAAAAAACTATTAGATGGGCACCTTAAAGACCACAACATACAGGGGTATACAATGTACTAACACACACACACATCATAGGTTGAACTGGATGGACTGATGTCTTTGTTCAACCTCACAAACTATGTAACTATGTATGTAACTATGAAAGGAGTCGTCCTAATTCCCAAATATCAGTCAGCCTACGCAAAATTAGCTCCCCAAAAATGGTGCAAAACTCATTTTATCATTGAGTCCTGGTTTTGAACATGCCTTTAAATTTTGAATCCACCTACATTCTCTTTGTAAGATAGCACGGTCAAATTGTCCACCCTGCGGATGTGGGTGGATGCGTTCCAGCGTAAAGAATTTTGTAATCATGAGACTGAGCAAAATGGTGGGCCACCGGGTTCTTCAAATCACCCCCTCCCCCCCCAACACATTTCACACGATCCCTTATCCGTTCCGAAAAGCGACATTTGGTTTTCCCTATATAGAAGGCCAGACAAGGGCATTTCATGATGTAAACTATGCCAATAGTCTGACATGATACAAAATATTGTGGACTAAATGGTTTCCCCATTGGTAATGTTTGAGATGATTTATTAGCAATAAAAGGACAATATTCACAGTTGCCACAGGGGAAGGTGCCTAAGGGAAGTTTATTACACATATCCCTTTTCCCCCCTCTAAGAAAGTGACTAGAAGTCACCAAGTCCTTGATAGATTTGTTTTGTTTATATGTGATGGTAGGTTTGGGATCTACTAATTCTATAAGTATATCATCTCAGAATGTGCCAGTGTTTGAGGATGCCCCAAATCTGTGCTCCCTGGGCGTTGATTTTTGTGATTAGTCTTGTGTTGTTAATGGATGTATCCCTTTCTCTCTGAAACAACAGGAGGTCTTGGGGGCTATCTTTAGCCTTTTTGTATGCGTGTTTGACAGTTTTTTGACTAAAACCTCTCATTGGAAACCTTTCTCTCAGTTTTTGTGCTTCTTGTTTAAGATCCTTAAATTCCGTGCAGTTACGACAAATTCTATAATATTGTCTCAGTGGGATACCTTCAATAACATGTTTTGGGTGCCCACTTGCTGCATGCAACAAAGCATTAGTGGCAGATGGATTTCGATAAAGTGTGGTAGCCAAACAATTATTGGGTCCTTTAAAGATATAAAGGTCCAGAAAGGAAATTTGTTGCAAATCAAATGTCGACGTGAAATGTAAGTTGAATGCATTTGTAAGTTGAATGCATTTTTATTCAATTTCTGCATTAATTCCTGTAAGACATCTAAAGGGCCAGACCAAAGGACAAAAATGTCATCTATATATCTCCACCATATGGCAATATGACGGAGATATGGCGTCATTGTTTCAGATGCAAAAAGCCATCTCTCCCATCCCCCCAGGTGCCTGGAGGTAGTGGGAGCCATTGCAAACAAAAATGTTATGTGTTAGCAGAAAGAGGCTAACACATAAAATGTTTGTATTCAATGGCTCCCACTACCTCCAGGTACAGAATGTGGTGATGAAGACTAAGTGTGCCCCATCGTATGCTAACCTGTGCCTGGGGGGGGGTGGGAGAGATGGCTTTTTGTATCTGAAACAATGATGCAATAGCTCCACCATATTGACGTATGGCGGAGATATATAGATTACATTTTTGTCCTTTGGTCTGGCCCTTTAGATGTCTTATGGGAACTTATATGAAAAATTAAATGACAAAGCATTCAACTTACATTTCACGTCGACATTTGATTTGCAACAAATTTCCTTTCTTGACCTTTATATCTTTAAAGGACCCAATTGTTTGGCTACCACACTTTATCGAAAGTCCACTGCCACTAATGCTTTGTTGCATGCAGCAAGTGGGCAGCCAAAAAATGTTATTGAAGGTATCCCACTGGGAGAATAATATAGAATTTGTTGTAACTGCACGGAATTTCAGGATTTTAAATAAGAAGCAAAAAAACTGAGAGGTTTCAATCGAGAGGCTATAGTCAAAAAACTGTCAAACGCGCATACATAGTTACATAGTTACATAGTTACATAGTAGGTGAGGTTGAATAAAGACAATAGTCCATCCAGTTCAACCTGTGTAGGTGTGTGTGGCTGTACTCATCTCACATACCCCTGAATGTTCTGATCCTTGAGATGTAAGTCTAAGAGTCTTTTGAAAGCCACCATACTACCCGCAGAAACCACCTCTTGTGGTAGAGAATTCCACAATCTTGTAGCCCTAACAGTAAAGAACCCCCCACGTTGCCTGTGGTTAAAACGCTTCTCCTCTAATCGCATTGTATGCCCTCGAGTCCTCATGCAATCCCTTCGAATGAACAGCTTTTTTTTTAAGCTGGGATCCCCATTAAGATACAAAAAGGCTAAAGATAGCCCCCAAGACCTCCTGTTATTTCAGGGAGAAAGGGATCCATCCATTAACAAAACAAGACTAATCACAAAATTGAATGCCCAGGGAGCACAGATTCAGGGTATCCTCAATAAATACTGGCACATTCTGGCGGAAGATGATATACTCAAAGAATTAGTAGATCCCAAAACTACCTTTCCATATAAACGCAACAAATCTTTCAAGGACTTGGTGACTTCTAGTCACTTTCTTAGAGGGCAAAAAGGGATCCGTGTAATAAACTTCCCTAAGGCACCTTCCCCTGTGGCAACTGTGAATATTGTCCTTTTATTGCTAATAAATCATCTCAAACATTACCAATGGGGAAACCATTTAGTCCACAACATTTTGTATCATGTCAAACTATTGGCATAGTTCACATCATGAAATGCCCTTGTCAGGCCTTCTATATAGGGAAAACCAAATGTCGCTTTTGGGAATGGATAAGGGATCATGTGAAATGTGCTGGGGGGGGTGATTTGGAGAACCCGGTGGCCCGCCATTTTGCACAGTCTCATAATTACGAAATTAATGGCCTACAATTCTTTGCGCTGGAATGCATCCACCCACATCCGCGGGGTGGACAATTTGACCGTGCTATCTTACAAAGAGAATGTAGGTGGATTCACAATTTAAAGGCATGTTCAAAACCAGGGCTCAATGATAAAATGAGTGTTGCACCTTTTTTGGAGAGCTATTTTTGAGTAGTCTGACTGAGATTCGGGAATTAGGAGGACTCCTTTCCCTTTTGTTTTTTGTTTTTTGTATCTATCGTAATAAAATATATATATTTTACTGATCTGTAAAAGTATATTTTGATTGATTTAGTGATAATTGTATAATTGATTTCTCTGTCAGTGCAAGCATGTAGAGCTCAAGAGGGTTTAAATATTTACTTGATTTTCCCCCTTTATTTTTATTTTTTTTATTTTTTGGGGGTCGTGTTGCTGGTCACCCATGGACGTTTCTGACTGTCTCTCTGGGACTTGATACCAATACCTTCTCTGGCATAGCGACCTATATGGATGAAATATTTTGTGCTTGTTGTTTATTGTCATGTTTATATAACTATGTGGCTGGATATTTTGCATTTTCATATGTGTAGACACTAGCCCAACTAGATTTCGGGAGAGAGCTATATACCTCATTTCCAGTGAAATTGCTGCACTTCCAGGCCGTTTCATCGGCTGTTGGAGTGCAGCGTTGGGGAGCGAGAGACACCAAGCGGTGTCAGGCTAACACGTAGTTAGTTAGGAGGGGTTCAAATAGTGCGCCTGTTCCGCCCACAGCCGATGGATCAGGCTGGTGAGGCTGTGAACGGCTGGCGCAGATTGCGGGATTGGCGGTTGTGGAGGACTGGCGCGGACTGCTTAGCTGAACTAGGTTGACTTTCACTAAGAGGTAGATATACTTGTGCAGGCTTTGTTGTATGTTGGGCTGTTTACTCTCTCTCTTCCCACTATGCTACCGGAGGAGTAACAGGGGGCAACCTAACTGCATTATCCTTCTGGGTATTTTAGGGCTAGGGTTTTTGAGGGTTGTGTACCTCTCTTTGGGTGGATTTGTGATTACTGCTCGGTATATAGGAGAAGTTGATTCAGAATGCATCAGGACTTATAAACTGGGGGTCTGGCACCATTTACTATATTGGATTTACACATTATTGGTTGGTGGTTAAGAGAGGACTTTGGGAGTTTCATCTTTTTTTATCTCATCTTTTTTCACGTCATTTTTATTTTAGATAAAGCCTTTCTACAAGCCCTTCAAGATTTTGCTCTTTTGTTTTTAATAAATATTTTTGGTGGATCTTACACCAGGCACTGGTTCGTGGTGGGGACTCCATCTTTACTTTCCAGGCTACTACTAATTTTTTCTGGCCATAATCCATGACTATTGAAGGGTTTCCCTTCACTATCCCTATTTTTATCCCTCCCACCCCCCCCCCCTCCCCTTTTTTTTTTCCCTCTTTTTCCCTCATGCTAGCAATTCATGTATGTATGTATTCGACTATGATTATATATATATATATATATATATATATATATATATATATATATATATGTGTGTGTGTGTGCTTTTTTCTTTTTGGCAACATTATACTGATTTGTTAACTATATCTTTGTATCTTTAGTGGTGTTAATTCTACATATTTGGATCCTGAAGAACCCCTCAAACAGAGCGAAACACGTTGATCCTGAAATACCCACATCGCATGTACCTGATCTTGCTAAGTTGGATACACTATTTGTATAGAGAAATACATTATTGTTATGTCTTTTGATGATTTTAATATTTGATGCACCAATAAATTATTTTGACTTTTATATTTGTGTATTTATGTAAGGCCCCAAAAATCCCCCTTTTTTTCTCCTGCCCTTGTTCTCCTATTGGGGAAAGGGAGGGGGAGTTTCTATCCTTTAGCTCAATTTTTGGGGGATAGTGCCGTGGCATCCAATTGGATATCTAGTTTATCTATACAGAATCCCCCCCGTCTTCCCTTATTACATTATTAATAAAATGTCCTGCATAACAGTTCCTTTCCATATGAAAACACATATTCCTGCATGGAGGGGTTGGCTGCAAGTATTCTGATACTGAGCTCCAGGATCACTGCTCTCACAGGCCCTCAACCTAACGTATAATTCACAGGTCCAAGCCGGGGCCATAGGGAGGAAAACACGTGGCAAATGGCTATCTTACCACCATAAACAGGAGTTTGTCATGGCTATCTCTTACCATGCACCACTACCCATCAGCTCCTGCCCCAATTCATATATCCTAGCCAGAGTGAGAAACTCCAGCCCAGACTGACTAGAGACAGGGTGGTAAAACAGGAATGAATGGGGTGCTGGATTCAGATTTTCTAAGGGTCACTGAAAATGTCATCACCCTGGTCTTTGCTGCATTCACTAACACTGGCCTAACTAGTCTTCTTTAAACTGTTTCAAGTAGTAAATCACAGTGCACATCTATTTGGTATCTGCTTATCTGAATATGTTTAAACACAGTCAAAACTCCTAAGCCCTGATGAAGTGTGAGCGTGTTTGGCCCCAGAAACATGTTGGATGTTTTCTGCTATGAATCAATTGTATCATAAAAAAATCCTTATTTCCCAAGTGAATAATTTTACATGAATAGAAATAATGCCTGATTTCAATCACCTCTGACACATAAATCACATAAAAGCCACTTACCAGAACACTGGGCACCTGGTAAGAATATGTTTTAATATTAATTGCAACAAAATTGGTTAATGCTTTATATTTGATAGGGTGGAGGTGAGGTGTTCTAATAAATTTCCTATTAAATATTTAATATATACCTGGCTAAAAAATAAAAATTTATTTTGGAATGAACATAATAAAGAAAGAAAATTATGCAATACCATATTTTCTCTTTAAATCATTCATGTTAATAAGACTAAGTGCTACTAAAATATAAAACAGAAAAATCAGCACAAGGCACATAACTTACAGTCAGTAGTCAGTCCCTTGTCCTGATGCCTCTTCTTTCAGCTGAAATCCTCCGTTATCCATGCCACCACACCACACCCCCCTCCCCCAGAAGATTCTGCCTGTCTTCCATTCTTAGATCCTGTTTCATTCATAGAGGCTGTATTACAACTTTTATGAATGGAGCAGCTGGGCAAAAAGGGCAGACCTAGTCGGGCACTCTTGATGAGAACCTCCACTACACCAGAACATTATGGCGGCTGGTGGCTGGGCTGGGCGGGCTGAGGGCAAGGACAGAGGAGGATTTCAACTAGAAGAAGAAGAGACATCAGGACAAGGGATACATCCTACTGACTGTAAGTAAATTTTTCTTGTGCTGATTTTTCTGTTTATTTAATTTTGGCTGCACTTTAAATTTGTCTTTGGGCTTTCGCTAATAATTTTTACTTTTTTTTTAATTGAGAGATACCTGAAATTGTAGCCTTGTGACACATTGTTTTTTTCTGATACGCTATCCAGTCTGGTAAAACTGTACTGAGGAACACAAAGGTCCCAGGACTTGTCCAGGTCACACATCCAGCCGATCTTAATACTCAGTACTCCCCCCTGCAACAAGATATCACAAGACACAGTTAAAAAAATACATTGTTATGTTCATTCCCATCAAAATGATAACAGCAAGGTAAAAATAGCTTTAAAAAATGTATTGTATAAATTATCATGTGACTGGATAGAACTAGACATTTTACATATCTTCTGATTGCCAGGTCATCATGTCAGATTAGAATCTACTGATTAAATGTAGCCAAAAATAATATCACACATCTAAATCCGGTTAAACAAAAGAATACTGTCCTTGGATTGTAAAATGCTTGGCACCAGTAAAGCACCATACGTGGACAAAAATTACCACTCAATAGGTGCTGTTTAAAATATTTTAAACTATTATATGATTGTATACGTGTGGTAAAAGGTCAGATCAGAGGATGATAAAACTGGATTTTTGACTTTCCGTAAAATCCTTTTCTCTGAAGTTCATTAAAAGACGCAACGCAATATATTTCTTGACCATTGGGTTATGCTGCCCCCTACAGGAGTAGAACACTAGGCAGGAAAAATCTGTACCACCCCTTTGGGGCTGTCCCTGCAGGCATACACCCACACATTCTGCAATAGGCTTCAGTTTCATTGCAAGCAGTGTTTAGAGGAAAAACCCCAACCCATGTAATTTACTGCGCATCGTCCAATGGTTGAGGCCTCTGACATTTGCAGCAATTGATCTAATGGGTGAGCACATCACACTATGCGAATACAGTTTGAACTATCTAAAAAATGTAAATACTGTTATAGCACATGGATATATATATATTTTTTTTTCTGAAAAGGTTGTAACATATGGAACATAAATTACAAAAGTACGCTAATAAAAATTAGGAGAACAAAAATGTTCATAAATGGTGTCTGCTGAGCATCCAGCTAGCATAAAAGTCTTTATATCCAATAAATGTGGTGAGACTGTACAAAAGTCTTTTGTATCCAAGGAATATAGTGAGGTTAGGGAGTGGTGGGAGGTGGGTGTAGCCTCTTCCCAAACGGTGATCCAAGGTAAGTGCTCTTAAATACACGTGATACACCCAGTGATAGGAGGGGACTCTTACCAAATTGTGAAGAGATTCAAGCATATACTGTGTTGATCCGGGAATCCAAAATGGTCAGCTTAATGGTATAATTCTCAGGTGGAATGGATCAACCAACCGCTTCCAGATTGAGGGGATCTATAGGCTTCCAATCAGGGGGATAACGCCAAAAAGACCATGGCAGTTCAACACACAGGATGACAGTGGTGACAGTCTAGTGGTGACAGTCTGGATGGGCTATGGTGAAGATCCCATGCAGGATCGTGGAGTAGTCCTTACCGCACCCAGCGACTCTGTGAACCAGGAGAGGGGATGCTGTAATCACGATCAGACGTGGGCTGACTGACCATTTTGGATTCCCGGATCAACACAGTATATGCTTGCATCTCTTCACAATTTGGTAAGAGTCCCCTCCTATCACTGGGTGTATCACGTGTATTTAAGAGCACTTACCTTGGATCACCGTTTGGGAAGAGGCTACACCCACCTCCCACCACTCCCTAACCTCACTATATTCCTTGGATACAAAAGACTTTTGTACAGTCTCACCACATTTTTTGGATATAAAGACTTTTATGTTAGCTGGATGCTCAGCAGACACCATTTATGAAAATTTTTGTTCTCCTAATTTTTATTAGCGCACTTTTGTAATTTATGTTCCATATGTTACAACCTTTTCATATTTAATTTTGTTGCAGTGCTGCTTTCACTACCTATTTCTTATTAAGGTTCGCGCACCTAATTTCTTTTACCCTCATATATATTTTTCTGTATTATGTTTTTTCTTGTTTCTTTAAGCATGTCTTTGAATGTCACATATGGTCCCTGAGGAAGCATTCAAATGAGCAAAGGCTCTGCGAAAAGCGTTGGACCGAATGACAATGTATCCACATTGAATACTGTATCTACAATGAATGCCAGCAGACAATTGTGTTACCATTGTATGCTTGTAGAACAACATTGATCTTTGATATAGCATCGTTTTATCCCTTTGATATTTAATAAAGACGTATTTTTAACAGTATGTGCTCTCTCTACCTATGACAACCTCACAACCTGCAAAGTCCTATTTTTCAGGATAAGAGTGCGGAAATACCTTTGCTGGGGTTACAGGTTTGGTTTCCTGTCCTCTTTCCTTTTCTCCTTTTCAAATATATGATCTAGGATGTGGTTGTGTTTGGTTGTCCTTGGAACTGATATTTCAAAATGATTTCTATATAGAAAAACCCCAACCCACTTAAGATAGAATGTTGGGTGCTGCGTCTGTCAATGAACTTCAGAGAAAAGGATTTTACAGTAATTCAAAAATCCAGTTTTCTCTATCATTCATTGACAGATGCAGCTCCATATAATTCTTGACCATTAGGATGTTCCAAAGCAGTATTTGCATGAGGAGGTGGGAAAACAACACAGAAAAAGAACACAATTCCCAAAAAAGGCTAAACCTTTTGCCAACCAGTGAACATGGAGCTCAACCAGGAACAACTGGAGATCACCTGGAACAAACATCCTCAAAGAGACTAAAGTCTCTTTCAAACAGCAGCCTGCAAAACCTTGTGGCCAAAATAAGTATCCGAGGATGCCAACACATCTACTTTATACAATTTTGTGAACGTTTGCACAGACGACCAAGTTGCCACCTTGCAAACTAACTGACGCCTGATGGCGAAAAGCCCATAAAGCACTCAAGCACCCTAGTAGAATGCGCCTTCACAGGGAAAGATGGAACCTGACCCTTCAGTTAATAAGCCTATACCACTGTCTGCCTGATCCATCTGGATATGTTCAAAGCAGATGTAGACAATCCCTTAGGAAGAAACATCTGATTAGGTCAAAGTACCACTTTATCTCTGTGGACCACCAGATAAGGTGAACGGCAGGATAGCGCGGCCAATTCAGATACTCTGCAAGCATAGGTAATAGCCACCAAAAAGGCTAGCTTCTGTAACAGTGTAAGCAGAAGAATCTCCCTAATGTTCTCAAAGGGAGGTTTTTGAAGTACAGACAGTACCCAAGGCCAACCGCTGTTCAACCCCTCTTTAGAGAAAGGCCAAAATCCTAGCCACCGAAAAAAAGAGAGGATGCACCTTCAGCGATTCACACCATGAGATGTACGATTTCCACGTACGAAGATAGATCTTCCTAGAGGTAGATTTTCCAGCCTTCAACAATGTAGGAATCACTGAGTCAGAAGGACCCCTGTCCTTCAACACCTGGCTTTTAACAGCCACGCCATTAAAGCCAGCGACTGTAAACAGGATGGAAGATCGGCCCTTGAGACAGCAGATCTTCCCTGAGAGGAAGTCTCCAAGGAGCATCGATGTCCAACCTTACCAGATCGTGTACCAAGACCAGGGAGGCCAGTCTGGGGCCACCAGAATGACCAGAATCCCTTCCACCTGTATTCTGTGCAGAATCCTCGGCAGGAGCTTCAGCAGGGGGAACGCATAAATCAGCTAATAGTGACCCCAAGGAGCCACCAGTGTCTGGAGTTATCCAGAGGATCCCGAGACCTGGCTACAAACCTCTGTAACTTCTTGTTGAGTCGAGAGGCTAACAGGTCAACGTCGGGTGTCCCCCACCTGACACATAGCAGGTGAAACACTTCTGGTTGCAGGGACGATTCCCCCTGATCCAACACCTGACCACTCGGGTAATCCACTCCTGGGATATGTACGGCGGAAAGGTCTGGAAAAAAATTTTCTGCCCATTTCAGGATCTCGGCCACCCCCCGGGCTGCCAGGACACTCTTGGTGCCCCCTTGATGATTGACGTAAGCCACAGCCGTGGCATTGTCCAGTTGAAGCTGAACTGGACAACCCAGCAGACGATTCATCCAGTCACTCAAGCAAAGCTTTATCGCTCTGAGTTCCAGAATATTGATCGTCAGTCTGGACTCCTCCACGGTGCAGGACCCCCCGACACACAGGCTTCCCAAGCACTCCTCTCCAGCCAGACAGGCTGGCATTCGTCCCAATAAAATGGAAGAAAGGATTTGCCCTGGCGTAGGGCCAACGAGCGAAGCCATCACAGAAGAGCACTCCTTGTGCTGTGACTCAACCGAATCATAGTGTCCAAGGATTTTGGTTCTTTGTTCCACTTGATAAGAATTTCCCTTTGTAAGGGTCTCATGTGGAACTGAGCAAACGGAACCGCCTCGAAGGTCAACACCATCAGACCGAAGGCTCACATGCAAGTCCGCAGAGAGGACAGGTTGCTGGAGAACAGCAGGCGAATCGCCTCCGAAGCTGAGTCCAGAGTCAGACCTAGATAATCCAGCTTTAAAGATGGGACCAGAGCAGATTTTTTCGAAATTGATGTTCCAACCGAACTCTTGCAGAGTCCTTACAGTGATTGACAATTCTCCCAACTGGACTGAATGTGAGTATGCCCTTAAGAGGAGATCGTCCAGGTACCCCAGTACTGCAATCTCCCACTGTCACAGTAATGCCAATACCCGAGCCAACACGTTGGTGACCTTGGAGGCATGGGCGAGACCAAAGGGTAACGCCACAAATTGATAATGTTCCTCTCCTACAGCAAAGCAAAGAAAACACTGGTGTCCAGCATAAATAGGGATGTGCAGATTTGCATCCTCGATATGGATAGAGGCCAAAAAGTCCCCTTGGTGTAGGAGCGCCACTACCGGGCAAATGGACTCCATTTGAAACCTCTGTACCTGCACAAAGCAATTCAGAGCCTTAAACAGTAAACAGGTTTGAATAAAACCCTTTAAAGCGTTCCCGAGAGGGAATCGGCACAACCACCCTTTGCAACAGCAGATCTTGTACCGCCTCTTGTAGATCCCTTAACCAATCTGAAGATAGGCGTAGAATTGGACGGGAAGAATCTGTCTGACAGTTGGGACCTGAATTTGATCTTATAACCCGATCTTAGCAGCTGATGGGCCCATTTGTCCTGAATCAAGGAGGTACATGGTTCCGGACAGGCAACAAAGATGTCCCCCCACCCCAGATACAGGTGAGGGAGTCCCTTCATGCAGATGGAGATTTATCCGCAGATCTGGAGGGGTCTGTTCTCGGTTAATCCGACCAGGTCTTCTTGGAACCTTGGATGACCTAAATGGCATAGGTTCTTTCTCCTACGTGCTGAAGGCACGAAGGGCTGCCTGTGTGCTGAAAAATAAGGGCCCCGTCTAATACGCGGCGACTTGCCCTTTGCGGATTTCAACAAATACCCAAATAGGTATAGGTGGTCCCCTGTAAAGGGGAGATCTGTAGAGCCTTTTTAGAAGCCTGATCCGCAGACCAGCTTTTTAGTCACTCCAAGTGTGGTTACCATTATTACGTTTAGAACAACGCCACTGACGCGCAACAATTTTGTTACAGTACGCAGGAAAAGGGAGTACCTTTCCCGCCTTTAGGGGATCTGCAGGCCCCGAGGCGACCGGCACCCCCCATGTTAAAATTTTCTGCACCGATACAATCAGTGCATCCACCATCACCCTTGCATGTGCATGTGCAGTAAAAAAGGAATCATCCTCACTGCAGAGCACCTGAAGTGCATGGACGCAGACCCAATAGAGTCATTTTATGCTAAGCTCACCCTGAGAGCATAAAAGCAGTGGAGCCACAGCCTAAATTTGGGGCCCGATCCAGTCACAGGTCCGCTGTCAGCTCTATCAGCTTGATTAGCAGTTCGGACAGCTGGGTTAGGAGCTCAGACAGCCTGGTCAGTCGCCCTGACAGCCTGGTCAGTCACCCAGAAAGCTTGGTCAGTCACACAGCCAGATCCATCAGCCGCGAGTAGGTCCTAAGCTGCGGCCTGAATTTTTGGCCTGATCCGGCCGTGTGAGGTGATCAGTCGTCATTTGCAGGACAGCTTGGTCAGGCACTTGACATGGTACTCGGACAACTTGACATGGTATTATGACAACTTGACATGGTATTCGGACAGCTTGACATGGTACCTAGACAGCCGCGAGTAGACCGCAAGCCGCAGCCTCAACTTTTGGCCCAATCAGGCCGTGTGAGGCGATCCATCGGCATCTGCCTGTCAGCTCAGTCAGGCACTTCAGACAGCTTGACATGGTACTTGGACAGCTTGACATGGTACTCGGACAGATTGACATGGTACTCGGACAGATTGACATGGTACTCAGACAGCTTGACATGGTAGCCCAAAAGACATCCCTGCCCCAATCACTAATCCCCAGGGGGCTGGGAACTTGCTCAAAGACCTCCGTGTGCGATCCAGACAGCCCGGTCAGCAACAACCGCATCCATCCCCCCTTACTGGAGCAAGTGGCAAAGCCAGCTTCTACCTAGCCCCGGGAGGGGAGGCGTGGGGGTAGGTTGGGGCCAAAAGACCTTTGTGACTGTTAATGGGGCTGGTGGAATGGAAGGGAACCCAGGGGTCTGACCAAGGAGGGGCCTACGTCCACCCCAAGACCGCAAGAGCTATGGGGGGACACTACTCACCATACCAACAACATTGGGTGGGCGCCACTCTGGACAGACTACCTCTCCACACAAGGTGGAGGAGCTGACATCCAAGGGGTACGCTGCGACTAAGGCCAAACCAGGTCGTGTGCGTCCCGGCGAGGTATTTTACTCGCGGGCCAGCCCCCGTCCATCCGGGCTCTGCCGTGGTGAGGCCTACCGCTGGGCTATAACCTGCACATGCTCGCTGGCCAGGCTGGGAGACCTTAAGGATCTAGCATATCCAGTCTGAAACCCAGGCCAGCTGTTGATTGCAGTTCTCTCACAGGAACATAAATAGCTAAAAAAATTACATTTTTAACAAAGGTTCCCTTTAAAATAAAAAAGACAAGCTAATACCGAAGTCCCAGCCGGGAACTAGGTCCTACTCCTAAACTAGGCAGAAACAAACTGAAGCCTGTAGCAGACTGTGTGGGTGTATGCCTGCAGGGACCGCCCCATAGCCATGGTAAAGCTTTTCCTGACTAGTGTTCTACTCCTGTAGGGGCAGCATAACCCAATGGTCAAGAATTATATGGAGCTGCGTCTGTCAATGAACGATCAAGAAACAGGAGATTGGAGTCATTGGGGAATTATACCTATTCGAATTAAGAAAAGCCAGTAAATGTATAAGAACAGTATCCAACTTTATAAACAAATGTACACGTGCATAGACAATATGTGAAGAAATTGGTTAATAATTTACTGTTTATGTCACCCTGCAGAAAGAGGAAGATTATTTTTCAATGTGCTTTTACATAAAACATACTAAGCTCTCATGGTTTGTCAAGCCAACTTTTTTGTTTAAGGTAAGGTGTGGATACACTGGAACAACTGTCTGTTTTTCAAACTGTTATCTGAGATTTTCCCTCACTTTCTGTCCATCTGACAATATTTTCCGAGTCATTTTTTGCTGGGGAGGATGATTATATCAATCCTATTGTGGACAAAATTGTCTGGTACCACATCTTAAGAAGCTATGTGTATTAAAAATACTAACAGATAGAGGACTTTAACAGTACCTTAAAAGCACATATAGTGCGATTTTATTGATATACAAAAAGATTGTTAATTAAAAGCATATAGGTAAAGCTTCACTATACAAATACTAGACATAAACATATAGCTTTGTGATTCCCAAATGGTTGAACTTATCCGTCCACCCTGCTGCAGTTAGGTGGTGGTTTATCTCGCCATAAATTGAATTCAGTTAGGTGGTGGATTATCTCGCCATAAATTGCATTCAGTTAGGTGGTGGGTTATCTCGCCATAAATTGCATTCAGTTAGGTGGTGGATTATCTTGCCATAAATTGCATTTGGTGCAGGTGCGTTTCTGCACATCTGCAGTGTGTGGCCGTGAATTTTGTGGATCACCAACCAGATCACTGTGTCATGATGAGAGGTAATCCTCTCAATGTCTTGTACCCTGCCGGATAGGGACTGGATGTCCATTTTGAGGTCCCCTTCCAGTCTGAGATTCCCTAGATAGCTTTAGCTCTTGTGTAGAGTCAGGTTAGGCATCTAATGGCTCATAGGTAGATAGAGGTTGGATTGCATGCCGGATTAGAAACTGTCAGAGATTAGGAAGCAGAATAGAAGCTGGGTTGCAGTGTCACACCACAGACTTTGTTGCTAAAAAGCAGCATGCCAGGCTGATCAAATGCCAGTTTGATGATCGCCGCACAACCACTGACACAGTATTCAGCTCTTCAGAAACAAAATGGACACCACATCTGCGATCATCTTCCAGGGGCCCTTGCAACTCAACTTTTCTGCAACTTTCAACTGGAGGTATCTGTGCTAAATGATTTATAATATATATATATATATATATATATATATATATATATATATACCTGGGTACATGTGCACCAAACCACCAAGACTCTGCTTGGGTTAATTTTCTGATGCTCTATATTTGCTTTGTGGATGTAGGTTTTTATTGCTATTCTTATATCTGTAGCAGGTTTTCCAGGCATTGGGCCTGAGATGGGTCTGCCATTGTTACCAGTGACACCTTCAGCCTATTTAAGCTGAGTACCCAAGTGTGAGAGTTGAGACAATGACCATTCTGGCATCTTTGGTTTGTTTTGTTTATTTGATAATGGGGATGGGAGAAGGGAATGAGTGGGATACTCCTCTGGCTCAACTAGGTAAAACTGGGACACTTTGTAGAAAAATGCCTGTTAGCACTGTGTTGACGCCAGCTGGATGCCGACCAACGCTTACTGATGCTTGAAGATTGCTTTATTACTGAACTGTGCTAGAACTTGACTTGTAACCCTCTGGTTAACTCAAAAGATCCTGGACTGTAGTGAACTTGACTCTTGACACTCTCTTAAGCTCAAAAGTCCTGTAAACAGCTCCCTCCAGCCCTTCACTGACTGAGGTAGCACCTTGTAACTGCTTGTGCTGCTGCAACTCTCAACACTGTACACTGCATGCTGTACACTTAACTCTTCAGGGCCCAACCACTGGCAACCTTTAACACTTCAGGGTCCTCTCACTAGGCAACCCCTTTACCGCTAGATAGCTCCTGGATCCCTTGGACCTTCACTGGAGTTGTCCCCTCTGTCAGCTAGGCAGACCCCCAGGGGCAGTTTACAGTACTCACAAACTTGTAATGCTTTCCTGAAACTGGGCCCCCCTTAACTCCGCTAGTCCTCGGTAGAGATGGCCTTGCGGTTCACCCGGCGGTCGGTTCGCGGCAAACTTTGCTCGTTCGCTTCATGCGAATATATGGCGATGTTCATTGGGGCCATATTCTTTTACATTGTGAAGAACTTTGACCCATGACACATCCATCAGGTGGTACAGGACAGCCAATTTGGACATTTCAGCACATGGACATACCCCCTACCTTATAAATAGACCTGATCTGGCTGCGATTTTACATTCTGTCTTTTGTCAGTGTAGGAAGAGGTTTGCTGTGTGGAGCAGGGACAGACTGTTAGTGAGTGACACAGATCGCTCGGTTATAGGTCCACAAAAGTCCTTTTAAGGACTGGTATTTCATATTGGTGTACTATCTAAATTCTTTCTTTTGTCAGTGTAGGGAGAGGTTGCTGTGGGGAACAGGGACAGACTGTCAGTGGCGGTTCACACTGATGCGATGTGAGAACACTGCAAATATATCTGCCTGTTCCCGCATCGCATCCGCAGCACAGGCAGTTCACACTGCCATATGTGATACGCTGGGGGTGTCAATTCAAAGTTAACGACACCCCCAGCTCCGATCGCATATCGCAGTGCGATCTGACAGTTCGCACAGAATCACACCATGCGATCCGATTCTGCTGCGGACCAAAAAAAGGGTCCTGTGCGTGACAAAAGTTACTGGGAAAAAAGTATTATAACTGGTGTGATATACCAGTGGCCCCCCAAAACGATCTATTGAAGCGGGTTGTTATATACCTTCTTCCACATATACTGCGCTTCTCTAGAGACTTTTTTCACAGGATCATTTAAAAAATGACAGGCAGAGGAAGAGGCAGGCCCTACCGCAGGGGTGGTAGGGGTAGGGCAGGAGCACCAGGTCGGAGCCAAAGTGGGAAGTTGCAGAAGGTGCGTTCAATTACGTCAAAGGATGCACCAGACTTGGTTGAGTGGCTCACTCAGCCTTCCTCTTCTGCACCCTCCTCATCCTCTCTATCTGCACCCTCTTTACTCTCTGCTGTGTGCATCCCCAAAGACACCACCACCAACACCACCACCACCACCAGATAGGAATTATTTTCCGATCCATCACAAGACATTTACAATGCACAGCCATTCTTGGCATTGGATCAGGAAGAGGAGGTAGCAACAGCCGCCACTCAGCAGTCTGACCACAGTACCCAGATCAGCCCAAGGAGGTTGGTCCCGCTGTTGCTGCCTACTCCGAGATCTCTAATGTTAGTGGTGGGGAAGGTGAAGTCGATGATGCAGAGGCAAAATTTCTGCAGTACCCAAATACACTATTATGAAAGTATATTGTTATATAACACCACCACTTCAATCTGTTGTTTTGGGGGGGCACTGGTCTATCACACCAATTATAATACTTTTTTCTAATTGCGTTTGTCACTCTTTGTAGTTGTAGTATCGCTGCAGAACCGCTCACCAGTCACAATGCTGCACAATACAAATCCACTATAATATGCTTTCTATATTCATTGAGCATTGCGACTTCCTCATCTTCCTGCTCCTCGACGGCTTGATCAATGACAACGCAATGCACGCTCCAGAAAGAAGGCGTAAGGTACGATGTTACTGACCAGTTTGGTGATCTCATCAAATGGCAGCAGAAGTCTGCATTCGTCGCGCATGAGCAGCCACTGGCGCGACGAAAAAAACCCAAGCTCCCCAGAACCTGTCCTGCCGCAGAGTTCGTACAGGTAGTCGTTAACTGCATGTTTCTGCTGGAGCAGCCTATCATGCATATACAAGGTTGAGTTCCATCGCGTCGGGCAGTCACAAATAAGACGTCTGACGGGCAGCTTGTGTCGCCGCTGAATGTCAGCAAGGCGAGCCATGGCTGTGTAAGATCTTCTGAAATGGCCCAAGATTTTCCTGGCCTGCCGCAAGACGTCCTGGACCCCAGCAGATTGTCATCGTTGTCGCACACCACTTTACCAACTGTCAAATTGAGCAGTGTTAGCCACTGATCTGACTGTGAACGCAAAGCTGAAAGGAGTGCAGGACCAGTGTGGCTCTTGGCTTCAAGACACAACTGACGCAGCACAGCATGCAACGTCTCACCTGGCATGTTGAATAGGTTCATAGGTTCTGGGGATGTTGGGCGGCGCAGCAGAAGAGACGGTAGCAGCGGAAAAGGAGGAGTCAGCCGAGGAGGAGAGGGAGGATGGAGGAGGAGACGAAGAGGCAGGCCTGCATGCAATCCGTGGCGGTAAAACCAAATCTACACGGGTGCCACGGGTTACATGCTTGACAGCCGTCAGAAGGTTCCCTGCCCGTGTTTGCTAGATCATGTCTGTGGTCAGATGTATCTTGGCACCAACACTGTGTGCCAGAGATATATTCACTTGCCGCTTAACATGGTCATATAGCTCTTGGATGCTCTTCTGTGAGAAATATTTCCTTCCTAGGACCTTCCCTAGTGGTGTTCCAATGGCCACAAATTTTCGAAAGGCCTCCGAGTCCACCAGTTTATATGGCAATAGTTTGCGGGCTATCAGTTCCGACAAGCCAGCGGTCAATCATTGGGCAAGAGGGTTACCCGCGTCATCTTTTTTTACGCTCAAACATTTGGGCAATGGAAGCCTGCCTTTTTCTAGAAAAATGTGAGGACAGCATGATGGAAGGTGGAGTGGAGGAAAATTGTGAGGAGAGAGGAGAAGGAGAAGAGACTGGACGGTAAGAACCTGGAGTGTGGCTTTGTGGGTTCTGACGGCGTTGCTCCCAATGGGCTCGGTGATGGGAGTCCAGGTGCCTTCTTAGGCCCCTTTCACACAGGTGGACCGTTCAGATCTGCCTGTCCGTTTTTTTGGTGGATCTGAACGGTCCCCCCATGCATGTCTATGGGGCATCGGATATCAGCGGAGACATGTCCGCTGACAACCGATCCAATCTGATCCGTCAAATCTGGACGGATGGAAACCCTATTTTCCATCTGTCCAGTGGATCGTCCCTAGGTGAGTTTTGGGCTTACTGCGACTTATGCGTTGACTGCAAAGGCTCCAGCATCAGGGAACGCATAGACTGACAGGTGTCTGACTACATCGGATTAACAGCCGATGTGGATGCTCTGAGAAGTGATGAACCCCTGGACTACTGGGTGGGCAGGCTTGACCTCTTGCCAGAGCTTGCACAGTTTGCAATGGAACTGTTGGCTTGCCCCTCATCCAGTGTCCTGTCCGAAAGGACGTTCAACGCAGCAGGGGGGATCATGACCGATAAGCTCACTCGCCTAGCTCACGACAGTGTTGACTACCTCACATTTCTAAAAATGAATGAGGCATGGATCTCGGAGGAATTCAACACATGTGACCAGTAGACCATGTTTGATTCAAATTCCTCATGACAGGCCACAAATATCCGCCACCACCCATAACAATTCATGGTCCCTGTCTTAGGTAAATACAGCGGCATAAAAGGCCTTTTATGTCCGTTTAATGCCTAATTGCTACAGTCTATCCGAGCTCCACACAGCAACCTCTCCCTACACTGACAAAAGACTTTTGTGGACCTATTAGCTAGTGACTTGTTTCACTATACAGTCTGTCCCTGCTCCACACAGCAACCTCCAGCCACAGAATACAAAGTTCTTTGGTGTCAGGTGAACGCCTGTTGGCTAATTTTTAGGGCCTGTACTGGCCGACACTTACTTCTTTATCCTGTGTATGCCTAATGTACCTCCAGCCACAGAATACAAAGTTCTTTGCTGTCAGGTGCACGCCTGTGGGCTAATTTTTGGGGCCTGTACTGGCCGACACTTACTTCTGTATTCTGTGTATGCCTAATGTACCTCCAGCCACAGAATACAAAGTTCTTTGCTGTCAGGTGACGCCTTTTGGCTAATTTCTGGGACCTGTACTGGCCAACACTTACTTCTGTATCCTGTAAATGCTTAATGTACCTCCAGCCACAGAATACAAAGTTCTTTGCTGTCAGGTGAACGCCTGTTGGCTAATTTTTGGGGACTGTACTGGCCGACACTTACTTCTTTATCCTGTGAATGCCTAATTTTTCAGACTGGCATTGAAAATCAATGGGTCTGTAAATGTTCCGCTAAATTGTGGAACAGATGCGGACCCATTTTACAGACGTGTGAATGGACCCTATATGTATTTTAGATGTATTTACCGGCTGCTGTCAGTTCTGGCTGATTTAGAATTTACATTTTTTGGCTGAAATAAAAAAAAACATTTTATGGCAACTTTTCCAATAGCAATAATTCTGGTATGTCAGTGTCCATGTTGTGGGACCTGGAGGTTTTTAATGTTCGCCTGCCATTAAAGTGAATGGAGTACGCAGCAAACTTGCGGTTCGCAAAGATTTGAGAAAGTTCACGGATGGCGTTCGCGAACCGCCCAGTCTGATGTTCGTCCATCACTAGTCCTCAGCACACCGGATTCTCTCTGCAGCTCAGCTCAGCTCTCTCTGTATCCTCAGGCAAGCCACCCGAGACACCTGATCCTTCTGACAGGAGAAGAGACAGCCGTACTCTCCCTCCTGGGACTCCCCTCAAACTTATAGCCACTCCCAGAATCCTGTGCGGCAGAATCTGCCTTTATGGGGTAGATACAGGCCTGAATGTGCCACTGATTGGGTTTCCTCCACAGCCCAATGAGAACCCTTCTCATGGAGCCAGTGGGGAGACTCCCCAGTCTCAATAGCAACACCTGGGAGACATGACAGCCCAGCTGAAAATCATGGCCCTGCTGTTAGGCAGCCAAGGCCCACTATACTTTACCTAGCACCTACCTTGTAGGGTGCTACATATCTTATAAAGTTTGTAATACTTCCATACTGGTGTGTATCTACTGTATATACTTTTGTTATATTATATATTGTTATATGCTGGGTGCAATATTTCCTCTTCTCCCAGTTAGTTTTATTATTGGTTAATTTTCCAGGAAAGGTAATCTCCAATGCTCACAGAGGCCTTGTCCTGGATGGAGGCACTGCCAAATATATTATCAAACCCACTCTTCCATTTAGAAAAGGCTCTGGCCTTTCTGGTTACCTACAGGTTTTGAGCAACAACCTCTTCTGGGGACGGACATTTCCTAAAACTCCCCAACCCAAAAAGAGGGCTACAAGAGAAAGGAGAAGGCTCTCAATTTAAACAGTACTACACTATTTACACTGGTTACCTCTGTGATTGGTCATCACCAGTGGCGGCCCGCCCATAGAGGGCGCAGGGGCGCCGCCCCCCCCAAACGTAGCAGGAAAAAAAAAGATTAAAAAAAGTAAAGTTTTCGCCCACTAGGGGCGCCGGACTGTGTGCTGGGTATAAGGGGGGTGGGGTTTTTGACCCCACCCTCGCCCGGCAGAGGCGCCGATTGGCGCTCTTCTAGGGGTGTGTCAGGGCGCAGAGCAATGCGCCCCGACACACCCAACTTTAACTATGTCCGGGCTGTGATTGGTCCAGAGTCCAGCCTGGACCAATCACAGGAGGACATCGGACCTGGTGACGTGACGCCTGGGGGCGGTGCACCGCCCCGGCATCACGTTCACCTTCAGTTCCCGCCCGCCGGAGAAGAGGAGACAGAAGAGCCACCGCCACGCGTGAGGAAGAAGAAGATCACACCGCACCGCATCCTGCCGCCACCGCCCTGGGCCGACTCAGAGCAGCACGCCGTCCATGGAGGTAAGTGTCTGCTTTGAAGGGGGCACGCACGCTGAAATCTGCATTGGGGACATGTATACTGGTCACTGCATTGATTGGAGGCACGCACGCTGAACTCTGCTTTGGGGACATGTATACTGGTCACTGCATTGGAGGCACGCACGCTAAACTCTGCATTGGGGACATGTATACTGGTCACTGCATTGATTGGAGGCACGCACGCTGAACTCTGCATTGGGGACATGTATACTGGTCACTGCATTGGAGGCACGCACGCTAAACTCTGCATTGGGGACATGTATACTGGTCACTGCATTGGAGGCACACACGCTAAACTCTGCATTGGGGACATGTACACTGGTCACTGCATTGATTGGAGGCAAGCTCGCTGAACTCTGCATTGGGGACATGTACACTGGTCACTGCATTGGAGGCACGCACGCTGATCTCTACATTGGGGACATGTACACTGGTCACTGGCTGCATTGGAAGCACACACGCTGATCTCTGCATTGGGGACATGTACACTGGTCACTGCATTGGAGGCATGTACGCTGATCTCTGCATTGGGGACATGTACACTGGTCACTGGCTGCATTGGGGGCACGCACGCTGATCTCTGCATTGGGGACATGTACACTGGTCACTGCATTGGAGGCACGCACGCTGATCTCTGCATTGGGGACATGTACACTGGTCACTGGCTGCATTGGAGGCACGCACGCTGATCTCTGCATTTGGGACATGTACACTGGTCACTGCATTGGAGGCACACACGCTGATCTCTGCATTGGGGACATGTACACTGGTCACTGGCTGCATTGGAGGCACGTATGCTGATCTCTGCATTGGGGATATGTACACTTGTCACTGGCTGCATTGGAAGCACGCACGCTGATCTCTGCATTGGGGACATGTACACTGGTCACTGGCTGCATTGGGGGCACGCACGCTGATCTCTGCATTGGGGACATGTACACTGGTCACTGGCTGCATTGGAAGCACGCACGCTGATCTCTGCATTGGGGACATGTACACTGGTCACAGGCTGCATTGGAAGCACGCACGCTGATCTCTGCATTGGGGACATGTACACTGGTCACTGGCTGCATTGGAAGCACGCACGCTGATCTCTGCATTGGGGACATGTACACTGGTCACTGGCTGCATTGGAAGCACGCACGCTGATCTCTGCATTGGGGACATGTACACTGGTCACTGGCTGCATTGGGGGCACGCACGCTGATCTCTGCATTGGGGACATGTACACTGGTCACTGGCTGCATTGGAGGCACGCACGCTGATCTCTGCATTGGGGACATGTACACTGGTTACTGGCTGCATTGGAGGCACGCACGCTGATCTCTGCATTGGGGACATGTACACTGGTCACTGGCTGCATTGGAGGCACGCACGCTGCTCTCTGCATTGGGGACACGTACACTGGTCACTGCATTGGGGACATGTACGCTGGTCACTGCATTTGGGACATGTACGCTGGTCACTGCATTGGGGACATGTATGCTGGTCACTGCATTGAAAGGGGGCATGTACTGTGGGTTTTGTGCTAGGGGGCCTGTACTGTGGGGTTTGTGCTAGGGGGTCTGTACTCTGGGATTAGTGCTAGGGGGTCTGTACTGTGGGGTTTGTGCTAGGGGGCCTGTACTGTGGGGCTTGTGCTTGAGGGGTTTGTGCTGGGGGGGGTCTGTACTGTGGGGTTTGTGCCACTCTCAGTCAGTGTATCCCATAATAGGGTGTCTCTCACAGTATATCCCATAATAGGGCCCTGCTCCCTATTATGGGATATACTAGTACTGATGGACCCCTTAATATGTGATATATTGGGAGAATTTGTTCACGCAAGCAAAATACAGGGGACAAAATGGGTGGAGTCTATAAGGGGTGGGGCTTCTGAGAAATGGGAGGGGTCAAAATGGAAGGGCGGGGTCTTGCGCCCCCCCCCCATCTTAAAACTTCACCAGCCGCCACTGGCCATCACACAGATCACATGTTACAGAGCCACTCCACTCGGCCATGTACCTTTAGTCTAAGATTTCCACTGTCTATTGACAGAAGGAACAGCAGCCTTGTACATACACTGGGCATGTATACAAAGGTAAATTAAATTACATTCAGGTACATCCAGTGGCAGAAATACCAGGGTCACAAAGATCGCACTTGTGACCTGGCCCTGGCCTTCCACCACTGTCGGGGGGGCCCCAGCGGGGTTGCCTGCCGCAGGACTCTGAGCTGAAATGGTCTCTCTCATACAGCTCAGAGCCTGCACTGACTAAGCAGCTCACACTTTCCGCGGTGCACACAGGAAGAGAGGGGCAGGAGGAAAAGGAGCAGACTGGTTCTCTCCCCTCCCATACAGTATGTGAAAGGAAGGAGGGAGGGAGAAACTGTCAGTGCAGGCTAAGAGCTGTATGAGAGAGATGCTCAGAGTCCTGCTGAGGAGGCACTGTAAGGCTGCACTGATAGGCAGCACTGATGAGCACTGATGGGTGGCACAAGCAGCTCTGATAAGCGGCATGAGCATTAATAGATGGCACTGATGGGCACTGAAAGGCAGCATTCATGAGCACTGATAGGTGGCACTGATGGACATTGATAAGCATTGATAGGCAGCACTGGTAAGCAGCACTGGTGAAGTCACATGATCATGACGATACGTGTGAGGACCGTGTTTGTGGAACATATGAGAGCATACGGGAGCTGCTGCCTCGTGGGATGATTTTTTAAAGTGCACTGTCTCAATGTAAGTGTATATCATGTGGAAATGTGGAATCTTTTTTATACTATACAGTGGGAGTGTATCTTTTATACTGAGGATGTTCTGTTCTCACTACACGTATGCCCCAGGCGTGTGCAGCTCAACATACAGCTAAACCTTTAAGCCTATAGTAACCAGTCCTTTTGTAACTTAAGGCTTTATTCCAGTGAAAGAATAGTGGTCACATGAAACAGGTTACAAGTCAGATGGATATGCAAATAGGATTGTGAATAGATAGGATTGAGAATATGGTGAAACTGTAAATAAACAGACAAAGCATACAATCAGTGTACAAACATAAACAATATATGCACTGAGTATATAACTAACAGTTCTGAGCATACCAGCGATGCCTCCGAGAGGGTTCAGGAATCTTCCCACAGCAACCTCAGATGTTGTCTGCTCTTCCATGAGGTAAGTCTAAAATGGAGATTTTCTCAGAGAGGGGTGGAACTAATACTCAGTAATAGAGAACAGGAACTACCATAAAGTACTGTCCAACAATTGTATTTGTCACAGTGGCATCTTGTGGACAATATTGGTATTACAAATTCCAATAACATTAATTATTTCTAAGCTGAAGGCATGACAGAGGGGTAGTGAAGGAAAGGAAGTCCAGACAAAGCCAGCTCAGTGAGGAGAAAGGAGAATGGAAAGAGATTCAACAGCTGAGGAGCCTGGAATTAACCTCCTGCAGGGGAAGGCGATTTTAGACCTGGAAACAGGCCTAAACTGAAGGGTTCATGGACGAAAGGAAGTCCAGACAAAGCCAGCTCAGTCAGTGAGGAGAGAGGAGAGTGGAAAGAGATTCAACAGCTGAGGAGCCTGGAATTAAACCCAGCAGGAAACAAGTCTAAACTGGAGGTGGGCGCAGTGGTGAAAGGTGGTGGGAGTCACTGCACAATTGTATTAACTGAAATCCATCCACAAAGCATCTGGGACTGTCACATTTGTTTTATTTTATTTTATTTTAATTTGGTGTACATGAGAAAGTTTGTCAGTGAATAATGATAGCAGTTTTTTGGTTTGAAAATAAGGTTTTGGTTTAAAAACAGTAATCAGATTGCACACAGGTAGGCGCAGCCAACATTTTTGATTTTATTTAGTTTGCAGGGGTATAGGGTGTGGGGGAGGAGGAATGGGTAGAGGGGTCACAATGCAGGGGTTATTGGGGGGTAAATAGGAGAAGGGATCACAGTGAGTGGGGTATGGGGGGAATGGGTAGAGGAGTTACAGTGCTGGGGATATCTGTGAGGTAGAGGTTTTACAGTGCAGGTGGTATCGGGGGTTAGAGGGGTCACAGTGCTGAGGGTATCTGGGGTGTAGTGAGGACAGTTCTGGGGGTATCAGGGATGTGGTGGGGTAAAGTACTAGAGGTATCTACTGTAGAGTGAATATGGTAACAGTGCTGGGGGGGGGGGGGATCTGGTGTGTGTGTATGTGCATGTATGTGGGGGAGGGGGGGGTTGTTAGGGGTTTTGTTTAACCATGCCTCTTAAGTCCCTCCCACTGTCAAGTTTGATCACAGCCATTTTTTGCCAACCCTGAAGCATCCCTCATTCTCAATTTCTAAAGTTGGGAGGCATGTAAGAGATATACACTGCTCGAAAAAATTAAAGGAACACTGTGAAAACGTATCAGATCTCAATAGAGAAAAATATCATGCTGGATATCTATAATGATAGGGATTGGGTAATGTGTTAGGAATGAAAGGATGCAACATCGTTTGATGGAAATGAAAACACCAATTCAGGTGTTCAATGGAAAATACTAATCGAGCTCCATGGTGCCGGGCAGTGAGCACAGGGCCCACTAGAGGAAGTTGAGCCCTCAAGCCACCCTCATGAAGTCTGTTTCTGATTGTTTGGTCAGAGACATTCACATCAGTGGCCTGCTAGAGGTCATTTTGTAGGGCTCTGGCAGTGCCCATCCTGTTCTTACTTGCACAAAGGAGCAAATACGGGTCCTGCTGATGGGTTAAGGACCTTCTACGCCCCCGTCCAGCTCTCCTAGGAACAGCTGCTCCTCCATGCTCTTGAGACTGTGCTGGAAGACACAACAAACCTTCTGGCAATGTAACATATTGATGTGCCATCCTGGAGGAGTTGGACTGCCTGTGCAACCTCTATAGGTTCCAAGTATTGCCTCATGCTATCAGTAGTGACACTGATCATAGAAAAATGCAAATATAGTGAAAAACAGTCAGAAAAAATGAGTAGGAAAAAATTTCAGTGGCCTCCAGCTGTAAAAGCATTCCTGTTTTTGGGGACCCCATTGTTGCCCATCTAGTGCACCTGTTAATTTCATTAACACCAAAGCAGCTGAAACTGATTAACAACCCCTTCTGCTACTTACCTGACCAGATCAATATCCCAGGAGTTTAACTGACTTGATGCTGTACTCTAATTAAAAAGTATTCCTTTAATTTTTTTTGAGCAGTGTATATACTGTACTGTGCTTGAGCTTTGGGATGCACCCCCCTAATGCAATAGGCTGTGCACACCAGAGAGTGTGTGTGGATGGGGGAATCCAGTCAGTTTTTCATATTTAACCCACTGGTTGAACAAAAAAAATGGATTTAACAAAATCGTGTAACTTAAACTGTGCTAATAAACAAGTGGAAAAAGTAGCTGCCAGCACTACAACCGACATAGAGTTGCCACATAGATATTATAATAAACAGTGCAGCACTTAAAAGGAAATTGATATGACAATTTATCAAAACATACGTGAAAATATAGACAATGATAATTACATAGTTACATAGTTACATAGTAGGTGAGGTTGAATAAAGACAATAGTCCATCCAGTTCAACCTGTGTAGGTGTGTGGGGCTGTAATCATCTCACATACCCCTGAATGTTCTGATCCTTGAGATGTAAGTCTAAGAGTCTTTTGAAAGCCACCATACTACCCGCAGAAACCACCTCTTGTGGTAGAGAATTCCACAATCTTGTAGCCCTAACAGTAAAGAACCCCCCACGTTGCCTGAGGTTAAAACGCTTCTCCTCTAATCGCATTGTATGCCCTCGAGTCCTCATGCAATCCCTTCGAATGAACAGCTTTTTTTCTAAGCTGGGATCCCCATTAAGATATTTATAAATTGCTATCATGTCCCCCCTCAGACGTCTCTTCTCCAGGGAGAATAAATCGAGCGATTGTAGACGCTCTTCGTAGTCAAGGTCCTCCAATCCCCTAATTAGTTTAGTTGCCCTTCTCTGGACTCTCTCCAGCTCCAACACATCCCTCCTGAGGACTGGCGACCAGAACTGGACAGAATACTCCAGATGCGGTCGGACCAGAGTTTTATAAAGTGGAAGGATTATAGTCTTATCTCTGGAATACATCCCTTTCTTTATGCATGCCAATATTCTGCTGGCTTTGGCAGCTGCCGCTTGACATTGCATGCTGTTGCCTAATCTATCATCAACCAAGACTCCCAGATCCTTCTCCATTTTTGATTCCCCCAAGGGTTCCCCTCCTAACATGTATTGTGCTTTTATGTTTTTAGTCCCCAAGTGCAAAACCTTACACTTCTCCACGTTAAACCTCATTTGCCATGTCGTTGCCCACTCTGTAATTTTGTCCAGGTCATTCTGTAGGATATCTGCTTCATGCTGTGCAGTTATTGCTCTGGCCAATTTTGTGTCATCTGCAAAAACTGATATCGAACTACTGATCCCGACCTCAATGTTGTTTATGAATAAATTGAACAAGGTTGGTCCCAGGACTGAGCCCTGGGGCACCCCGCTTACTACCTCAGACCAGTCTGAGTATGCGCTGTTTATTACCAGTTTATAATGAGTCCCAAGGGCTGAAAGGTGAAGCATCTGAAGCTTGTAAGGGTAATCCGACATGTATAGGTGATCAAACCAAATATAGAATCCAACACCACCACCACAGATGAAGGGATATGCTCACCAGATGGTATGGACCCAGGTACCATATAGTAAATGGGTCTACAACGCTTAATCCGTGCATCCCACACTCGATGGTAATCTCAGAAGATGTTACTCATGGGGTGAAAATAAACCCTGGAAGTGGCTGACCGGAACTCCCAGGAATGTTATCCATGTCCAACTTTCTACCAAGGCTTTCTGGGCCGCCTTGTATTCTCTGGGGAGCCAACTTTTCACAGTCATTCACTGGCCATCCAAAAAAAAAATGGACTTATCTATGGGCTTCCCAACTTTCCAACCCCCTTGCATTATATAGAAAGATTCAGTTTAGGAGTAAAATGTATTATTTTTATATTACAAGAACCTATATAGCGCCATCAATTTTACACAGAACTTTACATATTTACAGCATGTCTTTGGACTTTTGGAGGAAAAACCCATGCAGGCACAGGGAGAGATTGCAAACTCTATGCAGGTAGTAATGGAAATTGTAGTGGCTGTGGTGCTGCTTGTGGTGGGTGTCTTTTACAAATACTAGTGTGTAGCTAAATCAATAATGTGTGGCCCATAATATACCGAGCCTAATAAAATATGTGCTGCATATAGATCATATACCAAAAGCAAGTGCAAAAATACAATAAATACATTAAAGTGACATGTACTTTAAACCAATGATATAGTGCATAAAAAGTCCTTAGGTTTGATATTGCACAGGGATCGCTTAAACCATATATACAAAATAATATGCTATTCCAAGAACCCTAAAAGAACCCTAATGCTCGTGCAATGTGCCGGTGTCTTCACTCGTGTATCCCCCTTTGTGTCCGACACTCACCGGAAAGCTCTCCCCACTAGGGGGTGTACAGCATTCACAGCACCAGTGGCTGTATGTTAACCGGTTGCCGACCGCCGCAAGTACATATACTGTGGCGGTCAGCCCCGGCCAGGCAAAGTGACGTATGGGTACGTCACTAGCCTGTAAGCCAATAGGGGGCGAGCGCGCACCCCCGGAGGCGCGCTCCCGCCCCGGCTCGTTCACGGACACCTCTGTGCGTGTGACCGGTGGACCCGATGTCCGCCAGTCACTCGCGAGCGTCCGCTGTGAAGGGAGAAAGGCAAGCGGCTAATGTAAACAAAGCCGCCTGTCATTCTTCCCTGTGTAACAGCACAGATCATAAGGTCCTGCTATGTAGGACCGTTGATCTGTGCTTTTACATGTAAAGCCACATCCCTGCACAGTTAGAAACACGCCCCTAGGGACACACTTAACCCCTCCTTCCCCAATAAAGTTAACCCCTTCCCTGCCAGTGTCATTTTTACAGTAACAGTGCATATGTATAGCACTGATTACTGTAGTAATGTCACTTTTAACCCCAAAAGTGTCAAAAATGTCAGTCAAGGGTCCGATCTGTCCGCCGCAATGTCGCAGTCCCGCAAAAAAAATTGCAGATCGCCGCCATTACTAATTAAAAAAAAAACAACAAAAATTACAAATCTTTCCCTTAGTTAGTAAACGCAATAACTTTTGCGCAAACCAATCAAAATACGCTTATTGTGATTTTTTTTACCAAACATATGTAGCAGAAAACAAATTGGCCAAAAATGTTAAAAAATTTAGATTTTTACATTTTTTTGGGGGGAATTTCATATAAAAAAATGTGAAAAATATTGTTATTTTTGAAAAATTGTCGCTCTTTTTTTGTTTATAGCGCATGATCAAAAAATCGCACAGGTGATCAAATACCACCAAAAGAAAGCTCTGTTTGTGGGAAAAAAAGGACATCAAATTAGTTTGAGTACAGCATCGCACGACCGAGCAATTGTCTGTTAAAGTCATGCAGTGCCGAATCGCAAAATAGGGCCTGGTCAGGAAGGGGGTAAAATCTTCCGGGGCTTAAGTGGTTAATTCCTCTGTGTAAATAGATAGCTGTCAGTCCTTGTTCTTGTACTCCATTACCCCAGCAGTCTCATACCAAGGATTGGTGGATATGTTGACAGTTGTCCTAAAATGGTCCTCTGGCATGAGCTACTACCTCCAGTGACCATTCTAAAGTCCCATCATGCACTTGTTATCTTACAGGCACTGCTCTCTGTTAAGTTTTGCATATTTTTAGTGATGTTGATTAGTAAATCACTTGCTTGAGCCAGGTGTATAAGCACCTGATAAGCACCACTATCAATTTGTATTTTTTTGGGAGGGACAGTACAGAAGGAGGGAAGGCAAGAGAGAGTCACAGAATGGACTTAGCTAGTTTCTAAAATTACCAGAGGAGGACACAAAACTCTCCTTGATCAGTTCAGATCAAAGAACATCAATTTATCCACAATGTCTATGGGCAGCCAGGTCCATTAAACACCCACCTGCCATGCTAAAAACCCATCTCCAAGATCGCACTGGAGGCCACACAATCCAGAACTTCTAAGGCATATTAGCAGAGCTTGGTCACTTGTCCAACCTACTGAAACAGATTTTCATGGGTCCGTTTTTGCACACTGATGTTGTTATTCACCTGCTGCAGTAGCTGCTGCTGGTGGATGCTGTGTGGCCTGCACACTCAGGGCTGCTGTTAGAAATTGAGGGGCCCCGTACAGACTACCTGGCAGGGCCCCCCAAGAAAATATTAAAGATATATTTAGCTAAAATGACAACAAAATCACTATTAGCAGACACAAATATAACATAACTCACATAATTCCTGCTAAATCTAAAAAAAAAAAATATGTTAAATAAAAATGAAGATGAGATGAGAAAAATATACAGGCTGGGCAGTTGGAGCTCAGGGTTCAGGGAGACAGAGAGAGAGAAACAAAGTTACAAATAACCTCCTGAGCAGAGATAACATTAGAGCCAGTGCTGGGAGGGAGGCCCACACAAGGGAGGGGATTAGTGAGGGAAAACGGTCTCTTTCTCAACAGATAAAAGCTGATAGAAGGGAGAGGGACAGAGATCAGATTCAGGTGCTGGAGGAATATTTCTGTATTCGTTGTCCATCACTAATCCCCCTCTCTGTGTGGGCCCCCCTGTGTGCTCGGGCCCCCTACAAGAGGGCTGGTGGTCCCCCCCTATCAGCGGCCCTGTGTACACTGCAGGGTTGCTGAGGTTGGAAGAAGTCATCCTACACAACTTATCCAGTGTACCATGGTGGCAGTACTGCTGATATCACTGCCACTGTGTTAACCATTCTCAGTGGCATCTGGGGGGGATTACCAAAATTAACTATTGTTCGTATTACTATTACCATGCTGATATTAGAAAATAAAAGTGTGTGCTGTGGCTATAAATTTCCATTAAAGTGGAAGTAAACTCTGTTTTTGAACTAGCATAAGGCCAACCTGTAGGTACAGTAAAAGCGTATATCTCCTAAACGTGCATGGCTTAGAAGATATTCACACGGCATGCAGCTGGTGACATCACCGGCGCATGCATTCTGAAGAGACGGCATTCCCATGCTGTCCCTTTAGAGCTCCGGGCTGTTGTTCATGTTTCCTACGCACATGCACTGGAGTGCCGTCATTACAGCACAGCCAATCAGAAGGCCGGAGAATGTGAACCCAGAAGGAAGACCCGATGAAAATGAAAGCCCTGTCAATGGTGACAACTCGCTACTGGAGGGCTTTGTTCTAAGGTAAGCATTTCATAATGTGCTAGTATGTGATACATACTAGCACATAATGCCTTTACCTTGGAGGTTAAAAAAAAAAAAAAAATAGGCTGTGGTTTACTACTGCTTTAAATGATCAAAGCATTGCTGAATTTTTTTGATGAAATTTATGGCACTTTTCCACTGCAAATACCGGCTTGGCTCTACTCGGCCCTGCTTGGCCCGGTTTACTTTTCCACTGCTGGTACCGCATGGTACGGTGATGGAACGGTTCAGTGCGGTACGGTATGGTTTGCCTTTCCACTAAAGTAGTACTAAAGTTAAGTGGGTGGGATAACAACGGGGTGGGATTCTCTGACCAATCAGTGGCTAGTAGTGACTGCATGCAAAGGATTGTGGGATATGGTACCGGGTATGGTACCTCTTGGAACCACAATCGAGGTACTACTGTTTTTGAGAGCCGTACCGTTCGGTTCCATGCAGTGGAAAAGCGCCGCCGTACCGTACCGAACCATTCCTACACCATACCATGCGGTACCAGCAGTGGAAAAGCATAAAAGCGAGCCGAACCGTTCGGTTCCATGCAGTGGAAAAGCGCCATTAGAGAGCAATTTATATTACTAAAAACAACTGGTACCAGAAGGTTGATGAGACACTTACTTCATTCTTCTTGTAGGCCCAACAAATAAAAATCATTTAAGAGCATTCCAGGGGGAAATTTTAGCGTAATTAGGCCAGAAAGCCATTGTCACGCACGGAGCGGCACGTCACTTCCGGCTTATCACTTCCTGCCCGTGGAACGCACGCCGAGCGGCGTAACCACGAGGCATTACGCTGTATATGCCTATTTTCTCTTACTTGATGTAAGTATGTATTTGGCTATGGAGCAATAATAAACCCTCATCTACATACTTCACTATGTACGCCCTTTGTTTTCTATTTTAATGGTGGATGCGCAAGCGGACCCTTATTTATATTGAAAGGCGTACGGAGGAGATTATCCTGGTGTCAAGGCTTATGTGCAATACAGTTGAGGCTCTTTAATATTGGCGTTGTGGTGAGTAGCGAACCAAGAGGGGCATTTTTTCACCTTGGAGCACTGTATTGTTTTAACCGGCACTGGAGCACCTTTATTTGATCACCTAAGGACTATTATTATTCACATTTTGTATGGACTTTGGCACGATCTCTTAGCACTTTATATTTATATTCATCTTCAGCACCTTAATATTACTATTTAGTATATTTGATATACAGTTGTTGTTTAATTGTTTTACACATATAATAGTGATTTTAAACACTCACATAAAATTAGAGTGTCACCCAGGTATTTATTTTTTCCAGGATCAACACAGTGGTATTCATTCAATTTAATTATATTACTATAGAGGGCCAGCGCTGCTTAAATTTGTGTTGTATATATTCCTAAGCTTTACTTAGTGTTGCAGCAGCTGCTCTTTTATATCTATATTTATACACTCTTTTTGCACAGAATTTTATACACCTCTGTTTATTTATTTGGTGGTTTTCATTTATTTTAATCCATAAGCGTGGGTATAAATTAGTTTTTACATTGATGAGACACTTACTTCATTCTTCTTGTAGGCCCAACAAATAAAAATCATTTAAGAGCATTCCAGGGGGAAATTTTAGCGTAATTAGGCCAGAAAGCCATTTTTTACAAGAGTATAATACACAGGTTAAGCGGGGTGGAAGGAACCTTCAGAAAATGCTTGTGATGCAGAAACCAATCAAATGTTAGATTTCACCCTTCACCATTCACTAGTGAAATGACTATCAAGACCTGACAGGTTCCAAAGGGCAGCAAAGAAAATTTCTGCCTGGTTTACTGTTTAAATTAGCCCTGATTCTGACACAGTTTACCATCTATTCACGCTCTGGACGTACCTTATCAGCTAATGTAGTGAAGTTTTGACCAGCGAATTTCACAATGTCGCCTAGTCTGAAGATTGGACAAAAAATATCCTTTTCTGGATGGTAGAGACATTTCAAACTATCTGGCAGGTTCCCCCTATAGGATAAGAAAAAGAATGTTAAGAATTAAAATGTAAAAAAAAAAAAAAAAAGAAAAGAATGCTATTCCATTCAAAATTTATTTTTTGATTTCGAGTGGACATGGATAGACTAAATCACCCATAGCTATTTCTTACATTATGCAAGGGGCCTCGGGACAATATGCATACTTATACATATAACTATATTTGCATTGTGGTGTGTTGCTAATAGCACTCCAAAGCACATGTTCAGTAAAAAAACAAAAAAAACAAAATGCACCTGCCCTATAGTGTACCACAGCACCCATATGTAAATACTCTGTGTATTGTGGTGCACTGCTTTTTTAGGTGCATTTTATTGTAGCTAGGATTAAACTATAAAGATGTGACATGCCAGAGGCTCTAATAGGCTTCAAAAAAGGGTGGGCTCTGGGCCCAGAGCACTGCGCCCTAAGCCCACCCAGTTGTGTGACAATAGCAAATGAATATTCGCTATTGCCACACTGAGTCTTCTCCTGGCCAATCAGGAAACTGACCCGTTTCCCGATTGGCCGAAAGGTGAAGCCATGCTATTGACCGAGGAGGAGGAGGGAGGAGAAGCCCACGGAGGAGAATGGGAGACTGAGGGGGAAGATGCCGCTGCTGCCTGCCAAGGGTGAGTGAGCTGGCAACCGGGGGGAGGGGGGGGGTTAGGTGTGCAGGCTGGAGCTGGTGTGGTCCGGGGGGGTATGGTGTGGTCCGGCCACAAAAAAAATTTCAATGAACATACCCCACGGGACAGTCAGGGCTAGTACATTCCACAATGGCTAGCCTCTGATCTGTCTCGGTTCGCACTTACCTGCAAGAAGAAATACTCACTTTTAAAATTTCTTCTCCAGCGTTGCCATCTCTGTTGTGGGCAGCTGAAGCCAGCGCGATCCTCTTCTGCATCCTCTTCCGTGTCTTCTTCCCCAGAATGCGACGGCACCGGCCCCTCTCGTCACTTCTGATGCGGCGCCGCATTCCTCCACAGGCATGCCCAGAAGCTGTTTAGCAAGGAATGCGGCATCGCACCGGAAGTGACGAGCGGGGTCGGTGCCGTCGCATTGATTCCTGGGAGCGATTACGTTCAGCTCCCAGGAATCATTGCAAACCGGAAGTGACGGCGTGGGCTGCGGCCGCCGAGGGAGGAAGTGGAAGAAAGGTGAGTGTTTCTTTCTACAATAACAAGGTAAGTAAAAAAAAAAAAATCCTAACTATCCATTTGCTTTTTAGGTGATGAAAAGCAAGCGGATGCCCACAAAATCGATTATGTCGATTTTGTGGCCGGAACTCCGCTTTAAATGTTCCCTACTGCTGGTTAATTATACTTTGCTGTGTTATCTATGTAGTACTACTCCCTGGGGAGCTGCTTGAAGCCGGTTCCCCTGGATTTACGATAACAACAACTTAGCAATTCAAAGTACTGTACTTTAACCACTTTACCACTAGAGCATTTTGCTGTCTTACGTCTGGGCCACTTTTTGCGATTCGGCACTGTGCGACTTTAACTGACAATTGCGCGGTCATTTGAAGCCGTACCCAAACGAAATTTACGTCCTTTTTTTCCCACAAACAGAGCTTTCTTTTGGTGGTGTTTGATCACCTGTGCAATTTTTGCTTTTTGTGCTATAAACAAAAAAATAGCATTTATTTTGAAAAAATAACAATATTTTTAACATTTTTTTATATGAAATTCCCCCAAAAAAAGATGTAAAAACCAATTTTTTTTTAAATTTTTGGCCAATTTGTTTTCTGCTACCCATGTTTGGTAAAAAAAAAAATCACAATAAGCGTATTTTGATTGGTTTGCGCAAAAGTTATTGCGTTTACTAACTAAGGGAAAGATTTATGTCATTTTTGGTGGGTTTTTTTAACGAGTAATGGCGGCGATCTGCGATTTTTTTTGCGGGACTGCGACATTGCGGCGGACAGATCGGACCCTTGACTGACATTTTTGACACTTTTGTGGGTACCAGTGACATTACTGCAGTAATCAGTGCTATAAATATGCACTGTTACTGTAAAAATGACACTGGCAGGGAAGGGGTTAATTTTATTGGAGAGGGAGGGGTAATGTATGCCTGGTGCTTACTAACGTGTGGGGGGGGGGGGGTGACTGTGTGAGACAGGGACAGATTGGATGTCCAGCTATGCTGAAAACTCCGATCTGTCACTCCCTGTCACTTAGGAGATCCGCCGGCTCTGTTTACACAGGCGGGCGGATCTCCAAACTGGATTCCCCGACGATCGGGGCAGAGCAGCGGCAATCGCCGCTGCTCCTCCCCTGGCCCGACTCCCGCTGTGAATGAAAACAGCGGGAGCGCGCCTCCGGCGGCGCGCGAGCGCCGCCTACAGGGGAGGAGTCTAGCGACGTAGGTCTACGTCGCTAGACGATAACGAGCCACTGTGCTGCAGTAGCAGCACAGTGGCTAGTGTTAAAGTAGTTAAGCATTTGGCTCAGTCAGAAAACAGTCCAGGGGATGTGTTTTTTTTTGTTGGTTTTATTTTAGAACTTGGATAGGAGAAGGGATACTCCAACTGGATGAACTATGCACAATTTTAGGACTTCTAACTATGTTGAGTGTGGCAAAGCTGCTGCTTCACCTTGACACTGTAGTGAAGTATTTCATAAGGGAACTGTATAGTGAATTACTCTTCAGGGCCCTGCTTGGCACCCCCTTTACCCCTACTCTTCAGGGTTCTACTTGGCACCCCCTTTACTCTTGCATACTGGGTGAGCTGACCTTCTATCCTCTGACTTCTCTGAAGTGGTCCCCCTTTCCTGGGCGGACCCCTTGGCAAGCCCTCTGGTACTCACGGACACTGTTTTTCCCAGATGACTCTGCCAGCAGCTCCACTGTCAGCTTTCCAGGATCCTTCAGGCTCAGCTCCACACCTGGCTCACTAGTAGTGTTGAGCGAACACGGACTGTATTATTCGTGTTCGTACCGAATAATTGGATTTTTGTTACCCGAACACGGACACGGACACTTTACTGTATGTTCGGGTAAAAAATCCGTGTTCGGTCGTTTTATTTCCGGGTTTTGCATGTTTTGGCGCTCTTTTCATGGCGGGCTTTCAACAGCCAATCAACAATCATTTAACTGGTGTGCCTTAAGCTATCCCAGCCATGCCTGCAAATGTATGAGTAGCTGTGATTGGCCGTCTGAAGCATGTGACCAAGTCTTTATAAGTTCGAGGCAGCCGCAGCGGCGTCATTCTGCTGCTTAGCTCAGGGACAGAGCACACATACGTGCTGGCTGCTGATTAGGGAAAGACAGGCAGGGAAAACAAATTGGTGTCCGGATAGAATTTAGGGTCAGGTCGGAGTGTTTAGGCAGGGCGAGTTGTAGGCATTTTAGGGATAGAGTCTGCTGAATTATAGGGTCAGTGTGTTCTACAAACTACAATCGATATTGCTGTGTGGGGTGGGGTCTGCACTTAATCCTGATCTACGATCTCTTCTCAATCCTGTTAGGGAGAGGCTGCTGCTGAATTATAGGGTCAGTGTGTTCTACAAACTACAATCGATATTGCTGTGTGGGGTGGGGTCTGCACTTAGTCCCGATCTACGATCTCTTCTCAATCCTGTTAGGGAGAGGCTGCTGCTGAATTTTAGAGAAAGTGTGTTCTACAAACTACAATCGATATTGCTGTGTGGTGTGGGATAGGAGATAGGCAGGTGTCAGTGATCCACATCCATTTTTCTGTGTGTGGGCTGCAGCGAACACAATCTTTTTGGGGTGCAGTGAACAAAATCTTTGTGGGGTACAGTGAACACAATCTTTGTGGGGTGCAGTGAACAAAATCTTTGGGGGGTACAGTGAACACAATCTTTGTGGGGTACAGTGAACACAATCTTTGTGGGGTGCAGTGAAGACAATCCTTTTGGGGTGCAGTGAACACAATCTTTGTGGGGTACAGTGAACAAAATATTTGTGGGGTACAGTGAACACAATCTTTGTGGGGTACAGTGAACACAATCTTTGTGGGGTGCAGTGAACAAAATCTTTGTGGGGTACAGTGAACACAATCTTTGTGGGGTGCAGTGAAGACAATCCTTTTGGGGTGCAGTGAACACAATCTTTGTGGGGTGCAGTGAACAAAATCTTTGTGGGGTACAGTGAACACAATCTTTGTGGGGTACAGTGAACACAATCTTTGTGGGTTGCAGTGAACAAAATCTTTGGGGGGTACAGTGAACACAATCTTTGTGGGGTACAGTGAACACAATCTTTGTGGGGTGCAGTGAAGACAATCCTTTTGGGGTGCAGTGAACACAATCTTTGTGGGGTACAGTGAACACAATCTTTGTGGGGCGCAGTGAACAAAATCTTTGTGGGGTACAGTGAACACAATCTTTGTGGGGTGCAGTGAAGACAATCCTTTTGGGGTGCAGTGAACACAATCTTTGTGGGGTACAGTGAACACAATCTTTGTGGGGTGCAGTGAACAAAATCTTTGTGGGGTACAGTGAACACAATCTTTGTGGGGTACAGTGAACACAATCTTTGTGGGGTGCAGTGAATACAATCCTTTTGGGGTGCAGTGAACACAATCTTTGTGGGGTACAGTGAACACAATCTTTGTGGGGTGCAGTGAAGACAATCCTTGTGGGGTGCAGTGAAGACAATCCTTTTGGGGTGAAGTGAACACAATCTTTGTGGGGTACAGTGAACACAATCTTTGTGGGGTGCAGTGAACAAAATCTTTGGGGGGTACAGTGAACACAATCTTTGTGGGGTACAGTGAACACAATCTTTGTGGGGTGCAGTGAAGACAATCCTTTTGGGGTGCAGTGAACACAATCTTTGTGGGGTACAGTGAACACAATCTTTGTGGGTTGCAGTGAACAAAATCTTTGGGGGGTACAGTGAACACAATATTTGTGGGGTACAGTGAACACAATCTTTGTGGGGTGCAGTGAAGACAATCCTTTTGGGGTGCAGTGAACACAATCTTTGTGGGGTACAGTGAACACAATCTTTGTGGGGTGCAGTGAACAGAATCTTTGTGGGGTACAGTGAACACAATCTTTGTGGGGTACAGTGAAGACAATCCTTTTGGGGTACAGTGAACACAATCTTTGTGGGGTACAGTGAACACAATCTTTGTGGGGTGCAGTGAAGACAATCCTTTTGGGGTGCAGTGAACACAATCTTTGTGGGGTACAGTGAACACAATCTTTGTGGGGTGCAGTGAAGACAATCCTTGCGGGGTGCAGTGAAGACAATCCTTGTGGGGTGCAGTGAACAAAATCTTTGGGGGGTACAGTGAACAAAATATTTGTGGGGTACAGTAAACACAATCTTTGTGGGGTGCAGTGAAGACAATCCTTTTGGGGTGCAGTGAACACAATCTTTGTGGGGTACAGTGAACAAAATCTTTGTGGGGTGCAGTGAAGACAATCCTTGTGGGGTGCAGTGAAGACAATCCTTGTGGGGTGCAGTGAACAAAATCTTTGGGGGGTACAGTGAACACAATCTTTGTGGGGTACAGTGAACACAATCTTTGTGGGGTGCAGTGAAGACAATCCTTGTGGAGTGCAGTGAAGACAATCCTTGTGGGGTGCAGTGAACAAAATCTTTGGGGGGTACAGTGAACACAATCTTTGTGGGGTACAGTGAACACAATCTTTGTGGGGTGCAGTGAAGACAATCCTTTTGGGGTGCAGTGAACACAATCTTTGTGGGGTACAGTGAACACAATCTTTGTGGGGTGCAGTGAAGACAATCCTTTTGGGGAGCAGTGAACACAATCTTTGTGGGGTGCAGTGAACAAAATCTTTGTGGGGTGCAGTGAACACAATCTTTGTGGGGTGCAGTGAAGACAATCCTTGTGGGGTGCAGTGAAGACAATCCTTGTGGGGTGCAGTGAACAAAATCTTTGTGGGGTACAGTGAACACAATCTTTGTGGGGTGCAGTGAACAAAATCTTTGGGAGGTACAGTGAACACAATCTTTGTGGATTACAGTGAACACAATCTTTGTGGGGTGCAGTGAAGACAATCCTTTTGGGGTGCAGTGAACACAATCTTTGTGGGGTACAGTGAACACAATCTTTGTGGGGTGCAGTGAACAAAATCTTTGGGGGGTACAGCGAACACAATCTTTGTGGGGTACAGTGAACACAATCTTTGTGGGGTGCAGTGAAGACAATCCTTTTGGGGTGCAGTGAACACAATCTTTGTGGGGTGCAGTGAACACAATCCTTGTGGGGTGCAGTGAAGACAATCCTTGTGGGGTGCAGTGAACAAAATCTTTGGGGGGTACAGTGAACACAATCTTTGTGGGGTACAGTGAACACAATCTTTGTGGGGGTGCAGTGAAGACAATCCTTTTGGGGTGCAGTGAACACAATCTTTGTGGGGTACAGTGAACACAATCTTTGTGGGGTGCAGTGAAGACAATCCTTTTGGGGTGCAGTGAACACAATCGTTGTGGGGTACAGTGAACACAATCTCATACTTCTGAAGATTTGAGGGTGCTGCCTGTTTCATCCTCCTCCTCCTCATCCATCCTTTTAGGGGTACAAACAATAGTAATTGGGGCCTAGTGTGCTTCTGTACGTGTGAAAAACATACACTTTTTTTTGATCATATTTCCTATTCCGCTATTCAATAAAAACCTTTGGGGATCAATTAAATTGCGGGATAGTCTGTGTCGGTACGTGTGAGATCCACCTTTCCAAGTTTTTGGGGTTCATCTCATACTTCTGAAGCTTTGAGGGTGCTGCCTGTTCCATACTCCTCCTCCTCCTCATCCATCCTTTTAGGTGTACAAACAATAGTAATTGGGGCCTAGTGTGCTTCTGTACGTGTGAGATACATACACTTTTTTTGATCATATTTCCTATTCCGCTATTCAATAAAAACCTTTGGGGATCAATTAAATTGCGGAATAGTCTGTGTCGGTACGTGTGAGATCCACCTTTCCAAGTTTTTGGGGTTCATCTCATACTTCTGAAGCTTTGAGGGTGCTGCCTGTTCCATACTCCTCCTCCTCCTCCTCATCCATCCTTTTAGGTGTACAAACAATAGTAATTGGGGCCTAGTGTGCTTCTGTACGTGTGAGATACATACACTTTTTTTGATCATATTTCCTATTCCGCTATTCAATAAAAACCTTTGGGGATCAATTAAATTGCGGAATAGTCTGTGTCGGTACGTGTGAGATCCACCTTTCCAAGTTTTTGGGGTTCATCTCATACTTCTGAAGCTTTGAGGGTGCTGCCTGTTCCATACTCCTCCTCCTCCTCCTCATCCATCCTTTTAGGTGTACAAACAATAGTAATTGGGGCCTAGTGTGCTTCTGTACGTGTGAGATACATACACTTTTTTTGATCATATTTCCTATTCCGCTATTCAATAAAAACCTTTGGGGATCAATTAAATTGCGGGATAGTCTGTGTCGGTACGTGTGAGATCCACCTTTCCAAGTTTTGTGGGTTCATCTCATACTTCTGAAGCTTTGAGGGTGCTGCCTGTTCCATACTCCTCCTCCTCCTCATCCATCCTTTTAGGTGTACAAACAATAGTAATTGGGGCCTAGTGTGCTTCTGTACGTGTGAGATACATACACTTTTTTTGATCATATTTCCTATTCCGCTATTCAATAAAAACCTTTGGGGATCAATTAAATTGCGGAATAGTCTGTGTCGGTACGTGTGAGATCCACCTTTCCAAGTTTTTGGGGTTCATCTCATACTTCTGAAGCTTTGAGGGTGCTGCCTGTTCCATACTCCTCCTCCTCCTCATCCATCCTTTTAGGTGTACAAACAATAGTAATTGGGGCCTAGTGTGCTTCTGTACGTGTGAGATACATACACTTTTTTTGATCATATTTCCTATTCCGCTATTCAATAAAAACCTTTGGGGATCAATTAAATTGCGGAATAGTCTGTGTCGGTACGTGTGAGATCCACCTTTCCAAGTTTTTGGGGTTCATCTCATACTTCTGAAGCTTTGAGGGTGCTGCCTGTTCCATACTCCTCCTCCTCCTCATCCATCCTTTTAGGTGTACAAACAATAGTAATTGGGGCCTAGTGTGCTTCTGTACGTGTGAGATACATACACTTTTTTTGATCATATTTCCTATTCCGCTATTCAATAAAAACCTTTGGGGATCAATTAAATTGCGGGATAGTCTGTGTCGGTACGTGTGAGATCCACCTTTCCAAGTTTTTGGGGTTCATCTCATACTTCTGAAGCTTTGAGGGTGCTGCCTGTTCCATACTCCTCCTCCTCCTCATCCATCCTTTTAGGTGTACAAACAATAGTAATTGGGGCCTAGTGTGCTTCTGTACGTGTGAGATATATACACTTTTTTTGATCATATTTCCTATTCCGCTATTCAATAAAAACCTTTGGGGATCAATTAAATTGCGGGATAGTCTGTGTCGGTACGTGTGGGATCCACCTTTCCAAGTTTTTGGGGTTCATCTCATACTTCTGAAGCTTTGAGGGTGCTGCCTGTTCCATACTCCTCCTCCTCCTCATCCATCCTTTTAGGTGTACAAACAATAGTAATTGGGGCCTAGTGTGCTTCTGTACGTGTGAGATACATACACTTTTTTTGATCATATTTCCTATTCCGCTATTCAATAAAAACCTTTGGGGATCAATTAAATTGCGGAATAGTCTGTGTCGGTACGTGTGAGATCCACCTTTCCAAGTTTTTGGGGTTCATCTCATACTTCTGAAGCTTTGAGGGTGCTGCCTGTTCCATACTCCTCCTCCTCCTCATCCATCCTTTTAGGTGTACAAACAATAGTAATTGGGGCCTAGTGTGCTTCTGTACGTGTGAGATACATACACTTTTTTTGATCATATTTCCTATTCCGCTATTCAATAAAAACCTTTGGGGATCAATTAAATTGCGGAATAGTCTGTGTCGGTACGTGTGAGATCCACCTTTCCAAGTTTTTGGGGTTCATCTCATACTTCTGAAGCTTTGAGGGTGCTGCCTGTTCCATACTCCTCCTCCTCCTCATCCATCCTTTTAGGTGTACAAACAATAGTAATTGGGGCCTAGGGTGCTTCTGTACGTGTGAGATACATACACTTTTTTTGATCATATTTCCTATTCCGCTATTCAATAAAAACCTTTGGGGATCAATTAAATTGCGGGATAGTCTGTGTCGGTACGTGTGAGATCCACCTTTCCAAGTTTTTGGGGTTCATCTCATACTTCTGAAGCTTTGAGGGTGCTGCCTGTTCCATACTCCTCCTCCTCCTCATCCATCCTTTTAGGTGTACAAACAATAGTAATTGGGGCCTAGTGTGCTTCTGTACGTGTGAGATACATACACTTTATTTGATCATATTTCCTATTCCGCTATTCAATAAAAACCTTTGAGGATCAATTAAATTGCGGAATAGTCTGTGTCGGTACGTGTGAGATCCACCTTTCCAAGTTTTTGAGGTTCATCTCATACTTCTGAAGATTTGAGGGTGCTGCCTGTTCCATACTCCTCTTCCTCATCCTCCCTTTAGGGTAGGAAAAAATTTAATCGGGCCTAGTCTGTGTTTGTACGTGTGAGATACACAGTTTTTTATCCTATTCCGCTATTCAATACACACCCTTTTGGTGTAAAAAACATTAAATTGCGGCATAGTTTGCATATTTGACTGTGAGATACACCCGTGCGATACTGTTGTTCTTTTGTTCTGCTATTCAATAAAGACCTTTCTAGGGCAAGATCTTAAATTTCAGAAATATGAGGAGAGCGTCAAATAGGGGCCGTGGCCTGGGTCGTGGTGCTGCTGCTAGAGCTCCTGTAGCAAGGAAAGGACGTGGTCGATCTGTGCCAGCTACACGCACAAGTGAAACACCCTCCTCAAGTGTGAGTAGGCGACAGAACCTGCATCAGTATTTGGTAGGGCATCATACGCCTCTAGAAGTGATGAGGCCAGAACACGTAGAGGCGATAGTAGATTGGTTTGCTGCTGACAGTGCCTCCAGTTCCTTCACATTGTCTCCCACCCAGTCTACTGCAGAAAGGTCAGAGTCGGCACCTGCAGCCAATGTCCAACCGTCTTTCACCTCACCCCCTTGCAAATCAGGCAAGCAGTCTGAGCCCCAAGCCATACAGCAGTCTCTTATTCTTTTTGAGGACTCTGTCAGCAGGGTTTCCCAGGGCCATCCACCTAGCCCTGCCCCAGAAGTGGAAGAGATTGAGTGCAGCGATGCCCAACCACTTATTTCTCAAGATGAGTACATGGAAGGACCATCACAGCACGTCTCCGATGATGATGAAACGCAGGTGCCAACTGCTGCGGCGTTCAGCATTGTGGAGACCGACAGGGAGGGCAGGGGTGAAGACTGGGTGGAAGATGATGTGGAGGACGATGAGGTCCTCGACCCCACATGGAATGAAGGTCATGCAGGTGACCTGAGTAGTTTGGAGGAAGAGGCGGTGGTCGCACAGAGCCACCAGCACAGCAGAAGAGGGAGCAGGGTGCAGAAGCGGAGCGGCCGTGCCCTAGACACTACGCCTGCTACTGCCCAACGCAGCAAGGATACGAGCGCACCAAAGTCAGCTCAAAAGTGTTCTCTAGCGTGGAAGTTCTTTAGAAAATGTGCTGATGACAGGACACGAGTGGTTTGCACCCTGTGCAATCAGAGCCTGAAGCGAGGCATAAACCTTCTCAACCTGAGCACAACCTGCATGATCAGGCATCTAAGTGCAAAGCACGAGCTGCAGTGGAGTACACACCTTCAAAACCAAGAAACGTCTCTGGCTCATCCTGCTTCCTCTTCTGCTGCAGTCTCGGCCGCTCCAGCCACCTCTGTAGTCATACCGGCACCTGCCACCCCGCAAACAGACGATCTGTCAGCAACACCACCACCTGGGTCACCAACAACCATCTCCACAATGTCCCGTGGAAGTGTTCAGCTTTCCATCTCCCAAACACTTGAGAGGAAGAGGAAGTACCCCCCTGACCACCCACGATCCCTGGCCCTGAATGCCAGCATTTCACAATTATTGGCCTTTGAAATGCTGTCATTCCGTCTGGTGGAGACGCCCAGTTTTAAAAAGCTTATGTCGGTGGCTGTCCCACAGTACGACGCGCCCAGCCGCCACTACTTTTCCAGGCAAGCCATCCCTTCCCTGCACAACCAAGTGGGGGAAAAAATCAGGTGTGCACTGCGCAACGCCATCTGTGCCAAGGTCCACCTAACTACCGATACGTGGACCAGTAAGCACGGTCAGGGGCGTTATATCTCCCTAACGGCACACTGGGTAAATGCAGTGGCGGATGGGCCTGAGGCGGATAGCAATTTGGCGCATGTCCTTCCACCACCGAGGATTGCAGGGTGCTTCAGTTTGCCTCCTATTCCTAACTCATCCTACTCCGCTACCTCATCCTCTACCGCCTCCTCATCCGGACAGCGTAATACCTTCACCACCAACTTCAGCACGGCCAGGGCTAAACGACAGCAGGCAGTTTTACAACTTGCCTGTTTGGGGGAAAAACCACACACCACGCAGGAGTTGTGGAGGAGCATGGAACAGCAGACAAATGAGTGGTTGCTGCCAGCGAGCCTCAAGCCCGGCCTGGTGGTGTGCGATAATGGGCGAAATCTCATAGCAGCTCTGGGCCTAGCCGGTTTGACGCACATCCCTTGCCTGGCGCATGTGCTGAATTTGGTGGTGCAGAGGTTCCTTAAAAACTACCCCGATATGTCAGAGCTGCTGCAGAAAGTGCGGGCCGTCTGTGCGCACTTTCGGCGTTCTCACCCTGCTGCTGCTCGCCTGTCAGCGCTGCAGCGTAACTTCGGCCTTCCCGCTCACCGCCTCATATGTGACGTGCCCACAAGGTGGAACTCCACCTTGCACATGCTGCAAAGACTGTGCAAGCAGCAGCAGGCCATAGTGGAGTTTCAGCTGCAGCACGCACGCGTGAGTCGCTCTGCGGAACAGCACCACTTCACCACCAATAACTGGGCCTCCATGCGAGACCTGTGTGCCTTGTTGCACTGTTTTGAGTACTCCACCAACATGGCCAGTGGCAATGACGCCGTTCTCAGCTTAACTATCCCACTTCTATGCCTCCTTGAAAAAACAATTCGGGCGATGATGGAAGATGATGTGGCACAGGATGAGGAGGAGGAGGAGGAGGATGAAGAGGTAACATTTCAAAGGCTTTGAGGGCAGTCATTCGCAAGGGGCTCCGAGGGTGGGTTCCTGCACACACAAATGCCAGGGACACAATTGTCCAGCAGGGGCACAGTTCTGGAGGATGAGGAGGAGGAGGAGCTGGAGGAGGAGCTGGAGGAGGAGATGGAACCATGTTCACAGCAGGGTGGCACCCAGGCCAGCTCATGGCCATCACTGGTGCGTGGCTGGGGGGATACAGAGGACACGGACGATACACCTCCCACAGAGGACAGCCTTTCATCGCCTCTGGGCAGCCTGGCACACATGAGCGATTACATGCTGCAGTGTCTCCACAACGACCGCCGAGTTGCCCACATTCTAACTTGTGCTGATTACTGGGTGGCCACGCTGCTGGATCCCCGTTACAAGGACAACGTACCGTCCTTAATTCACTCACTGGAGTGCGATCGCAAGATGCGCGAGTACAAGCGCACGCTGGTAGATGCGATGCTGCTGGCATTCCCACCTGACAGCGGGGCCACAGTGGAAGCACAAGGCCAAGGCAGAGGAGGAAGAGGTCGCCAACGCAACCAGGGCACCGCCAGCACCTCAGAAGGCATGGTTAGCATGGCCGAAATGTGGAAAAGCTTTGTCAGCACGCCACAACAAACAGCAGCACCAGCAGCTCAGATAGAACGTCTTAGCAGGAGGCAGCATTTTACCAACATGGTGGAGCAGTATGTGTGCACACGCCTACATGTAGTGAATGAGGGGTCTGCCCCCTTCAACTTCTGGGTCTCCAAATTGGGCACATGGCCTGAGCTTGCCCTTTACGCCTTGGAGGTGCTGGCGTGCCCTGCAGCCAGTGTATTATCTGAACGGGTATTTAGCACGGCTGGGGGCGTTATAACAGACAAGCGCAGCCGCCTGTCCAGAGACAATGTGGACAAGCTCACGTTCATTAAAATGAACCAGGCATGGATCCCACGGGACTTTTCCGTACCTTGTGCAGAATAGCAATGGATACTGACCTTACCCACCCATTGTTCCATTTTTGCTCTTTCTCACTCTTTTGGGGTGTACCCTCATTTAAAATTTGTGAAAAGAAGCAGTGTTGGCTACCTCGTCCTCCTCCTCAGGGCCAGATTAACGTAGGGGCTATTGGAGCTGCAGCTCCAGGCCCCTACCTTTTATATAGGCCCCGGGTTGGCCATATTCACTGTGACCGCTCTTCTGTCACTTGTAAACACAGAAGTCTGGCTTCTATGCTCGCTTCCCCAGGCAGCACCCTCAGAACCTCCCCACACAGCGCGAAGGCCTGACAAGGAGGGACAGTTGCCGGTGCATGGATGTGTTTATGGGCTTCAGAGACAGCATCCCATGTTGAATTAGGCATGCATGGCTGCACCCTTCCTCCTCTGGGTGCATGCCAAGGCACGGCCCTTAAGGCCCTTCAAAGTCCTCAGCACCAAGACCATGATGCTCTTAATTCGGCCCTGGTCCTCCTCCACCTCCGCTTCCACCTACACCGCCCATAGGTGTGCGCAGCCTATTGCATTAGGGTGTGCACCCCAAAGTTGAAATACACATGCATGTGTTTGCCTACATGTACATGGCCCCGATACATTACTCTCCCTGCTGGCAAAGAGAAATAGAGCAGAGCAGGTCCGAGGGAGATCTTTACCATCTCCTCACTGGCAAACAGAGCGATAATGCTATGTGCCCTAGGTGATTAGGGTGTGCCCAGGTACACCCGGCACACCCTGTGCGCACGCCTATGACACCGCCACATCCACCACCACCTCAACCTCCCTCCTACTCCATATGGGCCTCGTCCTTCAGAGATGAAGAACATTGTTTTATTTTTCTGGGTTTTTTTTTGTTGTTTTAAGTTATTTCCCTATCCACATTTGTTTGCAGAGCACTTGCCATGCTCTTAACTACGTTTTGCTGCCATTTGCAGCACTCTAGCCCTTTCCATTGGTGTTTTAGAGCCATTTTAGTGCCTTAAAGTTCGGGTCCCCATTGACTTCAAAGGGGTTCGGTGTCCGGGAAAAGTTCGGTAAAAGTCCGGGACTTTTTTTTAAAGTTCGGCCGAACCCGTCGAACACGGACATCTAGGTGTCCGCTCAACCCTACTCACTAGGCCAACTGCCTGTGACCACCTTCCTCAGACAGCCGTTACGCTCCTGCCTGTGACCCCCTATCATATGTGCCCCTGGCTTTTATGGTCAATTCCAGGATGCACGTTGGTAGTGCTCTCCCACTGGAACTGCCACAAAAGCCCGTTTGCCACTGGCCAGGTGTCCTCCACTGTCCAACAGGCTCTCCTATTGGATACAGTGGGGACGCTCCCTTAGACCAAGTGAAGAAAAAAAAAAAAAGCGTGTATAGCATGCCATTTCCCTCTCCCTTGCTTCCACTCTTCCCCCTCCCCCCCCCTCCCATTCACCGGAAATTCCCAACTGGAGTAGCTATTACAGAAGTTGCTGTCAAAAACAAACTTTCTGATGAAGTGTTTGTAAACACTATTTATATGCCATTCAGCAATAAAAAGAAAAATTGTTACTTTTATATTTACTCTGTTCTATTTATCTGCAGATCAACAGAATGAGCTTTGATCTGGATGGAACTGTCAATTGTCAAGGAACTGTCAAGATTTTTTGTTTTTTGTTTGTTTTTAATTTGTTCCAATGGAACCCCCTAATCACCCTTAGTTTATCCTAATCAAAAATCATAAACCCTAATTATTGTCTTCTTTCCCTCTTCCCCTTAGCTATAATTTCTTTGCTGATTTTTTTCTTATTTTGCCTAATATTAACATTGAAACTTTTATTAGTTTTGTTCGTTAAGTTTAAGTGTTGCAAAAAAATCCTTAATTTAATTTTCATTTGTAAATTACTTTGCAATGCTTTGTGCCGGAATCATATTTTAGTACCATTTTAAACTGGACATATAGAATATATTTAAAACATTTTTACCACTTTTTTTTTTTTTTAATTCTACTCAAAGAAAAAGGTGTTTTACTTTTTAGTTTTTATTGTTTTGTTTTTCTGTCTATGGGTTGTATTAAAAATAAAATAATTCTTGCAAGGCAATCACCAAAAGGAAAGCTTGGTTTGTTTTTAAAAATTCCCTTAGTCAGGAAGCATGGTACTGGCTGGATCACTAGGTAAAATAAAGGAGAAAAAAAAAAGCTGGGGGCGTGTCCAAGGAATGGCAGAGTGAGAACGTTGATTCCAGAGCTCTGCACAGATCGGGACGGGAAACAGCCTGTAGCCACTAGCCACGCCGTGTATCACACATGCCAGGTTCCTGGTCTCTATTACTGAGTATTAGTTCCACCCCTCTCTGAGAAAATCTCCATTTTAGAACAGCTCATGGACACAACCAGACAGCATCTGAGGTTGCTGTGGGAAGATTCCTGAACCCTCTCGGAGGCATCGCTGGTATGCTCAGAACTGTTGGTTATATACTCAGTGCATATGTTGTTTATGTTTGTACACTGATTGTATGCTTTATCTGTTTTATTTACAGTTTCATCTGACTATTCACAATCCTATTTGCATATCCATCTGCCTTGTAACCTGTTTCATGTGACCACCATTCTTTCACTGGAATAAAGCTTTTAAGTTAATTAAGCTTTTAATTAAGTTACAAAAGGACTGGTTATTATAGGATTAAAGGTTTAGCTGTATGTTGAGCTGCACATGCCTGGGGCATACGTGTAGTGAGAACAGAACACCACCATTAAGAAGACCTCATTGTCACAGGCTCCTACTGCGGGGGACACTGTAGCGGCACCTTTGCGACCTATATAGCTGATTGCGCCTCCGAAGTTGCCGCAGGCGGCTTCTCAGTCTTGGTCAGCGGGGTTGTGGGGTTTGGATGACTTCGCAGAGAGAGCACTACGGGAGTTGATGGCAGACTTTCCTACTAAACAGGACATACAATAAATGGCTACCTCCATAGTGTCAGCACTCTCACGGGAGCTGCAAGACATCCGTAAGCAAGTGGACTCAGTTGAGGAGAGAGTAACTGATCTTGAGAAAACCTCTACATCCACAGAAAACAGGCTTTCTGCGCTGGAGGCTGACCAACAGGTCCTCAGCCGCCACTTTATTGATATCCAGCTGTGGTTGGATGATGGCGAAAATTGCAGCAGGTGGAATAATTTATGCCTCAGGGGGATACCAGAGGCCACCATGGGCCCGGACCTGCGTACATCAGTGGTAGCAATCCTAATCCAATCACTGGGGAAACCACCAATGGCTGATCTAGAGCTGGACCATGTCCACAGGGTGCAGGGTCCCTGTACACCTCTGCCAACTCGGGAAGCTACTTACTGGTCATGCGACCCCCCCTCGTGATGTTCTTTGCAGATTGCGCTGCTTTAACATAAAAGAGGAGATCCTACGCCAGGCCTGGGCTCGGGGGTCTTTAGATTTAGACGGGGTGATGGTCCAAATCTACCCGGATGTCTCCAGGTACACCAGGACTATGCGGGGAATGTTTCGCCCACTGCTCAAGGTCATCCGAGAGGCCGATACAACCTATTGCTGGGACCACCCCTTCCACCTCATTGTGAAGAATCAAGGAACTGAATTCTATTTGCGGTCACCAGAGCAATTACCTACTCTATTCAGCTTTCTTGGTAAACCTGCAGTGTCGGTTCCTAACTGGCCAGACTTTTTGCTGAACCCGGACTGCTACACTTTGCCCCACTCCTCCCCCCCCCCCCCCCAAGATCTCAGTGGCAACGCAGTCAGCGCTCTTGGGCCTCTAGAAGAGAATCCCACAGACTCTCACCAGCTACGTCGGAGGTCTGACTTGATGGAAGTATTATACCTTGCTTACTTATTTCTATGCCTGTTCTTGTTCTCTTTTTCTTATTACTAACCTGGTTCTATCATCCATGACATTGTCCCAGTAGCTTACTTGTCCTCTTAAGTGTTGTTTTTTGACTCAGTTATACTCCCATCATGGGTCTCCTTAAGGTCTCTTCCATCAATGTGAGAGGACTAAATGTCCCAGAGAAGCGTTCGACCTTCGGAAGGGCAAAATCCAAATTGCTTTCCTCCAAGAAACACATTTTGGCAGCAACAGTGTTGCAAAATTAACCAGTAGAGACTTTACATTTGCATACCACAGTACCTACCCCATTGCTAAATCCAAAGGGGCCAGCATATTGGTGGCCAGATCGGTGCCGTGATCCTTTGTCTCTGTGCAGCAGGACGCTCAGGGTCGCTTCCTCAAGGGGAAGATTATGGTTGTACAAGTCACCTTTGCCAATGTTTATTTCCCTAATACAGATCATTCTCAATTCTTATGGGATCTTCTCCCTACTCTCCTGGAGTTCTCAGAGGGGCTCTTGGTCTTCAGAGGGGACCTTAACTTCTCTATGGACCAGGGGAGGACTGGGCCAGGGGGAAAGGGGGCAACTGCCCCCTGAGCCGCTCTGATGTCCTGTAAAAAGGCTGCACTGCTTCTGCCACAGACATGCCTAAAGGATTCCTGGTGAAGAGAAGTAAAATGTCCCCGCCACTGACCTACTGAGTGCGGATTGAAGACAAAGACTTAGCACAGGCCTCCCTCCCTAGCATGGATGGTGTAAACTGTGTCTAAGCAAAGGCTGTTTCCATGCCCCACTGGAGACTCTCCTCCCCTGGCTAGCCCCAACCGAGCTGTCCCAGCTCCCCCAACTGCCCAGGTTGGGAACCCAGATTCAGCCAGTGAGTAGAGAGTACCAGGAGCAGGGCTTCAGCCTGGAATGGGTGTCCAGAAGGAGGACAGGAAGAGGGGGAATAGGAGAGGGGCTTGTTCACTGCACCATGGGCTCCTGGTTTATACTTGCCCCCTGGGCTGAAGTTGCCAGTCAGCCCCTGCTATGGACCCCCACATGGACATGTCGTGCGGTTCTTCGCATCTTTCTTATTCATGTTTAAAACACTTGAAAGAAGATTTACATCGTTTGCATTTGACTGACCCTTGGAGGTTGTTACACCCTCAGGAGTGAGGCTACTCTTACTTTTCACAAGTCCATCATACTTACTCAAGCCTAGACTAACTTTTAGTGTCACACAAAGATCTGTCCAGAGTCGTTTCCGCAAACATCTATGTTTTCTCGCTCTCTGACCATGCCCCAATTCACTTAACACTTCAAATCGGCCCATCTTCTAGTAGTCCACCATCCTGAAAGCTTAATGAAGCCCTGTTGCAATCACCGGACTTGATCGCTGAGCTGCAGTCAGCCTTGATGGATTATTTCTCCATCAATCAAAACTCAGTGGAAAATCCCCTGGTGTTGTGGCCCATAAACCGGTGGTGGGGGTGTATTTATGAAGATAGGATTCCGCCTTAAGCGGGAAAGGTCTCGTTTCACTGATGGGCTTCTGTCGAAGCTGAAAACTTTGGAATGCTCCCACAAGGCGAGCTTGGCTCACACTACCTACCAGGAGACCTTATTAAGGTCCGTGAGAAGCTGTGGTTTCTTCTCTTCCACAAAACAAAGCAAAATTTGGCATGGACCCAGCAGACTTTTTATGAGTTTTCAAATAAATTAGGCACCCTTTTGGCCGGTTTCTACGTGGACCCTTTTCCGTAACTTCCTTCAATACAGGCCTCTGATGGGAGGAAACTGACCACGTCTTCCGCAATGGCGGCTGAGTTCCGCTCTTTCTACTGAGGCCTTTATAACCTCAATTGCCCTTCCACTCACGGCCCTCGCAGAATACACTGTCGACAATTCAGTCCTATATAGTCGCATCGGGTATGCCGTCTCTCCCTGCCGGGGTGAGGAAGGGGCTTGAGGGACCCATCACGGGCCGACTCAAAACCCAGGAAAGCTCCTGGCCCTAATGGACTCACCCCTGAATAATATACGGCTTTTCTGGAGATCTTGTCTTCTCTCTTAACTCCCTCACAGAAGGTTACCAGGGCTTATATCTCCCTGATCCCAAAGGAGGGGAAGGACACCTCTCAATGCAGTAGCTATCATCTCATTGCACTTTTGAAAGCAGGCTTAAAATTGTTTGCCAAAATTTTGGCGAACAGGCTAGTGCTCCACATTCCACGCCTGATCCACTGGTAGGCAGGTTTTGTTCCCCTGCAGGAATCACGAGATAATACGCTACGAGTCGTGAATCTGATTCATGCAGCCAGAACTGCTCACCACCCCCTTCTCTTGCTATCTACAGATGCGTAGAAGGCCTTTGATGGGGTAAATTGGCAGTTTATTCAGGCCACTATGAGACATATAGGACTGGGCTCTTCCATGTTGCGATGGATTTCATCCCTATACTGTCCTTCGGCGGCAGTTAAGGTCAATGAAACACGCTATGATTTTTTCATGATCTCTAATGGAACGCGTCAAGTGTGTCTCCTCTCACCATTGATTTTTATTCTTTACCCAGAACCCTTCCTTTGCACAGTTAGGGCAGATCCTGGGATTCTGGGTTTCTGGAAATCCTCTGGGATTCATAAGGTTGCTTCTTTTGCGGATGACCTGATTATCTTCCTGACGGATGCACTGAAATCCCTTCCTAGGTTGTTAAGAGCACTATATCATTATGGCATGTTCCAGATAAATTTGTCTAAGTCTTCTGCCCTTCCTATATCGCTGGATCAGGTTACGATAGGTGGTCTTCGTCCCACCTTCTCATTTTGATGGGCAACTGATTCTATTCGTTACTTGGGAGTCAACATAATGCTAGATCCTGAATTTCTCTATGCAGCCAATTTTGACCCCCTTCTTACGCAGTTGCGGGCTGATTTACTTTAATGGCACACGCTATTTTTGACGTGGTTCAGCCGTTGCAGTGCCCTTAAAATTAGGAGTTTGTTTGGTCGCATCGGAAACCGTGTCTTCAGCTTCAGCTTCCACATCTTCCCAAGTCCCCGAGGAGGTGTGGGCCTGCCTGATATTCGGACCTATTATAGAGCAGCCCACTTATCCAGGTTGTTGGACTGGCATTGTCACGCGGAGTCGAAGCAATAGGTGTATCCGGAGATTGAGGACTCTGGTCAGACAGCGAAGAACTGGCCATGGATCTCCACACCATTGCCAAGGTAACTCCTTCATCATCCTACTTTGTGTAGCACACTTCAGGTTCCAGAGAGGCCTTCCGCGGTACTTCGATAACTCCATTGCCTTCACCCATGATTCCTATCCTCGGCAACCCCGAGTTTGCACCTGGTTCCCAGAACCCCCAGTTCTTGCATTTGGTCACGGGCGGGCGTATGGGATTTTCTGGGGACGGATGGTAAAACTTCTCCAAGCGCAATTACGTCTGCTGCAGACCCCCCCCCCCCCCAGACTTTTGGTGCAGTTATCAACTCCGACAGTTTCTACGTCAATGTCCCCATTCAACAGGTATTTCTTGACAACTTACGGAGCTGGAATGCATTTCCCGGGGGGGGGGGGGGAACCGATTCGCCACAGCCAGTCCATCATATACATCGCTCTGCTTCGCCCGCCACTTGACTTTTCGTCGCTTCTCTCTCCAATCTCGCCACGAACTTTACACCCCCCCCCCCCTCCAGAGGGAGAGGATCCTAGATTTTGCGCAAAAATCCTCCATAGCCTCGAAAGTCCAAGAAACTGGCTACAAGCTGCTGCCTAGGTTCCTGATATATGTTGGCAGTGTAACGCAGATCGGGGCATAATATTGCACATTTTCTGGGATTGCCCAAAACTTAAACCCTTTTGGCAGGCAGTGACTAGCACCATTAAACATCTGACCGATATGGATTTGGTGGACGACCCAGCAGCTTGTCTGCTGCACCTCACGCAACGGCCAATCAAAAAATATAAGTCCTCCCTTACCATTCAGCTCCTGAACGCAGCCAGAGTCTGCATCCCCCTTTGTTGGAGATCAGTGCACCCACCAACGAAGTTTCTCTGGTTCTCTAAAGTCAATGAACTTAGGGACATGGAAGACCTTACGGCCACCCATCACAATAGGGAGGGGTCCTTTTGTGATACCTGGAGACCATGGCAATATTTTGTCGGTACGGATACATACATACAAGAGGTTGCGCAACATGGTGTCTCTCTGCAGGTGCTGCCTTGCGGCTTCGAGGGGGGAGCCTGTGTCTACGGTTTTTCTTACCCCCTACAGTCTGTCCACCCTCTTTTCTTGCCTTTTTTTCCCCCCTACTTGTATACCCAATATACCTTTCCTTCAATCACTGTAAAGTTGCTGTTCCCATCTTACCCCTTAGCACCACACAACTCACGTTTTCTCTCCACGCAGTCATGTTATGACTCTCTAACTACAGGATTACTCCCTCATAGAATACACATCCCCCATTTGACATCTTCACAGTATATCTCTTGGCCGGGAGTTGTATCTGGACCTCGGAGTCCTTAAATGCACATTCCCTACTGTCCATTCAAAATTTTAAGCATCAGCAACCTGATTTGGAACTGTTTAAGTCGCTCTAACATCTTGTTTGGATCTTTCACCACAGTTGTTTATGTTGCATATCGCTTGTTTATATCCGTTGGCTTCAAGTCATCGTATTGTTATATGCTGTTCAATGAACACTTTGCACTGTGCAATGCAATTTTGGATAAATAAATTACAAAAAAAATGAAAAAAAAAAAAAAAAGGCTAAAGAAGAAAACAAATTAAGCCACCACATCTAAGATACAATATATGACATACTTGTTTTGGGTTTAATACTGCTTTAAGCAATGGCAAAGTTATTTCCAAATAAACAGATTCATAGCAAAAAATGTAAAAATGACTTTGGTCCATAGGGCCAAACATGTGTGAAAGCTAAAATGGTAAAGGGAGCCAGAACAACAGGGAAATATCATCTTATTCAAATCAGTTGAATGATTTTCTAACTTATGTCACAAGACTCTGGTATCTCGCACTGCTGGTCTCCTTGCAGAAGTTTGCAGTATTGCCTCTTCTCATGCTTCTTTGTTTTGCTGGGGACAATGGAGTCAAAAAAGCTGCTGCTAAGAGGCCCACATATTTCTGGCTCCACTACTGCAACATTTTGCTTTAATGTAAGTTTAAACACATTTATTAGTAGGAGCTAGACCATCACAATATCAATGTCTTTTTTCATTTTATCATCCACTGACTTATAAGTATTGCATTATGTGGAAGACATAATGTGAAATGTATTTTAATTTGTGTTTTCTGCAAATTAGCTTCTTTATGCCACATCAGGAACAGCGCTGCCAATTTTACAAAACAAACAAGGTATCATCATCAAAAAAACTGAAGTAAGAGCACTTACTAAGTGACACTTTGGTACAACTATTTGAGGTTTGTGATCAAATTAAACTAAATTTGACAAACTTTGCCCACCTTGGCAAAATTAGGTTGATAATGGCTGAGTTGGTTAGGACTTACAGTATACAGTACCTATCATTAAAGAAGTACACTGCTCAAAAAAATTAAAGGAACACTTTGAAAACACATTATATCTCAATGGATAAAAATCTTATTCTGGATATCTATACTGATATAGACTTGTGTTAAGAACGAAAGGATGCCACATCGTTTTATGGAAATGAAAATGATCAACCTAAAGAGAGCTGAATTCAAAGACACCCCAAAAATCAAAGTGAAAAAAATGATGCAGCAGGCTAGTCCATTTTGCTAAAATTTCATTGCAGCAACTCAAAAATGGTCATCAGTAGTTTCCTATGGCCCCCACGTGCTTGTGTGCATGCCTGACAAGACAAGTGCAACCTGGCAGCATACTCTCGCCACATGAGGCCGGGCATCGTCGTGCACCAGGAGGAACCCAGGACCCACTGTCTGACAATGGGTCAAAGGATTTAATCCCGATACCTAATGGCTGTCAGGATGCCATTGTCTAGCCTGTAGGGGTCTGTGTGTCCCTCCATGGATATGCCTCCCAAGACAATCACTGACCCACCATCAAATCGGTCATGCTGAACGATGTTACAGGCAGCATAACATTCTCCACAGCTTTTCCAGACCCTTTCACATCTGTCACGTGCGCTCAGGGTAAACCTGCTTTCATCTGTGAAAAGCACAGGGCACCAATTCTGGTGTTCAATGGCAAATGCCAATCAAACTCCACAGTGCCAAGCAGTGAGCACAGGGTCCATTAGAGGACGTCGGGCCCTCGGGCCACCCTCATGAAGTCTGTTTCTGATTGTTTGGTCAGAGACATTCACACCAATGGCCTACTTGAGGTAATTTTGTCGGGCTCTGACAGTGCTCATTCTGTTCCTCCTTTCACAAAGGAGCCGATACCGGTCCTGCTAATGGGTAAAGGACTTTCTACAGCCCTGTCCAGCTCTCCTAGAGTAACTGCCTCTCTCCTGGAAACTCCTTCATGCTCTTGAGACTGTGCTTTGAGACACACCAAGCCTTCTGGCAATGTCACGTATTGATGTGCCATCCTGGAGGAGTTGGACTGCCAGTGTAACCTCTATAGGATCCAGGTATTGCCTCATGCTGCCAGTAGTGACACTGACCCTAGCCAAACACAAAACTAGTAAAAAAAACAGCCAGAAAAGATGAGTAGGGAAAAAAATGTCAGTGGCCTTCACCTGTAAAATCATTCCTGTTTTGGAGGTCGTCTCATTGTTGCCCATCTAGTGCACATGTTGTTAATTTCATTAACACCAAAGCAGTTGAAACTGATTACCAACCATTTCTGATACTTAGTTGACCAGATAAATATCCCAGGTGTTTAATTGCCTTGATTCTGTACTCTGATTAGAAAGTGTTCCTTTAATGTTTTTGAGCAGTTTCCCACCTTCTGAAAATGATAGCTGCTTGCCCGTGCTTGGCTCCAATGGTTTGGAGATACAGAATTGGATCAAGCATGTAGTGAATGAAATTAAGACAAAAAAAAAAAGATTTCCTTATTTCTAGGTCTCTGGATGATGACGACAGAGAACTGGACCCAATAGTACAGTAAATAATTCCCAAAGCTTAGAGCGTAGGATCTAATTACCCCAGCTGGGTTGCAACTCCCAACTGATTGTTACTGCACAGGGTATCTCTAGTTGTAAACCTTTAGTACTTTTGTATGCCGGGAGATCTAGTCAACCTTTTAGGGCAAAATGTTACACTAAAATTAGATATTTTCAGAGCAATTTGTGATGTATGGCATGCAGGGCCATGGACAAAATATATTTAAGCACTGGCTTTTAGTTAGCCTTTACTGCTATGGTAATGTACTTGCTATGAAAATCTGCTTGTTTAGTTGCAAGTTTTTCCTTTGTGGAAGATTCTACAATGGAATAAGCACTAGAATAGCTCGCAATAAGCACTTGAATTTAAGATTGTGCATGGTTATTGGATGCTATGGGCATGACAGAATTGATAAATGTCCTCCATTTTGTTTTATTAATTACCCTTAATGGTAAAGGGAAACAAGTCTGCGTTTTACAGATACTATTTGCTCAGTCGATTCTCTGCCAAATATCTGAATGCAGTAACTACATCAGTACTTTGGCAACACAGCTACCAGATTTGAAAAGGAGGAGGTGCAGACTATTCTTTCTAATCCTTTACCAATCCCCTCTGGCCCTTGAAAAGACATGTGAGGTCAGAGGAAGATAACTAAAGCCTGCAGCTGTAGTGTAAAGCCCCGTACACACGATAAGAAATTCGGAAGGGAAATTTCGTCCGACGACCGATCTGCCAATTTTCGGATTGTTAGTATAGTGCTTTCGACAGCCGAATCCGACTTTTCGGCTGACTAAATCCTGATGTGCAAGCATTAAAATTTTTGTCCTCCGTCAACATACGTCCAATTTTCATCTCATTAGTACAGATTTCGATGGGGAAAAATCTTATGAGCAAGACTAGGCATGCTCAGAGATGAAAGAACACAAAGAAAGCAATCCAACACATGACATCACTTCTGAAGTAGAATTCTGTCGTGCGGGAAAATTTGTGTGCAGTCTAGAGCACATTCCAACCAACGGACACGCACTCTGGACAAAAGACGGACGACCGGTCGGCGGAAATTCGTAGCGTGTGTACGGGGCTTTAGTATAGGAGGTAAAGAGATAAAATTGAGGCTCTAGTCCCTGGGATTTTCCTATGTATTGATGTCATTGCCCAAAATTTTGCTTACGTATTGCCACAACTGCCCATTGCTTCCCCCACATATTGTGATATTGGCCAGTGTGTCACCTATGTAATGCTATATTTGTCAATGTATTTCCACAGTTTAGTGCTACAGTGCCATTTGTGAGCATGCAAATTAGTGCTGCTTTGAAGATCATACTGCCATAAAATTGCTGATATTTGGGGTATAGCCCTGGATATCTATCCATCTCCAAGACACCAGTGCATTCTTTTAAAGCAAGCGTGTCCAACTTTTGGAAACCATCTGTATTAACTGTAAATACTTACTTCTCAAAATCAAAAAGGGGGAATCGCACACTGTTCTTGACAAAGATTGTAAAGTTTTCAGCTTCCATTAACAGAGGCCTAAAAGTATAAAGGATAAAGAAATAATTCTTATTAATGCAGTAGTAAATAGAAATGCTTTTCTTGTATTTAAAATATTCACTCAAAAGTGTGTCCTTCCTATGAATCTTGACTTTTTTAAATTAAGATTCAAATTTTTACTTTTTTTTAAAGAAACCCTTTTACTTAGTGAAATATAGAAACTGCCATTGCTGTGACTGTCTGTGGCTTTAATACCTTTTGAGTTACTAACCTGGAATTAAAATTATGCAGGATTATGAAAGTAAAGCTGGTTATACACTGGTGGCATTTTCGAAAAAAATGTGCATGAAAATTCTTAGAAAAACTCGTATGAAAATTCTCCGAAAATTAAAATGCGTTAAAAGTAGTTCAAGATTTCATTTGCTTTTAGCACTTTGGAATGTATGGGCTTTAGCAAACGAAAACCACATACATTTGTACATTCAAGAAAAATGTTCCATCCTGCTCCTTTGAATCTTCTCATTGATTAGACCCCTACTAATGATTAGAAAAAGGAACAAATGTTCTTACAACAAAAAAAAAAAAATACCCAGCTTAACAGAAGATTCACAAGCAAGTAGATCAGCATGGCAGCCAGGAAACCATCTGTTTTTGAAGATGAGTCCAGCAATGGTGGGCTCTGTGATTGGCAGCAAAACGCTGCAGGCAAAGTTTACACCAACTGTTTATATCTGTAAGGATGACTACTGATTGCTGCATCCTGAGGCTTTGTGCGTTAAGGAGAGCAGTGAGCTGAGAGACTTCTGAAGGTGAGGTGGTGTTGACTTTTTCTGTGTGAAAAGAAAACAAATAGACTATTGGTTTTCTGCTGTATGACCAGCAGTGTCTGCCCAGCAGTAGGTTGGGACAGACACCATAGGTAGGTTCCTGTGTTGTGAAGGTAGACGCCCCAAGTGGCCAGGGTTTATTTTATGTTTGTTGATTTATGCTGTTTGGATGCTTGCACTTGTTTCCAGCAAATTGGAACAATAAACCATAGACCGTTGTTTTCAACCACTCCTCGGCTGTCTCTCTGTGTAACGAACCCACCCAAGGGGTCACCCACACCCGCTACCGAGCCAACCCCTTACAATATATATATATATATATATATATATTTATACACACACACACGATATATACACTGTATATATACAGTATATTATATATAAATTTATATACAGTATATATGTATATATACTTTATATGCCTTTTTTTCAGCTGGAACAGAGTTCTGCCACCTCTGGGTCTAGCCCCTTGACTGCCGCTCACTGCTGTCACTTCAATAGACAGAAGCCTAGCTGTCGGTTTACCAGATGCTTACCCAGCAGTGCCCAACTCATTTGATATACAGCCAGCTCTCCCCTCTCCCAGCAATGTACACACAGCTCTTCTGCCCTGCACTATCCCAATGAAAGCAGGGGGGGAGGTGTTGGGGAATGTTCTCAGCCACTCTAGTGCCCTCCTCTCTAGCAGCTCCTCTGAAGCCCGTGCAGGCAGCCTGTACAAAACTGTAAGTTGTAGCTGCCCTTTAGTAACCGTATCTTTGCGACTGGTGTGTACCCTTGCGACTGGTGAGTATCCTTGCGACTGGTGTGTATCCTTGCGACTGGTGAGTATCTTTGCGACTGGTGAGTATCCTTGCGACTGGTGAGTATCCTGCGACTGGTGAGTATCCTGCGACTGGTGAGTATCTTTGCGACTGGTGAGTATCTTTGCGACTGGTGAGTATCCTTGCGACTGGTGAGTATCTTTGCGACTGGTGAGTATCTTTGCGACTGGTGAGTATCCTTGCGACTGGTGAGTATGCTGCGACTGGTGAGTATCCTTGCGACTGGTGAGTATCTTGCGACTGGTGAGTATCTTTGCGACTGGTGGGTATCCTTGCGACTGGTGAGTATCTTTGCGACTGGTGAGTATCCTTGCGACTGGTGAGTATCTTTGCGACTGGTGAGTATCCTTGCGACTGGTGAGTATCTTTGCGACTGGTGAGTATCTTTGCGACTGGGAGTATCTTTGCGACTGGTGAGTATCCTTGCGACTGGTGAGTATCTTGCGACTGGTGAGTATCTTGCGACTGGTGAGTATCTTTGCGTCTGTTGGATCTTTGCGACTGGTGAGTATCTTAGCGACTGGTTAGTATATTAGCGACTGGTGAGGACCCCAGGTTTAGTACCAGGGGAGACAGAGGTAGTGTAGGTAAGGAAGAGCAGGTCGTTAATATATCCCCATAGAGTAGTGGGTAATAATGTCCGACAGGATTGCGGATGCCACTCAGTGCACTTCTTGCTGCATGTATGTGTTCCTTGATGAACCAATCGAGTAAATCTGTAAAAAAGATCTTGTGAACCGAACAGTTTGTTGTTTACCGGGCGCCTGCGTTCGGCATATCGCAGATCTGGCAGACAGATTGTTGTGCGGGGCTGGGGATGACCCAGCGGTCATGGTGCATGTGGGCACTAATGACAAAGTTAAAGGTAGGTGGAGGATCCTTAAGAACGATTTCAGGGACTTAGGTAATAGATTGAGGAAAAGGACCTCCAAGGTGGTTTTCTCTGAAATACTGCCTGTACCTCGAGCCACACAGGAGAGGCAGAAGGAGATTAGGGAACTTAACAAGTGGCTGAGGAACTGGTGTAGGAAGGAGGGGTTTGGGTTCCTGGAGAACTGGGCTGACTTCTCAGTCGGCTACCGGCTCTTTAGTAAGGATGGGCTGCACCTTAATGGGGACGGTACAGCTCTTTTGGGGAGAAAGATGGCCACCAAGTTGGAGGGGCTTTTAAACTAGGAGACGGAGGGGAGGGCTCAGAAGTAGAGTCAGTCAGGAGGGAGCAGAGGACAGAAGGCAGCTGTAGTGTCAGCAGCGATAGTAGGTCCATAACGTCAATTGGCAGGTCTGTGCGGGAAAATCTCAGACCAAACAGGAATAAACATAACCGCCAATTGCGCTTAACTTCCGTAAAACTAAGAGGGGTATATGCTAATGCCAGGAGCCTAGCTAATAAAATGGATGAGTTGGAAATATTGGTACATGAGGAGGACATAGACCTTGTGGGAATAACAGAGACTTGGTTCGACCCCTCACATGACTGGCTGGCCAATATCCAAGGGTATTCGGTGTACCGGAAGGACAGGGTAGGAAAAAGAGGGGGAGGGGTATGTCTCTATGTCAAGAACAATATAAAGGTGATAGAAAGGAGTGACATTACGGATGGCATGAGCATGGATTTAGAATCTGTGTGGGTTGAACTTCATAGGGAAGGAGAAAAGGGGAAAGTAATTGTGGGGGTTTGCTATAGGCCACCTAACCAAGGGGAGGAGGTAGAGCTGGAATTCTTAGCACTAATGAGTAAAGTGGCAAAATTGGGATCAGTCATCATATTGGGGGACTTCAATTATCCCGACATTGACTGGGACGAGGGGACTACACACTCACAGAAGGCCCGTCTATTCACGGAAACCTTTCTGGATAATTACATGTCACAGTTGGTGGATTCTCCGACTAGAGAAAATGCAGTCCTGGATCTATTGATCACTAATGACCCAGACATAATCTCGGAGGTAGGAGTCCAGGACAACCTGGGCTCTAGCGATCACAGGATGATCACATTTAGTATAAATAACAATATAACAAGGCAAGTGGGGAACATAAGAACCCTAAACTTCAGAAGGGCAAACTTTCCAAAATTGTACTCATTGATGGAAAGGGTAAACTGGGACCAAACCCTGGGATCCCTGACCACAGAGGAAAAATGGGAATGCTTTAGGAACATATTAGGCAAAGGCATCTTGCATTTCTTGTGTAAACAAGAAATCAAAATGGCTAAAATCAACTTTGAGAGACAAATAGCGGAGGATAGTAAAAAAAAACCAAAGAAATTCTTTAAATATATCAACAGCAAAAAAACTAGGGCAGAGCATATTGCACACATAATTAACAATGATGGGAGGATGATTACAGAGGACACTGAAAAAGCAACCGTGCTGAATGCTTTTTTCTCGTCAGTCTTTACACAGGAAACGGAGGGGTACACTGACCATGACTGTATGGTTAGTAGTAATACACAGGACTTGCCACTATGGCTAACAGAGGGTGAAATCAGGGAAAGGCTGGATAAACTTAACACAAACAAATCACCAGGCCCGGATGGCGTACATCCGAGAGTACTCAAGGAACTCAGTAAGGTTATATCCAGACCACTGTTCCTGATCTTTGCTGACAGTATTAGGACAGGAGATGTACCAGGGGATTGAAAGAAAGCTAACGTGATTCCGATATTCAAAAAGGGCGTGTCCAAAGTGTGGTAATAAACAGCGCATACTCAGACTGGTCTGAGGTAGTAAGCGGGGTGCCCCAGGGCTCAGTCCTGGGACCAACCTTGTTCAATTTATTCATAAACAACATTGAGGTCGGGATCAGTAGTTCGATATCAGTTTTTGCAGATGACACAAAATTGGCCAGGGCAATAACTGCACAGCATGAAGCAGATATCCTACAGAATGACCTGGACAAAATTACAGAGTGGGCAACGACATGGCAAATGAGGTTTAACGTGGAGAAGTGTAAGGTTTTGCACTTGGGGACTAAAAACTTAAAACACAATACACGTTAGGAGGGGAACCCTTGGGGGAATCAAAAATGGAGAAGGATCTGGGAGTCTTGGTTGATGATAGATTAGGCAACAGCATGCAATGTCAAGCGGCAGCTGCCAAAGCCAGCAGAATATTAGCATGCATAAAGAAAGGGATGTATTCCAGAGATAAGACTATAATCCTTCCACTTTATAAAACTCTGGTCCGACCGCATCTAGAGTATTCTGTCCAGTTCTGGTCGCCAGTCCTCAGGAGGGATGTGTTGGAGCTGGAGAGAGTCCAGAGAAGGGCAACTAAACTAATTAGGGGATTGGAGGACCTTGACTATGAAGAGCGTCTACAATCGCTCGATTTATTCTCCCTGGAGAAGAGACGTCTGAGGGGGGACATGATAGCAATTTATAAATATCTTAATGGGGATCCCAGCTTAGAAAAAAAGCTGTTCATTCGAAGGGATTGCATGAGGACTCGAGGGCATACAATGCGATTAGAGGAGAAGCGTTTTAACCTCAGGCAACGTGGGGGATTCTTTACTGTTAGGGCTACAAGATTGTGGAATTCTCTACCACAAGAGGTGGTTTCTGCGGGTAGTATGGTGGCTTTCAAAAGACTCTTAGACTTACATCTCAAGGATCAGAACATTCAGGGGTATGTGAGATGATTACAGCCACACACACCTACACAGGTTGAACTGGATGGACTATTGTCTTTATTCAACCTCACCTACTATGTAACTATGTAACTATGTATGTAACTATGTAACCGCCTCTGTCCTCTGTCTATGGTACTCTTTAGGTCAGAGGCGGCTCTCTAATTAGGCAAATTAGGCGGTCGCCGAAGGCCTCGCACTCACAGGGGCCTCGCGGCCGCCTAATTTGCCGAGTTAAAGAGCCGCCTCTGAGGCTGGGCAGCAGGGATCTCCCTGCCATCAGCACAATTCTGACTCCGAGTCCCGGCCGTTCTGTAAGCAGGAAAATCCGGACTGTGATCAGGAGCAGCTCATGAATGGGAGCTCACTGACATCTCCGGATCACAGCCAAATACTGAAGTCGCGGCGGTGACACTTCCCCTCCCTCACAGACCACAGACGGGGGAGGAGAGAGATCTGCTGCCTGCTTCTGCTCCTCCTCCCGACCTCTCCACCTATGCTTGCCCCGCCCACACTCCCCGACAGTTTTCTCCTCAGAAGATGTGTGGGCGGGAAGATTGAAAACCAGGAAGAAGAAGAGGAAAGCTGGCACCTGATCCCTCCATCCATCCATCCCTTCCAGTGAGTACTCTGATGATGATTTAAGGGGCACCCTTCCTCCATCTCTTTACATTCCTTTCTTTCTCCCTATTTGTCCATCTGTCCCCCTATCTGTCCGTCTGTCCCCCTATCTGTCCGTCTGTCCCCCTATCTGTCCGTCTGTCCCCCTATCTGTCCGTCTGTCCCCCTATCTGTCCGTCTGTCCTCCTATTTGTCCGTCTGTCCCCCTATTTGTCCGTCTGTCCCCCTATTTGTCAGTCTGTTCCCCTATCTGTCCATCTGTCCCCCTATTTGTCCGTCTGTCTCCCTATTTGTCCGTCTGTCTCCCTATCTGTCCATCTGTCCCCCTATCTGTCCGTCTGTCCCCCTATCTGTCCATCTGTACCCATATTTGTCCGTCTGTCCCCCTATCTGTCCGTCTGTCCCCCTATCTGTCCGTCTGTCCCCCTATCTGTCCATCTGTCCCCCTATCTGTCCGTCTGTCCCCCTATTTGTCCGTCTGTCCCCCTATCTGTCCATCTGTCCCCCCTATCTGTCCGTCTCTCCCCTATATGTCCATCTGCCCCCTATCTGTCCCCCTATCTGTCTGTCTGTCCCCCCATCTGTCGGTCTGTCCCCCCATCTGTCTGTCTGTCCCCCCATCTGTCTGTCTGTCCCCCCAGCTGTCGGTCTGTCCCCCCAGCTGTCGGTCTGTCCCCCCAGCTGTCGGTCTGTCCCCCTAGCTGTCGGTCTGTCCCCCAGCTGTCGGTCTGTCCCCCCAGCTGTCGGTCTGTCCCCCCAGCTGTCGGTCTGTCCCCCTAGCTGTCGGTCTGTCCCCCTAGCTGTCGGTCTGTCCCCCTAGCTGTCGGTCTGTCCCCCTAGCTGTCCGTCTGTCCCCCTAGCTGTCCGTCTGTCCCCCTGTCCGTCTGTCTGTCCGTCCCCCTGTCCCTGTCTGTCCGTCCCCCCTGTCTGTCCCCCCTGTCCGTCTGTCCCCCCATCTGTCTGTCCCCTTGTCTGTCCCCCCGTCTGTCTCCCTGTCCCCCTGTCTCCCTGTCTGTCCCCCTGTCCGTCCCCCTCATGCGAGTACAAATCCTTCTTTTTTTTTGCTATACAGACCAGGATCCCCCAGTTTCGCTCCAGCTTTCCTCTACCCATCCCTCATCATCTTCCCACTCCCCCCTTTTTACTCCCTCCATCTTCTCCCCAACCCCATGGTTCCCAGTCCCATCCCTCTCCTATTCATGCTATGTAATTGCCACAGTACACATCCCACCCACACAAGCAGCAGTAATCAGCCTCTGGGTTCTTCCTTAAAGAGGAAGTAAACCCTCCTCTGACACTTTTACCTATAGGTAAGTCTATGATAAGGCTTACCTATAGGTACTGTAAATATCTCCTAAACATGTACTGTTTAGGAGATATTTACCTTACATGCCGCCAGTGACGTCACTGGCGCATGCGCTCTGAAGGAACGGCCGCTCGTGCCGTTCCTTCAGAGTCCCGTGCCGTGACCGTTGGCTCCCGCGCCGCGGCTCCGGCCAATCAGATGGCCGGATGCCTGCACATGTCGCCCGTCATACAGGTGAGTGAGCGGCACGGCGGGGGCTCGTTGTAAGGTAAGTATTTCATAATGAGCTAGTATGCGTGCATACTAGCTCATTATGTGTTCGTCTTTCAGGTTGTAAAAAAAAAAAAAAAAGTTAAACAAGTTTACAACCACTTTAACCTCTGCAAAGGGGGTGAGTGGGGCCTCATGTCTAAATTCTGCCTAAGGCCTCACAAAGCCTAGAGCCGCCTCTGCTTTAGGTAGATTAGAGAAATTCTGAAAGGGGGGAGCTGAGAATTTGGGGTAATCCGGCCTGTGATATATTCACTAGTTAACTTGGCACCCTGTACGTAGCACATTCCTGAGACTTTCACCCTGTATATAGCACACATTGAACTTTGCACACTGTAAATAGCTCACTCCTAAGTCCTGCAACCCTTACAGAAGCGCACTCTGAACCCTCCACCCTGTACTTAGTGCACTCCTGAGCCCTGCAGTCTGTACGTAATGCACTCCTGACCCTTGCACCCTGTACATAGCACCCTGGTTGTTTTGAAGGAGCACAATAGGACGATACTTGAACAAAAATGAGCTGCCAGAAAGAAGACTTTACTGCTCCACTGCCACAAAAAAGCCCGGTTTCAATACGCCTGACAACACCTTGACACACCTCAAAGGGTTTTTTTGTGGCATTGGTACAGTAAAGGCTTCTTTCTGGCAACTCAACCAGGCAGCTCATTTTTGTTTAACCACTTTAAGACCGGAAGGATTTGCCCCCTTAATGACCAGGCCCTATTTTGCGATTAACAGACAATTGCGCGGTTGTGAAATGCTGTACCCAAACGAAATTGATGTCCTTTTTTTTACCACAAATAGAGCTTTCTTTAGGTGGTATTTGATCACCTCTGCAATTTTTATTTTTTGCGCTATAAACAAAAAAAGAGCAAGAATTTTGAAAAAAAAAAAAAAAAACTGTATTTTTCACATTCTGCTATTTGACATTCTCAAAAAAAAAAAAATGTTTTAACATTTTAGGCCAATTTGTTTTCTTCTACATATTTTTGGTAAAAAAATCGCAATAATCATATTTTGATTGGTTTGCGCAAAAGGTATCGCGTCTACTAACTACGGGAAAGATTTATGCCATTTTTATTGTTTTTACTATTGTTTACTAGTAATGGTGGCAATCTGCGATTTTTTGCGGGACTGTGATATTGTGGCAGACAGATCGGACCCCTGACTGACATTTATGACACTTTTGGGGGGACCAGTGACATTGCTACAGTAATCAGTGCTAAAAATATGCAGTTACTGTAATAATCACACTGGCAGGGAAGGGGTTAACACTATGGGTGATCAAGGGGTTAAATGTGAGCCTAGCGGAGTGATTCTTACTGTGGGGGGGCGTGGCTTCTGAAATGACAATAGAGACATGTGATCCTATTAGAAGGATCACATGAGCTCTGTGATCATTTCAGGGAGAAATACGGTCGCGGCTGTGTTTACAACAGCCGACCATCCTCTCTAAGCGGGGAACGATCGTGGGTGTCAGACGGCAATCTGAGCCGTCTGACACACGCATCGGCTTCCCCGCTTGACGCACGGGGGCAGGAGTGCGCTGGCGGCGGTGTGCGCTCGTCCCCTAGCCTCCTGAGAGCGAGCAACGTAGCTCTACGTCACTTTGCCCAGGAGCGGCTGCCTGCCGCAGTAAATATGCGGTAGGCGGTCATTAAGTGGTTAAGTATCACTGTATTGTGCTCAAAACAACCACACTGTCTTTTTTTCAGAGCAGCCTGTATTCTCCTTTAGGTTACCTGTGGCTTTTTCTTTGTATTCTGAATAATACTTCTGGCAGCTGTGACTGCAATCTTTCTTGGTCTAACTGCACTTGGCTTGGTATCAAGAGATACCCACATTTTTCACTTGCAGACCTGGTGGGCTATGTTGGGGCTGCACTGACAATCAGGAGACAGGTAATCAGTGCCCTTACTATCAGTGCTGATGTCCCTTTTAGAAAAGCCAGTTATCGGCAATCGGCCACTTATTGTCTCTTTACCTCAATCTGTGATTAGCAGTGTCCTGAGTAAACTGTGAATACAGAGTGCGTTGCCCGCGCCCTGCAGCGGGCATGATCACGGGATGCGGTCATGTCGGGATGCTGTCATGTAACAGCCTCCCAGATCTAGCAGGCCACACTGTAGCCGTCATTTGGCTAAAGTGTGGTGAGCAAGTGGTTAATAAGTGATTTAACAGTACTGACTGGCATATTCAAGGCTTTGGGTATCTTTTTATATATCTTTCCATTTTATAAAGTGACATTACCTTGTTACACAGGTTTGTTGACAGTTCTTTTCTGATCTCCATGGCTCAGTATCTAGCCTGATCAGTGCATCCACATGAGAGCTAACAAATCATTGACTATTTCTACACAGGCACTAATTGCAATTTAAAAAGCCACAGATGTGAGAAATTAGCCTTTGCCCCTGTGTGTCACCTTTTGTGTATGTACCAAGGCCAAACTTTCCAGGGTATGTAAACTTGTGATCAGGGCCATTTGGGTGATTTCTGTTATCATTGTGATTTAAAAAGGAACCATACAACTATGTGATAATAAATGGCTTCATATGATCACTTTCTTTAAAAAAAAAGACAGTTTTTTGGCATGATCAGTTATTTCACCATTTCTGCCATGGTATGCAAATTTTTGAGCACAACTGTATGTATATATATATATATATATATATATATATATATATATATATATATATATATATATATATATATATATATATATATACACCTTAATGTAGCTCTCTCAGCAGCCCCAAATCTTTTTCAACTACCTCTTTTGATTACTTTGCTATTGGTAACATAAATTATCAGAGACTTGTGTTCCCTTAGACACTTTGCTTAATTATGCCAGATGCTCTTAAAAGCAAAGAGCAATGCTAAAAGTGCAGTAATCCACAGCCACTGTCTATCTGTGTCCCTAAAGAAGTCAATTATTGATGATAGAGGTATGAAAAAGATCTAATTGGTGATTCTGGGTTAATGCATGCTATTCCTGTTTGTCTTGATTTATTATAAAAGCAAGAAAGAGTTGGCTTACTAAAAAAAAACTCTACTTGTTATAACTTACATCTGAACAGTGTCATTTTCTGTTGGGCACCAGCCTTGAATTTGGCAAAATGAACTGACACATCTTCCAGTGAGAAAACCTGAAACATAAGAAAGCTTTATTAAGTTTCATAGCACTACATCAATTATTGCAGTTATTTAAAGCTGTTAATTCGGGATTCTGCATGTGACAGTTTCCCCCACGGTGACAAAGATTTAGGCTTACTTGTGGCAAACTAGTAGGCATATCATTATTACCATGATTTAATGGTTTAAGTACTGAGACCTCACTGGTCCCTATAAAGTTCAAAGGTGTTAGGTGAACTGCCCTGTTCTAATGACCATGGTGACACTGACTTCACCTACTCTGGCACTGTGGCTCCTACTCAGATAAGTGGAAGATAATTTATAAGTAAAGTGTATCTAAACCCAAAAACACAAATGCAATATATTGCAGCTTACCAGTCTTTAAAGTAATTGTATACCCATATATTTTTATTTTTTAAAACATGTTATATTTACCTGCTTTGTGCTATGGTTTTGTACAGAGCAGCCCCAATTTTTGCCATTTTCGGTTCTTGCACCGAAAATCCTGGTTCCCCCCCCCCCCCCCACATTGAATGTCCTACTAGCAAGTCACTTGCTATGGGGGCATTTGTGGGTCGTCCTGCATGCAGGAGGATTTTTTTTAGAGAGAATGCATTAGGAATAAGTTTAAGTTTTTAAGAGAGAATGCATTAAGGTAAAAAAAAAAACAACTCAAAACCTTTAGAACCAATTTAAATGTGATGGCTGCATTTTTCATGCTTTTTTCCACTATTTTTATCCTATGATCCAGCAATACCACACCTGCGCACTGTACTGCATCGATGAAGGAGCAACGTTGTCACTCTAGTGTTTTGAACTATAAACACCTTCTTCTTTCCATTACATAGAGGAGAGGTGTTCTGTAATTCACAGAAAATAAACTGAAAAAGCTGATAACGTCAGTGCTGTATCTTGGCCTAGGCCAACAAGGCCCAGGCCTAGGGCAGCACTTTGCAGTAGGGCAGCAAAAAAGCTGCACCCGCACGAAAAAAAAAAAAACAGCCTTCTCCCAGCTCCCGAATAAAACATTTCCCCGCCTGTTTGCGCTACATTTTTAGTATAGTGCTAGTCTTATGGGGCGAATTGGGCCATAGGGCAGGGTCCAGGAGGCAAATCAGTCTGGCACCTCTATAAAGCGGTCACACTGCTACCTGCCGGTATGATAATCCAGTGACATAAGGCTGTACTAATGGCCACTGATATGACTACACTGATGAGGTGGCACTGATAAGCTGCACTGATAAGGCAGCTCTGATATGCGGCACTGATGGGCAACTGTTGTGCTGCACTGATGGGCAACTGATGTGCTGCAGTGATGGGCATGAGGCGGAACTGATATGCTGTCCTAATGTGCACTGATATGTTGCATTGATGGCCACTGATGAGGCTGCACTGATGGGCACTGATAGACTAGGGTTGTGGTCTGTGGTTTACAGATGACAGGGCAGGTAACAGGAAGGGGTGTGGCCTTTATGGGAAGGGGTGGGTCATATTTAAATTAGGGGGTGCCCAAGTATAGTCAGGCCTAGGGCAGCACAAAACCTAAATACACCTCTGGATAACGTATGAGATTTCAGTTCAGTGCACAGAAATAAACTAGAATTCTAACAGAATTAAAGGACAGACCTAAAATAGGGTTTACATTTGTGAGCTTGGAAAGCATCAGTTGAACTTATAGGGATGCCAAGGGTGAATCCAGCTTATGATGAACCTTTCTGCAGGAAAACCATCTGAAAGATCCTTGTGGCCAGCATCTCTAGTCACATTGCGTCCCCTACTCCACCAGGAAACCAAATATTCTTTCTCCTGCCCCTTCTCACAGCTCCATTGTTGGCCACAGGGAACTTTCAGATGCTATCCTCCCACAGAAGGTTCATTCATTATAAGCTGGATTCACCCATGACACTCTTGTAAGTTTAAATGATGGTTTCCTGATGGTAATCTTTGTATATACAAGCCCCGGGAGAGGCAGATGTTCTCTTTGGGAAAAAGAACAATGACCAGGTGTGAGTGTTAATCTATGCAGCAACACAGAAAGGTCGAAGGCAAGGAGCTGGAGGGGGAGCTGAAATCAAACATATAGTTTATATCCCTGGAGAAACATTCTCTGTACCTAGGAGTCTCAAGGTAAAAAAATATTGAGTTCACAAAAATTAACAAATGTCCAACCACTGTGGAAAGTAAAATGTACACTCTCTTTTAATTTAAGGCTTTTTGGAGGGTCTAGTAGGTTTAATAATCCAGATTTGCTGATGGTCAGAGAACTTTGTTTGGGAGGCCTACTGTAGATGTACAGAACAGACCTTAGGAGTAAGGAAATGAAAGACTTTGCAGATATTTTCCTTCTTACACTAAGGCATGTGAGTGCTCTTGCCCCCAGTGATAATAATGTCAAAGGTCTGTTTGAAGAGACATTGTCCCTCAAGGACAGGGATAGGCACGGACCAAGATTTTGGCGGACATTTTCCAAAGTGCAGACCTTAGTGAAGGACACCAAGGTACATGTCAAATTAAAACCATCAAAAAACATTCTGTCTACTCTCTCCCATTTAGCGCAGGCAAGGGCAGGTCCCCCATAGATTCCCTTTAGCGCAGGCAAGGGCAGGTCCCTCGTAGATCCCCCTTTGGTGCAGGCAAGGGCAGGTCCCGTGTAGATCCCCTTTAGCGCCGGCAAGGGCAGGTTCCCCACCATAGATCCCCACTTAGCGCAAGCAAGGGCAGGTCCCCGACCATAGATCGCCCTTTAGAACAAGCCAGCCCAGGTTCTCCCATATACATCCCCCTTTAAAACAGACCAGGGCTGGTCCCCTATGGATCCCTCTTTAGTGCAGGCAGGTCTCCCTATATAGATCCCTCTTAGAGCAGGCCAGGGTCCCCCTCCCATTATAGATCTTCCTTAGAGCAGACCAAGGTCCCCCTCCCATTATAGATCCCCCTCAGAGCAGGCCAGAGTTCCCCTCCCATTATAGACCCCCCCATAGAGCAGGCCAGGGTCATCCCTCCCATTATAGATCCCCTTAGAGAAGGCCAGGGTCCCCCTCCCATTATGGATCCACCTTAGGACAGGCCAGGGCCCCCCTGCCATTATAGATCCCCCTTAAAGCAGGCAAGGGTCCCCCTCCCATCCCCCTTAGAGAAGGCCAGGGTCCCCCTCCTATTATAGATCCCCTTAGAGCAGAGCAGGCCAGGGCAGGTCCTGTCCCTCCCCCATAAAATCCGATCCCCTTAGTCACTTACTTTACTTTAAGACAGTTTTTATTACTTCTCCAAGACTTCTACCTTAAGCTGCTCCTGTCTCCATTTCTCCGGCCTCTCCAGTCCCTACAGTCCAGACTCGAATCTAGTCCCCCCTGCTTTAAAGCGGTAGTATACTCCGCTTTAAAATTTTTACCTACAAGTAAGCCTTATTATAAGGAAAATTAATATCTCCTAAACTTGCACAGTTTAGGAGATATTCACCCTGCATGCAGCCACTGACACCAGCTGCACATGTGTTCTGAAGGTCCGGTGTATCTTGCTGGACCTTCAGAGCTACTTGTCGGAAAGTGAACTCCCACGTGCATGTACGGGAGTGACGTAATCGCGGCTCCAGCCACTCACAGCGCAGGAGCCACCGAACCCGGAAGAGACGCGGAGGGAACATGTCAGCTCCCTCAGCGGTGTCCGGGCGACCACGTGGGGGCTTCGTTCTAAGGTAAATATTTCATAAAGTGCTAGTATGCGATGCATACTAGCACATTATGCCATTGTCCTGCAGATTTTTTTTCTTTTGTTTTTTTTTTTTTACACAGGGGATACAACCGCTTTAAGAAGAAATTCTGTGTATGTTCTGCCATGCTGGGCGGCCGCGCTGGACAGTGCACAGCCACAGAGAAACTCTCACAGTCCCTCCCCCAGCAAGGGCCCAGAGAGATCACTCCAAAGCCGCGCAGTCGTGCAGGCATTAGGTGTCTCTCGCCACCACCACTCTACTTGCGGGTGGCGCTGGCCAGAGACAGAGCCGAGCAGGAGGCAGACTCTGCAGAACTCGCGAGCGGCCGAGCTATAGGAGGCCAGAGGCGGGGAGGCCCCGCCCCCAAGCCATCGCTTTGGGTCGGGGATTATTTTGACTCGTAGTGAGTCTCCCAAAGTCTGCGGCGGCGCAGCGTGGTGGACCTGGCAAGGACTACAAAATACAGATTAAGGGGCCATAGACAACCCCTGGCAAGGACCGCTTACGGACACCAGTGTCCGTGTGCGGACACCTTGCCGACCCCTGCTCAAGGACCATAAGGGGCTGCACACCAGCACTTTATCCAGAGTGTTCTGCACTTGGATATTGACAAAAGTGCAATACAGGAGACAAGACAAGAAACTTCTAGCAGGCCATAACAGCTGAAGCATGGGGATCCATTAATTTGCTCCATATGCTCTATATGTGTTCTATCAAGGGTCCACTGTGGCAATGGAGACATGTCTTTAACCACTTGCCTACTGGGCACTTTTACCCCCTTCCTGCCCAGGCCAATTTTCAGCTTTCAGCGCTCTCGCGCTTTGAATGACAATTGCGCGGTCATGCTACACTGTACCCATATGAAATTTGTATCATTTTTTTCACACAAATAGAGCTTTCTTTTGGTGGTATTTAATCACCTCTGGGTTTTTTATTTTTTACAAAAAAAAAAAGAAAAAAGACAGAAAATTCAGAAAAAAAAAGTTTTTCTTATTTCCTGTGAGTAAATTTTGAAAATAAATACATTTTTCTCCTTCATTGATGTGCGCTGATGAGGCGGCACTGATGGGCACTGATAGGCTGCACTGATGGGCACTGATGAGGTGGCACTTACGGGCACTGATGAGGTGGCACTTATGGGCACTGATGAGGTGGCACTGATGAGGAGGTACTAATATGCCACACTGATGAGCACTGATAGGTGGCACTGATAGGCGGCCCTGATGAGCACTGATAGGCAGCACTGATGAGCACTGATAGGTGGCACTGCTGGGCACTGAGAGGTGGCACTGCTGGGCACTGAGAGGCGGCACTGATGGGCACTGAGAGGCGGCACTGATGGGCACTGAGAGGCGGCACTGATGGACACTGATGGGTGGCACTGATGGACACTCATGGGTGGCACTGATGGGCGGCACCGATGAGCACTGATGGGCAGCACCATCAGTGCCCACACTCAGTGCCCATAGTGCTGCTAGTCAGTGCCCATCAGTGCCTAGATGAGCAGGCATTGATGGGCACTGACTGGCAGCACTATTGGCACTGAATGTGGGCACTGATGGGGGACACTGATGGCGGGCACTGTGGGCACTTATGGCATTTTTTCCCCCCCTTGTGTAATCAGGGCACTGGTGATCAGTGCCCTGATTACATTCCTCTGTGTCCCCTTCAGCCAATCGGCTCTCCTCTTCCTCACACTGCAGTCTCTGTGTGAGGAAGGAGAGCTGGCGATGAGAGATGATCTCATATGTTTACATATGAGATCATCTCTCATTGCTCGGTCCGATCATGTGGTGAATGGCCGCTGTGATTGGCCATTCACCACGATCTGTGATTGGCTGTGTCCAAGGGACACGGCCGACACAGATTTTCCTTGATGCACGCTCGTGGAGCGCGCGGGGAGCCTGTCACTGGGAGGCCGTTTAAAGCCCGCGCTGTAGCCGTTTTTCGGCTATAGCGCGGGCCGGAAGTAGTTAAATGAATTTTGACAATTTTGCTATGGTGACAATCTGAAGTCAGAATAGGGTGAAAGGGTATAACCCACCAGCAAGAACTGGGTTTTTAAATATTAATTCCAAATGCTAAATGGTCGAATAGTTGTTGGTAAGAATACCCTCCACTGCCCTAGTGGTTTGCCTGCTATGGTGGGCCACTGGCTGAGCCTTTACTTGTTCATCCTGCAGAACATGTTTAATAAACGCAACTGTTAAAAAAAAGGTGGGCCACTGGCAGATCCACAATGGGTGTAGACCAGTGCTTAAAGAAATCCTTTATAAATAAGAAGTCCAATAAGCAGTCAGAGGGCAGTCAAGGGCATGTCAAAGTGTTTACATTCCTTGCAATGCATCAATCATGGATGAAACGGTATCTTTAAATTCTGGATCAATAGCGGAAGATTGCGACTCTTCGTGGCTAAACCTGTCAGGCAAGACTGGTGTGACTCCAAATTAGAAAAAGGCAATGTGACCAATACTTTAGAAGCTGGCTAGGGCTAAGGCAGATCAACTATAGACTTCATAAAGAAAGGCACAGGAGCACACTTAGAACATCTGTGGTCAGAGCCAATCAGAAACCAGAAAAATTTGGAAATTTTAAATGTACCCATGAAACCGAACAACCAAGGTAGCCCCCAGTACTCAGTCCGACTGGCCTATTACATAGGGAGTCATCAGAGACAAAGAAAGTGTTGGGGCAATACCAACAACTCTGGTTCTGGAATGCACTCTGCAGCTAACCTAGTGCAGGGGTCTGGAAATTGTCTTATGCAGAACCCAGTGCCCAAAAGTCATTTGCAGGCTAGCCCCAGCCATCCAGTCTATCAGGGTGTGGGACACAGCACTCCAAAAGCTAGGCCAAGGAAAGGCCACTCCAGGAGGCTGTAATGTAATTCGTAGAAACCAATATTGACGAAATTATAACTCAAGAAAAAAAATGAAGAAATGGGGAAAACAAATGTTAGCAAAAGAGAGTGTTCTTTTAACAGCAGGGCTTAAGAAATGACATTAATCCTCAGAAAACACTTGCAAAACACTAAGGCATGCTGGTATTAGATGGGATTATCCTGGCCTGGCCTAGTTTTTTTTTTGTTTGCCAGTGTCAAATCCTCTTGTAGGTGGCATTATAACCTAAAGGTTATGGACATCCTGTGCTCCACACTAAAAAATACATTTTTTTATTTTTGGGTTTAAAAATAAACTGCCATTAGTTACTGTGAACTATAAACATTTCAAAAAGCATTTTGCAAAAATATGGGTCTGTACACGAAGGGCTTGTTTACATTTTCGGCAGCCCTTGCTGTCCCTCTAAAAAACGTTTACCATGAATTGACAGGTGACTGGAAGGCGATATGTCGCCTCAGCACTCTAAAAGTCTGTACCTCTAGAGTAGACTTAAAAGTCTGCCCCTCTGTGGTGTATGCAATGAAGAGTGGTTGCAGCACAGACCTATTCACTTGAATTGTTTGCGTTCAGTGATGGTACTGCCTGACAAATGATGTCAGGGGATACAGTTTTTGTCGGGGCATGGGTATATAACCCTGTCTGGCTGCCTTTGCAGGTTAAGGGTTTGGGTGCAGTAAAATTACAACTTAACCATCTTTGTTTTATGCCCCCCTCCTCCTGCCATACGTGTGAACAAACATTTTTCTGTTCAAGTATTCTATTGGTTAAAAAAGCAGTAATACATGCAGGTTTTGGTCCATATATGGACTAGATACACAAAAAAAAAAGGGAAAAGAAAGGGGGGAAGGGGACATAAGGGAATAAGTATGTAGCACAACAATAGTAGTAGACAAGATGCTGAACATAAAAGAAATTACAGTAAAACCTTGGTTTGAGAGTAACTTGGTTTGAGAGCGCTTTGCAAGACAAGCAAATTTTTCAAATAAATTTTGACTTGATATACAAGCGATGTCTTGATATACAAGTAGCTTCATGTCACAACTGGGTATAAAAGAGAAGAGGCGCCTCTAAGTGTAGCAATATTGTTACATTTAATGAAGGTTCAATATTTAGCAGCTCACATGGTTGATGATTAAAATAGGCACATCTAAGTATGCAGGCATCGGGGGTAAAGCTGTCAACATAGACCGTCCTCTGCACAGCCATCTTCATCACACCCTTCCACGCTGCGCTCCACGAGCGATTCAAAGTCTCGCTTTCAGATCACTCTACTGCAGGGTAGTCTTCCCAATCACAATTGCAGACTGACATCGGTGAGAGCCAGTGGTTCAGAAGATGGTCTATGTGGACAGCTTTACCCCGGAAGCCTGCATACTTAGATGTGCCTCTTTAATCATCAACCATGTGAGTTGCTAAATGTTGTACCTTCATTAAATGTCCCCATATTGCTACACTTAGAGGCACCTCTCTTCTCTTTTATACTCTGTAGCTCCTGCTGGATTTTGCTTCTAATCCACTTGTGAAGGCGCCATTTGTGGATGGACATTTTATGATGACACAACCTATCACATTGCTATAATCTTTGTATATAGACTATAAACTGAAAGACTTATGAATAAATGGTTGTGGAACGAATCGTCTGAGTTTCCATTATTTCTTATGGGAAAATTTGCTTTGATATAAGAGTGCTTTGGATTACAAGCATGTTTCCGGAACGAATTATGCTCGCAATCCAAGGTTTTACTGTACTTATAAGTAAAGGCTATAAAATAAACGTTGGATGGAACATTCTAGAGTTTAGCCATCAAGAGCGTGTGGAGAGTGTCCTGACTGTATTGAGAATCATTAACAAGTTAGCTGGCCGTGCAAGCCTTGATATTAAAAATGCAGTTGCATGAGCGCTTAATGTAGTGATGTAGTATGTTCTAGAGTAGGGAATCCTAAAACTACAACCCTCCAGCTGTTGCAGAACTACACATCCCATGAGGCATTGTAAAACTCTGACATTCACCGACATGACAAGGCATGATGGGAATTGTAGTTCCTGAACAACTGGAGGGCCATAGTTTGAAGACCCTTGTTTTAGAGTGTTGGCTACTTAGAGAGGGAGAGAGACCATAGCAGGTGAAAAGTAGGAGAGTAAAATTCAGGGTTGAGGGCATAGGGGTGTTAGAGACGGGGGAAAGCTAAGGGGGGGGGGGAGTTCCAGGTACTCCTAGGTTGAACTAAGCAAAAGAATGCACAAAAGCTTCAAGGTGGTATTCTCTGTCATGGGAGCAAGAGGGATTCATCGAAATTGGGTGGGAGAAAGTGTGCCACCCTTGGGGACCAAAGGGCTTCATATTTGTCTACTCTATCCAAGATAACTGCTTTTAGTTTAGTGTGGATCATGGCTTGTGTGTGTAACGCTCCTGCGTTTTATGTATAATGTGGATTTACAGCTGCAGAAATATTCCACTTCAGTAGTCACGTAGAGAAACGCTGAGACACCAATCCCAACTCCCAAGACTCATCATGTGTGGATAGTCTCAATTCAGCAAGTAGATACACACACTCAATAAGATGTTCCTAGAGTGACTTATATGTATAGTAATATAGTGATTATAGGCTGAAGAGACAGGTTGGGTAAAGATGGTAGATGACAGACACTTGAAAGGAATGTTCTTGAAAGTAAGATAGTAGCAGATGGGATGCAGATAGGTTTAGCAATCATGTATGGTAGCAGATGATAGAGTAGCAGGTGAACATACAGGATAGACCAACCCAGTGCAAGAGCAGATGGTATTAGGCTCAAGAGCTAGCAATCTTAGTTAATGCAGATGTAGTAATAGTCCTTAGTATGCAGAGCTAGATATTGTAAGCTTTAGTATGAAGGTTATAGAGGTTTCCCCTGTGGGGTACTTATCACTAGTAGCAATGTAGTAGAGGAGAGGTTCGGCAAGAGCGGATGATCCGGTAGCGGGATACAGGGATCAGCAGCGTGGTTCCGATAGCGAGGTAGGCTTGCAAGCATGAAAGCTTCAAGGCAGATTATGCGGCGTTGAACGAACATGTGAGTGAGACCGCCGGAGGTTGAAATAGCCGCTCCAGCGGCGCTCAGTGATGACAGCATCGGTCTTAAAGGTGTATGCGCACCTTACCAAAAGAGAATGGTGGGGCGCATACACTTAGGAAAAGTGGAATTAGGGTACCAAAGGTACCAGAACATTACAGTACCCCCCCCTTAAGGCCGGCTCCTGAAGGCCTCTGGAGCTGGTTTGTCTGGGTACTTCGCATGAAAGTTGCGGATTAATCTAGGGGCATGTACGTCAGAGGTGTTTAGCCAGGTGTCGTCTTGGGGCCCATAGTTCTTCCATCGAACTAAGTATTGAAGTTTTCTTCTGTGGATACGAGAATCCAGAATCTCTTTTATCTCATATTCTTCTCCACCTTCAACTTGTACAGGAGGAGGAAGTGGGATAGTAGGCCTTATTCCTTGGTCAGGAACATGGGGCTTCAGTAGCGACACATGGAAAATGGGATGTATTTTGAGGTCTATTGGCAATGTAAGCTGTACTGCAGCTTTTCCAATAAGTTTCTTGATTGGGAAAGGTCCCAAGAAGAGAGGTCCAAGCTTTTTGCTAGGGATTTTCAGTCTTAAATTTTTTGTTGAGAGCCAAACGAGGTCCCCAATAGCATACTGAGGAGAAGGTCTTCTGCGAAGATCATAGTACTTTTTTTGTTGACTATGAGCGTGTGCAATGGTAGTATTAAGCAAACCCAGAGAGTCCTTTATTTGGGTAAGATAGTCTGAGGCTACTGGGTTATTTGAAGGAAGGATGCGTGGTGGAAGAATAGAGGGATGAAACCCATAGTTCAAGTAGAACGGACTCTGCTTGGTCGTACTGTGGGTTGCGTTGTTGTAGGCAAATTCTGCCAGAGGGAGAAGATCCACCCAATCATCCTGTTGGTAAGAAGTGTAACAACGTAAATATTGCTCGATGCATTGGTTGACTCTTTCAGTCTGTCCGTTGGTCTGCGGATGGTAAGGAGAAGTGAGCTTCCGCTCAATTCATAGTATGTGACATAGTTCTTGCCAGAACTTGGAAATAAATTGTGATCCACGGTCAGACAGAAGAGTTTTTGGGATACCATGTAACTTAAAGACATGTTTCATCAGGAGTTCTGCCGTTTGTTTGGACGAAGGTAGTCTGCGAATAGCAATGAAATGTGCCATCTTTGTCAGATGGTCCACTGACACCAAGATGGTATTAAATCCTTTGGAAGGAGGTAGTTCTACTATAAAGTCCAAGGACACAACTTCCCATGGAGTTTGGGGTATTGGTAGACTGCATAGTAGACCGGATGGTCTCGTAGTGTCAATTTTGGACCTGGCACAGACATTGCATGAAGAGACGAATTTTTGTATAGATGTTTTCATGTCAGGCCAACAGAATTGTCTGGTAATCAGATTAAGAGTCTTTGTCATACCCATATGTCCTGCCATAGGCACATCATGCGATAATTCCAAGATCTTGGTGCGCATGGTAGGTGGTATGTAAAGTTTGTCGTTGTAGTAGAGGAAGCCTTCTGCATCGGTATTTAGTTGTGGTGGGGGTGAATCCAAACTTATACCATGCAAAACCTCTTCCTTCAAAGAACGGACAACTCCAAAAATACGCTTGTGGGGTATTATAGGAACGGAAGGGATTTTAAAGTAGTTTTCTTCAGTTAGTCGTGATAGTGCATCCGCCTTTTTGTTCTTATCTGCAGGTGTGTAGGTCACTAGGAAGTTAAACCTTAGAAAGAATAGTGACCATCGTACCTGTCGGTGAGAGAGAGTTTTGTTAGTCTGAAGATATTGAAGATTTTTATGGTCTGTGTATATAAGTATTGGTAATCGGGTGCCTTCGAGTAGATGTCGCCAATTCTCCAGAGCCAATTTTATAGCAAGCAGTTCCTTTTCACCCACGGGGTAATTTACCTCTGGACTGCTTAAGGATTTAGAAAAGAAGGCGACTGGATGGAGTGGTGAAGTGTTAGTTGGTCGTTGGGAGAGTATTGCTCCTACTGCCATGTTTGACGCATCTACTTCCAGAATGTATTGGAGGGATGGGTCTGGATGGCGTAGTATGGGAGCAGAAGTAAACCTTGTCTTTAACAGGTGAAAAGCTTTATTTGCTTCATCTGACCATTTGAATGGTCTCTTAATGCTAGTGAGCTGTGTGAGGGGTCTCACAATGGCAGAGAAGTTCCTGATGAATTTCCTGTAGAAATTAGAAAATCCAAGGAATCGCTGTAGCGCCTTGCGGGTGGTTGGTGTAGGCCAATCCTGAATGCAGGATATCTTACTCATGTCCATCTTGATTCCTGTTTTGGATATGATGTAGCCTAGAAACAGTACCTCTTCTTTATGAAACAAGCATTTTTTCAGTTTCACGTATAGGTTGTGTGCAAGCAATCTCGATAATACTAGTCTTACATGTTTTATGTGTTCAGACAAGGATCGTGAATATATAAGTATATCGTCCAGATATACCACAACACAGACATCTAGTAAGTCTCTGAAAATATCGTTTATAAATCGTTGAAAGGCTGCAGGGGCGTTGCATAGCCCGAATGGCATTACAAGATATTCGAACAATCCGTATCTGGTTCTGAATGCAGTCTTCCACTCGTGTCCATCACGGATTCGAATGAGATTGTATGCCCCTTTCAGGTCCAATTTTGAAAAATAGGTAGCTCCACGCACCTGCTCAATGAGCTCAGGGATAAGCGGTAGAGGATAGCGATCTTTTATTGTAATAGCATTCAATTGCCTATAGTCGATGATAGGCCTGAGACTTGAGTCCTTATTGCGGACAAAAAAGAGTCCTGCTGCTGTGGAAGAAGTGGAAGGTCTAATAAAACCTTTTTTCAAATTCTCATCCAAATATTCTTTGAGATGGGAAAGTTCATCCTGTGAAAGAGGATAAACATGACCGAACGGCAATTTGCTATTTGGGAGTAGATCAATACTACAATCATAGTCTCGATGGGGAGGTAGTGCTTGAGCATTTTTCTCAAGAAAAACCTCAGAGAGATCCTGATAATATAGTGGTGCAATCTCATCTGTCACCACAGACAGGATCTTCCCAGAAGACGGGAGGTTACACGTACCCTCGCAATAGCAAGAGAGGAAGGCCAGGGTCCGTTCCTTCCAATCTATGGTTGGTTGATGTGTGTGTAACCAGGGAAGTCCCAAAACAATGGGAAAGTGGGGTGAAGGTATTAGATCGAAGGTAGTGGTCTCCATATGAGACCCGTTAGTAGTGACTAGGAGTGCCTGTGTCTGATCAGTGATCGGACCAGAGGATAAAGGAACACCGTTAATAAGACTCACTGAGACAGGTTTAGGTTTAGAAATAATAGGGACTTTATTTAAAGCAGCAAAACGTATGTCAATATAATTTCCACAAGATCCTGTGTCAATCATGGCCTTAGTAGTAATCCTGTTCTGGTCCCACTGTAATGTTAAGCAAACAAAAAGGTAAGGGTTAGTAATTGAAGTTGTCAATCCCCCTAGGAGGACATGTGAACACTCACCCTTCTTTTTGTAGACTAGGGGACAGACGTTTATCTTGTGATCCGGGGATGCACAGTACAAGCAGAGATTACCAGATCGTCTTCTGGCTCTTTCCATAGTTGATAGAGGTGGGCGTATAGTTCCTACCTCCATAGGAGTGGGGTCATCGGCCGAAATCCGAGAAGAACTGGATAATGGCATTCCCATTTTTTCAGCCTTTCTTTCTCGTAGTCTTCTATCTATGGTGATACTGAGTTGTATCAATGCATCCAGAGTTATTGGCAGATCCGCTCGGGCGAGCTCGTCTTTAACGGCCTCTGATAGGCCAAGCCTAAATTGAGTTTTCAGAGATGCATCATTCCATTCTGAATCAAGGGTCCATCTCTTGAATTCTGCGACAAAGTCTTCCACAGGTCTCCTACCTTGTCTCAAGGACCTTAATTGAAGATCGGCAGTACTCTGCCTATTGGGATCATCATATAGGCTAGTAAGTTCTGCTAGAAATAAGGCATAGGATTTGAGAAGCTGATCGTTTTTCTCAAAAAGAGAGTCTGCCCAGGCCCGAGGATCGCCTGTTAGGTAAGAAATAATAGTACAAACCTTAATGTGATCAGTAAGGTAGGTACGGGGTTTTAGCAAGAAAAGTAACTCACATGCGTTTTTAAATTCGCAAATTTTTTTGCGATCGCCTGTAAATACCAAAGGAGGATTTATTTTGGGTTCAGGGGACTGAGCAGTGGTAAGTTGTGTCAGTCTGGTTACCTGCTGCGTCAGAGCCTGATTTTCTTCTCTTAATTCAGCAAGTGCGTGTATTAACGCAGTTAGTTGCTGTTTTAATTGTGTCACCTGAGTGGTTATTTCTGCTGAATCCATTTGTGGTTCGTTCAATCTGTAACGCTCCTGCGTTTTATGTATAATGTGGATTTACAGCTGCAGAAATATTCCACTTCAGTAGTCATGTAGAGAAACGCTGAGACACCAATCCCAACTCCCAAGACTCATCATGTGTGGATAGTCTCAATTCAGCAAGTAGATACACACACTCAATAAGATGTTCCTAGAGTGACTTATATGTATAGTAATATAGTGATGATAGGCTGAAGAGACAGGTTGGGTAAAGATGGTAGATGACAGACACTTGAAAGGAATGTTCTTGAAAGTAAGATAGTAGCAGATGGGATGCAGATAGGTTTAGCAATCATGTATGGTAGCAGATGATAGAGTAGCAGGTGAACATACAGGATAGACCAACCCAGTGCAAGAGCAGATGGTATTAGGCTCAAGAGCTAGCAATCTTAGTTAATGCAGATGTAGTAATAGTCCTTAGTATGCAGAGCTAGATAGTGTAAGCTTTAGTATGAAGGTTATAGAGGTTTCCCCTGTGGGGTACTTATCACTAGTAGCAATGTAGTAGAGGAGAGGTTCGGCAAGAGCGGATGATTCGGTAGCGGGATACAGGGATCAGCAGCGTGGTTCTGATAGCGAGGTAGGCTTGCAAGCATGAGAGCTTCAAGGCAGATTATGCGGCGTTGAACGAACATGTGAGTGAGACCGCCGGAGGTTGAAATAGCCGCTCCAGCGGCGCTCAGTGATGACAGCATCGGTCTTAAAGGTGTATGCGCACCTTACCAAAAGAGAATGGTGGGGCGCATACACTTAGGAAAAGTGGAATTAGGGTACCAAAGGTACCAGAACATTACAGTGTGACCCTATTCTTGACTGTATGGACACAAAGGGTAGTAGTCTTCCATGATTTGGCAATAGTTTGTTTAGCCGCGGTGGTAATTTGTAGGAAGATTTTAAATTGCCGTTGCATTCGAGCTGTCGGTTTTAAATTTAACAATGCAACAGATGGGTCAGGTGGTAGGGATACATTAAATAGTGTATAGAGCATGTTGAACAGACTGGACCAAAAGGTCTGTGCTACTGGGTATGTCCGCCAGATATACGAAAAGGATCCGTGTGCTACGCAGCCCCTGAAGCAGGTAGAGGGATATTGAGGGACATATTTAGAGATCCTGGCGGGGACCAAGTACCAGCGGGTTAGTACCTTGTAGATAGTTTCAAGTGTTACAATATTCTGTGAAGATGATTTTGTTGCCTGCCAGATATGGTTCCAATCTGCGGTGTCGAGCGTGATTGCAAGATCACTTTACCATTTACTAGAGGTATAAGAGGGAGTAATGGGAGATCCAGAGGTTAGAAGGTGAAAGTAAAGAGCTGAGACGAGACCTCGTCTATGTGGGTCGCCCTTGTTTGTTAGAAAATAGATACGGTAGTAGTACAGGTGTCTTGAGGGAGTAGGGGTGTAAGGAAATGTTTGATTTGGAGGTATCTAAAGATTTTGGCCGAGGGAATGTAATGTGACTCCCTAAGAATGGGGAACGATCAAATTCTGGAAGGGGTTTAAAAACTGATAAGCTCTGAAAAGGTTTGCCAAAGACCAAGCGTGTTAAGAGGAGGGTGAGGTCCAGCCTGGGTAAAACGCTGGGTTGCGGAGAAATTAGAGCATAGGGTTGTGGGGCGATTGGATTGAGTGTTTGATTTTGAAGCGATCCCAAAGAGAGAGAAGATGATGGGTCATTGGGTTGAGAATGGTTTGGCGGTCGGATGGGCGAAGCCATAGGAGGTTATCGACTGAGAGAGGGTCAGACTCAAATGATTCTGTAGCAACTATTTGAGTAGTTGTGTGGTACTTGGGCAGTTGGGCTTGATGAGCAGCTTGGAAATATCTTGCAAAGTTAGGAAGGCCTAGGCTGCCTCTCTGTTTTAATAAGTATAGAGTGTGTCGGGGTATCCAAGGTTTGACCATGCCCCATACGTAGAAGATTGCACGTTGTTGTAATAGGCAAAGAAAGTAACTTGGGACAGGGAATGGTAATACCCGGAAGAGCCACAGTATTTTTGGGAGAATGGACATCTTGGCTACTGTTATCCTACCCATCCATGCTAGTGGTAGAGTGGACCATTTGGACATAAGGTTAGTGAAATGCGTAAGCAAAGGAAGATAGTTGGTGGAGAAGAGGTCAGATACGTTGGCTGTCAATTTAATGCCGAGGTATGAGATGGAACGGGAGACCAAGTGAATAGCAGGGCAGACTGCAGTTGCGGTAGTTCATGGGGGGGATGGAAATGTTCATTGCTGTGGATTTGAGTGGGTTAACTTTCAATCCTGCGATATCGCCAAAATCTGTCAATACTTTAAGGAGGTTGGGTGCAGAGGTCAGTGGAGATGTCAGAAAGATTAGGACGTCATCTGGGAATATGCATAGTTTGTGATGATGACCACCAATTTCCAACCCCTTAATGTTGGCGAATTAGGTGTGTTTGGGGTTCGATAGCTAGGGCGAACAGGAGGGGTGAAAGAGGACAACCTTGACGTGTTCCTCTGCTGATTGGAAAAGATTCAGATCCATGGCCCATATAGCTCACAGAGGCAGAGGGTGTAACGTAATGAGCTGTGATCCAGTAGAGAAAATGTGTACCGAATCCCCATCAGCTGAGTATGTATTGTAGATAGGGCCAAGAGACTGAATGGAAGGCCCTTTTTTATATAAGTGTGAACAAACCTTAAAATGAGCCCTTAACATTTAACCTTTCTCTAAGACTTAATAAAAAAGGGCTTTCTAACTATACTGATGCAGAATTTCTACTTTTGTATTGCATACTACATGGTATTGTCGTAAAGGCAAACATAGAGCAAGGCAAGTAAACTTCAATTATTTTTTAAACTCTGTTTATTAAACCCAAATAGTTGTGCACAAGTGTAGCACCCTCTTAGGTGGGTGCTAGTGAGAAAGTATAGTTTTGAGCTCTGTCTGCTTACCAGAATGACTGAAGGTAAAATCTATATTGTTCTCTGCCTACCAGAGAGCAGGATCTGTTAGTGAGGTCTGCTCATTGTGCTTAGGATGCAACTTGTTCTGTCTGGAGAGTGTTTCACACTGGTCCAATAGGAAGGCATATTGGACAGTGGGAGGAAACCTGATAAATGGGTGCACAGGCTTTTGATACATCCCTGGTGATTTGGCCGAGGAAAAGTGCATGCTGGGATACTGTATAAAAGCCAGGAACACATGTGATGTCATGTTATGACACTCCCACCAGCATGCTTGACTGCAGACAAACTAATAATAGGCACTCTAAGACATGTCCCTCATTAAATATATAGTAAATCAATGTAAAGGGCGTCAAAAAATTTGCCACAATAGCGGAGGGGGGAGTATACCAGTGCACTAATAGTAGGGAAAAATAACTCAATAAAAGAAACTGGTTTGATTACTCTAAACCACCCAATCCACAACAAGTAGAAAATAATGGTCAAACACTCACGGGATATCTAAAACATGTATTTTAATATTTTATTTGAAATACATCACACCAAAAAAATCAGATCAAGGATCCATGCATGATGACATGAAATGAAAACGGTACCAAGGACAACAACAGACATACACATTAAAAACAAACATACAACCAACTACCCACCCTCCACTGAATAGTGACAAAAAAGACCCAAAATATCATGTAGTGCTAACAATATATAAGCAGATATATAAGGGTCATAGAACCAAGTACTGGTATAAGTCCCTCTGTAGGTGATTAATTCCTATATGGAAAATAAGAAATAGGACTGTTGATTCAATCTCTCAAAAAATTAGCACTGCCTCTGAAGCAGCCGGCCTGTGTCCGGCAAAACCGGTCAGGCGCCAGCATTCTACCCCCCCCCCCCCCCTCCTTCAAGGATTGGTGATATTCAGCTACCTTATGGACATTTTGAACTTGTTAATATCTCGTAGTTCTTTCACCTTTGATTTTGGACTGCTCTGGAGATTTTCCTGTTTGGATGAGTACTGTATATCCCAGTCTGCTTTTCATAAGCTTTGGTTATTCACTTATATGAAGAAAATGCTGTGGATTTGCATCATATGCCTGTGGTGTGCAAGGGACCCTTTCTCTATGTATCAAGCTCATTGATATACATTCTGTGTGACACATATGAACCACAGATTTATAACTTGTGACTTGATGAACTCTTAAGACTCCTCTAGACCACACACAGATGTCTGCTTCTTCCTAATCCCATGGATCTAACCCTTCCATCTATCAGGAATTCTTGAGACCATATACAGCTTTTATGATTTACAAGGAGTTTGTCTCTCCAACTTATTGAACTAATTTTTTTAGAGATTGAATCAACAGTCCTATTTCTTATTTTCCATATGGGAATTAATCCCCTACAGAGTGACTTATACCAGTACTTGGTTCAAAGACCCTCATACATCCACTTACATATTGTTAGCGCTACATGATATTTTGGGTTTTTTTGTCACTATTCAGTGGAGGGTGTGGGGTTGTTTTTAATGTTACATACATAGTTACATAGTTTGTGTGGTTGAAAAAAGACATCAGTCCATCCAGTTCAACCTATGATGTGTGTGTGTGTGTTTGCTGTTAACCGTACATTGTATACCCCTGTATGTTGTGGTCTTTAAGGTGCCCATCAAATAGTTTTTTGAAACTATCGATGCTCCCTGCTGATACGACTGCTTGTGGAAGAGAATTCCACATCCTTACTGCTCTGACAGTGAAGAACCCCTTACGCACTTTAAGGTTAAACCGCCTTTCCTCTAGTTTTAGTGAGTGGCTAAGTGTCTTATTGTATTCCCTTTCTCTTAATAGTTTGTGATGTAAACGTGTTATCCAAATGACAGATACAGTCCAAATTCTACATATTTTATATATGTATATTAGTGGCGCAACCAGTTATGGGCAATATCGCTGTCTTTTCCCTGAGTGAAGATGGCGGTTTGCTCCGTTTTGGATGGTCACATGGGGTGTTTACCTCCTGTACATAAGCGGTGGCGTCAGCGCGCCGCCCGTACCTTGACAACGTCACATTTGACGAAACGTGCGTCGGTCGCGGCGTGCTGACGTCACCTGCTTGTGCGGACGCTATTGGATAGGACGGGCGGAGAAGCCGACCGGCCGGCGGCTTGCCTAATCCTTGCTGTGAATACATCGTTTGTCTGTAAGTTGCTGTCTACTTGTTATTTAATAAAGTGTGGTGGTAATGCACTATGTAGTGCCTTTGTCTTGCATATCACTACTTTGGGGGATAACATTCGAGCGAGTTCTGGAGTGAGCTTCATCGGTTGCCTAAAGGATCGTGGTTAGGACTGTTTGGCTGTTAACCCATGAGATTCTGGTCTGGAGTGATCTTCACCGGTTGCCTGAGGGATCGCTTATGGGTCTGTTTGGCTGTTAACCCATTGGAGTCTGGTAAGCGGTAGTGGTGTTGGACAAGGTCTTCAGTGTGCTACCTTTCTCCTTTTTCTGTCTCACCCTAAACATCATTTCATCTGGGTGGTTCATGAGCACCTAACAGTATTACGCTATGGAGTCTATTTTCTTTTCCCATGTATGACTGCCATCGATTGATGAGAGGCGAATCTGAGTACATCCATCTGAGGTTGATTCAACTCCGTTTGAGTTTTTTGGGCGAACTCTATTCCTTTTTCTGGTAAGGAGATTATGTGAATTTCGATATGATCATCTGACCCTGAAATCTGGAATTTGGACTGTATCTGTCATTTGGATAACACGTTTACATCATAGAGGACTTTTTGGTCTATCAATCATTGTGTCTTGTTTGATGGTTACTTATCAAATCAGCACTTAGTAGCGCGACTTAGCCCCTTTATCCTCTTTTTTGTTTGTCACAAATTAAGTTGCTGCTGTATTCATTAGTTAGCGCAGTTATAACTCCCTTTTTCTACAGTACAGTATTTGTGCATTGATATCATATCCCCCCCTCAATCGTCTCTTCTCCAGAGAGAATAAGTTCAGCGCTTGTAGTCTTTCCTCATAGCTGATGTCCTCCATTCCCCTAATTATTTTTGTTGCCCTTCTCTGGACTCTCTCCAGTTCCAGCACATCCTTCCTGAGGACCGGTGCCCAGAACTGGACAGCATACTCCAGATGTGGCCGGACCAGAGTCTTGTAGAAAGGGAGAATAATCTCTTTATTTCTGGAGTGAATCCCCTTTTTTATGCATACCAGTATTCTGTTGGCTTTGCTTGCAGCGGCTTGGCATTGCATGCCACTGCCAAGCCTGTTGTCTACCAGTGCCCCCAGGTCCTTTTCCATCCTAGACTCACCCAGAGGTTTCCCCCCCCCCCCCAGTGAGTAGCTTGCTTTCTGGTTTCTGGCACCCAAGTGCATTACTTTACATTTTTCAACATTAAAACTCATCTGCCACGTTGTTGCCCACCCCATTATTTTGTTCAGGTCCGCTTGTAAGGTTTCCACATCCTGCCCAGAAGATATTGGCATGCTTAGTTTAGTATCATCTGCAAATACCGAGATTTTACTCGATATTCCCTCCTCTAGATTATTTATGAATAAATTAAACAGGATTGGTCCCAGGACAGAACCCTGGGGGACCCCACTTTCCACACCCGCCCAATCCGAGTACTCCCCATTAATCACCACCATTTGCACTCTCCCCTGGAGCCAGTTCTCTATCCAGGTACTCACCTCATGGTATGTCTGTTGTTGTCCTTGTTACCATTTTAATATAATTTTATCGTGCCTGGATCCTCGATCTAATTTTTGGTGTGATGTATTTCAAATAAAATATTAATATACATGTTTTGAATATCCCGTGAGTGCTTGACCATTATTTTCTACTTGTTGTGGATTGGGTGGTTTAGAGTAATCAAACCAGTTTCTTTTTTCATGCTTGACTGTAGGCAAGACACACTTGTCTTTGTACTCTTCACCTGGTTGCCACCACACACACTTGACACCATCTGAACCAAATAGGTTTATCATGGTCTCATCAGACCACAGGTCATGGTTCCAGTAATCCATGTCCTTCCTAATGGGCCATACACACTATAAGATTTTGTGAAGACTTTTCACTTCAGACTTACCAAAACCATATAATATGAGGTCAAACCTAAACACTTTCAATTTGTATGCAATCTGGCAGGCCCTTGCACTACATAGAAAAGGTAAATCTGAAGGAAAAAGTCTTCAGAAAATCTTATAGTGTGTATGGCCCTTTAGTCTGCTTGTCTGTTGCTGCAAACTGTTTGTTGGCTTTCTTGTGTATCATCTTTAGAAGAGGCTTCCTTGTGGGACGACAGCCATGCAGACCAATTTGATGCAGTGTGTGGTGTGCGGCGTATGCTCTGAACACTGAAAGGCTAACCCCCACCCCTTCAACCTCTGCAGCAATCCTAGCAGGACTCATACATCTATTTCCCAAAGACAAACTCTGGATAAGACGCTAAGCACATGCACTCCACTTCTTTGGTCGACCATGGTGAGGCCTGTTCTGAGTGGAACCTGTCCTGTTAAACCGCTGTATGGTCTTGGTCACCGTGCTGCAGCTCAGTTTCAGGGTCTTGGCAATCTTCTTATAGCCTAGGCCATCTTTATGTAGAGCAACATTTTTTTTTCAGATCCTCAGAGAGTTTTTTGCCATGAGGTGCCATGTTGAACTTCCAGTGACCAGTATGAGAGATTGAGAGCGATTACACCAAATTTAACACACCTGCTCCCCATTGACACCTGAGACCTTGTAACACTAACGAGTCCCATGACACCGGGGAGGGAAAATGGCTAATTGGACCCAATTTGGGGTTTTGACTTAGAGATGTACTCACTTTTGTTGCCAGCGGTTTAGACATTATTGGCTGTGTGTTGAGTTATTTTGAGGGGACAGCAAATTTACACTGTTATACAAGCTGTGCAAAACAGACAAATGAAGTCTCCTGCGCTCAAGTCCTGTGTTAAAATGATGGCTGTATTGCTGGCATCTAGGCTCTTGCTGCCCTCTCAGGACGATGGGTATCCACATAAACTAAAAACAATGAGAAGAACGCACCGACCTAGTGCGATATCACAAGACATTTTTGGAAGATTAAAAAACGTGCCATACTCACAAACATATGCTAAAAAGGATTCCTTTTGCAATCCGGAGACCTCCAGATTCCCGACCGAGTCGATGTGACGTCGGTTGAGACTGGAAGTGGCTCAGCTATTGGTGGAACACACGCACATCGGGACTTCCTGGTTTCCCATGTGAGTGTGCGTTTCAAGGAGGCCTCGGTGCAGCCTGGGGTAGCCGCTTGAATCTCTGCTACTCCCCATAGATGGGGTTCTCTGCCAAGGCCCCCAGGTCGTATATGGGATCCATCTGAAGGCCCCCGGATAAGTCCCCACAAACTTATACCCACTCCCAGAATCCTCTGTGGCAGAATCTGCCTTCTGGGGTAGCTACAAGCCTGAATGTGTCCCTGATTGGGTTTCCTCCACTGCCCTATGAGAACCCTCTCACAGAGCCAGTGTGGAGCCTCCCCTCTCAGCAGACACACCTGGAAGCCATGACACCCTACCTGACAAAAATAAATCATGGCTCTGCTGTTAGGCAGACAAAGCCCACTATATTTTACCTAGCACCTACCTGTAAGGTGCTACACAATAAATATATGAACTTGGTTATTTTACTTGAAATAGTTATATCAATAGAACTTATTGATAACAACTTGGTCTTTGGTCATGGTCTTTGGTGGGAAGCAGAGTCCCAGGAGGGAGAGAACGGCTGTCTCTCCTCCTGTTAGAGGAAGCAGATGTCTCTGGGTGCTGCCTGAGAATCCAGAGGGTGCTGAGTTGAGCTGAAGGGGATCCGGAGTGCCGAGAACCAGCGGAGAGAGAGAGGGGTCCAGTCTCAGGAAAGCCTACAAAGGTTGTGAGTACTGCGGATTGCCCCTGGGGGTCTGCCTAGTGTCAGAGGGGACCACTCCAGAGAAGGTTCTAGTATCCAAGTGTCAGCTAGCTGTAAAGGGGGTGCCTGGTCAGAGGACCCTGAAGTTAGAGGGGGGTACCTAGTCGGAGGACCCTGAAGGTTTAAAGGGGGCACCTGCAGTTTGGGCCCTGAAGAGTCAGTGTACAGTGTGGAGTGTACCAGTTAAGAGTTGCAGCAGCACAGGAATTTACAAGGAGCTACCTCAAGCCAGCGCAGGGCTGGAGGGAGCTATTCAGTGACTTTTGAGCAAAGCAGTGTCAGGAGTCAAATATTCTACAGTCCAGGATCTTCTGAATTAAAGTTTTTTAAAATTAAAATTTATTTTAGAATGCATAGGCAAGACAGAACTAAATGCCTTGTCCACAGGGGATTTTTTTTTACTGGGCAGTAGTATGTCAAAAATAAAATAAAGTGAACAGTATACTAATCTTCTTAGGGGGGGGGGGGCTAAAAGGAGCCAAAAAATCCCCCAATAAACCTTAGCAAATGTACATTGGAATTTTAGTTAGATATGTGGTAAAAAAAAGAGACAAGCAGATAATTTTCTGTTTTAGGAAGGCTTAATGTGCTTTGCACTAGAAAAAAAGAAAGCCTTTATGTAATAGAACAAATGTTTATGTTTTCCAAAAAATACTTGTGTTCTAAACATGTAAGAGTCGGTTCACACTGGGGCGGCACGACTCTGTACTACTTCGGGGACGACTTGTGCATTCCCATGCACCACGACTTCGGAGCGACTTGCATGGACTTCACATAATGGAAGTCTATGCAAGTCGCTCCGAGGTCGCCCCGAAGTAGTACAGGACCCTTTTTCTAAGTCGGAGCAACTTGTGTCGCTCCTATTAGAACGGGTCCTGTAGCGGTCAATGGACTGTGTGAACGCTAGTGTGAATCGAGGCTTAATATTCCCTCCTGACTTACCTGATTAATATCTGGGGAATAGATGCCGTAAATAAGTATGCAGCTAATGAAGTCTGAAAGTTCTGAACTTTCCTCCTAAAAGCTTGTTCCAAAAGAGAAATTTGCATGTAGAACATATAGGAGCACCACAGATCTAGCGTGAGACCAGTAAATCTTTAATGCTCATGACAAGAGATCAGATGAAAAATCTGACGTGATGCAGGGGCTTAAACTACCCCATCATCAGGGTTTTTGATACTGGCAGTAATTGCAGAGAATATTGGTCAACAAACTGCAAAATAAAAGCGTGCTGCTTTAGGTCACCAGTCAACCCTGACCAACGACCAGAATCAGTACTACCATATCTTTTTATTTTAAAGTTTGTTGTACAGTATTCTCTTCAATTACTTTGATGCTTTCATCTTTATACACTCTTTAGACTACTCTGGGGACCCCAGGGATACCCCCGTTGACAGAAAGCTGCCATTAAAATTTGAATTTCAAGTCTTTTCTACCTTGAATTCAGCACATTTATTTCGATCCGGAATCTAAGTAATGATTTCAGAATTTTAAACCAAAAGGTTGCATGAGTTCAATTTACGCCTAGTACATTTTACAAAAACAGCCAGTTATGAGCAGCATAATGTTGTACTCTGACTAGCCATAGACCTCCTAAATCTTAAAGTCCAAACAGACATGTGACCCACAGGTAAGTAAATAGAACAATCTTACCGTTGGACGTAGGCCTGTTTCTTGTACATTTGCTGTCTGTGGTGCATCTGTACTTCTCATCACTCTAGGATGGAAACAGAGAAGGAAAATATTAGGTTGAGCCTTCTAGAAATGAAAGGAAACCTGTGAAATATGGGAGATGAACTAAAGGTGCAAGCTAATGGACTGTGTTCCTCATCCTAACTTGACTATGTAGCGTGCAACTTACCCAGAACAACAAAGTAATAAAGTCTTAATGAGCGGATTGGTTCAAGTTAGATTAACTATGATATTTGCAGCAGATTACTTATTAACTACTGGTTGGACTGACCCCCTTGGTGAACCTGTTTGTAAGTGTAGCCGTCTAAATTTACTTTTCCTAGGTAGCAGTTTACTGGGGGCAATTACTACTTTCTCATTGTGGCTTTTCGCCATGTTTTAGATTTGCTGCAGTACCCTAAAATTGTTTCTATTTTAATTTTTATTTTTTAATTTTTATTTTTATATTTATATTTATTGTTATTTATATATTTTTTCATGTATATTTTTTCTGCTCCTTCTTTGTATATATAAATGTCATTACACAATATCATTTACTTTTTGTTCTATATAAGAATGTGGTTTTGTGAACTGACCATTTATTTGAGATAATGCAGCTTATTAGATGTTTTAACTGCCTGGCCTTTTTAATATTTCACTAACCAAAGTTTTAATGATTTGGCTTTTAATCATATACATCTTTTATGCTAGTCGTGTGATGTTTTGTATGGATTGTATATTTTTTTTATTTGGCATCTAGCTCTTGCTGGATTTCATTGAACTTTGAAATTACATTTCGCTTCTGATTTTGCTTCCGGGTTCGGCATTGAGCTGGTTCCAATTGTCTATACCTTTGGAACGCATATAGTGGTGTTGAATCACTTCCGGGCTCGGTAGTAATCGGTTGTGATTGGTTTGGCTCGCTCTGGGTTAAGAAGGGTGTTCTGGTCCTGTTAATATAAAAAAAACGTAGTACACCTGCAGAGCCACGCCCCCTGATGACGTCTAAATGACGAAACGCATTGGGAGGAGCTAGCTCTGCGTACATGTCATCACGTCTGGAGGTCGGCCATCTTTTTGGATAGAAGCAAGTTGTATTTTGTTTAGCATACAGGCGTGTGTTACACCAGTACATGGTGAGTGAAATTTTACTTAATAAATAAAAAATTGAGAATCTACTATACTATGAGTCTTTCTCTTCAACTCTTTACATGATGCGTATGAATCTTATCCTGGATATCTCCTAGGAATCTGGATATAAAATCAAACGGAAGTCTAAGGCTGAGTGATCCTTCTAAATCACCCACTGCATAGTCTGACTGTTGTGAGAGCAATAGTCCGCCCATTGTGGTAAGATTCAGTGTGTTTGGTGGCGGTGGAGGATCATATTCACAAACTTTTGGCTTGAACACCCAGGTGGAAGATCTGCTGAGAGGCTGAGCCAGCCCTCCCATCTCTTACACAGCCCAGTGCTCCAGTAAGCACTGGAGGGAAGAGCAGAGAGCTGCTGTCTGAGAATCTCAGCTCTCTGCTCAGAGCAATCAGCTGTGTTCGATCGTTCAGCTCTCCCTGTAGAGCCGACGGGGGGCAGATGCAGCATCGAAACGGACCAGGGAATGGAATGCAGAAGGATTTCCTCACCACTAACAGCAACTGAAGTTGGTAAGTGTAAGCCCTAGAGCTTACACTTATAAAAAAAAACAAAAAAGTTTCAGTGTCATGTAGGTTTTTTTACCTTTAGAAGTAGTGGAAGGAAAACACTCACCTCTGGACAGTGATCTTGCACTTGATCTGGAGTTGTTATAAGTTTTGTTAGAATGACAAACACAGAAGAACCCTGAAACAAAAAAAAATATAAACATACAGTAGAACTAGAGCATTAAAGACTATGCTTGTACTTTTGTTCTGTAGCATACCTGATGTGCATTTATCATTTATAGGAAAGCAGTATACCCAAAACCAAAAATGTATTATATTGCATCTCACCAATCATTTGGCTGTGGTGGCTGCATTAGTTTTCTTTTCTTTGGCTTTTGCTTCTGTTTGTTTCTACCTGGTGATCTGGCCAGTAACACACCTCCTGTAATAATTAACCACTTGCCTACAGTGCACTTTCACCCCCTTCCTGCCCAGGCCAATTTTCAGCTTTCGGCACTCTCACACTTTGAATGACAATTGTGCGATCATGCTACACTGTACCCATATGAGATTTTTATCATGTTTTTCACACAAATAGAGCTTTCTTTCGGTGGTATTTAATCACCGCTGGGTTTTTTATTACTTACAAAAAAACAAAGAAAAAAGACAGAAAATTTTAAAAAAAAAAAGTTTTTCTTATTTTCTTTGAGTAAATTTTGAAAATAAATAATTTTTCTCCTTCACTGATGTGCGCTGATGAGGCGGTGCTGATGGGCACTGATAGGCTGCACTGATGGGCACTGATGAGGTGGCACTTATGGGCACTGATGAGGTGGCACTGATTAGGAGGTAATAATATGCCACACTGATGGTGATGGGCACTGATAGGTGGCACTGATCAGCACTGACAGGTGGCACTGATCAGCACTGACGGTGGCACTGATGGGCACTGACGGGTGGCACTGATGAGCACTGAGGGGCAGCACCATCAGTGCCCACAATCAGTGCCCATAGTGCTGCCAGTCAGTGCCTAGATGAGCAGGCACTGATTGGCTGCACTATGGGCACTGATTTTGTGCACTGATGGTGGGCAATGATTGGCACTTGATTTCACATTTGTGTAATCAGGGCACTGATGATCAGTGCCCTGATTACATGTCTTTGTCTCCCCTATGAGTAGGAGCCCCTGATTGGCTCTCCTCGCCTCAAACTCTGACAGTGTGAGGTGAGGAGAGCCGAATAACGGCACTTCCTCATTTACTGTGATTGGACATGGGTAAAGAGTCATGTCATTGACTCTTTACTGAGATCGGGTCGCCGCTCTGCCCGCCCCTGGGGGCGCGCGCGAGAGAGGCAGTTCTGGTGGGCCGTCATGTGACGGCGCCCCAGAACAATAGATGCACCGCTCCGTTTCGCCGTCATTTGACGGTGGGCGGGTAGCATGTGGTTAAACACAACTCTGGAGGAATGAGAACAGGATGTACAGCAAACAGCAGCATTGTCACCCGGGGGGGAGGGTGGTGTTAAATATATAATCAGGTTTAGATACACTAACAAATTGAAGCCAAACTCCAGTTTACACTTTATAAACAGTTATAGCAAACAGTTTTTTTTCCTTTTGGAATAAAGGTTTTGCATAAATAAATAAAAGCTGATCATTTTATTTAACCCTGCCAGTGTTAAGTGGTTTGTCTCATCCATGTAAACTGATACATTCTGCTGGAGAGCTTGAGCTGGCCTTAAAAGGAAACAAATGCATCCATCACATCTAAGAATTAGTAAGCTGCAATATAATACATTTTTGCTTTTGGGTTTAGTCATGATTTAATCACTTTTAATTTTCTTTCTCCATCCTCTGCTTCTTCACCTTTCTGACCACTCCTATGTATAGAAATGTTATTTATTATCATTGTGATCTCCTACATGTGTACTATATTAACTGATGGAATAACTCTAACATGAGTGTAATTGCTGGTCCTGCACAGTGCAGCTCACAGCCTCAAGATTGAATCAGTATTTGAAGACTTCTAAAAGATGTTTAGTACCAGATTTGGTATTTAACCACTTAAGGACCGCCCACTGTAGTTATACTGCAGCAGGCAGCCCCTCCTGCGCAAACCGACATAGGTATACGTCGGTCGCGCGCCTGCAGCTAGGGGGTGAGCATGTGCCGCCGGCAGCACGCTCCCAACCCCACTCGGCAACCGGGGCTTCCGATGCATGGGGCAGGCGATTCCGATTGCCGCCTGACACCCGCGATCGTTCCCCGCTGAGAGAGAAGAACGGTCAGCTGTTGTAAACACAGCTGACCGTTCATCTCCCTGGAATGATCACCTGTGATCCTTCTATATAGGATCACAGGTCTCTATGATCATTCTATAAGCCCAGCCCCCATACAATTAGAATCACTCTCCTAGGCTCACATTTAACCCCTTGATCACCCACAGTGTAAACCCCTTCCCTGCCAGTGTCATTATTCCAGTAACAGTGCATATTTTTAGCACTGCTTCACAATAAGCGAATTTTGATTGGTTTGCGCAAAAGTTATTGCGTTTACTAACTACGGGAAAGATTTATGTAATTTTAATCGTTTTTTTTTTTCGTTTTTTTTTTTTTACTAGCAATGGCGGCGATCTGCGATTTTTTGCGGGACTGTACAATTGCGGCAGACAGATCTGACCCCTAACTGACATTTTTGACACTTTTGGGGGGACCAGTGACATTATTACAGTAATCAGTGCTATAAATATGCACTGTTACTGTAATAATGACACTGGCAGGGAAGGGGTTAACACCACAGGTGTACACAGCCTATTGCATTAGGTTGTGCACCCCAAAGCTCAAACACACATGCATGCATGTGTCTTCATATATATGACACCAGCACACTGACCACACTGCTGGCGCAGTGAAAGAGCAGTGCCTAAGCACTTATAGGAGGGGGATCTTTCCCCTTCTCCCTGCGTGCAGACAGTGACAATAGCAATAGGCACAAGGTGATTAGGGTGTGCCCAGGCACACTCGGCACACCCTGTGCGCACACCTATGGTTAACACTGTTGGTGATCAAGGGGTTAAATGTACGCCTCACTGACGTGTGGGGGGGGTTTGTGACACAGACAGAGATCACAGGTTCGCTGGATCCTGTGATCTCTCCTTGTCTGTCACAGAGAAGATCCGCCTGCTTTGTTTACTCAGCGGATGTTCTCACATTTTCCCCGACAATCGGGGAAGAGAGGTGGCAATAGTGAAATAAAAGCCTGAGCAAAGCAGTCAGAGAATTAGTAACCTAAACATTTGCAACCAACAACCCTGCTTGCCAAAGGACAACTATCAGTATGGTAAAGCCTCGTACACACGCAGCGATTATCGGCCGACCGATCGTCCGACTTTTGTCCAGAGTTGTGTTTTGTTGGTTGGAATGTGCCTAGACTGCACACGAATTTTCTCGGCCAACAAAAACCAACTTCAGAAGTGACCGCTCTTACAGTGAAGAACCTCTTACGCACTTTAAGCTTAAACCGCCTTTCCTCAAGTTTTAGTGAGTGGCCACGTGTCTTATTGTATCTCCTTTCTCTGAATAGTTTGTTCCTTATGCTCGGGTCACCAGTACAGTATTTGTACATTGATATCATATCCCCCCTCAATCGTCTTTTCTCCAGAGAGAATAGGTTCAGTGCTTGTAGTCTTTCCTCATAGCTGATGTCCTCCATTCCCCTAATTATTTTTGTTGCCCTTCTCTGGACTCTTTCCAGTTCCAGCACATCCTTCCTGAGGACCGGTGCCCAGAACTGGACAGCATACTCCAGATGTGGCCGGACCAGAGTCTTGTAGAGTGGGAGAATAATCTCTTTATTTCTGGAGTAAATCCCCTTTTTTATACATCCCAGTATTCTGTTGGCTTTGCTTGCGGCTGCTTGGCATTGCATGCCACTGCCAAGCCTGTTGTCTACCAGTACCCCCAAGTCTTTTTCCATCCTAGACTCCCCCAGAGGTCCCCCCCCCCTAGTGAGTAGCTTGCTTTCTGGTTTCTGGCCCCCAAGTGCATTACTTTACATTTTTCTACATTAAATCTCATCTGCCATGTAGTTGCCCACCCTGTTATTTTGTTCAGGTCTGCTTGCAAGATTTCCACATCCTGCATAGAAGATATTGGCATGCTTAATTTAGTATCATCTGCAAATACCGAGATTATACTAGATATCCCCTCCTCTAGATCATTTATGAATAAATTAAACAGGATTGGTCCCAGGACAGAACCCTGGGGGACCCCACTTTCCACACCCGCCCAATCCGAGTACTCCCCATTAATCACCACCCTCTGTACTCTCCCCTGGATGCGTGTGTACAGGGCATAAGTCTAATTTCAAACTAGCATAATAATTTTTGTGACTACTAGAGCAAGGAATAAATTTAAAAAGTATTGGTCTTTCTAATGCCTCGCACACACGCATCGATTATTGGCCGGGAATTTTCGGCCAACGTCCAAACGGCCGATTTTCGACTTGTTAGTATGATGCTTTGGACAACCGACTCCGACTTTTCAGCCGAATAAAATCTGGTGTGCAGGCTATAAAATTTTTGTTGGCCGTCAACACAACGGCCGATTTTCCGTCAGTCAGTACAGATTTCGGCAGACAAAAATCTAAAGAGCAAGATTGGACATGCTCAGAGAAGAAAAAACACACGGAAAGTAAACCAGCACATGACATCACTTCTGAAATAGATTTTTGTTGGCCAAGAAAATTCGTGTGCAGTCTAGGCACATTCCAACCAAAAAGTCGGACGATCGGTCAGCCGATAATCGTTGCGTGTGTACGAGGCTTAAATCTCTTTCATTGTATGCAGTTTTAGTGCTTCTATGTACCTGTGGTGGGATGACATAGTCTGCAACATCCATCACTCTTTTACTGTAGCGCCCAACACCTTTAACTTTGGTCATAACAGAAGACTCGATTGAGGAGTCCCGGATCTGATAAGCTTTCTCATGGAGAAAAACCCAGCTGTAAAAAAAGAAAAGGAAAAAAGATATGAACAAATCAAAATCCATTGCTGGATCATGAAACAGACCAGATACTCTCAGCTGTAGGCATTGGCTATGTTCTGGATCACCTAAAAGCTCAAGGATGCTTAGAGCAACCAATTGGTGGGCCATTAAATTACAGAACTACCACGTATAAATAGCTTTTACCCATAAGCCCCGTCCTTTTTGGTAAAGACCTATGTCACAATAAAATCCCTATTGAATCAGTTGTGTTTTTATTTTTTATAGACTTCTCTAAAAGGTTGTGCCTGGCTGAATGCCTGGCTGGCACAATATTTCCCCATGAGGCTTGGGGAAAAATATTTTAACTAACAGACAGCATGGATTCAGAATACAGAAGTTGTCACATAAATCTGATTCTTTTTATGAGGAGATAAGGGGTGGCTGTGGACGTATTATATTTTAATTTTTTTCCAAAGCGTTTGACACAGCTCCCCAGACATGGGTAATGTATAAGGTAAAGTCAACAGGCTTGGAAAGATTTGTTTGTAAATGGATAGAAAACTGGCTAAAAGACCAAATTCAGAGAGCAATGGTTAAAGCGGAGTTCCGGCCTATTTTGCAACTTTAGTGATTCCTGGAGTACTCGCTATGCTGATCAACAATTGGGCATTTTACATTTTTTTGGGGGGTCCCTTACCTTATTTTCAGGGCATTTTTGATTGTACTTCCTCCTTCTCCCCCCTCTGTGGCCAAGGCCACCGACATCCCTTCTGCCTTTGCATTGCATCCTGGGAGCTGTTTGTCATCACTCCCAGGAGGCTGGAATCAGGAAGAACTCCCAGAACACTCCCTGGAATCAGGAAGAAGGACACAGCAGATTACACTGTGGCTTCAGATGCCCACATCCAAGATGGCCGTGCCAGACAGTGTTTTTAAAAGTAACATTTTGACTAAAATCCAATACTGTACACCTTGTAAGTATGAGAATAGCGGTTCTGTAAGGGGCAATGGATTAGTATTATAGGGGTATTTTTAGTTAAAAAGGTATTTGAGGCTGGAACTCCGATTTAATGATTCTTACTGTGAATGGTCTAAGGTGATTAGTGCTGTAATGGAAGGTACAGTGTTGGGACCCCTACTTTTTAATATATTTATAAATGATATAGGGTCTGGGATAAAAGGTACCATATCAGTGTTTGCAGATGGCACCAAGCTATGCAGTGGAATAACATCCTTACTGGATGTCTCCAACTTACAAGTCAACCTCAATGCACTTGTTTCATTGGGCAGCTGTGTGGCAAATTAGATTTATTGTTAATAAATGTAAAATTACTGTATGCACTTGGGGGCTAGAAACATGTATGCATCATACTGTGCATATGTAGCACTGCCCCCTTTAGGACTGTTGAATAGGGATGATCGAACGGTTCGGGTCGACCATCGTTTCGGCCCGAACATTGGGTGTTCGAGGTTCGGCCGAATTTAGTCCCCGCCGCCACCGATGATTTGATTGGGTTCAGAACCGATCAGTCATCAGGTCCAGGCCAATCATTTTTGGTCTGGACCTGTTGATCGGTCCTGCCCAATCAGATCATCCTCTAAGCCTGTGAAATGTAAACACAGGCTTGGAGGAGATGTGCCCTCCCCTCACAACGGTCTTTTTGGATCCAGCGTGAGAGGAGAGCACATCTTACTGTGAGTAATTGCACCAAGCACATCACACACAGCTAGATAGGCACATTTCACCCCCGATCGCCCCCCCCAATTAACCCCTACAGCACCTGACACAACACACACTATATACAGCATATAGCAGTTACCTATATACCTGTATAAGTGTGATTTGTGAACAGGTGTAGCACTTGCGACCCCCCCTTTTCCACTCAAATTACCCCCCACCCCCCCCCCCTAATAAAGATTTAACCCACTGATCTCCCTTGACCCCCCCCTGATCACCGCCGTTAACCCCTACACCCTCTGTCACATCAGCACTAATACAAACGCAATATACGGTGTTATTGTATATTTGTATTAGTGTCATTGTGATCAGAATTAGCGCAGGCGACTAAGTTTCTGTCCCAAGAAGGTTTAGGGTCCCCGCCACCCGCCCAATAAAGATTTAAGCCCCTGACCCCCCCCTGATCACCCCTACACCCCCTGCCATAACACACACCGTATACAGTATATAGCATTTTGCTATATACCCGTATAAGTGTGATTTGTGGTCAGGTCTAGCACTTGCGACCCCCCTTTTTCCACTTGAATTACCCGCCACCCCCCCTAATAAAGATTTAAGCCCCTGATCCCCCCTGATCCCCTCCTGATCACCGCTAGTTAACCCCTACACCCTCTGTCACATCAGCACTAATACAAACGTAATATACTGTGTTTTTGTATATTTGTATTAGTGTCATTGTGATCAGAATTAGCGCAGGCGACTAAGTTTCTGTCCCAAGGAGGTTTAGGGTCCCCGCCACCCGCCCAATAAAGATTTAATCCCCTGATCCCCTCCTGATCACCCCTACACCCCCTGCCACAACGCACACTGTATACAGTATATAGCATTTTCTATATACCCGTATAAGTGTGACTTACTTGTGACCAGGTTTAGCGCTTGCCACCGTTCCTTTTATCCTTAGGATACCCGCCAGTCCCTTCCAATAAAGATTTAAACCCCTGATCCCCCCCTGATCACATCCCGTTAACCCCTACACCCTCTGTCACATTAGCACTAATACACACATAATATACTGTTTTTACTGTATTTTGTATTGGTGTCATTGTGACTTGAGGTTGCGCTAGCTAGCTAGTTTCTTTCCCAAAGGAGGTTTAGGGTCCCCGCCACCCCCCCCCCCCCCAGATCCCCGGCGCATAGTTTAGAAGTAACCCCTTGATTGCCACACACGCACGCACGCACATACACATTTCTAGTATAGTGTTTGAACAGATCAATATCTGATCTGATCAGAACTATACTAGCGCCCCCATAGTTTAGGGTTCCCAAAACGCGGTGTTTGCACGATCAGTACTGATTCCGGCCAGCACCTGCGTTTAACCCTTTCACCCAGGCAAGTGTAGTAATCAATAGATTACTGTCACTTGCAAAAAAACACAAGACACAAAACTGCTGTGTTAGCAGAGTCAGGCCTGATCCCTGCTAGCATTAGCAGTTTTTCTTTGTAGCGCTTGAAATAATCTTCGACAACCAGGTGCTTTTATTACCTGTGAGTCGCATCACTGTACGGGTAAATTTAGTTACCAAAATGTCTAAACGTTCGTACAGGGATGAAGAGCTTGTCAGTTATATGCTGACCGAGTCATCTGATAGCGAAGGGGAAGCTACAATGACCGAATTAGTGTCAGTATATGAACCTGATGACGGCAGCGGCTCCCTGTCAGATAGCTCCGACGACAGATGGGTCCCTGTTAGACCCAGGCGTACCCGACCCCATTCTGAAGTTGTTGAGATGCAGGAATCACAGGGTGCTCGTATGGAGCAGAGTGTGGGTACTAGTGCCGCTCATCCTTCTGGCGACCTGGCAAGCGCCAGCGGCCTAGTACAACCTGGACCTAGTACAACCAGCACTGCAGTAAGACCTGGTGACGTGGCGAGTCCCCTAAGTGCAGTTGAAGCTGGTGCGGTGGCTAGCACAAGTAGTGGCCCGCAGCCACCGCGTATTCGAAGACAGGCCCGTAGAGCCCATAGTGCCCTCCCTGATGCGCTGGCATTTCCTAATTGGCAACCCACTGATACTACAGCGCCAGTACTTCCCCCATTCACCGCCCAACCTGGAATCCACGTGGAGACAGCTGGTTTTACGCCCCTGAACTTTTTTGAGCTGTTCTTCACGGAAGATCTTTACAGATCTATTGTGGATCAATCAAATTTATATGCACAACAGTTCATCGCCGCCAACCCAAATTCACACCTTGCCAGACAATTCGGCTGGAAACCTATAACGGTTTCCGAATTTAAGATCTTTGTGGGCCTTTCCCTCCACATGGGCATAACTAAACAGAGTGAATTGCGGCTATATTGGTCCACTAGCCCAGTTCACCATATGCGCATGTACTCTGCCTCTATGTCCAGGACGAGATACGAGCAAATTCTGCGATTTATGCATTTCAGCGACAATGAAATCTGTCGTCCTCGGGGAGACCCTGCATACGATCGGCTCCACAAAATTCGGCCCCTCATAGACCACTTCAATCAGCGGTTTGCAGCCTTGTTTACCCCCGAACAAGTTGTCTGCGTTGACGAGTCCCTGATTAAATTTACTGGCCGTCTTGCTATGAAACAGTACCTCCCTAGCAAGCGTGCCAAGTACGGGGTCAAACTGTATAAATTGTGTGACAGGGCCACAGGCTATACAGTTAGTTTCCGGGTCTATGAGGGAAAAGATAGCTGTGTGGAGCCCCCCAACTGCCCAGACTACATAGGGAGCAGCGGTAAGATCGTTTGGGACTTGGTGTCACCCTTATCCGGAAAGGGGTACCATTTGTACGTGGACAATTTTTATACAAGCGTGCCACTATTTAGTCACCTTCTCGATTTACAAATTGGCGCATGTGGCACCGTGCGACCTAATCGCCGGGGCTTCCCCCAACGGCTTGTAGATTCCCGTCTTAGTCGGGGGGCGAGAGCCTGCTTGAAAACGGACAAATTACTTGCGGTGAAGTGGAAGGATACACGGGATGTTTATGTTCTGTCCTCCCTTCACCCAGACACGACGATCCAAATTCCTACGGCAACTGGCGTTATGGAGAAACCCCTCTGTGTCCACGAATATAACCTTAATATGGGAGGGGTGGACCTTAACGACCAGCTTTTGGCGCCGTATTTAGTTGCCCGTAAAGCCAGACGCTGGTACAAAAAAGTGTCTGTTTACCTATACCAATTGGCTATGCTGAACGCCTTTGTCCTATACAGGGCGTCAGGACGAACTGGATCTTTCCGGGAATTCCAGGAAGAGATCATCCTTGCCTACCTGTACCCAGGAGGCATGCCTGCCCAACTTCCCCTTCCAGATGCAGTGAGCCGGCTGCATGAGAGGCATTTTTCACATGTCCTCCCGAGTACCCCTACCCAAAGATGGCCCCAAAGAAGATGTCGTGTCTGTAGCAAGCGCGGATTTAGGCGTGACACCCGTTATTATTGTCCCAAATGTCCTGACCAACCTGGTCTCTGCATCGGGGAATGTTTCGAGCGCTACCATACACTAGTGGATTATTAGCGTAGGGTACAGCACGACACAGTGTAGGGCACATAAACACAGGGTCTCGAAGGATGTTGGATGTCCATCGACATTTTGAGAGACCCAAGCTGGAAGAGAAGATCGCAGAAGATCGCAGTCCCTCCCAAATCAAGAAATAAAGGAACAGTTATAAAAAAAAATAAAAGGATCCAAAAACTGTTGTGGTGTTAGTAATTTTATATGTACTTCTACTCCTTCCTACTATACTTTTTTCAATGTCCTTTGTTTGTTTTTTCATTCTTTTGTGACCTGTTTCTCTTGCAGGTACTCGTCAGCTACCACGCATTGATTTTATATATTCTGACACAAACAGTGTTTGCGCTCAGCATATATGGATACCTTTGCTGATAGCAGCTGTGGTGATTTTCTGATTTCAGCACTGCAGTTAAAATCCTATTTTGGTATACGTGGATAGTGCCGTGTATACCCATCATTAAATTCAGTGGGTGGTTGTTTGGGCGGTTAATGATGAGTAATACTACGCATTATTCCTGTGCTGATTTCTGATAGGTTCTCTTTTTTTCCGTTCAGCCCACAGGCTGCATGAAAAAAAAAAAAACCTATATGCCAAACAAGGACCAGCAATGTACTGGTACGTTGCTGGACTTTGAGTGGTTATACCAGGATGATGCCTGCAGATTTAGGCATCATCTTGGTATCGTTTTTTACAGCCAGCGGTCGGCTTACATGTAAAAGCAATTCTAGCAGGTAATTGGCCGCTAGACTGCTTTTACATGCAGTGGGAGGGGCCTCCCCCCCCCACCGCCGCCTTCCGCAGCCTTCCGTGGTTTTTCTCTGGCTCTCCTGTCCCACCGGTTAACCCGAGAGTGCAGCCGGTGGTTCAATTATCTAACCATAGAGCTAATTGGAGATGAGAATGGCTCCAATCATCTCTATGGCCTAAGATGCCGGAGGCTACGAGCATTTTATGACTTCTGTTTCGCCAGAAATAAACAGGGCCATTGGGAAATTGGGAAAGTATTTTATCACACCAATTTTGGTGTGGTCAGATGCGTTAAGGTCAGAGGAGAGATCTAGAGTCTAAAAGACCCCAATTTTTTTAAAAAAGAGTACCTGTCACCACAGATTGCTATCATAGGTGATATTTAAATTCACTATGATAACAATAAAAATGATTTAAAAAAAAAAAAAAATTAAAGGAAAGGTGTCAAAATAACATAAAAAAGCAAAAGAAAAAAGAAAAAAATAAAATAAAAATTGAGCCCCCCCCCCCCTTACCCCCGGTGCTTGCGCGCAATGGCTCACGTAAGCGGTGGTCTAGTGTCATATGTAAACCACAATTGCAGCATGCATGTGAGGTATCGCCGCGATCGCCAGATCGAGTGCAGTAATTCTTGCAGTAGACCTCCTCTGTAAGTCTAAAGTGGTAACCTGTAGAGACTTTTAAAGGTTTTTAAAAATGTACATATGTTTTTGCCGCTGCGCAGGCATTCGCAATTTTTAAAGCATGTCATGTTAGGTGTCTATGAACTCGGCATAAGATCATCTTTTAAATTTTACCAAAAAAATTGGAATTATATAGTGTATTTGTGCAATAAATTAAAAAAATTTATTTTTTTCGCAAAAATTGCGTTTGGAAAGTCTGTGCGCAAATACCGTGTGACAAAAAAATTTGCAACATCCACCATTTTATTCTATAGGGCCTCTGCTTTAAAAAAATATATAATGTTTGGGGGTTCAAAGTAATTTTCTAGTAAAAAAAAAATATTTTTTCATGTAAACAAAAAGGCACAGAAAAGGCTTGGTTTTCAAGTGGTTAGAAGAGTGGGTGATGTGTGGATAAGATTGAGCATAAAATGCCGGGACAGTTCAAACACCCCCCAAATGACTCCTTTTTGAAAAGTAGACACCCAAAGCTTTTTTCTGAGAGGCATGGTGAGTCCATGGAGTATTTTATATTTTGCCACAAGTTTCGGGAAAATTATTATTTTTTTTTTTTTTGTTGTTTTTTTACAGAAAGTTGTCACTAAATGATATATTACTCATGCATGCCATGGGAATATGTGAAATGACACCCCAAAATACATTCTTTTGCTTCTCCTGAGTACAGGGATACCACATGTGTGAGACTTTTTGGGAGCCTAGCTGTGTACGCGCCCCCGAAAACCAATCCACATCTTCAGGTTTTCTAATGGCGTAAATTGCTGATTTTACCCCTGACTACCTGTCACAGTTTCAGAGGCCCTGAAATTTCAAGATGGCACAAAACCCCCCCAAATGACCCAATTTTGCAAAGTAGACACTCCAAGCTACTGGCTGAGAAGTATGGTGAGTCCATGGAATAGTTTATATTTTGCCACAAGTTTCGGGGAAAAATGTTTTTTTTATTTTTTTTTATTTTTTTACACAAAGTTGTCAGTAAATGATATATTGCTCACACAGGCCATGGGTATATGTGAAATGACACCCCAAAATACATTCTGCTGCTTCTCCTGAGTACAATGATACCCCATGTGTGAGACTTTTTGCCAGTCTAGCCGCGTACAGGACCCGGAAAACCAATGCGCACCTTTAGGCTTTCTAAGGGCGTAAATTGTTGATCTCACTCCTTACTACCTATCACACTTTTGATGTCCATAAAAAGCCAAGATGGCACAAAACCCCCCCAAATGACCCCATTTTGTAAAGTAGACACTCCAATCTATTTGCTGAGAGGCATGGTGAGTATTTTGCAGCTCTCATTTTTTTTTGGAAAATGAAGAAAAAACAGGAAAATGCATTTTTTTTCCTCTTTTTTCAATTTCCAAAACTTTGTGACAAAAAGTGAGATCTGCAAAACACTCAACATGCCTCTCTGCAAATAGCTCAGGGTGTCTACTTTCCGAAAAGGGGTCATTTGGGGGGGGGGGGTTGTGCTGTCTTGGCATTTCATGGCCTCCAAAACTGTGATAGGTAGTCAGGAGTGAAATCAACAATTTACGCCCTTGGAAAGCCTGAAGGCGATGATTGGTTTTCGGGGTCCTGTACTCGGCTAGACTGCAAAAAAGTCTCACACATGGGGTATGCCTATACTCAGGAGAAGCAGCAGAATGTATTTTGGGGTGTCAGTTCACATATACCCATGGCATGTGTGAGAAATATATCATTTACTGACAACTTTGTGTAAAAAAAATATATATATATATATATATATATATATATATATATATATATATATATTTCCCGGAACTTGTGGCAAAATATAAAATATTCCATGGACTCACCATGCCTCTCAGCAAATAGCTTGGGGTGTCTACTTTCCAAAATGGGGTCATTTGGGGGGGTTTTGTGCTATCTTGGAATTTTAGGGCCTCCGAAACTGTGATAGGTAGTCAGGAGTGAAATCAACAATTTACGCCCTTGGAAAGCCTGAAAGCGGGGACTGGTTTTCGGGGACCTGTACTCGGCTAGACTGCAAAAAAGTCTCACACATGGGGTATCCCTGTACTCAGGAGAAGCAGCAGAATGTATTTTGGGGTGTCATTTCACATATACCCATGGCATGTGTGAGCAATATTTCATTTACTGACAACTTTGTGAAAAAAAAAAATATATATATATATATATATTTCCTGGAACTTGTGGCAAAATATAAAATATTCCATGGACTCACCATGCCTCTCAGCAAATAGCTTGGGGTGTCTTCTTTCCAAAATGGGGTCATTTGGGGGGGGGTTTTGTGCTATCTTGGAATTTTAGGGCCTCCGAAACTGTGATAGGTAGTCAGGAGTGAAATCAACAATTTACGCCCTTGGAAAGCCTGAAAGCGGGGACTGGTTTTCGGGGACCTGTACTCGGCTAGACTGCAAAAAAGTCTCACACATGGGGTATCCCTGTACTCAGGAGAAGCAGCAGAATGTATTTTGGGGTGTCAATTCACATATACCCATGGCATGTGTGAGCAATATTTCATTTACTGACAACTTTGTGAAAAAAAAAAAAATATATATATATATATATATATATGTATTTCCCGGAACTTGTGGCAGAATATAAAATATTCCATGGACTCACCATGCCTCTCAGCAAATAGCTTGGGGTGTCTACTTTCCAAAATGGGGTCATTTGGGGGGGTTTGTGCTATCTTGGAATTTTAGGGCCTCCGAAACTGTGACAGGTAGTGCAGAGGTGACATGCACAATTTACGCCATTAGAAAACCTGGGAGTGTTGATTGGTTTTCGCGGTCCTGTACACAGCTAGGCTCCCAAAAAGTCTCACACATGGGGCATCCCCATACTCAGGAGAAGTGGCAGAATGTATTTTGGGGTGTCATTCCACATATACCCATGTCATGTGTGAGAATTTTATCTTTTAGTGACAACGTTGTGTAAAAAAAATAAATAAAAAAAAAATAGTAATATTCCCAAAACTTGTGGTAAAATATAAAATATTCCATGGACTCACCATGCCTCTCAGCAAACAGCTTGGGGTGTCTACTTTCCAAAATGGGGTCATTTGGGGGGGTTTTGTGGTATCTTGACATTTCAGGGCCTCCTAAACCGTTAGAGGTAGTGAGAAAATGCAATGAAAAATGTACGCCCTTTGAAATTCTGATGGTGGGGATTTGTTTTTGTGGTCCCGTACACAGCTAGGCTCCCAAAAAGTCCCACATATGTGGTATCCCTGTACTCAGGAGAAGCAGCAGAATATATTTTGGGGTGTAATTACACATATACCCATGGCATGTGTGAGCAATATATCATTTCAATGACAACTTTGTTTAAAAAAAATAAAAAATAAATAATTAGTCATTTTTCAAACACCTGTGACAAAAAAATGAAATATTCAATGAGCTCAACATGCCTCTCAGAACATTCCTTAGGATGTCTACTTTCCAAAAAGTGGTAGTTTGGGGGGGTTTTGTACTGCCCTGCCATTTTAGCACTTCATGAAATGAGATAGGCAGTCAAAAATTAAAGCTGCGTAAATTTCAGTATTTACACCATAGTTTGTAGACGCTATAACTTTTGCGCAAACCAATAAAAATACGCTCATTGAATTTTTTTTTGTCAAAGACATGTAGCTAAATATATTTTGGCCAAAAAAAAATACATAAATTGAGTATATAGGATATTTTTTAAAAGACAAAGTTGAAAATGTCATTTTTTTTGCAAAATTTTCGCTCTTTTTTTATTAATATCGCAAAAAATAAAAAGCGCAGAGGTGATCAAATACCACCAAAAGAAAGCTCTGTTTGTGGGAAAAAAAGGACCTAAATTTCGTTTGGGTACCACATTGCATGACCGCACAATTGTCAGTTAAAGTCACGCAGTGCCGAGTCGTAAAATACCCCCTGGTCGGAATGGGGGTAAAATCTTCCGGGGCTTAAGTGGTTAAAAGCCCGTGATTGGACCAGAACCATTAGCAAAAGCCAATTGAGGGGGCAGGAGAATGCTAGGAATGTGATTGGAGTGACTAGGGGGTCCCTAGACCAATCATTAGTGAATACGCCCCCCAGTATATAAGATCGCCCCCGCCATATTCCTAGCATTGTTATACTGGACATGGAAGAGAGTGGAAGCAGTTCTGTTAATTTTACTTTAAAAGTGTCATTTAGCTATTTATTAGTGTGAGGAAAGGGATATCTAGTGTAGTTAGAGTGCTCCTTTACATTTAAGTTAGCTTCAAAAATTTAGTTTCTGTAGGGAAAGTGTTAAAGCGGTTGTAAACCCTATAAAAAAAAAAAAATTAAAAAAAAAAACCTGCAAGACAAAGGCATAATGAGCTAGTATGCATTACCTTAAAACGAAGCCCCGACACGGACCCCCGGACATCGATGCGGGCGCTGCCATGATCCCTCGTCGTCTCTTCCGGGTTCGGCGGCTCCGGCGCGCTGATTGGCCAGAAGAGACGGCTCCAGCGCGCTGATTGGCCGGAGCCGCGATGACGCCACTCCCGCGCATGCGCGCGGGAGTGATTTTTCCGGCAAGCTCCCGGCAAGTTAATTGAAGGTCCCCCCGGACCTTCAGAGCGCATGCGCCGCTCGCGCGAGCGGCTGCATGCACTGTAAATATCTCCTAAACCGTGCCGGTTTAGGAGATATTATTTGTACCTACAGGTAAGCCTTATTATAGGCTTACCTGTAGGTAAAAGTGTCAAAAAGCGGGATACAACCGCTTTAAGTGTAAGGGGACCGTAGTGTAGTGTAGGGTTAACTGGCAGTGACTGCTATGGCAGGGTGACAAAACCCTTCCATAGCAGGGTGACCGCTATAGAGAAATGATCATTTCTCTGAATTGCTTCGGAACTGGAATATGGCTTCTCACAAGCCAAGCATTTTTTATGCTGCAGGGGCTGCCACTGCCAGTGCTTTTTTGAGGACATGTTTGATGTCAGACATGACATCTGAACATGTGTATAGGGGGTATATATACACATATATGTCTGTATCCCTAGACATATATAGGTGTGATAGTAGCAGAAATAAATGCTTGCGCTAATGAAATCATTTACAGTAATATATTTCTGCTACTATCACACCTATATATGGCTAGGTGTCTATATACATATAATTATGTGTGTATATACACCACTATACACAAGTTCAGATGTTTTGCCTGCCTCAAAAGAACCCCAAAAAATGCCAAAAAAAACGCTAGCGTCAAAAAAAAAAAAATTGCTGGCATTTGTTGGGGGTTTTTGGAGGCAGGCAAAACATCAGAACTTGTGCACAGTACCACTATACACAAGTTCAGATGTTTTTCCTGACTGCAAAGAACCCAAAAAAATGCCTTCTATTAAACCGGCAAGGTGTTACAGCAGCGAAGCCATACTCCTGTGCTGAAAGTTTTCTAATACAAACAATCTTTTTTTTTTTTTTATGGTTCTGGACATGCTACAGAGCTGAAACTTCACATGTACACTTTTTAGACCCCCAGATACTAAATCCAAAGTAAAAATCAAATCTTTTTTTTTTTTTTTTTTTTTAATTTTTCAATAATTGGCTTTTTTATCGAAAATGACAATTTTTAAGAACTTTTTTTGTGTGATTTTGTGTCTGGGGGGTCTAAAAGGTGGACCTGTGAAGTTTCAGCTCTGTAGCATGTCCAGAACCAGAAAAAAAAGATCATATAGGTGTTAAAGGAGGGTCCCACATCCCTGTTCTACTGAAAAATTATCTTTTTTTTTTTCATGGTTCTGGACATGCTACAGAGCTGAAACTTCACATGCACACCTTTTAGACCCCCCAGATACTAAATCCAAAGTCAAAATAAAAAAATCTCTCTTTTTTTTTTTCAATAATTGGCATTTTTTCAAAAATGACAATTGTTAAGAACTTTTTTTTGTGTGATTAATAGTTAATGGGGCATGACCCGGAACCCTAGGCACTTTTTAGGGGCATTTATTGGGTTTTAGGGCTTAAAAATTGTGTTTTTTGATTACCGAAGTTTGGGTCCCATTGATTTCAATGGGGTTCTGAAATCCGGGCCGAACTTTCGGGAAGTTCGGATGTTCTGGCCGAACCGAACTTTTCAAAAGTTCGATCATCCCTACTGCTGAATTCTTCACCTTTCGGATCTCCCTGGGTTACTGTTAGCAACTGCATGCAGAAACGTAACACTTTACTTTCCAGCTCAGTCAATGAACAGTCTAGGGGTTTTGTTTTATTTGTAAAAATAGGGATGGGAGAAGGGAAGAGTGGGATACTCCGGAACTTGAACTATTCACAATTCTGAGGACTTCTATCTGAAGATGCAGCCAGGCTGCTAATTTCAGCTTGTCACTAGATGAATTGTAGATACGGGGTCTCTGTACAAAAGACTTGGTTACACTCTATCTTCAGGGTACTCGCCTAGCACCGCCTTTCACTCCACCAGCTGACACCCGTCCTCTGACTACTCTACTCCGGGGTGGCCCCCTTCCTGGTCAGGCCCCTACACATTATCCTCTGTACTCACAATACTGTTTTTCCAGGAAGCAGCCGCCACTCTCCTTCCAGGACTCTGCTCACCAGCCAAAGACCCTAAGCACATGTGCTCCAGGCTTTTATACCACACCCCACAATGCACCGAGACAACAGTCTGTGCCAATCACTGGGGCTGTATCAAAGCCTGTGTACCCATTGGTCAGGTTTCCTCCACTGTTCAATATGCCTCCCAATTGGACCAGTGTGAAACACTCCCCTAGACAGAATAATTCACACACTGAGCACCATGAGCAGACCTAACTCACATATCCTCAAAGCAATATAGAGTTTGCCTGCTGCTGCTCTGATAGGCAGACAGAGCCAAAACTATACTCACTCTCTAGCACCTACCTAGGAGGATGCTACACTCACCCTCCCCCTCCCCCAAACAAGCCATGTCCTCACTGGCTCAGGGCAGCCGCCCTCTACAAAAATTATTTCCAAAAATTTTCATGGAGTTTCCCACAAACCTGGAAAAGGGGGAAAAGGGAAAATAATAAATGTACACTGCAATAGACACAATAAATTATGTAGAAAAATATAAATATGCTGTACAGTATTCACAAAAGGCATTTACACACAATAGGCACATTGAGGCAGGCTAAAAATACCATCCTGTCTGACTAACTAAATACAGTATATACATTGCATAAATTGATGGCGGGCCTAACCAGACCCAGAAATCCAGTGCATGCCTGCAAAAGAAAATGTAGTTTAGGCATATTATGGCTATCTGCAGGGCCGGCGCTCCCGCTAGGCGATCTAGGCGACCGCCTAGGGCACACTGCTGCCTAGGGGCGCAGTCACGGGTGCTGTTCTCCCTCCCGCCCCCACCACGGATGCTGGCACTCTCACGATGCGCCCCCTCATGGATGCTGGCCCCCTCGGGCTGCGCCCCCCCCCCTTCATGGATGCTGGCCCCCTCACGCTTCCCTCCTCTCTCAGCGCCCGTGATGTGCAGCTCTGCCCACCGCTACTTCCGGGTTTCGTCACATGGAGCCGTGGGCGGCAGGGAGGGAAGTGCTGGCGGTGAGATCTGGCTTCCCCCGGAGACCAGAGAACCGGAGGCTGAGCCAGGAGGAGGCGGTGCTGTGGCTGCTCGTGGGGAAGGTAAGTGCATGGAGACCTGTGTGTGCTGCTGCTGTGCCCTATGTTACCTGACATCCTGCTACCCCCTCTAACCTGACACCCCCTGACACCCTGCTACCCCCCCTCACCTGACTCACTGTCCCCCCACCTGTCACCCTGCTACCCCCCCTCACCTGACACCCTGCTACCCCCCCTCACCTGACTCACTGTCCCCCCCACCTGACACCCTGCTACCCCCCCTCCGCTGACACACTGTTCCCCCACCTGACACCCTGCTACCACCCTCACCAGAGTCACTGTCGCCACCTAACACCCTGCTACCCCCCTCACCTGACACCCTGCTACCCCCCTCACCTGACACCCTGCTACCCCCCCTCACCTGACTCACTGTCCCCCCCACCTGACACCCTGCTACCCCCCCCCTCACCTGACACACTGTCCCCTCCACCTGACACCCTGCTACCCCCCTCACCTGACTCACTGTCCCCCCCACCTGACACCCTGCTACCAACTCACCTGACTCACCGTCCCCCCACCTGACACTCTGCTACCCCCCTCATCTGACACCCTGCTACCCCCTCACCTGAAACACTGCTACCCCCCTCACCTGACACAATGCCCCCCACCTGACACTCTGCTACCCCCTCACCTGACACCCTGCTACCCCCCTCACCTGACACCCTGCCCCCCCTTACCTGAAACACTGCTACCCCCCTCACCTGACACCCTGCTACCCCCCCTCACCTGACACACTGCTACCCCCAACCTGACACCCTGCTACCCCCCTCACCTGACTGACTGCCCCCCCACCTGACACCCTGCTACCCCCCTCACCTGACTGACTGCCCCCCCACCTGACACCCTGCTACCCCCTCACCTGACTCACTGTCCCCCCCCACCTGACACTCTGCTACCCCCCTCACCTGACACTCTGCTACCCCCCTCACCTGAAACACTGCTACCCCCTCACCAGACACCCTGCCCCCCCCCTTACCTGACACACTGCTACCCCCCATCACCTGACACACTGCTATCCCCCTCACCTGACTGACTGCCCCCCCCACCTGACACCCTGCTACCCCCCTCACCTGACTCACTGCCCCCCCCCACATGACACCCTGCTGCCCCCTTCACCTGACTCACTGTCCCCCACCTGACACCCTGCTACCCCCCACACCTGACTCACTGTCCCCCCACCTGACACCCTGATACCCCCCCTCGCCTGACACCCTTCTACCCCCCCTCACCTGACACACTGTTCCCCACCTGACACCCTGCTACCCCCCCCTCACCTGACTCACTGTCCCCCCCACCTGACACCCTGCTACCCCCCCTCACCTGACACACTGTCCCCCCCACCTGACACCCTGCTACCCCCCTCACCTGACTCACTGTCCCCCCCACCTGACACCCTGCTACCCCCGTCACCTGACTCACTGTCCCCCACCTGACACCCTGCTACCCCCCTCACCTGACTCACTGTTGCCCCCCACCTGACACCCTGCTACCCCCCTCACCTGACTCACTTTCCCCCCCACCTGACACCCTGCAACCCCCCTCACCTGACTCACTGCCCCCCCACCTGACACCCTGCTACCCCCCTCACCTGACTCACTGTCCCCCCCACCTGACACCCTGCTACCCCCGTCACCTGACTCACTGCCCCCCCACCTGACATCCTGCTACCCCCCTCACCTGACACACTGTCCCCCCACCTGAATCCCTGCTACCCCCCTCCCCTGACACACTGACACCTCCCACCTGACACCCTGCTACCCCCCTCACCTGACTCACTGTCCCCCCACCTGACACCCTGCTACCCCCTCACCTGACTCACTGCCCCCCCCCACCTGACACTCTGCTACCCCCCTCATCTGACACCCTGCTACCCCCTTCACCTAAAACACTGCTACCCCCCTCACCTGACACAATGCCCCCCACCTGAAACACTGCTACCCCCCTCACCTGACACCCTGCTACCCCCCTCACCTGACACCCTGCCCCCCCCTTACCTGAAACACTGCTACCCCCCTCACCTGACACCCTGCTACCCCCCCTCACCAGACACACTGCTACCCCCAACCTGACACCCTGCTACCCCCCTCACCTGACTGACTGCCCCCCACCTGACACCCTGCTACCCCCCTCACCTGACTGACTGCCCCCCCCACCTGACACCCTGCTACCCCCCTCACCTGACTCACTGTCCCCCCCACCTGACACTCTGCTACCCCCCTCACCTGACACTCTGCTACCCCCCTCACCTGAAACACTGCTACCCCCTCACCTGACACCCTGCCCCCCCTTACCTGACACACTGCTACCCCCCTCACCTGACACACTGCTACCCCCTCAACTGACTGACTGCCCCCCACCTGACACCCTGCTACCCCCCTCACCTGACTCACTGCCCCCCCCCACATGACACCCTGCTACCCCCTTCACCTGACTCACTGTCCCCCACCTGACACCCTGCTACCCCCCTCACCTGACTCACTGTCCCCCCACCTGACACCCTGCTACACCTTCTCACCTGACACCCTGCTACCCCCCTCACCTGACTGACTGCCCCCCCACCTGACACCCTGCTACCCCCTCACCTGACTCACTGTCCCCCCCACCTGAAACCCTGCTACCCCCCTAACCTGACTCACTGTCCCCCCACCTGACACCCTGCTACCCCCCTCACCTGACACACTGTCCCCCCACCTAAAAGACTCCTACCCCCCTCACCTGACACACTGCTCCCCCCACCTGAAACACTGCTACCCCCCTCACCTGACACCCTGCCCCCCACCTGAAACACTGCTACCCCCCTCACCTGACACCCTGCTACCCCCCTCACCTGACACACTGTCCCCCCCACCTTAAACCCTGCTACCCCCCTCACCTGACACCCTGCTACCCCCCCCTCACCTGACACACTATCCCCCCCACCTGAAACACTGCTACCCCCCTCATTTGACACCCTGCTACCCCCCCTCACCTGACACACTGTCCCCCTTACCTGAAACACTGCTACCTTTATCACCCGACACCCTGTTACCCCCCCCTCACCTGACACTGTCCCCCCACCTTAAACACTGCTACCCCCTCATCTGACAACCTGCTACCTCCCCCCCACCCTGACACACTGTTTCCCCCCCCCCACCCTGACACACTGATCTCGCCCCCCCCCCCTCCCTGACACACTGTTCTCCCCCCACCCGGACACACTGCTCTCCCCCCTCACTGTCACTATGAGTGATGCAAGTATAGGGGGGAGTATGGAGAATGCATTGAGTGTGCTGGGAATATAGGAAAATAGGGACAATTTGAAGGTTTTTTTGTTTATTTATGGGGGAGCGGCGCAGGTAGCTGGTCTTGCCTAGGGCGCAGAATAGTCTAGCACCGGCCCTGGCTATCTGAGCCAGTGAGACTGTCCTCTGCTCAGAGGCGACCTTCTCACTGGACCATCTCTGTCTGCACATTAACGTAGAAGTAATTTCGAATCACACTTGACTCGACATTCGACTGTTACTCCTGGAACAGGTAACAATGGAACCCTAACAAGCTATCTATCTAGACTCTACGCACCCTTCTTGGTGACTGTATGATAGGCACAGTCCCTTCTTCAACACTAGGGCACTGTCTCTCCTCCTATCACAGTCAAACTCACAAGTTCAGAGAAAACATGCACAGTCCACCCAACTGGTGCTCACAGTGTCCTTTTGCCCTGTAGCCCCGAGGCAACATGTCTTCTTCTCATGACAAGCTATTTTGCTGGAGCTTGAGCAAGCTTGTCCTACTTGTGAGTGTCACAGGTCTCTTCTAAGGGCCTTTCACATCCTGGCATCCCCCTTTCTCCAAAGAGACCTCAAGCCACTACCTGCTCTCCTGAGGTAATAACTGGCACAAAGTTCCTCCAACTGGCCCACTGGCCCGACAGGCACTTCGCAAAGTGTCCTTTAAGAAAATTATCTTTGTGAAAGGATCCTCTTCTTCCATACATTCCTCCACGGCTGATGGCCCAAATTTCTTTGTAAAGTGTATCTCTAACTCTGAGGTAGTGAATGATCCTGGCCCGATAGCCCAAGTCTTGTTTTAACCACTTGCCCACTGCTCACATTGAGCGTACTGCGGCAAAGTGGCTCGTTCCCGTCCAGCGACGTAGACCTACGTCGCTGGACTCCTCCCCCTGTAGGCGGCGCTCGCGCGCTGCCGGAGGCGCGCTCCCGCTGTTTTCATTCACAGCGGGAGTCGGGCAAGGGGAGGAGCAGCGGCGATTGCCGCAGCTCTGCCCCGATGGTCGGGGAATCGAGTGAGGAGATCCGCCCGCCTGTGTAAACAGAGCGGGCGGATCTCCATAATGACAGGGACTGACAGATCGGAGTGTTCAGCATAGCTGGACATCCGATCTGTCCCTGTCTCACACAGTCACCTCCCCCCCCCCCCCCACACGTCAGTAAGCACCAGGCATACATTAACCCCTCCCTCTCCAATAAAATTAACCCCTTCACTGCCAGTGTCATTTTTACAGTAACAGTGCATATCTATAGCACTGATTACTGCAGTAATGTCACTGGTACCCCCAAAAGTGTCAAAAATGTCAGTCAAGGGTCCGATCTGTCCGCCGCAATGTCGCAGTCCCGCAAAAAAAATCGCAGATCACCGCCATTACGCGTTAAAAAAAAAAAACACCAAAAATGACAGAAATCTTTCCCTTTGTTAGTAAACGCAATAACTTTTGTGCAAACCAATCAAAATACGCTTATTGCGATTTTTTTTACTAAACATAGGTAGCAGAAAACAAATTGGCCAAAAATTTTAAAAAAATTTGATTTTTACATTTTTTTGGGGGGGAATTTCATATAAAAAAATGTTAAAAATATTGTTATTTTTTCAAAATAAACGCTCTTTTTTTGTTTATAGCGCAAAAAGTAAAAAGTGCACTGGTGATCAAATACCACCAAAAGAAAGCTCTGTTTGTGGGGGAAAAAAGGACATAAATTTCGTTTGGGTATGGCGTCGCACGACCGTGCAATTGTCAGTTAAAGTCGCACAGCGCCGAATCGCAAAAAGTGGCCTGGACGGAAGACAGCAAAATCCTCCGGTGGTAAAGTGGTTAAAGTATCTTCCAGCTTTGGAGTAGTTACTGATCCCGGCCTGTTGGCCCAAAGGATCTCCATAATACACTTAGCAAGAACAACTCTGGACAGTTACTGTATTATAGAACAAACTGCTAAAGTCCCTTTGAACAAGAGTCTCTTTGAAGTTAGAGGGTCAGCCCTCTTTGATGAATCTACTCAGTGGTAGTAGTTCTGCTGATTTTCCCATCCCTTTTGCAAGGATAGAAGGGGAAGGGGTAATGGGAATAGGGCTTTGGCCCTAGCAACAAACTTGAACTATGAACTGTAGCTTCAACTTTAACTTTGGGCACTCTAGCCCCTCTTCTTCTTTAAGCAAACTTAGGCTAGCCAGCCTTAACACACAGCTCTGCAAAGGGTAACATCCTGCATCCTTAGCAATAGTAGTCGGGATGTGGGATCCAAACAACTTTCCCTTGAGAGTCTTTCACACGGATGGACCACGCCTGGCCAGATCCATTTGGGCGACGGACCTCTACACGGTCAACGTAGATAGCCCTTCCCAAATTCTAATTGGTTTTAACAGATTGAAAGGTCTTCCATACTTCAGGCTTGGACTGGTTGCGGTATAAAGAAAGTCCCACACAGCCTCGTCACACCAAGCCACCCCCCTGGCCTCTATCTCCAACATCATCTCCCTAGGAGCATAAGGATAATCGTATCCATATTCTAAGGCCACCTTCCTCTGTATCAGCCATTGAAGTCTGGAGAACCCGGGGAGGGTTTGTCTGTTTCCTCTCCCAGGTGGGGAATACAGGTTCTCCTCTCTCTTGATGAGGATCGCATAGACCTCGTTTTGCTCCCGAGCCCAGGCGTAGGTATGAGGCGGGGATAGGTCTGGGACCTGGGTAGCGTAGGCCTCGCAGAACCCCAGATTCTTGGCACCTCATCAAGAATACTAAGACTGGCTGAACTGCTCCTGTCATCCATTACGCAGTCCCACTCTGTCACTTCCTCTGACCTCTAAACATCTATTCCCCTCCTCCAGGGATCCGTAGCGATGTTGGAAACTGGGAGACCCCACATCAATGGCCCCAGCTTCTTCTTCACTGCTCACACTCACAGTCTTCCCCACCGAAGGCCACTGACTCCCCTCTGCCCCTTTTGTAACGGTACTGGTGTCTGCTGCTGCAATCTTCAGTGCATCAGGTGGCCCTCACTACCTGCACACACATTGCTTCTGTAGCATGGGTCTCCCTCACTCTGCACACCGTAATACAAACAGGTGTCACTGGTCCCGGCCCCAGCAGCATCCTGAGTAGGGACTTGACTCGAACATCGATCATTCGTTCGTTCGTCGAATGACGAACAAATGTGCTTCTTCATGGGAAATTTGAGATCCCATAATGTACTGCGCACGCGTGGCGTGTGCAGCACTTTATGTGATTGGCCAAAGCATGCACCCTGACCTCATGCTTTGGACAATCAAATGATCTTTGCCATGATTGGACAAAAGGCAGACTGCCTTTAGCCAATCATGACTCAAGGGCTAAGTACACGCCCACACTACATAAAGGCTGCTCTTGCAGCCGCAGCGTGTAGTGTGATTGTGCGGGCGAAGAAACGTGGAGAGGAAAGTGTTTGAGGCAGGGAGAGAATAGTTTTTTTGCAGTTTGTCAGACAATGCAGTGAGACATTGATAGCAGGGAGGGAGAGGAACGTGTTTGAGGCAGGGAGAAAATCGTTTCTTTGCAGTTTGTCAGACAGTGCAGTGAGACATTGCTAGCAGTGTAGGAAGGAAGAGAGATTTGTGCTTTTTACAAGTTCAGAGATCAGATAGTGAAGTATAATCACTAGTGCATACCATACACCATATACCATTCATAGATCTACAGTATATATAGGGCTATCCATTACATCATATCAGGTGATTAAGTACTTTAGCGGTCACTTGCATATACCCTATACCCATCACATCTCTATCTATATATATATATATATAGGGCTATCGATTACATCATATCAGATGATTAAGTACTTTATCGGTAACTTGCGTATACCCTATACCCATCACATCTCTATCTATATATAGGGCTATTGATTACATCATATCAGATGATTAGGTACTTTATCGTCAGTTGCGTATACCCTATATCCATCTGATCTATATCTATATATAGGGCTATCAAATACATCATATCAGGTCATTGAGTATCTATCGGTCAGTTGCCTATACCCTATATTGATCTCTATCAACATCATGTTCGAAAGTCCGACAAGGAGAGGCAGATGCTCACAGGCCACGAAAAGAGGGCAAGCAGCCTCTGTGTTCACTGTGAAAAGTGGTGGTCACAATCGACATGGTGCATCCTCTGCAGGCGGGGCACGCCCGTCCTTTATTTCTGGTGCTGCCCATGTTATTCAGCTACAACATGTGGAAGAGTTGGTGGAGTGGATAAATAAGCCGTCCTCATCCCCCTCATCCTCTGACACCCACGCTCACAGTAGTTTGCCTTCCACCACAGATGCAAAAGTGGCCCGTTCCACAGGCTCCTTCTCCACAGCTACTACTTCTGTCGCCCCACCATCATGCATGGAGGAGTCACCTGAACTATTCGATCATAGTGTCAGTGACATGCTGCTGGAGGATGCACAGCAATTTTAAAGCTGTGATGTTGGTTTGAAGGTTGATGAAGGAAATAACATGAGCCTAGAGAGAGGGGCTGACAATGACGGACAAGAAACCAGCAGTCATGTTGCCAGAGCTGAAGCATACTGCCAAGTTTGATCCAGTGACGAGGAGGGAGGGGATGATGAGGTCACTGACTGTACTTGGGTGCCTGACAGGATAGAGGAGGAGGAGGAGGGGGAGGAGGAGGAGGAGGCACAACTCCAACGAGGCAGGATGTGCTCCAGGGGCCACCATAGGAGTAGCCATCCTATTGCGTCACAGCACAGAGCTCCACAGGTGCAGGGTGCTACAAACTCCCCGCGGACTCCCAAAAGTTCATTAGTGTGGGCTTTTTTCAGCACATGTGCATTAGACTGCAGCGTTGCTGTTTGCAACATCTGTCTGAAGCGGATCAAGCGTGGCCAGAACACCAGGGCACATGCTTGACAAGGCATATGACGACCTGCCATGCAGTCTGTTGGCAACAGCACCTGAAAGAGCCACCAGATCATAACAAGCATACATCACCTTGCTCCTCATCTGTGATCTCTAACCCTACTATACCTCATGCCTTCTCAAATACCAGCATTGGGAGAGATGATGGTATAGCAATGAGTGCCACAGAGACTTGCACCCAATCTGCTATCAGTACACCACCGCTTGATTTGAGCAGTAGGCAAATGTCGCTACCCCAGTTGCTGAACCGTAGAAAGAAATACTGTCCCAGCCATCCACATGCTCAGTGTCTTATAGCTAGCTAGCCCATATTGCTAGCATTACAATTGCTGCCTTTTCATCTGGTAGACTCTGATCCCTTTTGCAAATTTGTGGAATGTGCTGCACCACAGTGGCAGGTCCAAAAAAGGCATTTCTTTTCGCTTAAGGCCATTCCGGCTCTGTACTGTCATGTGGAAGGTAGTTTTTTGGCCTCGTTGGACAGAGCGGTCAGAAGGAAGGTGCACATTACTGCTGACTCTTGGTCCAGCAGACAAGGACAGGGAAGTTACATTTCATTCACAGCGCACTGGGTAACTCTGCTGGCAGCTGGGAAGGATGCAGGACAGGGTTCGGTGTTGCAGCTTGTTTTGCCACCACACCTCCAAAAAGCTGGTGCTGGTTCTGCCACATCTGGCTACTCCAACACCACCTCCTCCTCCTCCACCTCTTCCATGTCCTCATCTGCTCAATTGTCCTCTCCCTAAGCAGTTAAGGGGCTATGCAAGCAGTCAGGCTAAAAGATGCCATGCCGTGCTTCAGTTGGCCTGTCTAGGGGATAGGTGTCACTCCGGTGCAGAGATTCGGTCAGCTCTGCAGGGGCAGGCTCAGAGATGGTTGACGCCATAACAGCATAGGGTCTGACAGGTCTTCCTTGAAATCCTCAATCTGCACAAAAATGCAGGAAACCAACTTCAAGAAGATCCTTACTCGGTGGTACCACACCCCATCTCTTCTTCATAAGTATTTCCCAAGCACCTCCGCTCTGTGCTGGTGCTGTCAGGAGGAATGTGGGACATTGCTACATATCTCATGGTCCTGTACAAAGCTGGGGAGTTTCTTGAAAGAGGTCCTTAAGATTATCCAAAGAATAATTGACTACAAGGTCCCTGAGGATCCAGCTTTTTTTCTATTGCACGCTTTCACCATCCCTACCAAAATCTACAAGAAATCTATTCTTCCACACCTTCTGAATGCGGCCAAGGCTTGCATTCCCCTCATTTGGAAACAGACACAGCTTCCAAAACAGGGCTGTGGTTGAGGAAGGTCGGGGAGTTAGGCCGGATGGAGGATCTGGTTTTCACAGCCTGGCAGAAACGAGAGGTCTACACACACACACACCTGGACATTATGGAACATGTTTATTTATTCTTAAGAAGGGAAGTCTCTCATCGAGGTGACTTCCTCTGGTTGATTGTGTCCTTACATCTCAGAGCAGACTGACCAACTAATAGATTACCCTTCCACCCTACATCCCCTCTGCCAAATTATTAATATATATATATTTTTTTTTTCCATCTCTCTCCCCCTTGTTTTCTACTCCCTGTAAAAATTGGGCAGTTTTCTACTACATAGTTACATAGTTACATAGTAGGTGAGGTTGAATATAGACAAAAGTCCATCCAGTTCAACCTGTGTAGGTGTGTGTGGCTGTAATCATCTCACATAGCCCTGAATGTTCTGATCCTTGAGATGTACGTCTAAGAGTATTTTGAAAGCCACCATACTTCCCGCAGAAACCACCTCTTGTGGTAGAGAATTCCACAATCTTGAAGCCCTAACAGTAAAGAACCCCCCACGTTGCCTGAGGTTAAAATGCTTCTCCTCTAATCGCATTGTATGCCCTCGAGTCCTCATGCAATCCCTACAACTGAATAGCTGTTTTTCTATGCCGAGATCCCCATTGAGATATTTATAAATTGCTATCATGTCCCCCCTCAGGCGTCTTTTCTCCAGGGAAAATAAATCAAGCGATTGCAGACGCTCTTCATATTTAATGTCCTCCAATCCCCTAATCAGTTTAGTTGCCCTTCTCTGGACTCTCTCCAGCTCCAACACATCCCTCCTGAGGACTGGCGACCAGAACTGGACAGAATACTCCAGATGCGGTCGGACCAGAGTTTTATAAAGTGGAAGGATTATAGTCTTATCTCTGGAATACATCCCTTTCTTTATGCATGCTAATATTCTGCAGGCTTTGGTAGCTACCGCTTGACATTGCATGCTATTGCCTAATCTATCATCAACCAAGACTCCCAGATCTTTCTCCATTTTTGATTCCCCCAAGGGTTCCCCCCCTAACGTGTATTGTGCTTTTATGTTTTTAGACCCCAAGTGCAAAACGTTACACTTCTCCACATTAAACCTCATTTGCCATGTCATTGCCCACTCCGTTATTTTGTCCAGGTCATTCTGTAGAATATCTGCTTCATGCTGTGCAGTTATTGCCCTGCCCAATTTTGTGTCATCTGCAAAAACTGATATCGAACTACTGATCCCGTCCTCAATGCTGTTTATGAATAAATTGAACAAGGTTGATCCCAGGACTGAGCCTTGGGGGACCCGCTTACCACCTCAGACCAGTCTGAGTATGCGCTGTTTATTACCACTCTTTGGACACGCCCTTTTAGCCAGTTCCATATCCAAGAGCAAACCCTGCTGTCTATACCTGCAGACCTTATTTTATAAATTAAGCGCTTGTGGGGAACTGTATCAAACGCCTTAGCGAAATCCAGGTACACCACATCCACTGGTCTCCCCCTATCTAGCTCACAGCTCACCTCCTCGTAGATTGTTAAGAGATTGGTTTGACAAAAACGCTAATTTTTAAACCCGTGCTGATTACTGCTGATGATGTTGTTGTCTTTAGTAAACTCTACGATACAGTCCCTTATCATCCCCTCCAGAAGTTTACATACAATCGATGTCAAACTGACAGGCCTATAATTTCCCGGGATATGCCTCTGCCCCTTTTTGAATATCGGTATCACGTTAGCTTTCCTCCAATCCCCTGGTACATTTCCTGTCATAATACTGTCAGAAAAGATCAGGAACAGTGGTCTAGATATAACCTTACTGAGTTCCTTAAGTACTCTCGGATGTACGCCATTCAGGCCTGGTGATTTGTTTGTGTTAAGTTTATCCAGCCTTTCCCTAATTTCACCCTCTGTTAGCCATAGCGGCAAGACCTGTGTATTACTACTAACCATACAGTCATGGTCAGTGTACCCCTCCTTTTCCTGTGTAAAGACTGACGAGAAAAAAGCATTCAGCACGGTTGCTTTTTCAATGTCCTCTGTAACCATCCTCCCATCATCGTTAATTATGTGTGCAATATGCTCTGCCCTAGTTTTTTTGCTGTTGATATTGTAATGGATGTAATACTGGTTATATTAGTGAAATGCCTATTTCACCTTATGGTGCATACCTCATGTATATATGTAGATATGTTACTGCTGAGATTCACTACCTTACTCAAAATGCAATTAGATCACCCCTCCTTTCGGAGAAGCAAGATGGCAATTGAACATGGAGACTACACCCAAAATAGGACCTCGTCATGTCCTGGAAGAAAAGCCTAGACACATAGATACTCCAATCATCCAATCACCACCTTATACGTATTATATATGACTATTTCCTGGAAATAACTTTCCTCAGTCTTTATAAAGATAAAGAGGAAGTAATAAAATCAGAATGAACTATTTTGACGATTGTCAGAGTTTGGTCATTTCAGTGTGCGCACATTAATCTCACCAATTGGGAAGGCAGTAGATATATCTGAGGACTGTTCTGGTCCGAATCTAACACATTTTGGCACCCCAGATGGGACTTTGGGTTCTGAACCAAAGGTAGCTGATCGAGAGGAAACCGAGAGGAGTCAACACAGACGAGGGCAGAGACTGATCACCTCTGAATACGGTAAGACATACTTTGAACCTTACCTGTATACCGTCTCTGTGTTGATTACCTTTGTGTCCATATCAGCTGCCTGCGGTCAGCAAAGACAGGTAATATAACTTGCCCAAAGTCTATTAACAAGGAACCTGCATAATTTATATCTGCTGCCTATTTTTGTTATATGTGTGTTTGTGGTGGGGTGAGGAGACTGTCAGAAGGGAAATAATCACAGGCGAAATAATTGGCTGGTCTTGATGCAGTGGTTACAATTGATCACAGACTCCCCTCGTCAGTGCGGTAAAGCACGCTCATCAGTGCGGTAAAGCGCGAGGTAAGGAGGAGAGGGGAAATGCCAAGGAACACGCTCAGCGTGGAGACCCTGTGACGGGGGTTCATTCTGACAGTTTTGGTGCCCCTGTAATGTGTGTAATGTGTTCTGCTATTTAGAGAAATTAGCATTTCTTTTGCTGCGTGCAAGTGGGATTGAGAAATGGCAGCTAAAATGACGTATTGAATTTAAGCTAGACAGATCTTTAGTACTTGCTTCCTCTTTCTTGCACAAGAGTTTCGAATCCCCCCAACAGCAGCGATCAACCCCTCCACTCTACGTACTTTTAACTTCCTCTTTTTCCTGTGTAGTGTGACGTACAGTGGAACTAACAATGCCAGCATTAACACACATATCAAATTATTTCTGTAAAGTTCAATTGTTTTGCCATTTATTGATATTGAGCGTAGTAATAGTGGATAAGAACACTGTTTCATCATTAAAAACATTTGCCCGTAATTCCCTATGCGCAAGGGAGATTCGGTGCAAAAGTTCTGAGAATTGGCTACTTTTCAAGGGGAGGTTCAAGTGTAAATATCTTTTTCAAGTGTAAATATCTTTGTTCCTATGACAGTTCTAGAACGAATTTTTGGACGTTAAGGGTTACAGCAAGTAACGTGACCATTGAACCCTATTGGCAATGAGCCAAAAGTTTTTAAGTAGATTAACTTTTCATCTGATTGTAGCATTTAAATTATATTTTAAGGGCACCCTCCAGTGAAGAAGGGGAACCTCTGGTCAGAGTTTTGAAAATTTGGCACTTTGCCAAAAGAGGGAAATCAGTATCAATCAGGAGGAATTACAAAATCATTCACAAATTGATTGCCTGGATAGCTCAGCTGTGATGTCTTGTTCTGATTGTGTGTGTGGTCTTTTGTTTGCTATCACCAAAGAGGTTGGGGATTAGTGAAATTCAAGGAAGGTGGCTATGTGAAGGTGTGAAGGCTCAGTTGGGCCACAAGCCGCTGCTCCCCAGCACTCCTGAACTGCGTGTTGTGAGATTGAATGTACATTAACCGGTGAAATGAGGGTTTGGGTTACCCCTTGAGCAGATTGAGCAGAGAGCAGAAAGAGAGGGTTATCAACCCATTAGTTGCCAGTACTGCCCCTTCTGGCCGTTAGACGGGACAGCGGCAGAAGAACAGGAAACAGTGAGGGACCTTGGATTTGAGCCCAGAGGGGGGAGAGGAACAAGTCAGAGAAGAAAAGTGAAAAGTTATACCCCCATTACAGCCCTTCCCTACAAGTCATTGTTTTTCTCATAGGGACAGCATCTGACTTCCTCATGTGCAAAGCCCAACCTAGTACACTTCCTGTTGACGGCCATCTTGGTACACCAGGAAGGCCTAACAAAGGCCTATACCCTCCTCTGCCTATATTCAGTTCTCCTTGTTCTAAACCAGGATGGATGATTCCTACCACACTCCCATCCTCCCCGGATTACAGGTCCAATATATTAGTTATGGAGAAGCATCCAACTGGGACGACTAACCGCAGATGACAAGGGCACCCACTGATTTAACCCCTAATCCGAGACTCACAGTTCTGAGGACTTAATTTGCTCTTGCCCCAACTCCAAGCCCGGTTACCAGAAGGGGCACCGACGATATATGTATGTCGCTTTTACCCCGTCACAAGCAGCTACCTTAATGACAAGTCTGCCTGACAGAGAACAAAAAAAAAAAAACAGCCAATGCCTTCTACTACAGGATAGTGCGGATACAACAAACTTATTCAACTGCCAGGAAAGACTTGAACAGCCTATGTCAAACTAAAACAGAATCTACACTCGACCACCACCCCTATCCAGTACCAAGGAAAGGATAACCAGCTATAACTGTGGGAAACAAAGACACTTAAGAAGAGAACGCAGGGCCCCAAGAAGTCCCAGTTAAGACAAGGATCCCCGTGACGGACAACAACAACAACAACCACCATGCCCCAACTCCCACTAGGAAATTTTCAAATCCGTGTCACCCCTTATGACAGTGTGCTCAAATGGTACTAATATTAACAGTGTTTCTAAGCAACAATGAACAAATATTAACCGAAGTCCCAATAACCCCAGAGACAACATGCAATTTCTGGCAGAAATTTGGAGCGGCAATGAACGACACCTGCCCTTTGATCACCTGATATGTGATCACTTGCAGAAGTGGGGCCCACACAGAGAAGAGGTGAAGTTCTTTCTGTGTCATGAGGAATTCGCAGCAGAGGGCAATGATCAGACGGCCCGTAAAGCCCCAAACCAGAGAAATGGTCTAGTACTTTCCTTTCCACTGTAGATGTTTCCTGTATCTCGTTACTGAGCCACTCACACTGGGAACATACCCTAACTTGCTTGCCAGAGTTGTGGGGTCTTCTACATGCCCCTTAAATCTGCTAGGAGCTGGTGTGCAGTCCAGACTACAGGCCTAGATCATTTTCACCACTGAACGAGGAGTACAGCTACATACTCCTCTATCCTTAGAAGACTCATCTGCTTTGTGTTCTCTGCCTCTCGTGATGACACTTCATGAAGGGACAACTCCAGGTTCAATACCACAGGACCCGAAGACATCAGTCAGAGTCATAAGAGTACCACCTGTCAAGGTGCAACTGAAATTTGAGGCACTCCTACCCAGTAAACCACAATACCCTTTGAAGCCAGCTCAATTCGTAGCTATTTCAGCATAGGTCGAGACCCTTTGTCTAATGAAGCTCTGATACCCTGTACTTCTAAATGTAATGCCTCAAGGAGCCTAAAATTCCCCATCCTGATTTGCCAAGGCAATGACATCCATTTGAGACACATGGATCCAACTCCACCCAGAGGTTGTGTTCCTTCAGTATGTGGATGATCTCTTGCTTTGTGCGGACACCCAAGAAGAGGCATCATCAACTCGTTCTGAGAGCCCCTTTGCTACTTGGCCAAGCAAGATTGCAAAGCCACAAAACACAAGATCCAATGGTGCAAAGGCACAGTGGTCTCTCTTGGTCACTGCATCTCAGAAGGCACACGACATCTTACCCAAGAACAAGTCACCGCAATCAAGGCCATTCCAGTGCCAATGGGTCAGAGATCCCTCCATCCCATCCCTCCATCCTTGCTGGGACTGATCTCCTACTGCCGTTCCTGCATTCCCGATGCATCCCTACTGATGCGACCCCTGTATGATGCCCTGAAGACCGATCCTTCCCTACAATCAACAAAAGCCCTCACCAACTTTGAACTTCTGAAAGACATTCTGTCTGTGGTCCCCGCCCGCCACCTTTGGAACTATGAGAAGCCTTTCAAGCTATTTGTCTCGAGAGAGAGGGACATGCCACAAGAGTACTATTCTTGCCGCTTGGACCCCGTGGCTAGGAGTGGCCATTCCTGGTTAAACTGTTTTTGCTGTCCATACTCTGCTGGACAAAAAAAAAAAAAAAAAAAAAACTTCAAACCTCGTTTTAGCACACCCGCTTGTTCTGGCTTCGCAAGACAATGCTGTTTCCCAAAGTGTGCTCTACTCATCCTGGACAATGTGTCCCTCCAACATCTCAACCCGGCCACACTTCTGTCGTTTTTTCGAGGGGGGACAAGAAGGAGAATAAGGAGGAGGACGAGAAGGAGAAGGACAAGAAGGACAAGAAGGAGAAGGACAAGAAGAAGAAGGTGAAGAAGACCCCTACAAATACTCCAGATATGCAGACGAAGAAGGCAAGTGCCATACTGGTGGCTAGAGGGTTCCTAACAGCGGCCGGAATACCGTTGAAACATGGCCCAGCCATCAAGGATTTAATGGATGCACTATTCCTGCCTGAACAAGTGGCTGTCTTGAAGGTTAAAGCACATGGCAGACTGAATTCTCAAGAAGCCAGAGCCACTTGGTGGATATAGCGGCTAAGCAAGCAGCAACAAACCAACAAAAAATGGCTGAAGTGGCCGAAGAGGGGAGTGAATTTCCAGTGCAGATGCCTGTGGCAGTGCAGATGCCATCTGACAGGCTATACCTAGCTTCTATGCAAGGGGCGGCTCACACAGATGAAAGGAAAAACCTGTTTACCAAAATATATGTATTCTGCAGTTATCCAATGGGAGCATGGATCTGCACATCTCTCTAAGAACTTGATGAATTCATTGATCAGCAGATATTACTGAGCCCCAGGACCAGGAATAACCACCTTAACCAGAAATTACTGCGCCTCATGTGCAGTATGTGAAAAATGCAATCCGGTGAGGACAGAAGAGACACCGCAGAAACATTTGGTGAAACCCCTGTATCCATTCCAGAGGATACAAATTGATCATATACAGATGCCAAAAAACCCTAGTGATGGTAGACATGTCCTCCGGTTGGCCAAAAGCCTACAACGTTACAAACATGACAGCCTAGGCCACAGCCAAGAAATTATTCAGTGAGATATTATGTAGACTTGGGGTCCCAGAGGTGGTAGAGAGCGATCAGGGCCCAGCTTTCACAGCAACCCTTACAAAAGAGATTTGGGCAGCACTGGGAGTTTAGTTTGCTCTACACACCCCATACCACCCTCGAAGTGGGAAGGTAGAAAGGATGAATGAGACTCTAAAGAACGGGATGTTAAAAATGTCCCAGGAAACAGGGATGAGTTGACCAGACAGTTTGCCCATTGCCCTGTTCAGTGTCAGACACATCCCCCAGGGGGAAACATGCCCTGTCTCCTTATGAAATTTTGTTTGGTTCAGCCCCAAGACTCAGCTGTTACTTCCCACAGCAATTGCAGTTACAATCTGATGTGTTAACTAGTTATGATACACGTTTGTCTAAAGCAATAACTAATATCCGTTCGAGTATTTTCCTCCATTCCAGACCCAGAAACAGACCCGGGAACCCACAGAAGACAAGATTCTGCCGGCAGCACAATGATTGTGCTATATATCCTTTTCTTTAAAAGTCTGATAAAAGCTCAGCAGGTGATTATCACCATACCAGGTACGCAACAGGCTGCCACCACTAGGACAAATGGTATCATTACATTTTTGTACAATTCATCCAGCACACAAGCAGTTCCATTAACTTTTGATTTTTGTAGTATAATACTCCTGATAAATAAACTGGCCTAGTACCCACGCACACGAGGAAGCGAACAGCTGCCTCCGGAAGCTTTGACCCTCTTGTGTACATGAATAGGGGTCCCAAGGGGGGTCCCCGATGAATTCGGAGCCAGGGATCATGTGGTTTTGAGTCTCTTAAGTGGAAGAAGAACTCAGGTATTACAGAACCTTGGTCTCAGTATTGTAGCTGGATGAGTGGGTGGCAGAAGGTGCTCGCCCAGGTAGGTGTAACAGTACTAATAGAAGAAGAAGACCTCCTTATTATGGAAGAGGACAAACCCTTCATCCCTCTATAGTCACCCCTATTCATTATTTCACAGTTCTGTAGGGTTATAGGGATAGATAGCACCTGACTGCCCTCTCCAAGCTGTATCGAGGGGGGTAGTGAGCTAGTTACCGCTCTTCTCTATATATGGCCTCCAAAAAAGTTCCGGTGGAGTATGGGCCAGGTGAATAGGCGCTCTAGAAGTAATAGGGACAGATTGAAATAGACATTTCAAGGGGGGAAACTGTAATGGATGTAATACTGGTTATATTAGTGAAATGCCTATTTCACCTTATGGTGCATACCTCATGTATATATGTAGATATGTTACTGCTGAGATTCACTACCTTACTCAAAATGCAATTAGATCACCCCTCCTTTCGGAGAAGCAAGATGGCGATTGAACATGGAGACTACACCCAAAATAGGACCTCGTCATGTCCTGGAAGAAAAGCCTAGACACATAGATACTCCAATCATCCAATCACCACCTTATACGTATTATATATGACTATTTCCTGGAAATAACTTTCCTCAGTCTTTATAAAGATAAAGAGCAAGTAATAAAATCAGAATGAACTATTTTGACGATTGTCAGAGTTTGGTCATTTCAGTGTGCGCACATTAATCTCACCAATTGGGAAGGCAGTAGATATATCTGAGGACTGTTCTGGTCCGAATCTAACACAATATATTTAAATAATTTCTTTGGGTTTTTTTACTATCCTCTGCTATTTGTCTCTCAAAGTTGATTTTAGCCATTTTGATTTTGTGTTTACTTCTTATTTGCCTCCTTGTATTGCTCGAAAGCCGATAATGTGCCCTCTGATTTATATTTCTTGAAGGCCATTTTTTTTTTCCCTAATACGTTTTTTAACATTATGGTTTAGCCAGCCAGGTTTGGCTTTGTCTCTTCTAAATTTATTTCCCATAGGAATGCACTGCAAGATGCATTTGTTTAATATGTTCCTAAAGCATTCCCATTTTTCCTCCGTGGTCAGCGATCCCAGGGTTTGGTCCCAGTTTACCCTTTCCATCAATGAGCGCAATTTTGGAAAGTTTGCCCTTCTGAAGTTTAGGGTTCTTATGTTCCTCACTTGCCTTGTTATATTGTTATTTACACTAAATGTGATCATCCTGTGATCGCTAGAGCCCAGGTTGTCCTGGACTCCTACCTCCGAGATTAGGCCTGGGTCATTAGTGATCAATAGATCCAGGACTGCATTTTCTCTGGTAGGAGAATCCACCAACTGTGACATGTAGTTATCCTGTAAGGTTTCCTGTGAATATACGGGCCTTCTGTGAGTGTGCAGTCCCCTCTTCCCAGTCAATATCGGGATAATTGAAGTCCCCCAATATGATGACTGATCCCAGTTTTGCCACTTTACCCAATAGTGATAAAAATTCCAGCTCTACCCCCTCCCTTTGGTTGGGTGGCCTATAGCAAAGCCCCACAATTACTCACAATTACTAGATATAGAATTCACCCGGAAGTTGCCACATTTCGGGATTACCAGAATTACATTATAACATGCCACAATGTCTCAAGGTGATGTTTCCCTGTGCTCTCATTATCCGTTTCAGTTTACATTATGGCTAATATTTTTCAGGACTTCTGCATTTTTATGGTCGGCATTAGTTCCCTTTTTTGACTTTCCTGATACTAATCCGTTGTATTTGTAACTCATTGTAATTGGATCCTTTGTATGCTTCCTATTTTGTATATGTATATTTATTTAGAAGCTGCCTTTCCTAAATAAACAAATAAAAAAATCCCCTATTTTTATCACTGTCCTAGCCCTTGCAGTCCTTTCTATCTGTGCAAGGAGCTGAGTCTCCACCTCCTCATTAACACTTCTTTTCTCAGAGAATAGGTGCAGGATCTCGCCCTCGCCGCCCAACTCCGAGCCCCCAACCATGCCCAAACTCTGCCCTAACTATGCCCAAAACCAGCCACACCTTCCTTAGTGGAGAGATGTACAGCGGTGCCAAATAATTGTAATGTTAAGGCTTAGAACTGCACATCACACAAGGTGCATGATTCAGGAATGTGTAACACGCAAGGAGCATGACTAGCTGTGGACCGAAATGGCCACCTAACTCTACAGCTCGGTTCCTCTACAGACAACAACCGGCTCACTGCAACCCCATCTTCCTCTCTCAGTCACCAGAGGGGAGCTCACTACCTCTTCTACACCTGACAAGAACAGGAAGAAGGGAAACTCCTCAGTCCAGCGCTGCCTCCTTGATCCCTTCTCCACCATGCATACCAGCCAACATGGCCCTGGCAGTGCTGTAGACCCACCGCTTTGATGCTCCAACGATCCACAATTTGACACCGAGCCCGACACTATGGACTATGGAAAGCTTGGCACCGGCTCCCAGCTCCCCATCACAGCCTCTACCTGACAGAGGTAAGTGAATTGCACACTCACCAGCTCATTCCCCTGACAAGATCACATTGAGCAAAAAGCAGTATAGCTGGGCACTGGCTGATCCCCATAACATTGAAGAAACTGGGTCGGACTCTAAATCATTAGCTGCCTTCCCTGCTAGTGATCACCCAGCATCAGAAACCACACTAAAAGGAATGCTGCTCTCCCTGTAAAAAGAGCTCCAGCGAGAAATGCGCTCCTCAATATCCAACCTTACTATCAGAGTGGATCAGGTGAAAGAATGCACTGATACTATAGAACGACAACTGAGTGATTACTCCAGAGCATATAATGAATTAGGATCTCTGCCACATGACAGATAAGATTAATGACCTAGAAGATAGGTCAATCCGGAACAATATAAAGTTACTCGGCATACCAGAATCATCCAAACCCTCTGAATTGACCACCTACATACAACACCTGTTCCTTAAACTCTTGCCTCAACTTACCAGTATGAATCTAACCATAGACCGAGCGCACAGGATCCCTAAACTTCAATACCTCCCCGCAGAAGTTCCAAGGGATGTGCTAGCTCAGATCCACTTTTATCACGTTAAAGATCAGATCCTTCCAGGATCCAGACTCCAGAGCCTCATTATGTGTAATGTTCCGGTACCTATGGTACCCTTGTTCCTATATTTCTCTTCTCTTTGCGTCCCATCTTGTATAACAAAGGACGCATACACCTTTAAGAATGGATGACATCACTGCCGAGCGCCGCTATGAGCGGCTATTTCAATCGCCGGTTTGCTCTCACTCATCGCTCGTTCAAACCCACATGTTCATCGCACCTACGCCTGAGAAGTCGGAGCTGCTGACATACCTTCCTTGCTGAACTAAAGCCGGAAACCTCACTGGTGATCCGTATGCCGCTACGGGATCACCCCTCTCCAATGGACACTGTTATTCCTAACCTATCTAAGTGATAAGTACCCCGCAGGGGATTCTTACTAACCAATCTCCTACTGTCATCTACTGCAATTACCAAGACTATCTATATCTATCTATTTACTATCATCTGCATAAGACTGTTAGCTCTTGGGACTACCTTGAACTATCCTTGCACTAGGTTACTCTGTCTAAAGTATACTCCATCTGTGTCCTCTTACCATCTGCACTATACTTGACACCAGAACCTATCTGCTTACCATCACCTGCAACTCTCCTATACTACTTCTAGTGCTCACCATACAATAAACCTGTCTCTCATCTATATATCCTCATATACTCTATCCCTCCAATTAAACATCTACTAATATATATATAGTATATAAAAGGCTGTACACGGTGATGAAGTCCTGAGAGTTGGATATGTTGTTCAACATGTTCTCTACAAGGCTACTGAGTGTAATAATAATTCTGCAGCTGTAAATCCATCCACAAACAAAAACGCATGAACGTTACAGATTGAACGAGCCCTTAAAAAAAATATGGATTCAGCAGAATTATCCACTCATGTACTACAATTAAAACAACAAGTAGATGCATTGATCCATGCGCTTACAGAGGTAAAAAATGACAATCAAACCTTGAGACAGCAGCTTGGCCGTCTCACACAGCCTCCTGCTGCTCAGCCCCGTGAGCCTAAGATAAACCCTCCTATAGTGTTTTCTGGTGATCGGAGCAAATTCCGTGAATTTAAAAACGCATGTCAATTGTTTTTTTTGTTAAAACCTCTAGCCTACACCACTGATCAAATTAAGGTTTGTACCATCATCTCCTATTTAACGGGTGAACCCCGGGCCTGGGCAGATGCTCTCTTTGAAAAGGATGATCCACTCCTTAATTCTTATCCTTATTTCTAGCACAACTTGCTACTTTATATGAAGACCCCAACAAGCAGAGAACCGCTGACACCCAGTTACGGGCCCTAAAACAAGGAAGGAGACCTGTTGAAGATTTCGTGGCGAATTTTAAAAGATGGTCCCCTGATTCAGGGTGGAACGACACATCTTTGCGAACGCAGTTTAGACTCGGCCTATCTGAGGCCGTTAAAGACGAGCTCGCCCGAGCGGATTTACCTGGCACTCTAGAGGGACTGATCCAGACCAGTATCAATATTGACAGACGACTACGAGAAAGAAAGGCTGAGAAGATGGGCTCACCATTTTCCAGTCCTTCTCGAATGTTGCCTGCTGACCCTACTCCTATGGAAGTAGGAATGATACGTCCACCTCTGACCCTTTCTGAACGTGCCAGGAGGAAAACCGAACATCTTTGCATGTACTGCGCATCCCCGAATCATTTGGTAAACGACTGTCCTCTTGTCCGCAGAAAAGAGGGTGAGTGTTCAAATGTCTTGCTAGGGGGACTCACAACTTCCTTTTCTAATCCTTATCTTTTTGTTCAATTAACATTGCAGTGGGACCAAACTAGGATCACCACCAAGGCTATGATTCACACAGGATCTTGTGGAAACTACATTGACATTTGTTTTGTCTCCCTTAATAAAATACCTATTGTTTCAAAACCCAAACCTGTCTCCGTTAGTTTTATTAACGGTACCCCTTTATCCTCTGGTCCTATCACTAGTCAGACACAGGCACTTCTTGTAACTGCTGACGAGTCTCATGTGGAGACCACCACCTTTGATGTATTAACTTCGCCACATTTTCCAATCATTTTGGGACTTCCCTGGTTACACATACATCAACCAATCATCGATTGGAAAACAAGAACGTTAGCCTTCTCTTCTCACTATTGCGAGACGACGTGTAACCTCCCCACACATGATAGGATCCTGTCTGTACTGCCAGATGACATTATTCCTAAATGTTATCAAGATTTATCGGAGGTTTTCCTCGAGAAAAACTCTCAAATGCTACCTCCTCATAGGGACTATGATTGTTGTATCGATCTGCTCCCTAATAGCAAGTTGCCTTACGGACATGTATATCCTCTCTCACAGGATGAACTCTCTCACCTTAAGGAGTACCTGGATGAAAACTTGGCAAAAGGATTCATCCGACCTTCTACTTCCTCCACTGCTGCTGGGCTTTTCTTTGTCCGCAATAAGGACTCTAGCCTTAGGCCTATCATTGATTTCAGACAACTAAATGCCATCACAATAAAGGATCGTTATCCTTTACCTCTTATTCCTGAACTTATCGAACAGGTGCGTGGGGCTTCTTTCTTTTCAAAATTGGACCTAAAAGGGGCATACAATTTAATTCGAATCCGCAAAGGGGATGAATGGAAGACGGCATTCAGAACCAGATACGGACTGTTTGAGTACCTTGTAATGCCATTTGGGCTATGTAATGCCCCCGCAGCCTTCCATCGTTTTATAAACGAGATATTCCGAGACTTGCTTGATGTTTGTGTGGTAGTATATTTGGACGATATACTTATCTATTCTCATTCCTTACCTGAGCACATAAAACATGTGAGACTTGTGTTGTCAAGACTACTTGCACATAACTTATATGTTAAAGCAAAGAAATGTCTGTTTCATAAAGAGGAGGTACTATTCCTAGGATATATTATATCTAAAAGTGGAATCAAAATGGACATGAGCAAAATATCTTGCATTCTGGATTGGCCTGTGCCAACCAATCGCAAAGCATTACAAAGGTTCCTAGGATTCTCTAATTACTATAGGAAATTCATTAAAAACTTCTCTGCGATTGTGAAACCTCTCACACAACTTACAAGCACGAAGAGACCATTTAATTGGTCAAAAGAAGCAAATGAAGCATTCTCTCTGCTAAAATCAAGCTTTACTACTGCCCCCATACTATGCCATCCAGACCCATCCCTTCAATACATCTTGGAGGTAGATGCGTCTAATATGGCAGTAGGAGCAGTTCTCTCACAACGACCAACAAACACCTCACCTCTTCACCCAGTTGCTTTCTTTTCAAAGTCATTAAGTAGCCCCGAGGTGAACTACCCAGTAGGTGAGAAGGAGTTATTAGCCATAAAACTGGCATTAGAGAATTGGAGACACCTACTTGAGGGCACTCAATTGCCAATTCTGATATATACTGATCACAAAAACCTCCAATACCTTCAGACTAATAGAACTCTTTCCGACCGGCAGGTAAGGTGGTCGTTATTCTTTCTGAGATTTAATTTTTTAGTGACTTACACGCCCGCAGACAAAAATAAAAAAGCGGATGCACTCTCACGACTAGCCGAGAAAGATTGCACTGAGGTTCCCTCAGTTCCTATAATACCACTTGAACGTATCATCGGAGTCGTTCGCTCACTCAAGGAGGAGATTTTGCACAGCATAGGGTTAGATTCACCTCCACCACAACTAACTACTGACGCAGAAGGCTTCCTCTACTACAACAATAAATTATACATACCCCCTACTATGCGAACCAAGATCTTAGAATTGTCGCATGATGTACCTATGGCAGGACATATGGGTATGACTAAAACTCTCAATCTACTCACTAGGCAATTTTGGTGGCCAGACATGAAGACAACCGTAAAAAAGTTCGTTTCATCTTGTGATATCTGTGCAAGGTCTAAAATTGACAACACCATACCATCAGGATTACTTTGTAGTTTACCGATACCCCAGGTTCCGTGGGAAGTGGTATCCTTAGATTTCATAGTGGAACTACCACCGTCCAAAGGATTCAAACATGTCTTTAAGTTACATGGTATTCCAAAAACACTGCTGTCTGACCGTGGTTCACAATTCATCTCAAAGTTTTGGCTAGCTCTATGTCAGATACTGCGAATAGAGCGTAACCTTACTTCTGCCTACCACCCTCAGGCCAACGGACAGACAGAGAGAGTTAACCAGTGCATTGAACAGTACCTGCGTTGCTATACTTCGTATCTACAGGACGATTGGGCAGATCTCCTCCCACTGGCGGAATTCGCCTATAACAACGCTACTCATAGCACTACTAAGCAAAGTCCGTTTTACCTGAATTATGGGTTTCATCCCACACTCCTTCCTCCACGTATCTTACCATCAAGTAATCCAGTAGCATCTGATTATCTTGCCCAGATAAAGGATTCTCTGGGATTACTCAACAATACCATATCTCATGCTCATAGCCAACAAAAAAAATACTACGACCTCCGTAGGAAACCCTCTCCCCAATATGTCATTGGGGATCTTGTTTGGCTTTCTACAAAAAATCTGAGTCTAAAGATCCCTAGTAAAAAACTTGGACCTCTATTTCTGGGACCTTTTCCAATAGAGAAGCTTATTGGAAAAGCTGCAGTACAACTCACATTGCCAGTAGACCTCAAGATACATCCTGTCTTCCATGTGTCTCTACTAAAGCCCCATGTTCCTAACCAAGGAATAAGGCCTACTATCTCACCTGCACCTCCTTTACAAGTGGAGGGTGGAGAAGAATTTGAGTTAAAAGAAATTTTGGATTCCCGTTTCAATAGAAGAAGACTCCAGTATCTTGTACGATGGAAGAATTATGGGCCCCAAGATGACACCTGGCTGGATACCTCCGATATCCATGCCCCTAGACTGATTCGCAAATTTCCACTCAAAATATCTGGAAAAAACAGTTCTAGAGGCCTTCCGGAGCCGGCCTTAAGGGGGGGGGGTACTGTAATGTTCCGGTACCTATGGTACCCTTGTTCCTATATTTCTCCTCTCTTTGCGTCCCATCTTGTATAACAAAGGACGCATACACCTTTAAGAACGGATGACATCACTGCCGAGCGCCGCTATGAGCGGCTATTTCAATCGCCGGTTTGCTCTCACTCATCGCTCGTTCAAACCCACATGTTCATCGCACCTACGCCTGAGAAGTCGGAGCTGCTGACATACCTTCCTTGCTGAACTAAAGCCGGAAACCTCACTGGTGATCCGTATCCCGCTACGGGATCACCCCTCTCCAATGGACACTGTTATTCCTAACCTATCTAAGTGATAAGTACCCCGCAGGGGATTCTTACTAACCAATCTCCTACTGTCATCTACTGCAATTACAAAGACTATCTATATCTATCTATTTACTATCATCTGCATAAGACTGTTAGCTCTTGGGACTACCTTGAACTATCCTTGCACTAGGTTACTCTGTCTAAAGTATACTCCATCTGTGTCCTCTTACCATCTGCACTATACTTGACACCAGAACCTATCTGCTTACCATCACCTGCAACTCTCCTATACTACTTCTAGTGCTCACCATACAATAGCCTGTCTCTCATCTATATATCCTCATATACTCTATCCCTCCAATTAAACATCTACTAATATATATATAGTATATAAAAGGCTGTACACGGTGATGAAGTCCTGAGAGTTGGATATGTTGTTTAACAGATTCTCTACAAGGCTACTGAGTGTAATAATTCTGCAGCTGTAAATCCATCCACAAACAAAAACGCATGAACGTTACATTATGCCTCCCTGAACCATACACGGGGGTCTCACTTTTTGCCAACATCTCAGCTGCCACAGCTCGCAGGCGCAAAGAATTCCAGCAAGTCACTGCCACCCTTCAGGAATGTCGCATTACCTACAAATGGGGCTTCCCAGTTAAGTTAATTGTGTTAGCATACAAGGTTTGTATTATATCAGCAACAAATACTATATGTCATTGTTGTGTGCCTATTACATTGTATGACCACTGGATGGCCGTGTTACATTTGTGAGTTCATGTTTTGTCTATGCCTCAAAGAGTAATAAAGAAGAGTTCCTGCTCAGAACAGGAAGCAGGGTTCTTAGTGAAACAACAGACTGTCTGCCTGTGCATTGTTTTAGCCCCAAAAGGTTATATCTAACAGGTTATGGGCCCAGGACATGTTACAGAAGCCCAGGATATAATACAGATTACCGCTGGATATAGCCAGATACAGTGAGCTAAAGCAAGTGAGTACAGGAGACAGCAACAGAAAGACAAACAGCAGAAATGGCTGCTGCCATCCCCTCAGCAAAGTTCTCCATTGCAAATCTGACAAATCAGAACTACCAATCTTGGAAATTCAAGATGAAAATGCTGCTTATAAGAGAAGGTACGTGGAAATGTATAAATGAATCAAGACCTGCACAGCCCACAGAGGAGTGGTTAGACAGCGATCAGAAAGCACAGAGCACAATCTCCCTGTGCATAGATGATGATCAAATCATACATATATGTAACTGTCAGACTGCTAAAGACATGTGGGAAGAGTTACAGAAAGCACATGAAAGAGTTAATCTCAGCAATAAACTGTATTTAATCAGAAAGCTCTATCAGACTAAGCTACAGAAAGACCAGGACATGCAGGACTATATAAGACAGACCTTAGAGATGGTGGAGAGACTGAGAGGGATTGGAGAAGAAATAAAAGATTTCCATGTTGCAGCACTGTTATTAAGTGGACTTCCTGAAAGTTATGAGACACTTGTCACAGCACTGGAATATGTTAAAGGCAAGCTTGTGGATGAATACAAGCGCAAAACTGAAAGCATGAGTAATGTGAGTGTGTGTTCAGAGACAGCTTTAAAGACAAAATTCAAAAATAAACACAGTAACGTGCAGCTAGAAAAGCGGGAATGCTTTGTGTGCAAGAAACCAGGACACCTAAAAGCAGATTGTAGAATCTGGAAAGCTAGAATGCAATAACAAAGTGCATTGCAACAAGCTAAGAATGTCATAGAAACAAAGGAGTATGCATTCGGATCCAAAAATGGTGTCACCTCTGTGCAAGCATGGTGTGTGGACTCAGGTGCTACAAGTCACATGACAAATGACCGAAGTTTCTTCACTCAGCTTGATGAAAGCAAAACAGAAGGGATAACTACAGCTAATGGACAATTTATGAAATCAGTGGGAATAGGAGATGGCTTTCTATACTGTCCTATCTCTCCAGATATCACTAAAAAGATCCATATGAGGAATGTTCTGTATGTGCCAGATCTTGAAAGCAACCTTTTGTCAGTAAAGAAACTCACTAACCAAGGCAATGTAGTCACATTTCAGGGTGACAGTTGTATCATAACAAAAGGGGATTGCTTGCTTGCAAAGGCTAACATCATAGATGAACTCTATCAGCTTAAATGCAGTGAAATGGTTAAAATAGCCAAAGAGGATAAACATTCAAACTGCATCCACACTTGGCACAGACGATTGGGGCACAGAAATTCTGATACAATAAAGAAAATAGTTGAGAATAACTATGCAAGTGGTATTAAGATTAATCCATGTGATCACATAATGATTTGTACCAGCTGTATTAAAGGAAAAATGGCAAGGACACCTTTTCCCAAGCAGACCAACAGCAAATCCCAAAAACCTCTGGACTTAATACATTCAGATCTTTGTGGTCCAATGAAAACTATGACTCCAGGAAAGAAAAAGTACTTCCTGACCTTCATTGATGATTACTCCAGGTATACCACAGTATTTCTACTTCACAATAAAGATGAAGTGCCAGAGAAATTAGAAGAGTATCTCGCTCAAGTAAATAATATTTTTGGGGGAATGCCCAGAGTACTACGAACAGATAATGGCTCAGAATATACAAGTGGTAAAACACAAGCCATTCTCAGGAAGCATGGAATTATGTTCCAGACAACAGTTCCATATAACCCAGAGCAAAATGGAGTTGCAGAGAGAATGAACCGCACACTATGTGAAAGTGGGAGGAGCATGCTATTTGATGCTGATATGCCAACTACATACTGGGGAGAAGGTATCACAACTGCATGTTATCTTCAAAATCGTTTGCCGGGAAAAGCAACAACAAAAACTCCATATGAACTGTGGAACAAAAGGAAACCAGATTTAAGACACATCAGAATTTTTGGAAGTAAAGCCTATGTACACATTCCAAAAGAAAAACGTACAAAATGGGATGCATGTGCAAAAGAAGGTGTGCTTGTGGGGTACAGTGAATCTCAAAAAGGATACAGGATTTTACACCAAGACATGAACAAAGTAACAGTCAGCAGAAGTGTGATTATTGATGAAAGTTCTGTGTGCTCAAAGTTTGAACAACAGACTCAAACTTTTCAAACTGAGAAAGAATCAACATCAGTCACTCAAGAAAATAAGGAAAGTGATACAGAAATAGAAATAACTGCAGAAGAATCAAAAACTGAAACTTAACCAGGAATACCTTCAGTCAGAAAATCAACCAGAATCAATAAAGGTGTTCCAGCTGAACGTTTATCTTACATAGCTCGCAGAGCTGTTCAAACTGAACCAGGTTCATGGAAAGAGATGCAGAAACTGCCAATGCATGAGAAACAAGTATGGTATAAAGCCGCTGATGAAGAAATGACATCACTCAAAGATCTCCAGACATGGACACTTTCAGAGCTACATCAAGGTAAACATGCCATAGGATGTAAATGGGTTTTTAAAACCAAATGTAACTCTGAAGGGAAAGTCTGTCGGTACAAGGCAAGGCTGGTTGCTAAAGGTTACTCACAGAAGTTCGGTGAGGACTATGATGCTACTTTTGCTCCAGTTGCTAAACAAAGTACTTTCAGAACACTAATGACAGTGGCTGCCATGCGTACAATGATTGTGAAACATCACGATATTAAGACAGCTTTTCTTAATGGTGATATTGAAGAAGAAATTTACATGTCACAGCCAGAAGGATATTTGAAAAAGGGACAAGAGCATCTTGTCTGCAAGTTGAATAAATCTCTTTATGGCCTTAAACAATCAGCTCGAGCATGGAACCTGAAGATTAATCAAGTTCTACTAAATGAAGGATTTACAAGAAGCAAAGCTGATCCGTGCCTATATGCTAAACAAGTAGACACTGAGTGGATGTATCTGCTAATTTATGTAGATGACCTGATCATTGCTCACAAAAACGACAATGAAATTGCAAAGTTAACAGGAGTACTCAACAAGCACTTTGAAACTAAAGACCTAGGTGAAGTGACATATTATCTTGGAATTGACATCTAGCGTGAGAAAGATGGAAGTTTCCTGTTGAATCAGAGTGCAAAAATTGAATCTATTCTTCAGCAATTCAACATGACAGAGGCGAAAGGAGCAAGCACACCTATGGATACAGTCTATCCAAAGTTAGAAGGACAAGATGATCTTCTCGCATCCAATGAACAATACAGACAAGCAGTGGGGGCACTTCTCTATATTGCAACCACTACACGTCCAGACATTGCAGCCAGCATGTCTCTTCTTTGCAGGCGAGTTGATAAACCACGTCAAAGAGACTGGAATGCGATCAAAAGAGTTATGAGATATCTGAAACAGACAAAAGACTTAAATTTGAAACTGTCAGCAAGTGGTGATTTAAACCTCGTGGGATATGTGGACTCCGATTGGGCAGGTGATCACAGCACACGCAAATCCACAAGTGGTTACTTATTAAAATTGGGAGACAGTCCTATATCATGGTCCAGCAAGAAACAGATGTCAGTGGCATTGTCCTCTACAGAAGCTGAATACATATCTGCAGCTTATGCCAGTCAAGAAGTTGTGTGGTTACAGCAATTACTCAAGGATCTTGGAGAAGCAGCATCAGAACCTACCGTCTTATTTGAGGACAATCAGGGTTGCATTAAGCTTGCAACAAGTGAGAAAATTAATGGAAGAACCAAGCACATCGATGTCAGACATCATTACATTCATGACTTAGTTGATCAGAAAGTGATTGTACTTGTGTATTGTGAGTCGGAAAAAATGATTGCTGATGCTTTGACAAAGCCACTAGCTAGAACCAGATTTGTGGATCTTAGATCAGAAATGGGATTGACATAGATAGTAGTTGTTGAGTGGGGGTGTTAGCATACAAGGTTTGTATTATATCAGCAACAAATACTATATGTCTGTAATGTTCTGGTACCTTTGGGTACCCTAATTACTCTTTCATAAGTGTATGCGCCCCACCATTCTCTTTTGGTAAGGTGCGCATACACCTTTAAGACTGATGCTGTCATCACTGAGCGCCGGACTGGATGGCTATTTAGATCGCCGGCTCTCACTCACATGTGTTCGTTCAAACTGCTTTGTGCCTTGATGCTAACCTGTCTTGAAGCTCTCATGCTTGCAAGCATACCTCGCTGTCGGAACCACGCTGCGCTGATCCCTGTATCCCGCTACCGGATCATCCGCTCTTGCCGAACCTCTCCTCTGCTACATTGCTATTAGTGATAAGTACCCCACAGGGGAAACCTCTATAACCTTCATACTAAAGCTTTCACTATCTAGCTCTGCATACTAAGGACTATTACTACATCTGCATTATCTAAGATTGCTAGCTCTTGAGCCTACTACCACCTGTTCTTGCACTGGGTTGATCTCTCTTGTATGTCCACCTGCTACTCTGTCATCTGCTACCATACATGATTGCTAAACCTATCTGCATCCCATCTGCTACTATCTTACTTTCAAGAACATTTCCTTTCAAGTGTCTGTCATCTACCATCTCTACCCAACCTGTCTCTTCAGCCTATCATCACTGTGTTACTATATACATAAGTCACTCTAGGAAACATCTTATTGAGTGTGTGTATTTACTTGCTGAATTGAGATCATCCACACATGATGAGTCATTGGGAGTTGGGATTGGTGTCTCAGCGTTTCTCTACATGACTACTGAAGTGGAATATTTCTGCAGCTGAAAATCCACATCATACATAAAACGCAGGAGCATTACAGATTGAACGAACCACAAATGGATTCAGCAGAAATAACCACTCAGATGACACAATTAAAACAGCAAGTAACTGCGTTAATACACGCACTTGCTGAATTAAAAGAAGACAATCAGGCTCTGTCGCAGCAGGTAATTAGACTGACACAACTTACCACTGCTCAGTCCCCTGAACCCAAAATAAATCCTCCTTTGGTATTTACAGGCGATCGCAAAAAATTTCGCGAATTTAAAAACGCATGTGAGTTACTTTTCTTGCTAAAACCCCGTACCTACCTTACTGATCACATTAAGGTTTGTACTATTATTTCTTACCTAACAGGCGATCCTCGGGCCTGGACAGACTCTCTTTTTGAGAAAAGCGACCAGCTTCTCAACTCCTATGCCTTGTTCCTAGCAGAACTCACTAGCCTATATGATGATCCCAATAGGCAGAGTACTGCCGATCTTCAATTAAGATCCTTGAAACAAGGTGGGAGACCTGTAGAAGACTTTGTCGCAGAATTCAAGAGATGGACCCTTGATTCAGAATGGAATGATGCATCAGAGGAAAAATGGGAATGCTTTAGGAACATATTAGGCAAAGGCATCTTGCAGTGCATTCCTATGGGAAATAAATTTAGAAGAGACAAAGCCAAACCTGGCTGGCTAAACCGTAGCGTCAAAAAACTTATTAGGGTAAAAAAATTGGCCTTCAAGAAGTATAAATCAGAGGGCACAGTATCGGCTTTCGAGCAATACAAGGAGGCAAATAAGAAAAGTAAACAAGAAATCAAGACGGCTAAAATCAACTTTGAGAGACAAATAGCGGAGGATAGTAAAAAAAAACCCAAAGAAATTCTTTAAATATATCAACAGCAAAAAAACTAGGGCAGAGCATATTGCACACATAATTAACAATGATGGGAGGATGGTTACAGAGGACACTGAAAAAGCAACCGTGCTGAATGCTTTTTTCTCGTCAGTCTTTACACAGGAAACGGAGGGGTACACTGACCATGACTGTTTGGTTAGTAGTAATACACAGGACTTGCCACTATGGCTAACAGAGGGTGAAATCAGGGAAAGGCTGGATAAACTCAACACAAACAAATCACCAGGCCCGGATGGCGTACATCCGAGAGTACTCAAGGAACTCAGTAAGGTTATATCCAGACCACTGTTCCTGATCTTTGCTGACAGTATTAGGACAGGAGATGTGAGGGGTTGTAACAAATGAAAAACATCAATTACAGAGTGCGCTAAAAAATTATGGAACATAAATATTCACAAAAATGGTGATTGCTGATGTCCAGCTAAACACAAAGTCTATATTCTAAATGATGAGACTGTGCAAAAGTCTTGAAAATCCAAAGAATATAGTGAGGTTGGGGAGTGATGAAGGATAAGGGTAACCTCTTCCCAAACGGTGATCCAGACAGTGCTCAAATGTACACGTGATGCACCCAGTGTTAAGAAGGGACTCTTACCAGATGATGGAGAGATGCAAACATATAGTGTATAACCCTGGAGTCCGTTAGGTCAGCTTGTAGGAGAGAATTCACAATAGGAATAAAAGCGACCATCTGCTTCCAAAGTGTAGGGATCTAGAGGCTTCCACTCAAGGGGATATCGCCACCAAGAACATGCCCAAGGAAGAGAAGGGGACTATAGTGCATTACCTCACTTTATTGAACCAATAAGAAAGAGTAACACTTACATTGTCAGGAGAAAAAACAGCATATGTAAATTTTGGATCGAGGACCTCTGCAGTAGTCCAGGATCATAGGCAGCACGGCTAGCTCCCCCCGACGCGTTTCCACTAACAAGTCGGCTTCTGGGACTGGAGCTGTAGCCGTGCTGCTCGCATCTCTCATGTAAATAGTGTGGCTGATGGACACTTCCGGTGCGGCCGTGGCGAGGACCCGGAAGTGTTGTGACGCACTTCCGGTTCAAATGTTAGCCAATCACGGTATGTTGAGATGAAGACCCGGAAGTTCTAAAAAGCGCTTCCGGAGGCTTCTGCGGCCAATCACATCGGATGTCAACAAAACTCATCATTCATAACACCGGAGTATAAATAACATAACTGTTCTTATCGGTGCCAAGAATATTGGAATTGTATATGAAGGCAAGCAATTCCATCTGTCTATATAAAAAAGGAATCCATTATAAATAAAAGGCAGACAGGATTCTCTTATTAGAAGTATATGACAGATGTGTAGTCTATTCAGTTATATTAAAAAGGGTTTAAAATTAACACATAAATTCCCTAAAATGCCACAGATTTGGTCTAAGGACCCGGAAGTGGTTTTAATAATTGTGGCTAAAGCATTTACTATATAAAAATATGTAAAAAATATATAAAAAAATATATAAAAAATTTTTTAAAAAAATTTATTTTTAAAATTTATTTTTAAAAACATCTAGGGTCATCAAACGTTGTGTAATTTTTTTTTGGGGTGTATGGCACCCAAAGTCTCCATCCGCCAATTTCACATTTATATAAACGTATATGGCCTAAATGCTAATAAAAACATATAATGACATTATAAAAACTTAATGTAGACTCTTGTTTCAAACATAAAAGAGAAAAAAGAGAAAAAAAGGAAGGTAATAAAGCATTCCCCATTCCATTCCCATGGGATATTAATGCCCACATCAATAATGAATAACCACACACCCACATAGGATAATAACATTCTAAGTTTCTTCTGGTCTACCTTTCCCTTCCCGCCCTGCTTTATTACCTTCCTTTTTTTCTCTTTTTTCTCTTTTATGTTTGAAACAAGAGTCTACATTAAGTTTTTATAATGTCATTATATGTTTTTATTAGCATTTAGGCCATATACGTTTATATAAATGTGAAATTGGCGGATGGAGACTTTTGGTGCCATACACCCCAAAAAAAAATTACACAACGTTTGATGACCCTAGATGTTTTTAAAAATAAATTTTAAAAATAAATTTTTTTAAAAAATTTTTTATATATTTTTTTATATATTTTTTACATATTTTTATATAGTAAATGCTTTAGCCACAATTATTAAAACCACTTCCGGGTCCTTAGACCAAATCTGTGGCATTTTAGGGAATTTATGTGTTAATTTTAAACCCTTTTTAATATAACTGAATAGACTACACATCTGTCATATACTTCTAATAAGAGAATCCTGTCTGCCTTTTATTTATAATGGATTCCTTTTTTATATAGACAGATGGAATTGCTTGCCTTCATATACAATTCCAATATTCTTGGCACCGATAAGAACAGTTATGTTATTTATACTCCGGTGTTATGAATGATGAGTTTTGTTGACATCCGATGTGATTGGCCGCAGAAGCCTCCGGAAGCGCTTTTTAGAACTTCCGGGTCTTCATCTCAACATACCGTGATTGGCTAACATTTGAACCGGAAGTGCGTCACAACACTTCCGGGTCCTCGCCACGGCCGCACCGGAAGTGTCCATCAGCCACACTATTTACATGAGAGATGCGAGCAGCACGGCTACAGCTCCAGTCCCAGAAGCCGACTTGTTAGTGGAAACGCGTCGGGGGGAGCTAGCCGTGCTGCCTATGATCCTGGACTACTGCAGAGGTCCTCGATCCAAAATTTACATATGCTGTTTTTTCTCCTGACAATGTAAGTGTTACTCTTTCTTATTGGTTCAATAAAGTGAGGTAATGCACTATAGTCCCCTTCTCTTCCTTGGGCATGTTCTTGGTGGCGATATCCCCTTGAGTGGAAGCCTCTAGATCCCTACACTTTGGAAGCAGATGGTCGCTTTTATTCCTATTGTGAATTCTCTCCTACAAGCTGACCTAACGGACTCCAGGGTTATACACTATATGTTTGCATCTCTCCATCATCTGGTAAGAGTCCCTTCTTAACACTGGGTGCATCACGTGTACATTTGAGCACTGTCTGGATCACCGTTTGGGAAGAGGTTACCCTTATCCTTCATCACTGCCCAACCTCACTATATTCTTTGGATTTTCAAGACTTTTGCACAGTCTCATCATTTAGAATATAGACTTTGTGTTTAGCTGGACATCAGCAATCACCATTTTTGTGAATATTTATGTTCCATAATTTTTTAGCGCACTCTGTAATTGATGTTTTTCATTTGTTACAACCCCTCACATATTTATAATTTTTCAGTGCTGCTTTTTTTCACTCCTTTTTCTCAATAAAGGTTCGCGCACCTATTTCTCTTTTCACCAAGGACAGGAGATGTACCAGGGGATTGGAAGAAAGCTAACGTGATTCCGATATTCAAAAAGGGCCAGAGGCATATCCCGGGAAATTATAGGCCTGTCAGTTTGACATCAATAGTATGTAAACTTCTGGAGGGGATGATAAGGGACTATATCGTAGAGTTTGCTAAAGACAACAACATCATCAGCAGTAATCAGCACGGGTTTACAAATGGGCGTTCTTGTCAAACCAATCTATTAACATTTTACGAGGAGGTGAACTGTGAGCTTGATAGGGGGAGACCAGTGGATGTGGTGTACTTGGATTTCGCTAAGGCGTTTGATACAGTTCCCCACAAGCGCTTAATTTATAAAATAAGATCTGCAGGTATCGACAGCAGGGTTTGCTCTTGGATACGGAATTGGCTTAAAGGGCGTGTCCAAAGAGTGGTAATAAACAGCGCATACTCAGACTGGTCTGAGGTAGTAAGCGGGGTGCCCCAGGGCGCAGTCCTGGGACCAACCTTGTTCAATTTATTCATAAACAACATTGAGGTCGGGATCAGTAGTTCGATATCAGTTTTTGCAGATGACACAAAATTGGCCAGAGCAATAACTGCACAGCATGAAGCAGATATCCTACAGAATGACCTGGACAAAATTACAGAGTGGGCAACGACATGGCAAATGAGGTTTAACGTGGAGAAGTGTAAGGTTTTGCACTTGGGGACTAAAAACATAAAAGCACAATACACGTTAGGAGGGGAACCCTTGGGGGAATCAAAAATGGAGAAGGATCTGGGAGTCTTGGTTGATGATAGATTAGGCAACAGCATGCAATGTCAAGCGGCAGCTGCCAAAGCTAGCAGAATATTGGCATGCATAAAGAAAGGGATGTATTCCAGAGATAAGACTATAATCCTTCCACTTTATAAAACTCTGGTCCGACCGCATCTGGAGTATTCTGTCCAGTTCTGGTCGCCAGTCCTCAGGAGGGATGTGTTGGAGCTGGAGAGAGTCCAGAGAAGGGCAACTAAACTAATTAGGGGATTGGAGGACCTTGACTATGAAGAGCGTCTACAATCGCTCGATTTATTCTCCCTGGAGAAGTGACGTCTGAGGGGGGACATGATAGCAATTTATAAATATCTTAATGGGGATCCCAGCTTAGAAAAAAAGCTGTTCATTCGAAGGGATTGCATGAGGACTCGAGGGCATACAATGCGATTAGAGGAGAAGCGTTTTAACCTCAGGCAACGTGGGGGGTTCTTTACTGTTAGGGCTACAAGATTGTGGAATTCTCTACCACAAGAGGTGGTTTCTGCGGGTAGTATGGTGGCTTTCAAAAGACTCTTAGACTTACATCTCAAGGATCAGAACATTCAGGGGTATGTGAGATGATTACAGCCACACACACCTACACAGGTTGAACTGGATGGACTAATGTCTTTATTCAACCTCACCTACTATGTAACTATCTCTGAAAACCCAATTTAGGCTTGGCCTATCAGAGGCCGTTAAGGACGAGCTCGCCCGAGCGGATCTGCCAAAATCCCTGGATGCATTGATACAACTCAGTATCACCATACATAGAAGACTACGAGAAAGAAAGGCTGAGAAAATGGGAATGCCATTATCCAGTTCTTCTCGGATTTCGGCCGTTGACCCCGTTCCTATGGAGGTAGGAACCATACGCCCACCTCTATCAACTATGGAAAGAGCCAAAAGACGATCTGGTAATCTCTGCTTGTACTGTGCATCCCCGGATCACAAGATAAACGTCTGTCCCCTAGTCTACAAAAAGAAGGGTGAAGGTTCACATGTCCTCCTAGGGGGATTGACAACTTCAATCACTAACCCTTACCTTTCTGTTTGCTTAACATTACAGTGGGACCAGAACAGGATTACTACTAAGGCCATGATTGACACAGGATCTTGTGGAAATTACATTGACATACGTTTTGCTGCTTTAAATAAAGTTCCTATTATTTCTAAACTTAAACCTGTCTCAGTGAGTCTTATTAACGGTGTTCCTTTATCCTCTGGTCCAATCACTGATCAGACACAGGCACTCCTAGTCACTACTAACGGGTCTCATATGGAGACCACTACCTTCGATCTAATACCTTCACCCCACTTTCCCATTGTGTTGGGACTTCCCTGGTTGCACACACATCAACCAACCATAGATTGGAAGGAACGGACCCTGGCCTTCCTCTCTTGCTATTGCGAGGGTACGTGTAACCTCCCGTCTTTCGGGAAGATCCTGTCTGTGGTGACAGATGAGATTGCACCACTATGTTATCAGGATCTCTCTGAGGTTTTTCTTGAGAAAAATGCTCAAGCACTACCTCCCCATCGAGACTATGATTGTAGCATTGATCTACTCCCAAATAGCAAATTGCCGTTCGGTCATGTTTATCCTCTTTCACAGGATGAACTTTCCCATCTCAAAGACTATTTGGATGAGAATTTGAAGAAAGGTTTTATTAGACCTTCCACTTCTTCCACAGCAGCAGGACTCTTTTTTGTCCGCAATAAGGACTCAAGTCTCAGGCCTATCATCGACTATAGGCAATTGAATGCTATTACAATAAAAGATCGCTATCCTCTACCGCTTATCCCTGAGCTCATTGAGCAGGTGCTTGGAGCTACCTATTTTTCAAAATTGGACCTGAAAGGAGCATACAATCTCATTCGAATCCGTGATGGACACGAGTGGAAGACTGCATTCAGAACCAGATACGGATTGTTCGAATATCTTGTAATGCCATTCGGGCTATGCAATGCTCCTGCAGTTTTTCAACGATTTATAAACAATATTTTCAGAGACTTACTAGATGTCTGTGCTGTGGTATATCTGGACGATATACTTATATATTCACGATCCCTGTCTGAACACATAAGACATGTAAGACTAGTATTATCGAGATTGCTTGCACACAACCTTTATGTGAAACTGAAAAAATGCTTGTTTCATAAAGAAGAGGTACTGTTTCTAGGCTACATCATATCCAAAACAGGAATCGAGATGGACATGAGTAAGATATCCTGCATTCAGGATTGGCCTACACCAACCACACGCAAGGCGCTACAGCGATTCCTTGGATTTTCAAATTTCTACAGGAAGTTCATCAGAAACTTCTCTGCCATTGTGAGACCCCTCACACAGCTCACTAGCATTAAAAAAACATTCAAATGGTCAGATGAAGCAAATAAAGCTTTTCACCTGTTAAAGACAAGGTTTACTTCTGCTCCCATACTACGCCATCCAGACCCATCCCTCCAATACATTCTGGAAGTAGATGCGTCAAACATGGCAGTAGGAGCAATACTCTCCCAACGACCAACTCACACTTCACCACTTCATCCAGTCGCCTTTTTTTCTAAATCCCTAAGCAGTCCAGAGATAAATTACCCCGTGGGTGAAAAGGAACTGCTTGCTATAAAATTGGCTCTGGAAAATTGGCGACATCTACTCGAAGGCACCCAATTACCAATACTTATATACACGGACCATAAAAATCTCCAATATCTTCAGACTAACAAAACTCTCTCTCACCGACAGGTACGATGGTCACTATTCTTTCTAAGGTTTAACTTCCTAGTGACCTACACACCTGCAGATAAGAACAAAAAGGCGGATGCACTATCACGACTAACTGAAGAAAACTACTTCGAAATCCCTTCCGTTCCTATAATACCTCACAAACGCATTATTGGAGTTGTCCGTTCCTTGAAGGAAGAGGTTTTGCATGGTATAAGTTTGGATTCACCCCCACCACAACTAAATACTGATGCAGAAGGCTTCCTCTACTACAACGACAAACTTTACATACCACCTACCATACGCACCAAGATCTTGGAATTATCGCATGATGTGCATATGGCAGGACATATGGGTATGACAAAGACTCTTAATCTGATTACCAGGCAATTCTGGTGGCCTGACATGAAAACATCTATACAAAAATTTGTCTCTTCATGCAATGTCTGTGCCAGGTCCAAAATTGACACTACGAGACCATCCGGTCTACTATGCAGTCTACCAATACCCCAAACTCCATGGGAAGTTGTGTCCTTGGACTTTATAGTGGAATTGCCTCCTTCCAAAGGATTTAATACCATCTTAGTGTCAGTGGACCATCTGACAAAAATGGCACATTTCATTGCTATTCGCAGACTACCTTCGTCCAAACAAACGGCAGAACTCCTGATGAAACATGTCTTTAAGTTACATGGTATCCCAAAAACTCTTCTGTCTGACCGTGGATCACAATTTATTTCCAAGTTCTGGCAAGAACTATGTCACATACTACGGATCGAGCGGAAGCTCACTTCTCCTTACCATCCGCAGACCAACGGACAGACTGAAAGAGTCAACCAATGCATCGAGCAATATTTACGTTGTTACACTTCTTACCAACAGGATGATTGGGTGGATCTTCTCCCTCTGGCAGAATTTGCCTACAACAACGCAACCCACAGTACGACAAAGCAGAGTCCGTTCTACTTGAACTATGGGTTTCATCCCTCTATTCTTCCACCATGCATCCTTCCTTCAAATAACCCAGTAGCCTCAGACTATCTTACCCAAATAAAGGACTCTCTGGGTTTGCTTAATACTACCATTGCACACGCTCATAGTCAACAAAAGAAGTACTATGATCTTCGCAGAAGACCTTCTCCTCAGTACGCTATCGGGGACCTCGTTTGGCTCTCAACAAAAAATTTAAGACTGAAAATCCCTAGCAAAAAGCTTGGACCTCTGTTCTTGGGACCTTTCCCAATCAAGAAACTTATTGGAAAAGCTGCAGTACAGCTTACATTGCCAATAGACCTCAAAATACATCCCATTTTCCATGTGTCGCTACTGAAGCCCCATGTTCCTGACCAAGGAATAAGGCCTACTATCTCACCTCCTCCTCCTGTACAAGTTGAAGGTGGAGAAGAATATGAGATAAAAGAGATTCTGGATTCTCGTATCCACAGAGGAAGACTTCAGTACTTGGTTCGATGGAAGAACTATGGGCCCCAAGACGACACCTGGCTAAACACCTCTGACATACATGCCTCTAGATTAATCCGCAATTTTCATGCGAAGTACCCAGACAAACCAGCTCCAGAGGCCTTCAGGAGCCGGCCTTAAGGGGGGGGGGGTACTGTAATGTTCTGGTACCTTTGGGTACCCTAATTACTCTTTCATAAGTGTATGCGCCCCACCATTCTCTTTTGGTAAGGTGCGCATACACCTTTAAGACTGATGCTGTCATCACTGAGCGCCAGACTGGATGGCTATTTAGATTGCCGGCTCTCACTCACATGTGTTCGTTCAAACTGCTTTGTGCCTTGATGCTAACCTGTCTTGAAGCTCTTATGCTTGCAAGCATACCTCGCTGTCGGAACCACGCTGCGCTGATCCCTGTATCCCGCTACCGGATCATCCGCTCTTGCCGAACCTCTCCTCTGCTACATTGCTATTAGTGATAAGTACCCCACAGGGGAAACCTCTATAACCTTCATACTAAAGCTTACACTATCTAGCTCTACATACTAAGGACTATTACTACATCTGCATTATCTAAGATTGCTAGCTCTTGAGCCTACTACCACCTGTTCTTGCACTGGGTTGATCTCTCTTGTATGTCCACCTGCTACTCTGTCATCTGCTACCATACATGATTGCTAAACCTATCTGCATCCCATCTGCTACTATCTTACTTTCAAGAACATTTCCTTTCAAGTGTCTGTCATCTACCATCTCTACCCAACCTGTCTCTTCAGCCTATCATCACTGTGTTACTATATACATAAGTCACTCTAGGAAACATCTTATTGAGTGTGTGTATTTACTTGCTGAATTGAGATCATCCACACATGATGAGTCATTGGGAGTTGGGATTGGTGTCTCAGCATTTCTCTACATGACTACTGAAGTGGAATATTTCTGCAGCTGAAAATCCACATCATACATAAAACGCAGGAGCGTTACAATGTCATTGTTGTGTGCCTATTACATTGTATGACCACTGGATGGCAGTGTTACATTTGTGAGTTCATGTTTTGTCTATGCCTCAAAGAGTAATAAAGAAGAGTTGCTGCTTTCAGTGAAACAATCGCTTACCAAGTGTTGGTATAATAGATTTGGTTTATGCTTACACTGTTATCCCCCTCCTCCAACCCCGCCATGACAATTACTATAACTTCTATCACTGCCAATGGGTTAAACTCCCCTTTCAAACGTGATTTATTATGGCAGGAAGCACTTTCTCAACAGTCAGATATACTCTGGGTGCAAGAGACGCATTTCTCTAATCGTAATCCCCCTAACTGCTCCCACAAACAGTTTTCTCACTATTTGTACGCCAATGCCACTAAGAAAAAAGCTGGCGTAATGATTGCCGTTAAGGCTTCACTGTCCTACCAACTATCGCACATTGAAACTGACATTAATGGGAGATATATTATTATTCCGCATCCTTTAAAAACCAACCCCTGATCCTTCCTAATATCTATGCACCTAACTCCCATCAAAGACAGTTTTACTGGACTATCATTAACAAGCTCCACCTATATCACCATTACCTTTGCATTATCTGTGGAGAGTTTAATGATGTTGTTGCTAACTCCCTGGACTCCTCCAATTCTACTAGAAAAAAATCCACAGCCCTCCACTCACTTCTTAAAAGAGAACTATATGATCCCTGGCGGTGCTTACATGTTGTAGAGCGAGACTACATCTATTAGATCACCCTCACAAAACTCCTACTCTGGGATCGACCTGTTCCTGACCGATAAACACACACTTCAGTTAATTGAGGAAGCAAAGATAGGAATGATTACAGGGTTAGACCATGCACCAATATCCCTCAAAATGTTCACTGATCATTGTATCCACACAAAAACGATCTGAGGGCTCAACACCTCCCTCATTGCACGTCCCTAATATCAGGAACAGATCACATCCAAAATAGATAATTTTTTTAATATTAACGCTGGCTCTGTTTTACCTTGTTTCCACTGAGTGTATCGGTTCGGGTCGGCTTGGTACGGTACGCTATTTTGTGTGTTGCCATTATGAAAGGGGCCCATACCCTGAACTAAACCGCACCTTTCCTGGTCCTCCTTCAGATGTAGGGCCATAGGAAATGGTATGGTATGGTAAGGGCGGAGCTACTGGCGTCACACGATACATTCCACTGATTGGCGGACAGGAAAACGTCAATGCTCACCTCAAACGAAAGCGCAAAACAAACACCAAGTCGCCGTTCAGTCCAGATGATAGGAAAAGGATGCCTGCAAACAACAGAAAGGTCTGGTCAGCTCAGGAACTATCCACTTTTCTAACTATAATTGGCCCCACTTTCCTAACTATAATTGGATGGCCTCCATTGTTGTTGTTTGTAGCGTCACGTGTTGCACTAGTGTGACGCCAAGCTAGACATTTGTTGTAAACCCTGCATGGCCCCCGCAGTCAGACTTGCAGTGGAAATGCTCACCTGATTAGGCTAACCCTTCCAAACTGTACCGACCCGAACCATTCCATTCAGTGAAAACCAGGCATTAGCAATCCACACATACCATGGAATGCTCACAAAGTTTCCCTTAGAGGACTACTGAAAAAATTAGGAGCGCACAAGAAAAAGAAACGTAATGCTACCACTGATAGTCTATTAAGCCAAATTAGAGCACTTAAACAATCCCATAAGGCCAACTCCAAAACTACCCTTGATCTCGAACACCCATAAGCAAGGCAGAAGCTCAGTGCACACTTACAAGGGAACTTTGAGCTCTATTTAAAAATGTTTCGCCTCACCTGGTATTCCCAACACAACAAACCTGGCACCTTTCTTGCTAAGCAATTTAACCGCCAACTTACCCGCTCCAAAATCCCCTATCTCACTAGTGCCACGGGACAGCGAATAATAAACCCCAAAGACATTGCAAACCAAATTGGCTTCTTCTATTCGACACTGTATAATTTGCCCCAGTCTGACACCTACTAACGAAGATTTACAAACCTTCCTGCAACCTTTACATGTCCCAACAATAACCGCAAAACAACTCACCCAACTTAGCTCTATACACCACCCAGGAAATCCAAAATGCCATCAATACTCTGCCCCTCCATAAAGCTCCTGGCCCTGAAGGCTTTGGAAACGAGTATTGCAAAACATTTTCTGCTCACTTATCTCCCCATTTATGCACAGCCTTTAATCATCTTGCCTCCACAGGCACTATACCTAAGGAATCTCTCATAGTTACCATCCCAAAGCCGGGAAAACAGACTGAATTTTTTGCCAAAATTTTGGTAATGCATCTCTCACTTGTAGCACCCTCCTAGGTAGGTGCTAGGTAAAAGCATTGTTTGCTCTGCCTGCTTATCAGGGGAGCCTGATTGTTAGTTTTGCCTGTTGCATGTGTCCATGTGTGATTTATCTGGTCTGAGGGAGTGTCCCCACTGAATCCAATAGAGGAGCCTGTTGGACAGTGGAGGAAACCCAGCCAGTGACACACAGGCTTTTGTAGCTGTCTCAGTGCTTTGGCACAGAGAGTGGTGCATCCTGGGATTGGTTATAAAAGCCTGGGGTACATGTGACAGGGTGTCTTTGGGCAGGAAGCCAGGTCCCAGGAGGAGGGGGGCGGCTGTCTCTCCTCCTGTTAACAAGAAAGGTGGTCACAGGCAGTTGGCCTAGTGGGCCGAGTCTGTGATGCTGAGCATGGAGGTCCAGGATACTGACAAGTGGAGCTGAAGGCAGAGCAACCCAGGGAAAAACAGTGTACATGAGTACTGGGAAGCTTGCCGGGGGTCTGCCCAGGAAGGGGACCACTCCAGTGGAGAGTCAGTGGACAAGGGGCTAGCATGCCCTGGACTGTTCATTGTCTGACCCAAGTCTTAAAGTGATACGTTTTACAGACTGTTGCTATGGGTAACCCAGGGGAATCCACACTGAGCAGCTCCCAAGGGGGCAGTGCTACATTTGGGGGCTCGTCAAATGGCAACGCCAAAGAAAATTTGTAAAAATTTCATTTTTCTCTCAAGGACTGTGTTTTAATGCTCAAGAGAAGTGTGAGGCCTGCTCTACAGGAGATAGGGAGAGTGGGATGAAGATGCAAATGTAATGGTTGCCCGTGGCAACGGAAGAATTCCTGTCAGAGTTGCATCTTGCTGTGAAAAAGGACTGTGGCTGCATAACAGTAAAAGGTGCAAGTATGGACGGAGAAAATGGCACCCAGGGCACGTGGATCGGTGTATCGGGGGCAATGTGTGTGCCAGAGCTATGCAGGAAAATGTTGACCGTGCATCCAATGACAGCGGGACATTCTTCCAATATAGTAGCAAAGTAGATGCTGTACAGAAATCTGTTGACCATGCATTTTATGACAGTGGGACATTTTTCAACTACAGTATTGCGAGTCTTGCTTGTACAAGTGCTAAGAGGAGAAATGTTGGCCATGCATTTGACAGCGGGATAATTCTACTGACTAGCAAAGAGGGTCAACAGACTCAGAGTGATGGGGGCGCAGTTGGAGCTCTGGTACAAGTAAGGATGGCGGATGTGTGCAAGCTGAGAGGCACAGTCCGCTTTACAATGACTTCCATGCAGGCTAAGCTGAGAGAGAGAGGCATCTGAAGGGTTACTGTACCGCGCGGGAAAGCGAGCGCTGGAAAATTCTGCCTAGCAGGAAGAGCCACCGCCAATATGGAGATGTGGGCGGAGACGTCGCTAACGCAAAGCCAATCCGAGGAAGGAAGGAAAGTCTATAAATCACTTCCACCTCCGGGTGGGGCTGAGAGGGAGACACGTGTGCAGAAGAGCAGGATGGCGAGTACCGGAGTGAGTCAGAGCGCAGAGGCTATCCCACATGTTGGCGGAGAACCTGCGGAGCAGACAGGAGAGCCGAAGGTGCCCGACGGAAGACTGGCATTGTGCACTGGAGGAGGCGTGGAGCATTTGGGCCTGGTATGTCCTCAGTGTCTGAATGTGACCATGCATATGCAAGCTTGGGGCCAGTGCGGGCATTGCGGCAATCTGCTGTTGCAGGCAGAAGAGAGTGGAGGTCGGCCCAGAAGATTGAATGTGTCTTGGGAAACCGGGGTCACTCACGCTCTGTCGGCTGCGGAATCGGGGCCTCTCCTGGACCATGGAAGAGGAGTGCTGCGGTTAATGATGCACTTGGAGTCCATGCAGTCTGTCAGTGGTCAAGCGTGCACATGGAAGGAGACCCGAATGTCCAGGTCAGGATGCATGCAGGTAGTACGGGCTGGGGAGTGGCCACCTGATGCATTGAAAACTGCAGTGGCAGAGAAGAAGTCTGCTCCACTACAGGCAGAGGGGAGAAAATGGCCAGCGGTGACCAGGGCTGCTATTGTGAGTGTGAGCAGCGAGGAAGAGGCCGGGGTAATTGATGTGGGGTTTCCCAGATTCCAGAATCGGTTTGGGTCCTTGGAGGAGGGTCTGGATGTTTGGAAGTCTAAGGAAGAGAATGAATGGGACTGGGGGTCCAGAGATCAGGGCAGTCCAGCCAGTTTTGATACACCTGATGAGAAGACTAGGGATTCCGTGGTGCAAGGAGAGTGTGCCAGGAATCTGGGGTTCTATGAGGCCTATGCTAATCGGGCCCCAGACCTAACCCCACCTAAGAACTTTGCCCGGGCTTGGGATCAAAATGAGGCCTACGCCTCCCTCATCAAAAGAGAAGAAGCCCCATACTGCCCAGCTGGGGGTAATCGGAAGACCCTCCCCAGGTTTTCCAGAATGCAGAGATGGACACAGACGAAGGTGGCCATAGATTATGGGCATGACTATCCCTGTGCTCCACAGGAGGCCATGCTGGAGATAGAGGCCAAAAGAGAATCCTGGTGTGACAAAGCTATATGGGACTTTCTCTTTGTCCCCAAGCCATATCAGAATCAGTCCAAGCTGGACTTGTGTGAAGGCACAGTGGAACCATGGGTGGGCTATCTACTTGGACCGGGTAGAGGTCCGTCGCCTAGATGGATCTGGCCAGGCCTGGTCGATCCGTATTCAGGAAAAGGAGGGGAAGACTGTGCAGATCCCCCATCCAGATTTCTATTGTTGAGAAGAATGTACAGAGGTCGATTAAGGCTGGCTAGCCTGTGTCTGCTGACCGAAAAGACACACTACCACCGTTAAAGTTCAGTTGTTGCTGAGGCTTAAGCCCTCTTTTCCATTACCCCCTCACCTTCTATCCTTGCGGAAGGGGTTGAGGGAACCACAAGCTGTCACTGGATAGTGGACTCATACCAGAGGGCCGACTGTCTTAGGAGAAATTAAAGACTGGTCTATGCTGTTTTCAGAGATACTTTGGGCCACCGGGCCAGGATCACGGATTACAAATTTACACAGAGTTTCAGGTGAACTATTTTGGACCAATGGGCCAGAAACGTAACTCTGAAAGTGACTGCCTGGAAGAAGAGGGCAATGTTCCAAGAGTTTTTGGTGGGGGGTGCCCTGGTGCCAGGGGCCCCTGAAGAAATTACCACTTCTCACAGGACTGGTGGGTAGCCCAGGCTCTGGCAACGAGGTTCCTGGGGGGAGAAGAAACTGGTGCTGAGTGTCACTGAGGAAAAGGACACTGCAGGCGCCAGCTGGTGAACTGTGTATAGGTAGTCAGTTGCAGGGTTCAGGGTCGCCTTGACGGAGCGAGCTGAGCGCCGGGTCAAGACTGACAGACAGGAATTTGATCATCTAGTTAGGGATGCTGTATGAAGAGAGTTTGATTTGTGGTTACGCAAAGTATGTATCTACAAAAGTGTAGCTGTGCTCCATAATCATAAAAGATGACTGTTTGACATTTGAGAGGAACTCGGCTCTATCTAGTGGCCAAAATGACACATTACAGCTGCTCTGGAATTTCCTGTGATGTGATGTAATTTTCCTGTCAGGAAGTCTAGCAGATTACATCGTCCATAATGCATTGGGAGTACCAGGATGCACTGCTTCACCGCACAGCCTTCTGGGGGGAAGCTTGATAAAGGAAGGGAGGAGCCAGGCTCAACCCTTCTGGACTGGACTCTGAGCCAAGCAAGAAGCCAGCTCTGTGGATTGATGCTGTATATTAGGCCAAAGCTTCTGGGCCTGAAGTGACTAAGTTGAAACGTTCCATCTTCAGCAGAAGACCCTTCCCGGAGGTCCTATCGATGCTTGCAGAGACCAGAGTCGTCCACCACAAACACCTAGCGCGGCTGGTGACAGAGACTAAGACAGCAGTGGAGAGTTCCAGAGGGGAAATCCTGTTGGTGAGAGGGCACCTGCCCAAAAACTGACTCTATCTATCAAAGCAGTAACTTTAGTCAGGGTTAGCCTTAGAGTAGTAGGAGGCAATATAACGGGTGGCCCAGTACATCTCTCACAGAAGTTTTACCGCCAAGCCTGCACAGACACCCCGCAGTGTTTACTAACTGTTTGCTGCTATCCTCTCTATTGATTATTCCTCCTCAATATGGATTACAAATCGCATGCGCTTCAATTTTGCTAGCGAAGATATAGAGAAGAAACAGCGGAACCGCACGTGGGACTCAGATAGGCCTACCTGTCTGGCACTGTGTCTAGCATTTATTATACATGAGTGTGGGGGTATTTTTATCTTTCTAAAGTTGGTACAAGTAACTTCTTAAGGAGCCATATTTCATTGTATCCCACTTGTTCATTCTGTTACATAGTAAATTAAGCCTTAATTTAACGCAACCCTGTGTGTTGTCCCATTGTGTCATCCAGAAGGACTGCAATTGGAGAAAGGTAACAAGTTATTATTACTTGCTGATGTGTAATATTTTAAGTTGTGTTGTCTTGTAGTCATTTGGTGTTCCAGTCCTATTCTGGGTCAGTTGTGCCTAGGGAGGGTTCGAGCCAATTCTGTGGGTTTTTAGGCAGGGTGTAGACCCAATAACATAATCAGCAGCTCCTGCGGGGGTGGTGCTACACGTGGGGCCTGTCTGGGATCTCTACAGTCCTGCAACACAACCCTCTCAGCCACAGAATCCCCCTCAACGCAGAAATGGATCCTACCGCTGCAGCCGAGTGGTGCAGGGAAGAGAATGTCATAGTGGAAAATGGCCTGGTGGTTGAAATCAAGGGAGAGGTCTGGACTGAGGAAAAACTCCTCCCAGTTTTAAGGGCACTGTCCACAGACAGGAAATTCTGGGTGACTGACATAAAGACAGACACCACCGTTCCACACACGTATGCATTGTGTGAGTGGAGGAAGGGGGTCCCTGATTACTTTAAGGGGACCAGTGTAAAGACTACTGACCAAACAGAACTTTTCTTAATACATCAAGAAGTCCTTACTGAAGGTCCCTCATCCACCACTCCTGGGGGATCCAGTAAAGAAAAAGGTGTCCAAGAAGGGAGTCCAGAGTCACCACCTTTGTCTACCTTTAGCTCAGAACTGTGTGCTGTTCTCAGGGAAATCGTAGCAAAATGTAGTAAGGACTCCCCAAACTATCTGATGACTGGATATAGGAAGCTCAGGACATTCTCCGGGAAACAGCCTGTGCCTTCAACAGAAGATGGGTTTGAAGAGTGGTTAGATACCGCCACTCAGGCTTTGGAAGAGTGGGAGGTACCAGAACAGCACAAGAAACAGAGAATCACAGAAAGTTTTTTTTTGTATACAAACTTTTATTGAAAGGAAACAGAAGATGGTGGTACAAAGAGAATTGGTACAATAATATGACAAAAATTGGTATCACATAGAGTAAACAGAGATATAACAATCTTAAGTCATTTCAATTTAACTCTATTCAAAATGGGAATTTGATATCAAAATAACAACAAGGATATCGAGAATATAATTCCTGGATATAGGTACAGAGCAGAAAGAGATTTCTATAACACTAAGCGTTAGGCCGGAGACACAGTGTCAAATAAAAGGGTTTTAAATAGTTAGTCACCTATACAGTAATTAGAAAAAAAAATATCTGAGTGTGTAATCCATGGGTCCCATTTATTAGTGTGAAATTTAATAGAGTTGTAAATAGTATGAAAAATTTTTTCCATAATATAGATCGAGTTTATTCTTGTTTTAAGTTGTGAAACCGGAAAAGAGTTTGATTTCCAATGTATAGCAATCAGCCATTGTATAGCAACTGAGATAGTGTGAATTAATCTAGTGTGAGGTATGGATAAATTAATAATTGGTGAAAAAAGTAAGCAATTAGATGGAGTGAGGGTGATGTTCGTATCAGAGATTTTTGAAGAAAAAATTTCCAACTGGCGCCAGATGAAAGAAATTTTATCACAATACCAAAATATGTGGGTAAGGGAACCAGGAGAGGAGCAGCCTCTGAAACAATTTGAGGGAGCGGAAGGGAAAATAGCGTGTAGTTTAAGAGGTGTTAAATACCATCTCGTAAGCAATTTGAGAAATTAATAAGTTCATATGGTCAAATTCTCGTCCCCGATTTTCTAAAACTGTTTTATTTACTTCACAGCATAAGGGTGGTTTGGGAGTACCTGACTTTTGGCTATACTATTTATCATCTCGATTTTCTCAGATGGCCCAGTGGCATACCCCAAACTCCAGAGTTCCCTGGATACAATTTGAAAAACAGTCTATTCTCCCTTATCATATCTCTGGTATTCTATGGTCTAAAAATATTCCATTACCAAAACTCAAATCCTTAAATTTAATCGTCTCTCAGTCACTATCTCTCTGGCGAACATATGTTTCTAAATTCCATTTGTCCTCTACAACTCCTATTAATGCCACATTCCTTGGTGACCCGAATCACAGAAAGTTTAAGGGGACCTGCACTAGAGGCCGTACGTAATCTCAAGCTAAGCAAAAAGAACTGTACTGCACAGGATTATCTAGACATTCTACAAGATGTATTTGGTCGGACGGAGAACGTGGCTGAACTTCTTTACCAGTTAGACCACTGTTACCAAGAAGAGGAAGAGAAGCTGTCCGAATTTATTAGACGCCTGGATAAGATCATCCACCAGATCCTGTTAAAGAAAGGGATAGACCACCGGAAGGTAGATGAGACTCGTGCACGGCAGGTGCTGAGAGGGGCTCAACCTTTAGATCGCATTGCCATACTGTTGCGAACTCGTCAAGATGGTGGAATTCTAGAATACCCTGACCTGATTCGAATGGTCAGAGAAGAAGAGGTCATGTTGGACAACAAAAAGAAGAGTCGTCAGTTTGACTCAACTTCTCGAGTCAGAGTGATAAGTGTAGAAGAAGGTGACTCGCAAGTTGAACTCCTAAAGACCCAGGTGTCCCAGTTGATAGAAATGGTGTCTATCCTGACTAGTCAGGCATCCACTCTACCTAATGGGAACATATCGGAGAAGCCCGATGAACCTCCTAACCTTAGAGCAGACCCGGAACCGAGACCTACAAGATTGTTAACTTGTTTCAACTGTGGGGGAGTAGGACATGTTAGAGGAGTATGTCCCAGCCCAGGAAAGGTTGTCTTAAAACCTCGCAAGCCAGCGGAAAACTTCAGAGGGCCCCGGTGAAGGAGTCAACCGGGTGCCCGCCAGTTTCAAGGGACTCCAGGAGGCTCACTGGTTCAGGGAAACTGAGTCAGGGAGTCAGATCTAGGTACAACGCCCCTAGTTCTATACTCCAGGCTACTGAGGGGAGGAAAATCAATGCACACCGGGCCCAGCGGGGACTGAATCCAAGGAAAAAAAGAAAGAAGAAAAGAGCTTGGGTGCAGAGAACTGAATCAGACAACAAGGCCACTTCAAGAGAATTCCCAACTAACTTGGTCGGGCCTTCCCCTGTAGTCTCCGTCCAGGTAGAAGGAATTTACACAAGAGCCCTCCTTGACACTGGGGCCCAAGTGACTCTTCTGTATAGAGACTTCTATGATAAACACCTTACTCATCTACCTCTGCAGAAGTTGGAAGATCTGGAGATATGGGGTATCGGGACTCAAAGTTTTCCCTATGACGGGTATCTGCCAATCAAGTTGACCTTTGACCCATCAGTGGCTGGTGAAGCTGAAACCTTCGACACCCTAGCGGTGGTCTGTCCTCGTCCGCCAGGGGCCAACAAAAGCTCTCTCTTCGTAGGGACCAACACTGACCTGGTAAGGCGCCTCCTGACACAACTGGTCCAGGGACAGGATGCTCCAGCACCAAGGATTCACCCCATGCTACGACAGGCCTATCAACTAGTATTGGAGCAAGAGACTCCTGCAGAAGGAGTTGGAAGACTCTGGAAGTTGGACAGAACGGAAAAGGTCTTGCAGCCAGGAGAGGTGGCTTGTCTGAAAGCTTCGGTTAAACTCACATGGAAACAGCCGGGCCCTTTTATCATCTTTGAATCAGGTCCACAGGAAGAGGAGAGAGGGATAGAAGTAATCCCTGAAGTGATCCCTTTGAAGGTGTTACAGAAAAAACGTGGAAGGGTTTTAGTGAGTGTCAGAAACACCTCTACTACACCGGTGAAGGTACCGGCCAGAGTGCTGTTGGGCCAAGTTAACCCGGCTACCCCAGTTGTCCCATCTGATCTTAAAAAGGAGGAAAGGGGTGAAGTTGTCATAGAAGAGCTTTGCTCTGGAAACGCTGCCCTCCCACCGGAATGGATGAAGAGGGCCAAGGCACAACTTGCTCGATGACAAGGAATATTTTCTAAGGATGAGTTCGACGTGGGATGCGCCAGGAGTGCCACTCATAAGATCCGCCTGAGTGAGGACAAACCTTTCCGAGAAAGAGTCTGGCGAGTTCCCTTAGGTGACTTAGAAGATCTACGTCAGCAGCTGGCGGAACTCAAGAAGACTGGGGTTATTCAAGAATCCAGGAGCCCATATGCTTCTCCGATAGTGGTAGTCCGGAAGAAAAACGGATCTTTGAGGCTTTGTATCGACTACCGAACACTGAACAGAAGAACCATCCCAGACCAGTATACCACTCCTCGAATTGAAGACGCCCTACAGAGCCTGTCAGGGGCGAAGTGGTTCAGTGTGATGGACATAAAGAGTGGGTACTATCAGATCCCCATGCACCCTGAAGACCGGGAGAAGACAGCCTTCATCACCCCCGTGGGGTTCTTTGAGTTCAATCGCATGCCTCAGGGGTTGTCAGGAGCCCCTGCTACTTTCCAGAGGCTGATGGAAAGGACCGTTGGGGATATGAATTTGATAGAGGTACTGGTATACTTGGATGATGTTATCGTGTTTGGCAGGACTTTGGAAGAACACGAGGAGAGGTTGGAAAAGGTCCTGAAGAGGCTACATGAAGAAGGCCTGAAACTTTCTCCTGAGAAGTGTCAGTTCTATCAATCCTCGGTCCATTACCTGGGCCACATCGTGTCTGCAGAAGGGGTGGCCACCGACCCGGACAAGCTGGAGGCTGTCGCCTCCTGGCCGAGACCTACAAATGTGATGAACTTTGGTCGTTCCTGGGCTTTTGCTCCTAATACAGGAGGTTTGTGGAGGGGTTTGCCAAGATTGCCCGACCCCTTAATGAGTTACTAAAGAACGAAGAAGATGACGTTCCTGAACTGGTCAAGCCTGTGAAATCCACCATGGGACCCCGGAAGGCTAAGGAGTCCATCCAGGATCAATGGACCCCAGAGTGTGAAGGGGCTTTCATTCAGCTGAAAAAGAATCTAACCACTGCCCCTGTGTTGGCCTACGCAGATCCCATGAAACCATATGAACTACATGTCGATGCCAGCCGAGATGGGCTGGGTGGGGTACTCTACCAGGAACAAGAGGGTCACTTGCGACCTGTCGCCTACGTGAGCAGGAGTCTACTACCTGCTGAAAATAATTATCCTACCCACAAACTTGAATTTTTGGCCTTAAAGTGGGCAGTGGTCGACAAACTGAAAGATTACCTGTACGGAGCTGAATTCATTGTCAAGACGGATAATAATCCACTCACCTATCTGTTGACTACAGCCAAGCTAGATGCCACAGGACATAGATGGTTGGCTTCCCTCTCTAGCTTCAACTTTAGCCTAAAGTATCGGCCAGGAGTCGGGAACAGGGATGCAGATGCCCTATCCAGAAGGTTGCATGCACCACACGAACCTGATGAAGAATGGACCCATTTGGCTCCAGAAGGGGTGCGTGCCCTATATCAGGGAACTGAACTTCGATCCAGAGGAGGATCAAGAGCCGAAGAGATTGGGGTTTCGGCTGTCGGAGTACCCAAATACTATTGCAGGGTGACCCAAGTTGAAGGGGAAGATTTACCCCGGCTGTCCAAAAGGGACTTGAGGAAGGAGCAGCTGGAAGACCCTCTGGGAAAACTTCTTTTGGAAGCCTTGGAGATCCAGCGCCCTGAGTTACTTCTAACAGACTCTCCTCAAGGGGCCCATCTTTTGCATAGAGAGTGAACCCGGCTACAGATCCGAGAAGGGGTGGTCTACCGAAGAGGTCCATCCGAAGATCTGGAGGAGAAGTGGCAACTGTTCTTACCAGCTAAATACAGAGAGAGAGTTCTGGCTGCTCTTCATGATAATCATGGCCATCTGGGACCTGAAAGAACTTTTCAGCTTGCCCTGTATGAGGGCCAAAGTTGAAGGATACTGTCATTCTTGTATCCGATGCATACAAAGGAAGACTCTGCCACGTCAAGCAGCCCCAATGGGCCATCTGCAAAGCCAGGGACCCATGGAACTGGTGTGCATTGATTTCCTTTGCCTAGAGCCTGATCTGAGTGGTCAAGGGAATGTCCTTGTGGTAACAGACCATTTTACCAGATACGCCCAAGCATTCCCAACAAAGGATCAGAAGGCCTCAACGGTAGCCAAAGTTCTTGTAGAGAAGTTCTTTGTACACTATGGGTTACCACAACGCCTCCATTCAGATCAGGGAAGGGACTTTGAAAGCAGACTGATCAAGAGACTGTTAGATCTGTTATTCATTCAAAAGACTAGAACTACTCCATACCATCCACAAGGGGATGCCCAACCTGAACGATTTAACAGGACTCTTTTGGACATGTTAGGGACTTTGAGCTCAGAGAAGAAGCAGCATTGGGGCAAACATGTAGCTGCCATTGTGCATACTTACAACAGTACTGTCAGTGATGTTACTGGATATTCCCCTTATCGTCTAATGTTTGGACGAGAGGCACGGTTGCCAGTGGATTTGGCCTTTGGCATCTCGCCCGATCACACCTCTTCAGCATCGCACAAGGGATATGTGGACCGACTGAGGAAGAGTCTGAAATCGGCCTATGATAAAGCTCAGGCAACATCTGATCAACGTGGACTGAGGAATAAAAGGAATTTTGACTTAAAAGTTCGAATCCAAGACTTGCAACCCGGGGACAGGGTATTGTTGAGGAACATGGGTGTCCCGGGAAAACACAAGTTGGCAGACCGCTGGAAGTCCCAACCTTATGTTATCTGCAAGCAACTACCAAACCTCCCTGTGTATCAAATTCGGCCTGAAGGAAGTGTGGGTCCATTGAAGACTTGGCATAGGAACCATCTACTACCTCGCTCTGAAGCAGTTCGCATGCCTCCTGTCGTAGATTCGCCAAAGACCCCTTCGAAATCTCGCCTGTCCAGACCAGTCACCAGATCTCAGTCGGCACTCCCAGATGTGAGGGAGGGAAATTCTCCATCTGAAGATCTGGAAGATGAAGAGGAGGTACCTGACTGGATGTGGTCATCTCAGTTACCAGAACCCACACCTGCCTCCCTGTCTTCATCCGAATTGGCTGAAAGAGGAACCCTTCGGGTAGAAGCCCCCGAATTCATACCTTTCCACATGCTTCCAGAAAAAGGATTTTTAAATGAAGATCCTGAGGAGGAGGTTGCACCTTTCTCTGAAGAAGAACTGACCACGCTTGAAACATCAGATTCCTGTGTGTTGGAACATGAGGAGGAGGAAATTGAAGAATCCCCAGAAGTGGCTGGTCCTAGTACCTCTGAGATCGTGCCTCCCAAAGAACAGAGGGAAAGAAGAGTCATTCACCCACCCAAAAGACTAACCTATGACCAATTGGGTGAATGCTCGGAAGAAGCTATCTTTACTTCCAAACGAACTCTTGATCAGCCTAGTTCTTCCACCACAGATTTGGTGGAGGACAACCCTAGCTCACCCCCAGGCACATCTGTACAAGCCACTCAAGTGTCGGGGGTCTGTTATCAGAATTACCTTCCCTCCCCTGACAATTGGTGGGAGGTTCCTATGTCGAACCTGTGTTGTAATATGCAGTTGTTAAGTTTGAACTCTGCTTATGAAAAGGAAGATAATTCCCTGTTATGCATATGTTAATGTTTTTTTTTTTTGTGTACTGCCAACATATGCACTGGAGTACATGTTGTTGTCTTCTTTGGGGACCAAAGTTTCTTAAGTGGGGGGAGTGTGTAGCGGTGCTCCATAATCATAAAAGATGACTGTTTGACATTTGAGAAGAACTCGGCTCCATCTAGTGGCCAAAATGACACATTACAGCTGCTCTGGAATTTCCTGTGATGTGATGTGATGTAATTTTCCTGTCAGGAAGTCTAGCAGATTACATCGTCCATAATGCATTGGGAGTACCAGGATGCACTGCTTCACCGCACAGCCTTCTGGGGGAAAGCTTGATAAAGAATGGGAGGAGCCAGGCTCAGCCCTTCTGGACTGGACTCTGAGCCAAGCAAGAAGCCAGCTCTATGGATTGATGCTGTATGTTAGGCCAAAGCTTCTGGGCCTGAAGTGACTAAGTTGAAACGTTCCATCTTCAGCAGAAGACCCTTCCCGGAGGTCCTATCGATGCTTGCAGAGACCAGAGTCGTCCACCACAAACACCTAGCGCGGCTGGTGACAGAGACTAAGACAGCAGTGGAGAGTTCCAGAGGGGAAATCCTGTTGGTGAGAGGGCACCTGCCCCAAAACTGACTCTATCTATCAAAGCAGTAACTTTAGTCAGGGTTAGCCTTAGAGTAGTAGGAGGCAATATAATGGATGGCCCAGTACATCTCTCACAGAAGTTTTACCGCCAAGCCTGCACAGACACCCCGCGGTGTTTACTAACTGTTTGCTGCTATCCTCTCTATTGATTATTCCTCCTCAATATGGATTACAAATCGTATGCGCTTCAATTTTGCTAGCGAAGATATAGAGAAGAAACAGCGGAACCGCACGTGGGACTCAGATAGGCCTACCTGTCTGGCACTGTGTCTAGCATTTATTATACATGAGTGTGGGGTATTTTTATCTTTCTAAAGTTGGTACAAGTAACTTCTTAAGGAGCCATATTTCATTGTATCCCACTTGTTCATTCTGTTACATAGTAAATTAAGCCTTAATTTAATGCAATTGTGTTGTCCCATTGTGTCATCCAGAAGGACTGCAATTGGAGAAAGGTAACAAGTTATTATTACTTGCTGAAGTGTAATATTTTAAGTTGTGTTGTCTTGTAGTCATTTGGTGTTCCAGTCCTATTCTGGGTCAGTTGTGCCTAGGGAGGGTTCGAGCCAATTCTGTGGGTTGTTAGGCAGGGTGTAGACCCAATAACATAATCAGCAGCTCCTGCGGGGGTGGTGCTACAAAAGTGTCTAACCTTTCTTTCTCTTTTCAAGGTTGTGTAGATTTATTAGCGTCAATTAGTTAGGATGCTATATCCACTCACCAGTGCAGAGATTGCTTGGTAGGGGGTGCATTGCCTTAAATGCACCTAACTTGTATTATATTGTACAGCAGAGAAAAATATATTTTTTCATGCAATTTATTTCTTGTACATTCGTTCTTCCCTTTTCCCCTTTCCAGGTTTGTGGGATACTACTAAGATTTTCCAGTAGGGATTTTTGTAGGGGGCGGCTGATGGGGACATGGCTCATTTTTGGTGGGGGGTGGATGTAGCACCCTCCTAGGTAGGTGCTAGGTAAAAGCATTGTTTGCCCTGCCTGCTTATCAGGGGAGCCTGATTGTTAGTTTTGCCTGCTGCATGTGTCCATATGTGATTTATCTGGTCTGAGGGAATGTCCCCACTGTATCCAATAGGGGAGCCTGTTGGACAGTGAAGGAAACCCAGACAGTGACACACAGGCTTTTTTAGTTGTCCCAGTGGGTTGGCACACAGAGTGGTGCATCCTGGGATTGGTTATAAAAGCCCGGGGTACATGTGACAGGGTGTCTTTGGGCGGGTGCCAAGTCAGGACCCTGAAGAGAAATTCAGTCAGGAACTTATTTTCTACTTCACTTCAGTTGCAAGGTGAAGCAGCGGCCTTGCGGCTCTCATTACAGCTAGTGTCCTCAGAATTTGTGCATAGTTCAAGTTGGAGTATCCCACTCATCCCTTCTCCCATCCAAGTTCTAAAATAAAACACAAAAAAAAAAAATCCCCTGGACTGTTCATTGTCTGACCCAAGTCTTAAAGTGATAAGTTTTACAGACTGTTGCTATGGGTAACCCAGGGGAATCCACACTCAGCAGCTCCCAATGGGGCAGTGCTACACACTTATTATACCAAAACTGATATATACTGATCAGGTGGGTTTTGTTGCTGGCAGGCAGGCATCAGATGGTACAAAGCGCTTCATTGACCTAATACAATGGGCTGAACGACACCGAATGCCTTCTCTGCTCCTCTCTTTTGACACAGAGAAGGTATTTGATCAAGTAAAGTGGCAATACTTGAAAGCTGTACGCCACTAATGACCCAGACCTAATCTCGGAGGTAGGAGTCACGGACAACCTGGGCTCTAGCGATCACAGGATGATCACATTTAGCGTAAATAACAATATAACAAGGCAAGTGGGGAACTTAAGAACCCTAAACTTCAGAAGGGCAAACTTTCCCAAAGTGTGCTCCATGATGGAAAGGGTAAACTGGGACCAAACCCTGGGAACACTGACCACGGAGAAAAAATAGGAATGCTTTAGGAACATATTAAACAAATGCATCTCGCAGTGCATTCCTATGGGAAATAAATTTAGAAGAGACAAAGCAAAACCTGGCTGGCTAAACCGTAATGTTAAAAAACGTATTAAGGGAAAAAAATTGGCCTTCAAGAATTATAAATCAAAGGGCACAGTATCGGCAATCAGGCAATACAAGGAGGCAAATAAGAAATGTAAATACGAAATCAAAATGGCTAAAATCAGCTTTGAGAGACAAATAGCGGAGGATAGTAAAAAGAACCCAAAGAAATTCTTTAAATATATCAACAGCAAAAAAACTAGGGCAGAGCATATTGCACACATAATTAACGATGATGGGAGAATGGTTACAGAGGACACTGAAAAGGCAACCGTGCTGAACGCCTTTTTCTCATCAGTTTTTACTCAGGAAAAGGAGGGGTACACTGACCATGACTGTATGGTTAGTAGTAATACACAGGACTTGCCGCTTTGGCTAACAGAGGGTAATATTAGGGAAAGGATGGAAAAAATTAACACAAATAAATTACCAGGCCCAGATGGCGTACATCCGAGAGTACTCAAAGAACTTAGTAAGTCTATATCTAGACCACTGTTCCTGATCTTTGCTGACAGTATTATGACAGGAAATGTACCAGGGGATTGGAGGAAAGCTAACGTGATACAGATATTCAAAAAAGGGCAGAGGCATGTCCCGGGAAATTATAGACCTGTCAGTCTGACATCGATAGTATGTAAATTTCTGGAGGAGATGATAAGGGACTATATCGTAGAGTTTGCTAAAGACAACAACATCATCAGCAGTAACCAGCACAGGTTTAAAAATGGGAGTTCTTGTCAAACCAATCTCTTAACATTGTACGAGGAGGTGAGCTGTGAGCTAGATTGGGGGAGACCAGTGGATGTGGTGTACCTGGATTTCGCTAAGGCGTTTGATACAGTTTCCCACAAGCACTTACTTTATAAAATAAGGTCTGCAGGCATCGACTGCAAGGTTTGCTCTTGAATACGGCACTGGCTAAAAGGGCGTGTCCAAAGGGTGGTAATAAATAGCGCATACTCATACTGGTCCAAGGGGGTAAGTAGGGTCCCCCAAGGCTCTGTCCTGGGACCAACCCTGTTCAATTTATTCATAAACAGCATTGAAGACGGGATCAGTAGCTCTATATCAGTTTTTGCAGACGACACAAAATTGGGCAGGGCAATAACTGCACAGTATGAAGCACATATCCTACAGAATGACCTGGTCAAAATAACAGAGTGGGCAACGACATGGCAAATGAGGTTTAATGTGGAGAAGTGTAAGGTTTTGCACTTGGCGACTAAAAACATAAAAGCACAATACACTTTAGGGGGGGAACCTTTGGGGGAATCAAAAATGGAGAAGGATCTGGGAGTCCTGGTAGAGGGTAGACTAAACAATAGCATGCAATGTCAAGTGGCAGCTGCCAAAGCCAGCAGAATATTAGCATGCATAAAGAAAGGGATGTATTCCAGAGATAAAACTATAATCCTACCACTTTATAAAACTCTGGTCCGACCACATCTGGAGTATTCTGTCCAGTTCTGGTCGCCGGTCCTCAGGAGGGATGTGTTGGAGCTAGAGAAGGTCCAGAGAAGGGCAACTAAACTAATTAGGGGATTGAAGGACCTTAATTATGAAGAGCGTCTGCAATCGCTTGATTTATTCTCCCTGGAGAAGAGATGCCTGAGAGGGGACAATATAGCAATTTATAAATATCTCAATGGTGATCTCAGCATAGAAAAAAAGCTATTCAGTCGGAAGGACTGCATGAGGACTAGAGGGCATACAATGTGTCTGGAGGAGAAGCGTTTCAACCTCAGGCAACGAGGGGGGTTCTTTACTGTTAGAGCTATAAGATTGTGGAATTCTCTACCACAAGAGGTGGTTTCTGCGGGAAGTATGGTGGCTTTTAAAAGACTCTTAGACGTACATCTCAAGAATCAGAACATTCAGGGGTATGCAAGATGATTACGGACACACACACCTACACAGGTTGAACTGAATGGACTATTGTCTTTATTCAACCTCACCTACTATGTAACTATATAATGTAACTATATAAATTTGGTTTTACTGGCAATATTCTGCATTCCATTTTAAGTCTATACACTGCACTTAGTGCCAAAGTGTGGCCTTCTGGTATTTTCTCAGACCCCTTCGCAATAACAAAGGGAACCCCACAGTGATACCCCCTATCACTACTAATCTTTGCCCTAGTAATAGAACCGCTGGCGTAAACCATGCCTACTGACCCCCATGTCACTGGCATAAAGGTCGGAGTTACTATCCATAAAATAGGCCTTTATGCCGATGACGTTATCATATCCCTGCCTGATCCAGTTAACTCCCTTCCCCAACTTCAACGAGTGCTTGCCTCCTATAGTACCATTTCACACTACAAAATCAATTATAGCAAATCCTCTGTGTTGGATAATTGACTGCAACTGACTGTCAATTGTAGCATTACGACCATCTCTCCTTTCTTGTAGGCCCCTAATTCCAATCTCCAATATTTAGGTATCCAGCTGGTCTCGCCTTCTTCTCAACTCCTCCAACTCAACCTAAATGCTCTACACACTAAATTGCAGCGTATCTCTCAAGGCCTACAAATAAATCATGTCAGATATAATCTGCGTGCAAGAGACGTTTCCATTCACCTGGTGTTTCCACTGTTCTCATCGATGTGGTTTTTGTTTATTGCTATACCCTCTTCTGCATCTTGCTCCGTCTATATTAAGGATCTATTACAGATGATAGCTATTACATGGAAACCGCCACTTAGTTTGGACATTCCCTAACATACCAGTGAGTAAACTTGTTTATTTTTTACATCTATATTTAAATTAGGCAACTGTTGTGGAATTTTTTTTATTTCAATACATTTTTATTAGGTTTTTTCATGCAAAAGTAGACAAGTTAAACTCAACATTACATGTAGACCAAACAATAATAATATAATACAAGTAAGCACCATGGGTAGGTGAACCAATAAACAGTTCAGTGGAAAAGGCATTGTTCACAAAAGGGGTACATGGTCAAATTCTAAATAGGGCCAGACGCATGCCCCCCCCCCATGATCTCTCTCAGGTGGCCAGAAGGGGACGCGTTGGCACGAACAAAGCCGAACATGCATGGGCATCTGCAGGTAGGGGCAAGGGGGGGCAAATGCCCCCCCCCCCCCTGGAATCTCAACCTCCCCTTTCAAGTGGTTGTTAAGCCACTTTATACCATCCTGTCTGGTCTGTTTAATAATCCTGTGTGTCTGTGTATGTGTTTTAAAAAAATAAGCCGTTCTTTACCAGTTTTCAGAGGGCCGAGCGCCGCTCACATGACCCGACGGCTCTCTCCTCTCCCCATCTGACAGCTGAGGGCCGAGGCATCCTCACTGATATCAGTGGGGAGGAGAGGGGGAGAGGAGGAGGGAGGCAGCGGGTCCCCGTGAGCTATGAGTGGCACACTGAAAACTTGTAAAGAACAGCTTTTTTTAAAAAACAAACACATACACAGGGGCACACAGGATTATTAAATAGACTGTAGACAGGATATGAAACTTTAAATGAAACTACAGCAGCAGGAGGAGAAGGAGGGGGGGGGGCACTGACACAGGAGCAGACAGGCAGGGAGGGAGGGGGGAGAGAGGACAGAGGAGGACAGGAGAGCTATGGATGACGGAGGCACATAAACTGACCACAGTGTCAGGGCTCAGCAGCCATGGTATACCGTGGTCAGTTTACAGAGGGGAGGACATAGCCAGGCAGGATCAGCCAGGCATTTTAGGTCATATGGGGAGGCCAAATTACACAGCAAAGCACTGTGCTGTATAACATGCATTAAGGAAACAGGATAATTCTTTTTTTTTTTAGGTTAACAAATGCTTTAAAAATAAATGTTGCTGTTTGCTCTTTAAAAATAAAATAAATAAATATAATGACTAAGCACCGCCCCTTCATGACATTGTTGAAAAGGGGCGGAGCATGGGTGACCTTAAAATTATGCCCCCCCCCCTGAAAAAAGTTCTGCGGACGCCTATGCGAACATGGTCATGCTTGCTAGACCATGCACGCAGTTAGTTAGTCACAGGTGTCAAACATGCAAAGAGTCAACTTCCCTGAGATGTACCGACTTAGAACTGTTGGTGGTGAATGAGGGGTGAGGGTAACACGTCACAGTCATAATAATGTATACCAGTTAAGAATTCTAACAGGAATTATCTCCAGAGTGCCATTGTGTCCAAGGTTCCCAGGTTAGTGAAGTAGTCTGGAGTTTGCCCACAGAGCAGGAGAACATTAATTCATATATAGCGTGTGTTTGGATAGTTTCACCTACAGTGGGAGCTTCAGGTTGCTTCCAATGTCTGAGGATTATTAAGCGAGATGCTAGTAGTATGTGGGTAAGTACAGTTCTGAAGTGGCGGGGGAACTTCTCTATCCCTAGGGAGCAGAGTGCCAGTGCAGGGGTTAATTGGATAGGGGGATCCCATTATTTGGGAAATGAGACTAGAGATGCTTGTCCACTGTCAAGTACCCTGAGAGTTTCGGACAGCTCCACAACATGTGGAACAGGTTACCCAAATCCCCCCATTCCCTCCAGCACCATGGTGATAGCTGCGGTGAGAATCTGGCTATGCGGCAAGGGGCGAGTTACCACCATAAATTCAGTTTTTGGGTTAATTCCCATAGACTAAAGCATTTAGTTGCTGCATATGTAGTGATGAAGGCTTTTTGCCATTCCGAGATATGAAATGTCATACCAAAATCTCTTTCCCATTGGATGTAGGGGGGAAGTTTTAACAAAGGTATTTTTATCATTGAAGGCATTATAAAACAGGGAAATTCCTTTCATTCTGTATGTAGTTGCCGTGTAGAATTGGGCAACATGCCAAGGGAGGGCCAATGTGGTATTTACCACCTTCTGCAGGAAGTGTTGGATTTGCATACACTGTATTTATACTGGTCCTGGGCAGGGACATCCAATTCAAGATGGAGGGAAGGGAACGTCTTTTAGGCGGGGCCTACTAAGAGGTCCTCTGTGTTTGAAATACCTTTGGATACCCACGTGATGATGTTGAGGTTGGGAATAATTATTGGTAAGCTGAGAATGGGGAGAGGGAGAGATGTATATGGGCATTGGTCTTGCGGGCGCTCTAAGAATTGTTGCCAGGCTGTGACCGTGGCTGCAATAGTTGGAGAAAATGAGGGGAGCGGACAAGGAATATGTCGGCTCGCCATTAAATAGAGAAGTATTTAAGATTCAAGTAGTGCACACAAGTTCTCAGTTCCAGGTTGAAACCAAGCTCTCGCCTGTGTAAGGATCACAGCTTTCTAGTAATCTTTAATCGATACATGTCCCAACCCTCCAGCCTTTCAGTTAGGGAGTTGTTTGCTAAAAGCGCACCTTGCCCTTTTACCCCTCCAGAGGTTGCAGTTCAGTAGAGATTGAGCTTTCAGAAAGAAAGAGATAGGGACAGGGATCAGTAGTGTCCAAAATAGGTATAATAGCTGGGGGAGCAACATCATTTTAAATGACACTAGCCTACCTGACCCCGTCAGCTCCACTGTGTAACGCTCCTGCGTTTCTTATATGGTGTGGATTTTCAGCTGCAGAAATAGTTCCACGTCAGTAGTCATGTAAGAGATATGCTGAGATACCATTCCCAACCTCAATGACTCATCATGTGTGGAAGGTCTTATTTCAGCCAGTAAATACACACAATTAGCAAGCTGGTTCCTAGAGTGACTTTATGTATGTGGTAACACAATGATGAAGGTTGAGGGATAGGTTGAGTGGAGGTGATAGGTGATAGACACTTGAAGGTGAGACAGTAGCAGATGGATGCAGGAAGGTTTAGCAATGTTGTATGATAGTAGATGATAGAATAGCAGGTGGACATACAAAAGAGATCAACCCATTGCAGAAAAGTAGCAGTAGTCTCAAGAGCTAGCAATCTAGTTTATGCAGATGTAATAAACAGTCTTTACTATGCAGAGCTAGATAGTGTAAGCTTAGTATAAGTTTATAGAGAATTCCCCTGCGGGGTACTTAGCACTATTAGCGATACAGCCGAAGGGTGGTTCAGGAGAGGCGGATGATCCAGTAGCGGGATACAGGGATCAGTGCAGCGAGGTTCCGTCAGCGAAGTAAGCTTGCAAGCATGGAAGCTTCAAGCAAGGTTAGCATCCAAGTAAGGGTGTTTGAACGAACACATGTGAGTGAGAACCGACGCCTTAAATAGCCATCTAGTCCGGCGCTGAGTGATGACAGCTCCAGTCTTAAAGGTGTATGCGCACCTTTCCAAAAGTAAATTGTAGGGCGCATACACTTGTGGAAAGTGTAATTTAGGGTACCAAAGGTACCGGAACATTACACACTGCTGCCATACTCTGGAGTTTCATTTTTAGGGTGTCTAAAAAGGGAATGTAGTTGGCCTGTACTAAGTCATGTGTGGTAGATGTGAGTGTAATTCCTAGATATGTGACCACCTACAGTATAAGGCAGGGGTCCTCAAACTACGGCCCGCGGGCCGCATGCGGCCCGCCAGAGTCCTAAACCCGGCCCGCCAGCTGGGATTGGCATAGCTGTCACTCACTGAAGCTCTAATATGCTTCAGGAAAGGGTGGACCCAGGGAGCAGAGCACTGCGCCCTAGCCCACCCATTTGACCCGCTTCCTGATTGGCCGAAAGGCGAACCCATGCCATTGGCCGAGGAGGAGGCGGGAGGACTCGAGGAGACGCTGCCGCTGCAGGTAAGTGCACTGACTGGTCTCTCTGCACGCTGGTCACTAAAAGAGGGCACGCTGTGGTTACTCTGGCATTAAAAGCGGGAACGCTGTGGTTACTCTGGCATTGAAAGAGGGCACTTTGTGGTCACTCTGGCATTGAAAGAGGGCACGCTGTGGTCACTTTGGCATTGAAAGGGGGCACGCTGTGATCACTCTGCATTGAAAGGGGGCGCGCTGTGGTCACTCTGGCATTGAAACGGGGCACGCTGTGCTCACTCTGGCATTGAAAGGGGGCACGCTGTGGTCACTCTGCATCGAAAGGGGGCACGCTGTGGTCACTCTGCATTGAAAGCGGCCACGCTGTGGTCACTCTGGCATTGAAAGGGGGCATTCTGTGGTCATATATATATATATATATATATATATATTTATAAATTAAAAAATAAATATTTTACTGTTTTTCCTGTTTTTTTGTGCACTACAAATAAAATATGCGCATTGGAATTCGTTCATATTTTTTTTCAAACTATAGTCCGGCCCCCAACAGTGTCTGAAGGACCGTGAACTGGCCCCCTGTTTAAAAAGTTTGAGGACCCCTGGTATAAGGAAAATTTGTGCCTAGTGTTTATGGGAACCCCTAGTAGGATTTGGAATAATTTACCTTATAGTAGGATAGCTTGTTGAACAGGAGTAGGGCACCATTTACTGAGGTCAGGGATTTTTCTACATCTGTCAATAGTAATATGATGTCGTTTGCAAACAGACTAATGGTATGAGATCTACTTTGAACATAGAGACCTGAGATGTCAGGATGAGAATGTATGTATATCGCCAGAGGTTCCATAAGAAGATCAAAGATAAGTGGCGAGAGAGGGCACCCCTGTCTCATACCATTGGTAATGGGGAATGGATTGCACAGTGCTCCAGACGTCAGTACCTGCGCGGATGGTGTCGTGTAAAGCTCCATAATGGCTGAGTATATAGGGCACTGAAAGCCAAAGGCAGACAGGGTGTGAGCTAAGTATGTCCAATGAATCCTATCAAACGCCTTCTCTGCATCCAACGTAAGGAGGAGAGAAGGCGTTTTTGTCGCTCCGGCCTCATGGAATATGTTGATCATTCTACGGGTCGCATCTGCTGTTTGGCGATTTTTAATAAAGCCTGATTGAGCTGGGTGGATGAGATGGGGTGCCGTCTCTCCCAGTCTTACTGCTATGAGTTTAGCATATATTTTCAGGTCACAATTCAATAAGAAAATAGAATGAAAATTTTGTGGTGCAACAGGATCTTTCCCCGGTTTGGGTATTGTCACCCCAATTGCTTTGAGCATTTCAGATGGGAAGGCCGAAGAGGCAGCGGCGGTATTATATAGTCATTCCAAATGGGGTATCGAGGTGTTTTTGAAGGTGCGATAGTATTCCCCAGAAAAGCAATCCAGTCCTTGGGATTTGTTATGGGGCAAGGTGTTAATTATCCTAGTTAGTTCAGAAGCTGTGCAGGGGGCATTCAGAGTGGGGAGATCATCAGGGGTCAATTTAGGGATATTAAGCTTTTCGAGGAAAGCATTAATAACATCCGGGGTCAGTTGGGATATAGTTTTATCCTCCTTAATTAAGATTGTACAGGTATCTGTAATAATCCCCGAAAGCATTCGCCATGGCCTGTGAGTGGTATAATTTTTCATTTGTTGTGGGATGAAGCAAGAATGGAGGTCTTATTTTTTTGTCTTGGGTGTAGTAGTTCATTTTTAATCTTCTGGACATATAATCAAATCCCTCCTGAAGTAAAAAGCGGAGTTCATGTCTTGCATCAGAAAGCTTTCGTGAGACATCAGGGGAAGGATTAAGCTTATTTTGAGAATCCAGCCCATGGATTTCTCTTGTTAGATCATCCACACGCTTAGTCCGCTGCCTCTTCGCTCTAGACCCTAGTTTGATAAAAGTACCTGATGACTGCCTTATGAGCATTCCAAAAAGGAAAGGATCATCAGCAGAGGAAATGTTACCTTCAAAGTAGTTGTGTAAACATCCAGTCATTTATTTTTGTAAACCGGGTTTTGGAGGAGCTTTGCGTTCATTCTCCAAAATGGCTATTCCAAAAAAGGACAGATGGTGCCTGCGCTCTGCATATAACTAACTTGTGTGAATCAAGAAAACCCAGCAGGTTATTTTGAGCAACATAAACACAAGTAATTTGAATAGAAGTCTGGTGGACAGATGCAGCCACCAAATCAAAAAACTGGTAAGCTGCAATATATTTATTTGCTTTTGGGTTAAATATCACTTTAATGTGTAATATATTACATTAAAAAATCAGAAAGCTTTTGTAACATTTCTAGGTGAAATCCTAACACCTTGGCACATGCTTATATGTTTTGTAACCTATCTGAGGACTAGAAGGTGGTGCTCAGAACCTAGGGACAGCAAGACCAGACCGCAATCCCAGATTTGACACACAGTACCAACCTGTGAAAAAAAAAAAAAAGATCCTGGTGACAAGATGGATTTAGTGATCAGTGCAGCCAGCCAGAATTAGCAGTGGAGGTTATGTCTTATTGAACCAGTGTTGAGCTGCACTGACACTATATATCCTTCGACAGATATATTCATTGTGAGAGGGGATATTTTTCCATAATCATTATTATCTGAATTCAGCCTTAATGTGCAAGCTGACTTAGATGCTTAGATCTTAAAAAGCTGTCAATATGGAACAAACAATCCAAGCATCATCAAATGCAAATATCTTTCAAATTTCTGCCACTAATCATACAATTTTTGCCTCTTCCCAAGAAGTATGAATTCTACTTTTTATGAAGATATTAAAGACTACCAATAGACATATGATGTGTTCACCACACAGAAGAATTGCCTCAAACAGTAACAATCTTTCCTACTGAAAAAAAAAAAACACATTCACTAAGTACCAGTGCTAGCTAATTATAATACAATGCTTTAGGGTATAGAAGAGCATACAATTTTGGGTCACCCTAGATTAGTAAAACAGACATAAAGAAAAAAAGAAAAAATGTGATTGTCTCTTTACACAAATTATTGAACATAGGTATATGACACTTCATGAAATTACAATGGTAGAACGTGACCTTGGGTGACTAACTTCAGGAAAAATATATGTGGTAGGCATTGAAACTGTGAATGTCTGAATCCATTACTGAATTATTGTTGATTGAACTGATTATGTGAAAATTTGTCCAAACAATTTGCTTTATTTCATATAGCAGTGCAAAGAGCAATACAAGGTTTGAGCTTTCCTAAAAAAAAAACTATTTTCTAAATGTTTGCCATAAGCTTCTTCAATTCACAGTGTCTCTTTTTTAATAAATAGTCTATATATCTTCATGATTGAAAGGTCTTTGAAAGATAACCCTTCTCGTTGGCTATGCATTACTTGATATGGATAGATGATCCTAACATCACCAATTATAAGCCATAATTGCTGTAACTGGTAACCAGTGCTTAATAATGACAAATGCCTGTAAGGTCAACGCAGTAGCACGATACTGATAAATCTCTGTGCAACTGGATTATAGAATTATATTTTTGCTAAATATACCCAAACAGACAGAAAAAAAGAATTGTTAGATTCAGCTGCGTCTTTGAAGTTAGACACCGAATCAGCTAGCACTCTGTCTGTATATGGCTCAAAAAAACAGGAGATACTTCCTGGTCTTAGTCTAAGTTTCATATACTACACTACATGTGTGTAAACCCATATTTTGAGTAATTTCAAGTATGAAAGGGGAAACATTCAAAATACTTCACAAAGATAATACACCAAGGTAAGAATCCTTATTTTTAAAAGTGACAAATGTCAGTCGTATGGCTAAAAACAAAGATTATTTTTATCACTTATGATAACGTTTCGTGAATTGAGCTGAATATCAGTTAACCATCTGTACATTGCTACACACCTAGCTATCACTATTTCAAAACACTTAATTTCACATATTCCAATAATTGATAAAGTGACCAAGCTGGTCAACTTCAATTTAATTATACACTAACTACAAAATATAATAGGTCACATTTTACATATTGTACTGTGCTTAATAATGCACTTTAACCACTTACCCACTGGGCACTTAAACCCCCTTCCTAACCAGACCAGTTTTCAGTTTTCAGTGCTCTCACAATTTGAATGACAATTACTCAGTCATGCAAAACTGTACCCTTATAAAATTTGCGTTCTTTTTTTCACACAAACAGAGCTTTCTTTTGGTGGTATTTAATCATCATTGGGGTTTTTGTTTTTTGCGCTATAAATGAAAAAAGACTGAAAATTTTGTAAAAAAAAATAATTTTCTTTGTTTTGGTTTTAAAATTTAGCAAATTAAGTAATTTTTCTTCAAAAATTTTGGACAAACTTTATACTGCTACATATCTTTGGTAAAAATAACCCAAATAAGTATATATTTTTTGGTCTTTGTGAAGGTTATAGAGTCTATAAGCTATGGTGCCAATCAATGAAAATTGATCACACTCGATGTACTGACGGCCTATCTAATTTCTTGAGACCCTAACAAGCCAGGAAAGTACAAATACAGCCCAATTTACCCCTTTTTGGAAAGCAGACATTCCAATGTATTTTGATAGAGGTATGGTGAGTTTTTTGAAGTTGTATTTTTTTTCCACGAATCTTTGCAAAATTAAGATTTTTTTTTCTTTTTTCACAAAATGGTCATATTACCAAGTATTTCTCACACACTGTATAGGCATACTTGCAACTACACCCCAAAATACATTCTTCCACTCCTCCTGAGTATGGCGATACCACATGTGTGGGACTTTCCACAGCCTGATCACATAGAGGTCCAACATCCAAGTAGCACCGTCAGGCATTCTAGGAGCAAAAATTACACATATAATTTCCTGACAACCTATCAAACTTTTGAAGGTCCTGGAGCACCAGGACAATGGAAACGTCCACAAAATTACCCTATTTTGGAAAGCAAACACTCCAACACATAATCTAGGAGGCATAATGCGTCTTTTGAACGTGTAATTTTTTTCCACAAGTTTTTGGAAATGTGGAAAGAAAATGAAAACGCACTTCTTTTTTACACAAAGTTATTCATTTATAAGATATTTCTAACACATAGCATGTACATAGCAAAAATAACACCCCAAAATACATTCTGCTACTCGTCCTGAGTATGGCGATACGACATGTGTGAGACTTTTACGCAGCCAGACCATATACAGAGGCCCAACATGCAGGCAGCACCGTAATTTCCTGACTTCTCATTACAATTTTGTGAGGCACTGTAGGGCACTGATAAGAACTGTAGTGGCACTGATGTGGCATGGATGTGGCATGGATGAGCACTGATGTGGCATGGATGAGCACTGATGTGGCATGGATGAGCAATGATGTGGCATGGATTTGGCATGGATGAGCACTAATGTAGCACGGATGAGCACTGATGTGGCGCGGATGAGCACTGACGTGGCATGGATGTGGCGCGGATGAGCACTGATGTGGCATTGATGAGCACTGATCTGGCATTGATGAGCATGGATGTGGCATGGATGAGCCACAGATGAGCACTGAGGTGGCATGGGTGGGCACAGATAAGGCATGGATGTGGCACGGATGAGGCATGGATGGGGCACAGATGAGGCATGGATGTGGCATAAATGTGTCACGGATGGGCATAGATCAGGTATGGAGGAGGCAAGGCACGGGTGAAGCTGTGGTTTCTCTTCTCTCCTTGCACGCTGTACCGATCACTGTGTACAGCGTGCGAGGAGAGAAATGAACCGGACATGCGCCGGTTTGTTAACAAGTGATCGCTCCATCATTGGACATGAAGCGATCACATGGTCAAGGGCCGCTGTCATTGACCCTTTACCGTGATCCGCGATGCGCCGGGTCCCTGGGACCCGGCAAGCACGGACACTCCCATGTGCGTGCCCCAGGGGGCGTGCGGGAAGCACGATTCTGGGAGGATGTCCTTGTATGTCCTCCCAAAATAAGCAGACTGCTCTGTAGCCATCATTCGGCTATGGCCCGGTCGGCAATTGGTTAAGGAACACCAAAGGAAAAACATGCAGAAACAACCAGAAGAGGACTGCCTTGCCATGGCTGCCTTGCCACAGGTTTTGATAGTTGCTGTTGCATTAAATCACCTATTTTCTTATATCTCTTGGGGATTTCAGGAGTACCATCTCTGTGCATAGGTCCCCAAGCTTTTACTCCTACTGATACCAATAGCAAGGGTTCTTGGGCTTCCTCTTGAATGTTTCTTTTTTTTTTTATATATATATTATGCAGAATTCAATACAAATAGTGGGATGGCAGGATGGGTGGGGACAATCTCCAACATGACCGGGAATGGAGCCAGGAGTTTTGGCAGGGAGATCTCGCTGCGGTTATCCTCAAGAGCTATTAAATGGGGGGACTCAGACTAGACTGCAGTTATAACTGAAATATTAATTTTGGGTGGACTGATTCTAACTTCTTTTTAAAACCTTAAGCTTTGTTGAAGCCCAAGATGAACAGAAGTAAAATATGGCATGTACATCAATATTTGTGTCAAATAAAAATTAAAAGCAATAATTATGTAATTGTTGGCACTTAAAACATATACAGGATTGTTCAATAGATGCAAAGAGCAATTGAAGATTTTTTTTTTTCTTTTTTATTTCCTCCCCTAGTGTTGAGTTTGTGATATGGACTAATCTTTCCTCTATGTATTATGTCTATTAACTGCAATTACAAAATTGTTTTTCATTGTTTTTCATTTCCAGGTGCAAAGTATTTTGTGCCATCTAACGATAATAACGGAGAGTTATATTCCCATTTGGCTTGTCTGTGAATCATATCCTAAATACAACTCTCGTTATTTCGTGTGTGTCCTCATGTATTTTCCCATATTTTGGTGGCATCCTAATATTCTTATCTAGTTGTGTTCCACTTAGTGTGATTTCAATCTTAACCCATCTTTTATCTTAATTTGTTTTTGTCCACTCTATCATACGTGAAATTATAACTGCCATGTAATATCTTTTAATGTCTGGTGCTGCTAATCCCCCCTGGGATTTATCTCTACTGAGAGTCGCATATTGCACTCTTTTTCTCCTTCTAGAGGCTTTTTCTCCTTCTAGATAAAATTCAGCATCATTGTTTTTATTGTTTTAAAATATGCCGGTGAGATGGCAATTGGTAACATTTGAACTCTGTATAGTATTTTAGGCAATATTATCATCTTAAATATATTTATTCTTATTCTCCCCAAACAGAGAGTGGGCGACATAGGTATATAATTAACATGATACAGGTTTTCCAATAATTGGGTTAAATTTATCCCTAGATAGTTTAATTTTTATTTTACCCAGGTAAATGGGAATTCCCTCAGTAATGCCTGCTCTTCTTTTTTATTTAATCTGATGTTTAAGATTTCTGACATTACTGGGTTTATCTTAAAATTTGATATTTTCCCATATCTCTTCAACTCCTTGATAACATTTGGGAGGGTTATTCTAGGGTCGGTAATAAAAAAAAAAAAAGAACATCATCTGCATATGCTGCGACTTTATGTTCCTCCTGTCCCACCTTCACTCCCTTTATGTCTATGTTGTATGATCGCTAATAGTGGTTCCAATGACATGACCAAAAAATAGGGGCGAGAGAGGGTAGCCCCGTCTCGTCCTGTTGCGCATTTCAAACTGAGGTGATAAATAGCAATTGAAGATATGTACCAAGTAGTAACTCAAAACAACCAATCAGAAATTTCTAATCAATCTACAGTCATTTACAGCATTTTACAATTTATAAGTATTTTAAAAAGGCAGTTAAGTTAAAGCTATCTAAATATAGCATAACACATAAAAAATAAACACACAAAAAAGTACTCACCATACAAAGTAGGTAATAATTAGGAGTTGCACTGCTCTGTTGATGACTCCAATAGTCCAGCTTTTAACCACCACAGACTTAGTTGTTTCATAGGTAAAGAAGTCGGTGATACAACCCATAGCTCTTCTTCTACTTCTTTCCACCAACACAAATTCTGCAAGACTGCTATAACCAGCTGTGTCCTTTTCTCTTGGCGACCAGTTTTTGTTAAAAGCTTCTAGAATGAGCCTTAATCGCAGACACGTCTTACAACGTTTGGAGCTTGAACACTTTTCACAAATGCAAAAGAGAATTCTCCAAGCTATTAGTCATATATTATTAAAGCTTTAAACTCACAAAGCCCTACAGTGCTATAGTGATCTATCTGATCTTTCAGATTTTAAGAATACAATAAAGTAGATCTTCAGTGCCTTTATTTTATTTTTTCCATATAGATGTGGTTTATCGTTCCAATTTCTATTTTTTTCTGTCTTAGCTATTTCTAGGTACTTTAGGACATTCTGTCCCCTGAGTTGCCTATTCCTGTCTATATGAATGTGTCCGAGTTTTTCTGATTGGATCTGTAAGTGATGATGCTTCCACACTTCTCAGGCGGATGTAACCAGAGTTTGGGTTGAAATCCTCAGCGGAGCGTTAAAATGTTTCAATTTGCCAAACTCAATTACTACAGATGAAGTCAGAAGGAATTTAATAACATCAAGGAATAAAAAGACCTCCTTTATGCTAGCAAGAGGTTGCATGGAAAATAACACACTTAACAATGAGATGAGAGGAATATCTACAAAAAAGTATTGAGTAAGAGATCCTCACTAATGCTTACAGTCAATTATGGTGGGCAGTGGAGATTTGTGGTAAAAACTATGGCTCTTTAATGGAATAAAAAAAAAAAAAAAAGGTTATGTTCAGGAATGTGGTGTTTACAACAGGAAGAGTATCCCCAATGACATAAGGGAACCATCCTCTATTTGCAAATCTTTTCTTTATTAAGATAAAACATGTTCATTATAGGGATAGTAGTGGGAAATGCTTTGGGAAAGGGAATGTAATCTGCAAATTAAATTAATACGAGCATTGCAAATGTTCATTAGAGACCAAAAAAACTAGAGCAAAAGGGACTTATTTAGCAAAGTCTCTAAAATTAGACCTGGTCTTCTTTCTCATAGTAACCAATAAAAAGAAATAATCCTCTCATAAATGTTGATAAAGCTCTTCATTTGATATTTCAAAAGAAAGCGGATATGAAACAAATACTTAGCCTTGCCAGAATTGACCTCCTCCTGAAAATGATGATTGCCTCGCCATCGGGTTGATCCTCTGGGGCACGAAGTTTGATCACGCATGATTGCACAATGCTTTAGTCATGTGGTACAGATTGCTACAAGATTTTCACGCTGCTTGTGTAGCTTACTTCATAAGAGTCATTTGTTCCATCTATTTAGCATTCCTACTTCTAAAATCATGCAACTTACTTTGTTCTATGTTTGATATTGAGAAATGCCTATATCAAGGACATCATGTCATGAACCCTGGAACCAGAGTCCTGCTTAATACCATCTATCAAATGTATACATAATTAAATGATGACCAGCAAATGCAATTCCGTGGCCATCTATGCCTGATCTAAAGTTTGAAGGTTTTGTCTGCATATTTGTTACAAGTCAGTGACTCCAAAAGTATTTAAAAAATGGGTGTAAGGAAGATCAGGAATGGTAGCTACTTTTTTTTTACTTTTGAAAGGTTTCATTTTAATTCTAAGGGTCCTTTTACACTAAGGGTCCTTTTTAATTCTAAGGGTCCTTTTTCATGTTAATTCTAAGGGTCCATTTACACGGGATTTCCAATCAGGTCTACCTGTCAGTTTTCCAGGCGGACCTGATGGGATGCTCCATGCATCCCTATAGCCCGGTACACACGTACCGATTGTCGGCCGTAAATATTCGGCCGACGACCGTTCGGCCGATTGTAGGCTTGTTAGTATGATGCTTCCGACAGCCGGCAGCGCATTTTCGGCCGAACAGAATTGGGTGTGCAGGCATTAAAATTTTTGTTGGCCGTCACCAGAACGGCCGATTGTTCGCCAGTCAGTACAGATTTCGGCCGACAGACAGCAGATTAGCAAGACTGGGCATGCTCAGAAAAGAAAAAAGACAAGGAAAGTTAACCATCACATGACATCACTTCTGCATTTGGCTGTTGTTGGCCGACAAAATTCGTGTGCAGTCTTTTGCAGTTTTCAGCACACAAGACAGCCCTGGACAAAAGACGGCCGATCGTTCGGCCGATGATCAGTACGTGTGTACGGGGCTTATGGAGTAGTAGATGTCAGCGGTGACATGTCTGATCCGATCTTGTCCGTGAAATCCAGATGGATGGAAATCCTTTTTTCCATCCATCTGGAGGATCAGATTGGATGAAAACGGACAGGCGGTCCTTTTTCATCCGATCTCCCATAGAGGAGAGCGGGGATCTGACAGGTCCATCTTAGCACAGAGAGCTATCATCCGCCTACTTAGCGGGGATCGGCGGATTGATCCCTGCTGAGCAAAAGGGAGTCCGCCGGGCGGAAAGCCCGTGTGAAAGGACCCTTATGCACATCGTATGATGTTTAAAGTCAATAAAGGCACATTTCATCACTTGGTAAGTCAGGCCATTTAGAGCACATTCACACTTAACTGGTCAGTTGTGGTGCGTTAATGTGCGTTGCATAGTGCACATTAAATAGAACAACTAAACAGATGTTGTGAGCTACGATAGTGCAGAAGTCTGAATGGAACATTAAAGTGTTGATAAACCCTGGATACTTTAGATTTGCTGATAAGCATCCAGACATACTTGGCAAATGTCTGTTTTTTGTAAAGGGGCACAAAATAAAATTAAACCAAGAAACCTTTAGCCAAAAACTTTGAAAAATAATTATTAAAATGCGCCTGCAGCTAAAGAAGTCAGTGGGATAATTTCTTGCTTGTTAAGAACATGTAAATATTTAAGGGTGAATTCAGGGAATTCTTTGTTATACATGCTGGCCTTTTATGAGTTCAGTCAAACGAGATGCATGTCACCTCAAGGACCTATATCTTATGTGCAGCCGACAGTTTTATGGAGCTCTGGAGCTCTAAGGAGTAAAGCTATTGCATACTACCAGAGCTTCAAAGCTGGACCTTCTGGTCTCAGCTCCTTTAGCTGTAGAGTTACTTGCAGATGTTGTGCGCCCCCCGCCCAATTACAGGGTCTTTTGTGAACCCATACACAGAATGCATGATTAGACAGCATCTCTCAGAATGAGACAGCATCTCTCCTGTGAGTGTGTTCTATGGAGCTACCAACTGTCAGATGTAAATAACAGAGTAAAGGACAGGGCATGCATCTCCTTGGACTTAACCACTAATATTCCTGAACATATTACAAAGTGGCTAAATTAATCTTTAAATGTCAATATCCTGGCCACATAATCTTTTAAATATAAATCTGATGCTGGGCTTGCTAAATGTGTTTTCTTAGTCTATTAGATTAGTAACATGAGGAACATTACCATAATGCTAAAAAGGCCCTCTTCTCAGCATGGCTATTTAAAGACTAATTCCACACAACACTGATATTTCAGTTTTGCATGATTAATAGTTGGTTGAAAAATTGGCTGGCTCCTTATATCTCCCAGGGTACCCTGGGTTTAGACATCTGCACCAGAATTTCAGATCTACCCAGCTGCTGAGGATAATACAAAATCAAATAATGTTGTCACCATAATCTATAATACATACCTGAAGAATCCAGCTACAAAAGAGCAATACCTTCATAATGGTCTTTTAGGAAGTTGCAGCACTCAGAATCAATGAAGTATTATAATTATCATAAGATTGGAGGTAGTTAAACCTTGAAATTCTGACCCAAGAGAGAAATAAAGGATTTTGGGTACTGTTGAAGTTAAATTGCAATTCAATCTTTTAATGTGGTTTCCACCCCTGTTCTCTTACATATCTGAATTCTATCTACCTCTGGAACAGAAGAAATATGCCATTGGTAAATTATAGCATTGCCATTTTAAAATTTTAGAATTTTACCTGTGCCTAACTGTGCACCCAAAATTGCTGATATATTGCATACATGCAGCCTAAACATACAAGAATTGATCAGCTTTGCATATAGCCATTTCTAGCTTATCTGACATCAGTGTTGGGTATGACAAGCAGGAGCAAGAGGAGCAACAACACAGTAAAATTGGTTAGATTAAGATAAGGCCCCTTTCACACGGGCGCACCGCCCCACAGAGTCCGTTCTGCTCAGCGGGGGATCGATCCGCCGAACCCCGCTGAGCAGGCGGATGACAGCTCTGTCTCCGCTCTGTGTGCAGAGATGGAGCTGTCAGATTCCCGCTGTCCTTAATGGGGAGATCCGATGAGAACGGACCGTCTGTCCGTTCTCATCCGATCCCATCCGATCCGATCCTCCAGACGGATGGAAAATAGGGTTTCCATCCGTCCGGATTTCACGGACAGGATCGAATCGGAGAGCAGCGGGTGTCAGTGGAGATGTCTCCGCTGACACCCGCTGACCCATATGCATGGAGCATCCACTCAGGTCCGCCTGAAAAACTGACAGGTGGATCGGATCGGATCACCTGTGTGAAAGGGGCCTTAGGTGGACTTAAGGGTAACCAAAACATTATGCACTATAACTATCATAAAGCATGATGTGTTCATCCTAAAATAGAAGGTATTTGCTGAGTCATTACTTCCTAAAAAACGCAATAAAACCTGTCAAGTTTAAAACTCTTTATCTAATGCCTCGTACACACGCAACGATTATCGGCCAACCGATCGTCCGACTTTTGTCCAAGTTGTGTTTTGTTGGTTGGAATGTGCCTAGACTGCACACAAATTTTCTCGGCCAACAAAATTCTACTTCAGAAGTGATGTCATGTGTTGGTTAGTTTTCTTTGTGTTTTTTCTTCACTGAGCATGCCCAGACTTGCTCATCAGATTTTTCCCTGTCGAAATCTGTACTGACTGCACGAAAATCGGCCGTTATGTTGACGGGCAGCAAAAATTTTATAGCCTGCACACCAGATTTTTTTCGGCCGAAAAGTCAGAGTTGGTTTTCGAAAGCATCATACTAACAAGCCGAAAATTGACAGATCGGACGTTGGCCGAAAATTCCCTGCCAATTTTCGACGCATTAGGCCAGGTTCATGCTAGCTGCAGCCGATGCTCGCAGCAGGGGGTCCGGTGCCTCCCTGTTCTCTGTTTTAGGTGCTTATTAGGTCCAAATTTTTGCCTGAATTCAGACCTGAAATGGGTTATAAGACGCACAGGACTCTTCTCCAGTGCAGGCTGCGGCCGCCCCAGGGTTGTGTAAAATGGTTCCTGTCATGAGAATCAAATTCAGGAAACTCTGCGTACAATTCGCATAAGTGTGAACCCAGCCTAAAGCTGGATACACACTATACCAATTACTAATTGTTTCTTTAAGTCACTTAATTCACGTTCAACACAACTTACTATTCTTCTTCACTATCACTATGGGACTGTACCCATTAACTCACTTGTATTATGTATACAACCTTAACATGGAATAAATCTTATTATTTTTTATTTAAAATTGCACTATTTCTGTGTACTTGTTTACTCTTGCCCTTAAAATCCCATACCTGACTTGAGGCACCACAGACTGACATAGGATACACACTATACAACTTTTGTTGGTAGATTTCCTTTAGATTTACCTTCAACTATGTAATGCAAGGGCCTGCCAGATTACATACAAATTGAAAGTGTTTAAGTTTGACCTCATATTATATGGTTTTGGTAAGTCTAAAGGTAAAAATCTAAAGAAAATTGTATAGTGTGTATCCAGCTTAAGACTGTAGGTTTATAGCACAAACTCAGTTTATCCAATACACACGATTAAATTCAGCTTGTTAGCTTTTAACAGTGCAAAATAAAAAAAAACAGATTTCATGGAGCCCTTGATATATAGTGCCAGGAGTAACAATTTCAAATTTCCCATTTAATTACAATGGTTAGTTTTATTTCATTTTAGACAAATAATGTCTATGTGACGCTCGCTAGGATGTTGTTTGCTTCTATCATACTTGGCTCCCTCCTCCACTCCACTAAGCCAACACTTGGAGTTCCAAATTGCTTCAATTAACACAAAATGTTTCCTGTTCCATAGAGGAAACCCCAGTGCTATCATTAACACATCAATACTTTTGTTTCTGTCTAATCCACTAACAGTTATTAACACATCAGCATTTTTTTTCATCATAAGAGAAAACACACATCCCTTTCCTGCAAGCACTCTTAACCAGCAGCTGGTGGTTACAAGGTATTAGAAGCCAAAAACAAACAACTCAATTTAGAAGAGTGGCAGCAGAAAAAAGAGCAAGTGGTCCATCACGTCTGCCCCATTTTTAAATGTATATATATATTTTTGTTTTTGTGGGGTTTTTTTTCAACTTTTTTTGTCCGAGTAAGGATCTACTGTATGTTTGTCCCAAGCATGTTTGAATTCACTTAGTTGTCTGACTTACTATCTCTGCTGGAAGTCTGTTCCAAGCATCAACTACTATTTTGGTGAAATAATACTTTCTAAGATTAGTTTTGAACTTTCCTCCTGTTAGTTTTCCTCTTGTCGCGTCCACATGTTCTTGATCTATGCTTCATATTGAAAATACTGCCCTCCATTCACCCCCTTGATGTATTTAAAGGTTTCAATCATGTCTCCCCTCTCCCTTCTTTCCTCCATACTGTAGATATAAGTCTCTCCTGATTTTTTATCCCTAAGGCCCCTTTCACACATGCGGACCGTTTAGATCCACCTGTCAGTTTTTCAGGCGGATCTGAACAGATGAATGAATGCGCGGTTCCTTCTGCCCAGTCTATATCTGGATAATTAAAGTCAACCATTATAATGATATTTCCCATCCTTGTTGCAAATCCTATCTGTGAAAAGAGGTCCGCCTCCCCCTCCTCCCTCTGGTTGGGGGGCCTATAGCATACACCCAATATTACCTTCCCCATACTGCCTTCCCTTTGAAGTTCTATCCCTCCTGAGGACTGGCGACCAGAACTGAACAGAATACTCCAGATGTGGTCGGACCAGAGTTTTATAAAGTGGAAGGATTATAGTCTTATCTCTGGAATACATCCCTTTCTTTATGCATGCTAATAATATTCTGCTGGCTTTGGCAGCTGCCGCTTGACATTGCATGCTATTGGTCCCTGAGTGGTCCCTGAGGTTTGTGCAGAGGAAGGACCAACCTGGTAAGAAATAGAATCAGACCTAGATCCACCCAAGATCCTAGAACCAGATTAATTCCCTTGACAGGGATAGGGGGGACCTTAGGTAGTGCAGACATCACCTGAACCTTTGCAGGAAGGAAATCCGCACAAAGAGACTCAGGACCTAAAAAAAAACCTGAGAAAGGACAAGCTTTCTGGGTACCCCCAAAAGAAACATTCCTTGACGCTAACCAAAAAAGTCCATGGGGCCGGAAACCAGCAAAGATGTCCCCCCACCCCAATAATGGGGGTGGGCAGACCTTCATATTGAAGGAGTCTTGTCTGCTGGTTCGGGGAAGCTAGCTCTAGGTTTATCAGACCAAGGTTGCTTGGAACCTCCCAGGGAAGATTTAGTTCAATCTGATTTTATTAAGAAAAAGGAGTTTTACAGAATATGGGTGAAAGCTAAGGAGCGAGAAGCAAATAGAAAAAAAAAAAAAAAAAAATTCACAGCCATGTCACATTATGAATTTCAAGTAAGTGCTTAGTACAAACAATATCAATCAGTGTTGGGACGAAACAGAAACTACCAAGTCCATTGGAGTACGATTGTATCGCAACCTGATAAACAGCAGCTTGGTGTAACATGGGTCAACATAAACAAGGGAGAGAGCAAATAAAGGATAACACTGGTAGAGACACCGCTGCGAAGCACCCAAAAACAACAAGGGAGCACAAAAAGGATAGCCCTATGGTGCCAGTGGTATAGCCAAAGAGGTAGAGAGAGGGGAGGTGGGGTTAAGCAGGAGAGCGAAAACAGAGAGAAGTCAAGAGGGTGAGAAAGACAGAGAAGATCATGAGGGACCGCCCACGTCCCACTACTGTTCCCCATCACCCGGCATTACAGGCGCTTCGATCCAGGACTGAAAGGCCTCCGAACACCGAAACATGTCCCAAGGCATCCATGCAGCAGAGAACCGTTCCTCTTTGCCCCCTTCTCGCGCCAGCAGGTTTTCCATGTCTCTAAGCCTGTCCAGTTCCAAAGCCCACTCAAGTTTGGAAGGCACATGCTGGGTCCTCCAGTGTCTGGGTATTACTGTTCATACAGCCGCCAAGAAAAAACGCAGAACGTCTCTCTTGATCGACCGGAAGGAGCCGGGTAACAAGGACAACAAGGCCAACTGCGGTGTCGCGGAGACTGTAGTTGCCTGGAGCCTGCAGTAAAGAGCAATAATTCCAGTCCACAATGCATGGATCTGCGGGCATTCCCACCAAAGATGAAGGAGCGTCCCCCTAGATGACGTGCATCGCCAGCATTGGTCCAACTGAAGTGGATCAATATAGGTAATCGAGGAAGGGCACCTGTACCATCTGCTCAGGAGTTTGAACCCCTTCTCCTGAACTTGCGTAGCAGGAGACAGCGAGTGAGTCAGCGCAAAGCATTTGTACCAGTCGGTAGATGAAAGGGCTCGCCCCAGGTCCCTGTCCCAGGCAGCAGTATAAGTCGGCAGGTCAGGGCGAAGGGCACGTAGGAGTAATATGTATAAGAGAGATACCGTGTGCGTGGGGGGAACATCCTGGAGTAGGATAGAGTCAAACTCCGAAGGGTCTCCCCTAACAGCAGTCAGTGAGGGCAGGGAGCGTATATAGGAGAGAGCCTGGCCGCGCTGCAGCCAGCTCACAAGAGCACCGTCGGATGTGGTGGAAGTAGGAGTCGTCAACAAGGACGAGTCAGTTCGGAGAATTTGGGAAACACGTCGATGATCCGTCGCAGTCCAGGGTCCAAATCTAGAACACGAGGCTGCCGGGGGGAACGCCGGGGTGCCAAAGAAGGGCGTCATGGGGCCCTGAGGACCTGAGAGACGGCCCGATTTGTTCAGGCAATCCCAAGTCCGCAGGGTCTGGCCCGTTAACATGTTGAGAGAGGAAACGTGACCACGAAGATGCACCGGAGTCCAGGGAAGTGCCCTGAGATCAAAGGGGGCAAGAAGACGTTCAAGTTGCACCCACAGTTTAGTGGGGGCATTGTGAAACCAATCCACCAAGCGCGTCAGGGTCGCCGCGCGGTGGTAGAGAGAGAAGTCTGGGGTACCGGTGCCCCCTCTAGACTTCGGAAGGGTGAGAGTCGCATACTTTAGGCGGGGTTGGCTATGAAGCCATACAAATCTCGAAAGCGCTCTACGCAGCTTGTCAAAGAAGGAGGCAGGTATGTGAACAGGAAGCGCTTGGAAGAGGTACAAAAAGCGAGGTAGAACGTCCATTTTCAGAACATTGATCCTCCCAAACCAAGACAAGTGTTTCGTGGAGTAGGTAGACAGGTCAGACAGGGTTTTAGTGAGGAGTGGAACAAAATTGTCAGTGAAGAGGCGCGTCGGGTCAGAAGGCAGATTGACGCCCAAGTAGCGAACGGAGGAGGATCCTGTCTTAAAGGGGTATGTGTCCGAGATACGCTTAAGAGTCGATTTAGGCAGGGAGATATTTAATATCTCCGATTTAGAGTGGTTAACTTTAAAGTTGCTCACAAGGCCAAAGTCGCGGAACTCGGCCAAGATCGCAGGGAGGGACTTTTGAGGAGAAGTGACGTAGAGCAGGAAATCATCTGCGAATAGCGCTAGTTTTGAATGTATGGGGCCAATGGTCAGTCCGCAGACATTGGGGTTGTCACGAATAGCAACGGCCAGATGTTCCATTACTAGGACATAGAGGAGCGGAGACAGGGGGCAACCCTGGCGCGTACCGTTGTGGATGCTGAAGGTAGGAGACAAGGAGCCATTAATCCGGAGCCTAGCGGAAGGTGACTTGTAGAGGGCCATAATTCTAGCCAGCATCAGTGGGCCGAGACTGATTTGTTCCAGGGTAAGACGCAGAAAATGCCAGTCAACACGGTCAAAGGCCTTCTCCGCGTCCACTGTCAGCAGGCACAAAGGTATATCGTGGGAGCGGGCATAATCAGTAAGCAGGAGGGTTTTCAAGGTATTGTCCCTAGCTTCTCGGCCTTGGACAAAGCCCACCTGGTCCATATGAATAAGGTCCGGCAATAACGGTTTCAATCGGGTCGCTAGGATCTTAGCATAAAGTTCAAGGTCGATTCCAATTAAAGAGATAGGTCTGTAATTGGCACACGATGCGGGGTCCTTCCCCGGCTTTGGAATTAGAGATATGTGGGCCTCTAACGTCTGAGGAGGAAAATCCGAGCCGTCAGGAATCGAGTTAAAGACCCGAGCCAGAAAAGGGGCCAGCAGAGTGCTGAACACCTTAGAAAAATTTGGCAGTAAAGCCGTCGGGGCCAGGACTTTTGCCGGAAGGGATAGATGCAATAGCTGCCACAACCTCGTCGACTGAGATCGCCGTTTCCAGGTCCGAGACGGTCTCAGCAGGCAGGCACAGGAGGGCAGTCGCCGACACATACGCAGCTTTGTCCTCGAGGGAGGCCCCTGGGGCACCCTGGGGCAGGGACGCAGACAAATGGTAAAGCGACTGATAGTAAGTCGCACAGGATTGACCAATCAGCTTCGGGGTCGTCACCAGGGACCCTGTTGGATCACGAATCCAGTCAATAAATGTAGAGGCAGCGGGTGGGTGGAGTGCGCCAGCTAATGGTCGACCACATTTGTCTTGAAACTTGTATCTGTGTAGAGCCAACTTCTGGTCGTATGTGCGGGCGGAGGCCACATATAGGTCTCTAAGTTGGGACCGAGCCGTAGAGAGGTCGGCTAGAGTGGCAGAAGAGGGGGTCCGGCTATGCTTCGTTTCTAGATTGCGTAGCTTTAGAGTCGCGGCCGTAATAGAGGCCGACCTTTCCTTTTTAAGACGGGAACCCATCTGGATAAAGGAACCCCGCAGCACTGCTTTGAGCGCTTTCCATTGCAGAGGGAGGGACGTAGGGTCCTCAGCGTGGTCTAAGTAGAAATTGTTAATGATAAGTGGAAATCGCGTCCACGCAGCCCGCAGTCGCCAGTATAGAGTCATTAAGCCTCCAGGTCCATTCTCTCTTCGGAGTGTCCGGGGGGAAAGCGTGAGGAAAATCGGGGAGTGGTCGGACCAGACCAACGTCCCAATGTCTACCTCGGGGGACCAGTCAAGACAGGCATGGTCCACGAAGAAATAGTCTATCTGGCTATACGACTGATGGGCAGACGAAAAGTGAGTGTAGGTCCTAGAGGTCGGGTGGAGGATTCGCCATACATCAACGATGTGCAAGTCATGAAGGACACGCTTCAGGGCACGCAACTTCGTATAAGAAAGAGCTGAACGAGAGGAAGAGGTATCTAGTGTAGGGTCTAATGGAAGGTTGAAGTCGCCACCTAGGAGGATCCTCCCCTCCGCAAACCCCGCGAGTAACTCAAGGTACCGCAAGGCCCAGGCAACCTGATTAGCGTTAGGTAAGTAGAAGTTGGCAACCGTGTATGTCGTCCCCCAGAGAGCAAACTTAACCAGCACGTACCTTCCCTGTGGGTCTGCAACATGGTCAATCATGATGACAGGCAGGGATTTATGAAAGGCCACAGACACCCCTTTGGACTTCTGAAGCGGGTTAGAACTGTGTATCCATCGGTAGTAGTACCTGTTGGAACAAGCAGGGACAGAATCGGAGCAGAAATGCGTCTCTTGGAGAAGCAGGATATTAACATGGCGCTTATGCATATGGTATAGGATTTGGCCCCTCTTAGAAGCAACATTGAGGCCCTGTACATTATAGGAGCCTAGGATCAAACGGGGGCGAGTACTTATTGTGTGGGCCATAGTAGGACGCGGGCGGGTAGGCAGAGGAGAGGAGGCCCCCAGGGAAATGGAAGCAGCGATCAGAAAGAAGGAAGGACCGCAGAAGAAGAAAAAAAAAAGGGGGGGGAGGACACAGGAACAGAGAATATAAAAAGGGAGTGGGAGAGGAAAGAAGAAAAAAAAAAAGGGGGAAGAGCAAGAAAAGAAGAAGAAAAAAAAGGGGAAAAGGGGGAGGTGGAAGACTAAGTGGTACACTGAGTAGTAGACAGGGGGGACTCCAGGAGGGGAGCCAAGGAAACGATGGTGCCTGAGTACAGGACACCGCGTGTAACACACGATACGAGCACAGAACCGTGCTCAACCTATGGGGGGGTGGAAGTGTGAAGAGGGAGATAGAAGCACATGAGCGGGTCCGGCAACCCAGCAGATTTAAACAAAAAATCAATTATGTGTACACCGAAGAAGAACAACAACATTAGAGCTCAATACGGGGATATTGGTAAGGACGCAAAATTGCGACCGTCAGGGGAGAAAGCAATAAAATCATAAAACATGTTAGAACAACAATATAAGAGCAATTAAAACATTAAACTGTGGGCTAGGATCTTATCAGAATCATGGCGCGTCAGGCGACCCCCCCAAACCCCAGCTGGACTGGACAACAGCAAGGAGCAGGGGTAAGGTCACACCGAGCCAGTAAGTACATGAAGCCGTGGGGCAGCGAGCATTAGAGAAAAGGAAAAATTGTCACGAATCAGAGGAAGCATCAACATTGTATAACAATACCAATAACATGAAACATAAGAGACAACTCAAGAGCCGGCGGACCCAAAATCTGTGGCGTGAACGGTCACATAGCGACCCCCTCAAACCCCAGCCATTCATAGCAATAGCAAAGGGCAGAAGCAAAGTCAGACCAAGACGGATGAGGCCGGTAGCTGTGGAGAGAAGCATGTTATAGCAGGAGAGGGTAAGCAGGGGGTCAACAAATAGGGTCCGGTCGCACCAGCACAGTCAGCGTTGAGTGCGGTATATGCAGTCATCAAGCTTCCGGAGACTGAGGGCGGCTAGGCCTGTGCCTGGGTAAGGCAGATCTTGAGCGGGAACGACGACTTCTCTGAGGAAGGGGACCAGATGACTGTGGTCGCGTCCATTCAACTGGAGGATCCAGCCAATTCGGAATGTCCACCGGAGCATGACCCAGGAAGGAGAAGAAGTCGGGTAGTTGATCAGGATCCACTAGCACAAACTTCCGGGAGTTGAAAGTCACTTTGATGCTGAAGAAGTGCCCCCATGTGTAAGTGGCCCCAATTTGACGTAACAAGTCCAGTAAGGGACGGACCACTCTTCGCATATGTAGTGTATTGCGGGATAGGTCGGGGTAGAGGTGAATGGAGGAGCCATCGAAGTCAAGAGGTCCCAGCTGCCAAGCCTTCCTCATAATTTCTTCCTTTAGGGTATAGTAGTGAACCCTACATAACACATCACGGGGACGGCCTTCTCCCCTACCTCCCAGACCCCCAAACTCTGTGCACCCTGTCCAGTTCGATGACCGTGGTCGGGGCTCTACCGAGAACCTGATTGAGAATGCCAGTCACTGTGGGTTTAAGATCCGTACCAGAGGTGGCCTCAGGGAGGCCCTGAATCCTTATGTTGTTCCTGCGTCTTCAAATCAGTTACAAGAAGATGCACATGGGCTGGAGGTCACGGGCATATCGTGCAAGTTTATTAATGCAGAAAAAATTTGATCAGAGCAATCCACAGCAAAAAGGGATCAAAAGGACAGGGGAACTGTTGCAGGGATTTGTAATATAGTCAGTGAGGGCCTGGTGCAATACTCTGCAGCTGTGAGTATAGGGATTTGCAAGATAGTCAGTGAGGGCCTGGAGCAATACTCTGCAGCTATGAGTATGTAGCTGGAAGACTGCACAGCAGCAGACAGGCACTTGGCAGGCTGATGGATATGCTGCAGGAGTTGTGAGGGACACTCAACAGGGCTGAGGGATAGCAGGCAAATAAGGATGGAAGTGGAAAGGGGTCAGCCAACAGTCCGCAGAACCCCCCAACTCACAGAGTCCACAAAGCAGCAAAATCAGAGCCCAGACTGTATCCCTCCTCAGCACTGGAGGTCTGTAGCAGCAGAGTATGATCCCGGCAACTTCCCAAGGAGGATGAGGATGGGACCCCAGATATCCCTCTGTGGCAGGGGGGTACCCCAGGACTCCTAGGTACAGATGATGGATGCAGGGGGGGCCGGCAAGATGGCGGGCAGCGGTGGCCAGGGGCCCTGCCTGGGAAAACGGATGGCGGAGGTCCCCAGACTTAGGGCAGGCCAGGCAGACAGTGAGGGGCGTCCTGGGGGGGGAGACTGTTGGGAGGATGAAGAGGGCTGTAGCGCTTACCGTCCCGGGCGGCAGATCGCGGAGGTCAGCTAGGCCGCAATGGCACGGGTAGGCCACAGGCGCCGGGTCGGCGCGATCCCCTGGAGGAGCTGCACAATATGCGGATGGACGGTTCCCCGGTCACCGGCGGCGGTCAGGGAAGGTGTGGATGCTGCGATCGGGTGGTCAGGAACGGGGATGATGGTGGATTCGGCCGAGTCCCGCACAGAGCTCCCTCTTCATGCGGCCATCTTGGCCAACGTCCGGACACGCCCCCCCAGGGAAGATTTAAAAGATCTATTTCTCTTATTCTCTGTCCCAGAAGCACAAAATAATTTTCTATGACTGAGGAGGGGGTCACCATCTGCGGCGAGGCTCCTTCCTTTTCCTTGACTGTGGCAGGAAGGTACTCTTCCCTCCCGTGATACCCCTAATGATGTCATCCAGGGTAGCCCCAAACAAGCAATTACCTTGAAAGGGCAGATCAAGAAGAGCTTTCTTATAGGCTTGGTCTGTGGACATATTCTTAAGCTACAGCACATGCCTAATCACCACCACTGAAACAGAAAGTTTGGATAGCACAGGAGATGTATCCAAAGCTGTATCACAAAAAAACTGCATCCCATGGACCAACTGGTCCGCTAAATCATTAGTAACAGGAGTCGTCCCCGGAAGATTGGAAATTGGCAAATGTCGTGCCCATTCACAAGAAAGGTAGTAGGAAGGAATCGAGCAACTATAGACCAGTGAGTCTGACATCAATAGTAGGCAAATTAATGGAAACCCTATTAAAGGATAGGATTGTGGAACATCTTAAATCCCATGGATTGCAAGATGAAAAACAACATGGGTTTACTTCAGGGAGATCATGTCAAACAAATCTTATAGATTTTTTTGACTGGGTGACTAAAATAATAGACGGTGGAGGTGCAGTAGACATTGCATATCTAGATTTTAGTAAGGCTTTTGACACTGTCCCACATAGAAGACTTATCAATAAACTGCAGTCATTGAGCATGGACTCCCATATTGTTGAGTGGATTAGGCAGTGGCTGAGTGACAGACAACAGAGGGTTGTAGTCAATGGAGAACATTCAGAACAAGGTCATGTTACCAGTGGGGTACCTCAGGGATCTGTACTGGGACCAATTTTGTTTAATATCTTCATAAGTGATATTGCAAAAGGCCTCGATGGTAAGGTTTGTCTTTTTGCTGATGACATAAAGATATGTAACAGGGTTGATGTTCCTGAGGGAAACGCCAAATGGAAAAGGATTTAGGAAAACTAGAAGAATGGTCAGAACTCTGGCAACTGAAATTTAATGTGGATAAGTGCAAGATAATGCACCTGGGGCGTAAAAACCCAAGGGCAGAATATAGAATATTTGACACAATCCTGACCTCAGTATCTGAGGAAAAGGATTTAGGAGTAATTATTTCAGAAGACTTAAAGGTGGGAAGACAATGTAATAGAGCAGCACGAAATGCCAGCAGAATGCTTGGATGTATAGGGAGAGGTATAAGCAGTAGAAAGAGAGAAGTGCTTATGCCGCTGTACAGAACACTGGTGAGACCTCACTTGGAGTATTGTGCGCAGTACTGGAGGCCATATCTCCAGAAGGATATAGATACTCTAGAGAGAGTCCAGAGAAGATCTACTAAACTAGTACATGGATTGCAGGAAAAAACTTACCAGGAAAGGTTAAAGGACCTTAACATGTATAGCTTGGAAGAAAGAAGAGACAGAGGGGATATGATAGAAACTTTTAAATACATAAAGGGAATCAACTCGGTAAAGGAGGAGAGCATATTTAAAAGAAGAAAAACTACCACAAGAGGACACTGTTTTAAATTAGAGGGGCAAAGGTTTAAAAGTAATATGAGGAAGTATTACTTTACTGAGAGAGTAGTGGATGCATGGAATAACCTTCCTGCAGAAGTGGTAGCTGCAAATACAGTGAAGGAGTTTAAGCATGCATGGGATAGGCATAAGGCTATCCTTCATACAAGATAGGGCCAGGGACTATTCATAGGATTCAGATATATTGGGCAGACTAGATGGGCCAAATGGTTCTTATCTGCCGACACATTCTATGTTTCTATGTTTCTATGTTAAATCAACATAAGCAGCGGTGATCTGCTCACCCCCTAGGCCCTGGCGCAAAAGCTTGGCCCATTAAGTTAGAGTCTGAGACACCAGGGCTGAGGCAGACTGGCCACAATAACGAACCAGCCATAGTAAACATGCTGTGTGCCACAGTCTCCGCTTTCTTGTCAGACGGGTCCTTAAAGGACAGGGATTCCTCTACTGGGATCATGGTTGCTTTATTCAACCTGGAAACAGGAGGCTCCACCACTGGTGGACTAGCTCACTTTTTTAAAAGTGACTCCTCAAAAGGGTAACGTACAGAAAATTGTTTGGGGAACACAAAGGGTAATTTTGGTTGTTCCCATTCCTTACAGGAAAACCTGTCAAAATAAGGCACATAAGGATACACCTTTGGAGTACAATGCGACTTGTGCGTTCCAAACAACATCATCTTCCTCACTATCAGATGGATTAGGGGGTGTAATAATAAATCCCTCTGAACGTGCCACGTCCATCAGGCTCAGAATCAGTTGAGACAGCCTGAGCAGGGGAAGGCGGGGGACACTTCCTCCTGGGCCTTTGCACACACATGCCACTTCCACCCAGGACATTAAAGACTGCAGAACCGTGGTCAGTGCAACCATGGAAAGCTGGGGTTCCGAGGTACCTGACACCTCCATGAGAGGGTCAGTGGGGGAGATGTAACCCTGAAGCTCCATAAAGGTAAGGAAGGCCTTGCAGTACAAAACAATCTTTTGGCACCACTAAAGGATCCCCTCAAGGCTCAGGGTACCAATCAGCAGGGCCGGACTGGCCTACCGGGATACCGGGAAATTTCCACGTAGGCCAGCATGTCCCCCCTGCTCTGGGGCTGTGAACACCTGAAAAAGAAATGGCAACGGCCAGCCAGAGATGCGCACTGCGCATGTGCCACTGCCACACAGGAAAATCCGGACATGTTCGGCTATTCCCGTGCAGGCGGCGCATGAGCGGTGACGTGTTGGTGCCGGACGGCACCATTTTTAAATGTAAGGCTCCTTTGGTCCACAAGTTAAGCGAGACTTCTTCACGAGAGATGCAGTGCTGTGGGCATGGTACAGGAGATTCTCCTGCACTATGCCTGCAGCTCTGCATCTCCTGTACCATGCCCACAGCCCCTGCACCATGTCCGCAGCCCTGCATCCCCTATACTATGCCCACAGCCCTGCATCTCCTGTACCATGTCTGCAACCCCTGCACCATGCCCACAGCCCTGCATCTCCTGTACCATGCCTTCAGCCCCTGCACCATGTCCGCAGCCCTGCATCCCCTATACTATGCCCACAGCCCTGCATCTCCTGTACCATGTCTGCAACCCCTGCACCATGCCCACAGCCCTGCATCTCCTGTACCATGCCCGCAGCCCCTGCACCATGTCCGCAGCCCTGCATCCCCTATACTATGCCCACAGCCCTGCATCTCCTGTACCATGTCTGCAACCCCTGCACCATGCCCACAGCCCTGCATCTCCTGTACCATGCCCGCAGCCCCTGCATCTCCTGTACCATGTCCGCAGCCCCTGCATCTCCTGCACCATGCCCGCAGCCCCTGCACCTCCTGTACCATGCCCGCAGCCCCTGCAATCTCCTGCACCATGCCCGCAGCCCCTGCATCTCCAGTACCATGTCCGCAGCCCCTGCATCTCCTGTAGCATGTCCGTAGCCCCTGCATCTCCTGTAGCATGTCCGTAGCCCCTGCATCTCCTGTGTAACGCTCCTGCGTTTTATGTATGATGTGGATTTACAGCTGCAGAAATATTCCACTTCAGTAGTCATGTAGAGAAACGCTGAGACACCAATCCCAACTCCCAAAGACTCATCATGTGTGGATGATCTCAATTCAGCAAGTAAATACACACACTCAATAAGATGTTCCTAGAGTGACTTATGTATATAGTAACACAGTGATGATAGGCTGAAGAGACAGGTTGGGTAGAGATGGTAGATGACAGACACTTGAAAGGAAATGTTCTTGAAAGTAAGATAGTAGCAGATGGGATGCAGATAGGTTAGCAATCATGTATGGTAGCAGATGATAGAGTAGCAGGTGAACATACAGGAGAGACCAACCCAGTGCAAGAGCAGATGGTAGTAGGCTCAAGAGCTATCAATCTTAGATAATGCAGATGTAATAATAGTCCTTAGTATGCAGAGCTAGATAGTGTAAGCTTTAGTATGAAGGTTATAGAGGTTTCCCCTGTGGGGTACTTATCACTAGTAGCAATGTAGCAGAGGAGAGGTTCGGCAAGAGCGGATGATCCGGTAGCGGGATACAGGGATCAGCGCAGCGTGGTTCCGACAGCGAGGTATGCTTGCAAGCATGAGAGCTTCAAGACAGGTTAGCATCAAGGCACAAAGCAGGCACACAGCAGGTTGAATGAACACATGTGAGTGAAAGCTGCTGATTTAAATAGCTGTTCAGTCCGGCGCCTCATGATGATGTCAGCACTCTTAAAGGGAAACACACCTATATGTGCTTCATCTATCTAGGTAGATGGAACGCACCCGGAAATGATGTGATACGAGGCACTGAGAGTGCCAGAACCTTACATCCTGTACCATTTCCGTAGCCCCTGCATCTCCTGCACCATGCCCGCAGCCCCTGCATCTCCTGCACCATGCCAGCAGCCCCTACATCTCCTGTACCATGCCCGCAGCCTCTGACATCTCCTGTACCATGCCCGCAGCCTCTGAAATCTCCTGTACCATGCCCGCAGCCTCTGAAATCTCCTGTACCATGTCCGCAGCCCCTGCATCTCCTGTACCATGTCCGCAGCCTCTGACATCTCCTGTAATATGCCCGCAGCCCCTGACATCTCCTGTACCATGTCCGCAGTCCCTGACATCTCCTGTACCATGAAAAAATGGATTGGTCAGACAAGGACTTTAGAGGCACCAAAGTAGTTAAAATATAATCAATTTATTAATGAAAATGATTAAACCATGATGGTGGTGGTTCCCCACCTGGAGAAGGTGTATGATGCGGCGTGGGAGCATCTATCAGGCTTCTAGTACCCTTACCTGACTGTTATTTGCTGCAGTTTTCTCACTTATACTGCGGCTTGTATCCCCTCTTTTGGCCTGGCTGTTTGAGACATACAGTGCCTTGCGAAAGTATTCGGCCCCCTTGAACTTTGCGACCTTTTGCCACATTTCAGGCTTCAAACATAAAGATATAAAACTGCAATTTTTTGTGAAGAATCAACAACAAGTGGGACACAATTATGAAGTGGATCGAAATTTATTGGATATTTCAAACTTTCTTTCAGTGCAGTAAACTCTCTCCAGAAGTTCAGTGAGGATCTCTGAATGATCCAATGTTGACCTAAATGACTAATGATGATAAATAGAATCCACCTGTGTGTAATTAAGTCTCTGTATAAATGCACCTGCACTGTGATAGTTTCAGAGGTCCGTTTAAAGCACAGAGAGCATCATGAAGAACAAGGAACACACCAGGCCAGGGCCGGACTGGGTATGAAAACCAGCCCTGGAAAAAATTACATACCAGCCCCGGAAAAAATTACATACCAGCCCCATAGCATTGCGTCGTGAGACCAGCGTGCCACCCTTTCAATGCACAGTGACCAGCGTGCCCCCCTTTCAATGCACAGTGACCAGCGTGCCCCACTTTCAATGCACAGTGACCAGCGCTGTGTGCCCCCCTTTCAAGGCACAGTGACCAGCGTGCCCCCCTTTCAAGGCACAGTGACCAGCGTGCCCCCCTTTCAAGGCACAGTGACCAGCGTGCCCCCCTTTCAATGCAGTGACCAGCGTGCCCCCCTTTCAATGCACAGTGACCAGCGTGCCCCCCTTTCAATGCACAGTGACCAGCGTGCCCTCCTTTCAATGCAGAGAGACCAGCGTGCCCCCCTTTCAATGCAGAGAGACCAGCGTGCCCCCTTTCAATGTACAGTGACCAGCGTGCCACCCTTTCAATGCACAGTGACCAGCGTGCCCCCCTTTCAATGCACAGTGACCAGCGTGCCCCCCTTTCAAGGCACAGTGACCAGCGTGCCCCCCTTTCAAGGCACAGTGACCAGCGTGCCACCCTTTCAATGCACAGTGACCAGCGCTGTGTGCCCCCCTTTCAATGCAGAGAGACCAGCGTGCCACCCTTTCAATGCACAGTGACCAGCGTGCCACCCTTTCAATGCACAGTGACCAGCGTGCCACCCTTTCAATGCACAGTGACCACAGCATTGCCCCCATTCATTGCAGAGTGCCACAGCATTGCCCCCATTCATTGCAGAGCGCCACAGCATTGCCCCCATTCATTGCAGAGCGCCACAGCATTGCCCCCATTCATTGCAGAGCGCCACAGCCTTGCCCCCATTCATTGCAGAGCACACAGCATTGCCCCCATTCATTGCAGAGCGCCACAGCATTGCCCCCATTTATTGCAGAGCGCCACAGCATTGCCCCCATTCATTGCAGAGCGCACAGCATTGCCCCCATTCATTGCAGAGCGCCACAGCCTTGCCCCCATTCATTGCAGAGCGCCACAGCATTGCCCCCATTCATTGCAGAGCGCACAGCAATGCCCCCATTCATTGCAGAGCGCACAGCATTGCCCCCAACCCATTCATTGCAGAGCGCCACAGCATTGCCCCCATTCATTGCAGAGCGCCACAGCCTTGCCCCCATTCATTGCAGAGCACACAGCATTGCCCCCATTCATTGCAGAGCGCCACAGCATTGCCCCCATTTATTGCAGAGCGCCACAGCATTGCCCCCATTCATTGCAGAGCGCACAGCATTGCCCCCATTCATTGCAGAGCGCCACAGCCTTGCCCCCATTCATTGCAGAGCGCCACAGCATTGCCCCCATTCATTGCAGAGCGCCACAGCATTGCCCCCATTCATTGCAGAGCGCACAGCAATGCCCCCATTCATTGCAGAGCGCACAGCATTGCCCCCAACCCATTCATTGCAGAGCGCCACAGGCTTGCCCCATTCATTGCAGAGCGCCACAGCATTGCCCCCATTCATTGCAGAGTGCACAGCATTGCCCCCATTCATTGCAGAGCGCACAGCATTGCCCCCATTCATTGCAGAGCGCACAGCATTGCCCCCATTCATTGGCAGCATGATGATATACTACTTACCACCAGGCGATCACATGCTGGCGTGCGTGCAGTGTGGGAGACTGGGAGGGGGGAGGGATCGTCGGCGCCAGACTCCAGTTTAAAAGATGCACCAGGCAGCCAGAGCCAGCAGCACCGTCGTCCACCGCGCAGGCGCAGCCGGCCAGCCGCCCCGCCGTGATGTCATGCCGCTCACAGGCACAGCGGGAGCGCAGAGGGGGCCGGGGCAGTGCACGCAGCCTGGCTGCACAGCGTCAGCGGCCGCCGGCCAATCGGCGAGGAGAGCCGCGAGCGGCCAATCAGCGGCGAGCGGCCCCAATGGAATCCTTAAAGCGGCACCCAATGGAATCCTTAAAGCGGCCGGCAATATTTAAAGCGGCGCTCTGCGGGCAGCCCTATCAAAGCGGCCCCAGGGCCGACGGCCCACCGGGAAATATCCCGGTATCCCGATACGCCAGTCCGGCCCTGCACCAGGCAGGTCTGAGATACTGTTGTGGAGAAGTTAAAGCCGGATTTGGATACAAAAAGATTTCCCAAGCTTTAAACATCCCAAGGAGCACTGTGCAAGCGATAATATTGAAATGGAAGGAGTATCAGACCACTGCAAATCTACGAAGACCTGGCCGTCCCTCTAAACTTTCAGCTCATACAAGGAGAAGACTGATCAGAGATGCAGCCAAGAAGCCCATGATCACTCTGGATGAACTGCAGAGATCTACAGCTGAGGTGGGAGACTCTGTCCATAGGACAACAATCAGTCGTATACTGCACAAATCTGGCCTTTATGGAAGAGTGGCAAGAAGAAAGCCATTTCTTAAAGATATCCATAAAAAGTGTCGTTTAAAGTTTGCCACACGCCACCTGGGAGACACACCAAACATGTGGAAGAAGGTGCTCTGGTCAGATGAAACTAAAATCAAACTTTTTGGCAACAATGCAAAACGCTATGTTTGGCGTAAAAGCAACACAGCTCATCACCCTGAACACACCATCCCCACTATCAAACTTGGTGGTGGCAGCATCATGGTTTGGGCCTGCTTTTCTTCAGCAGGGACAGGTAAGATGGTTAAAATTGATGGGAAGATGGATGGAGCCAAATACAGGACCATTCTGGAAGAAAACTTGATGGAGTCTGCAAAAGACCTGAGACTGGGACGGAGATTTGTCTTCCAACAAGACAATGATCCAAAACATAAAGCAAAATCTACAATGGAATGGTTCACAAATAAACATATCCAGGTGTTAGAATAGCCAAGTTAAAGTCCAGACCTGAATCCAATTGAGAATCTGTGGAAAGAACTGAAAACTGCTGTTCACAAACGCTCTCCATCCAACCTCACTGAGCTTGAGCTGTTTTGCAAGGAGGAATGGGCAAAAATGTCAGTCTCTCGATGTGCAAAACTGATAGAGACATACCCCAAGCGACTTACAGCTGTAATCTCAGCAAAAGGTGGCGCTACAAAGTATTAACTTAAGGGGGCTGAAAAATTTTGCACGCCCAATTTTTCAGTTTTTTATTTGTTAAAAAAGTTTGAAATATCCAATAAATTTCGTTCCACCTCATGATTGTGTTCCACTTGTTGTTGATTCTTCACAAAAAATTACAGTTTTATATCTTTATGTTTGAAGCCTGAAATGTGGCAAAAGGTCGCACCATGTCCGCAGCCTCTGACATCTTCTGTACCATGCCCGCAGCCCCAGACATCTCTTGTACCATGCCCGCAGCCTCTGACATCTCCTGTACCATGTCTGCAGCCCCTGCATCTCCTGTACCATGTCCGCAGCCCCTGACATCTCCTGTACCATGCCTGCAGCCCCTGACATCTCCTGTGCCATGCCCGCAGCCCCAGACATCTCCTGTACCATGCCCACCACCCCTGCATCTCCTGCACCATGCCCGCAGCCCCTGCATCTCCTGCACCATGTCCACAGCCTCTGACATCTCCTATACCATGTCCGCAGCCCCTGCATCTCCTGTACCATGTCCGCACCCCCTGACATCTCCTGTACCATGCCCACAGCCCCTGATATCTCCTATACCATGCCCACAGCCTCTGACATCTCCTGTACCATGCCCACATCCCCTGAAATCCCCTGTACCATGTCCGCAGCCCCTGACATCTCCTGTACCATGTCCGCAGCCCCTGACATCTCCTGTACCATGCCCACATCCCCTGATATCTCCTATACCATGCCCACAGCCTCTGACATCTCCTGTACCATGTCCGCAGCCCCTGACATCTCCTGTACCATGCCCACAGCCCCTGACATCTCCTGTACCATGCCCGCAGCCCCTGCATCTCCTGTACCATGTCCGCAGCCTCTGCATCTCCTCTATCATGTCCGCACTTTTACCTCTTTTAACCGGAAATTGCTTATATATATATATATACATACACAAACCCGATTCCAAAAAAGGTGGGACACTAAAAACAGAAATGCAATGCTGTGGAAGTTTCAAATTTCAATATTTTATTCAGAATAAATCATAGATGAGATATCAAATGTTTAAACTGAGAGAATGTTTTATTTTAAGGGATAAAATAAGTTGATTTTAAATTTCATGGCATCAACACATCTCAAAAAAGTTGGCCATGTTTACCACTGTGTGGCATCCCCTCTTTTTTTTATAACAGTCTGCAAATATCTGGGCACTGAGGAGGCAAGTTGCTGAAGTTTAGGAATAGGAATATTGTCCCATTCTTGTCTAATAAATGCTTCTAGTTGCTCAACTGTCTTAGGTCTTCTTTGTCACATCTTCCTCTTTATGATGTGCCAAATGTTTTCCATGGGTGAAAGATCTGGAGTGCAGGCTGGCCATTTTAGTACCCAAATCCTTCTTCTACGCAGCCATGATGTTGTAATTGATGCAGTATGTGGTCTGGCATTGTCATGTTGGAAAATGCAAGGTCTTCCCTGCAAGAGACAACATCTGGATGGGAGCATATGTTGTTCTAGAACTTGGATATACCTTTCAGCATTGATGGTGCCTTTCCAGATGTGTATGCTGCCCATGCAACACACACTCATGCAACCCCATACCATCAGAGATGCAGGCTTCTGAACTGAGCGCTGATAACAACTTGGGTTGTCCTTGTCCTCTTTAGTCCGGATGACATGGCGTCCCAGTTTTCCAAAAAGAACTTCAAATTTTGATTCATCTGACCACAGAACAGTTTTCCACTTTGCCACAGTCCATTTTAAACGAGCCTTGGCCCAGAGAAAACGCCTGCGCCTCTGGATCATGTTTAGATATGGCTTCTTTTTTGGCCAATAGAGTTTTAGCCGGCAACGGCGAATGGCATGGTGGATTGTGTTCACCGACAATGATTTCTGCAAGTATTCCTGAGCCCATGTTGTGATTTCCATTACAGTAGCATTCCTTTATGTGATGCAGTGCTGTCTAAGGGCCCGAAGATCACGGGCATCCAGTATGGTTTTTCGGCCTTGACCCTTACACACAGAGATTGTTCCAGATTCTCTGAATCTTTGGATGATGATATTAGGCACTGTAGATGATGATAACTTCAAACTCTTTGCAATTTTGCTCTGAGAAACTCCTTTCTGATATTGCTCCACTATTTTTCGCCGCAGCATTGGGGGAATTGGTGACCCTCTGCCCATCTTGACTTCTGAGAGACACTGCCACTCTGAGAGGCTCTTTTTATACCCAATCATGTTGCCAATTGACCTAATAAGTTGCAAATTGGTCCTCCAGCTGTTCCTTTTATGTACATTTAACTTTTCCAGCCTCCTATTGCTACCTGTACCAACTTTTTTGGAATGTGTAGCGCTCATGAAATCCAAAATGTGCCAATATTTGGCATGACATTTCAAAATGTCTCACTTTCAACATTTGATATGTTATCTATATTATATTGTGAAAAAAATTTAAGTTTATGAGATTTGTAAATTAGTGCATTTCTTTTTTACTCACAATTTGTACAGTGTCCCAACTTTTTTGGAATTGGGTTTGTATATGAAGCGCTACATGCTTTCATATCTGTCTTATCTATATATGATATATATATATATATATATATATATATATATATATATATATATATATATATATATAAATGTGCTTTAACCACTTTACCGCTGAGTACCGGAGTACTACTGCGGCAAAGTGGCTCGTTATCATCTGACGACGTAGACCTACGTCGCCAGACTCCTCCCCCTGTAGGCGGCGCTCGCGCGCCGCCGGAGGCGCGCTCCCGCTGTTTTCATTCACAGCGGGAGTCAGGCCAGGGGAGGAGCAGCGGCAATCGCCGCTGCTCTGCCCCGACCGTCGGGGGATCCAGTTTGGAGATCCGCCCGCCTGTGTAAACAGAGCGGGCGGATCTCCTAAGTGACAGGGAGTGACAGATCGGAGTGTTCAGTCACCTCCCCCCCACACGTCAGTAAGCACCAGGCATACATTAACCCCTCCCTCTCCAATAAAATGAACCCCTTCCCTGCCAGTGTCATTTTTACAGTAACAGTACATATTTATAGCACTGATTACTGCAGTAATGTCACTGGTACCCCCAAAAGTGTCAAAAATGTCAGTCAAGGGTCCGATATGTCCGCCGCAATGTCGCAGTCCCACAAAAAAAAATCGCAGATCGCCGCCATTACGCGTTAAAAAAAAAAACACCAAAAATGACAGAAATCTTTCCCATAGTTAGTAAACGCAATAACTTTTGCGCAAACCAATCAAAATACGCTTATTGCGATTTTTTTTTTACCAAACATGGGTAGCAGAAAACAAATTGGCCAAAAAATTTAAAAAAAAATTGTTTTTTACATCTTTTTTGGGGGGAATTTCGTATAAAAAAATGTGAAAAATATTGTTATTTTTTCAAAATAAACGCTTTTTTGTTTATAGCGCAAAAAGTAAAAATCGCACAGGTGATCAAATACCACCAAAAGAAAGCTCTGTTTGTGGGAAAAAAAGGATGTAAATTTCGTTTGGGTACGGCGTTGCATGACCGCGCAATTGTCAGTTAAAGTCGCACAGCGCCGAATCGCAAAAAGTGGCCCAGACGTAAGACAGCAAAATGCTCTAGTGGTAAAGTGGTTAAAATGCATGATTTTTCCTTTTATGAACAAGAAAATAATGGCGCTATGCTGTTGGGTCGGTATAATAATGCTATGGGGCTGGTATGAAATTATTTCCAGGGCTGAATTTTATTCTCAGTCTGGCCCTGCCTATCATCAGAAAGAGAGAGATAACAGGGACCCCCAAAGACTCACCCTACCTACCGGAGGAGCGCAGAAAATTCTGACTTGTACTTTTTAACAACATTGTCCCTTACTAGTTTGGAGAGTTCCTTGGTCTTCATGGCAGTGTTTGGTTAGTGGTGCCTCTTGCGCCTTTCAAAAAAGGTGTGTATATGTAATGACAGATCATGTGACACTTAGATTGCACACAGGTGGACATGATTTCACTAATTATGTGACTTCTGAAGGTAATTGTTGCACCAGAGCTTTTAATGGGCTTCATAGCAAAGTAGGTGAATACATACGCACGTGCCAATTTTCTTCTTTCTATTTCTAAAAAATAGTTTTATGTATATATTTTTTCATTTCACTTCACCAACTTAGACTATTGTGTTCTGATCCATCACATAAAATTCAGATTAACAAAACATTGAATTTAAGGCTGTAACGTAACAAAATAAGGTAAAAAGTCAAGGGAGTGAATACTTTTACAAAGCACTGTATATTGTTATTGTTGAACCAAAATTCTTTGGTAAGAATAAAATACAAAATATGCATTGAAACGTTTTTTCTCTATCTTATCTTAACATTTGGTAGTCATATCCCAAAAAATTCTAACAATAAACTTTTTTTTTTATCTCATGGACAAAATGTGAGAAATACTGTATATATCATATAATCATTCCAAAAACACATTCCACATACACTGCATATATAATTTGAGGAAAATATGCTTATAAAATAGTTAACCATTTGCCAATAAAAAAAAGGGGAGGAAAGCTCTAAGAGCTGATTGGAGGGAAGGGACACATCCTCCTTCACACAGGAACAGATCTGAGGCTGCCAATCAGCTGGAGCTCCTTCCCCGACACAAATTATTCTCTTTGTTTCAGGAAAACTCATCAGAAGTGACTCATGCTGATAGCAGAGGAATGAGGCAGCAGACAGAAATGGCCCTTAGTGCTCTGGATTAAGACAAGTACACGCTATAGAGGGATATGCTTTGCCTATATTTCATGTCTGAGGTTTACAACCCATTCAAGGAAAAGGGACATTATTTTGAGGACAGTGAGGTTCACATTTTGGACAGAGGGGACAACTGGTTCACACAAGATGTGAAAGAGATTATCTACATTAAACTGGAACATCCATCGTCATTACTTATTTACCTTCACTTTCTGACCTTTAGACTCAACAGGAAGTAAGAGGATGTCTTACAAATGTAAGGGAAATCCCTTCTTAAATATCTGTCAAAGGGAAGAAGTGTCACTGAAAGATTATCCCCTTTTCCCTGTGAATATCAAAATGCTATGATGGACAGTTGTCAATCTGGAGGAGTGGGCATTTCTGTGAAGACTGGCCTAGGTAATGACCACATGTAATGCTGAACCTCCAAAGATTGAAATAACTAAAACCCAAAGAGAAATGCGAAAAGTGTATGTATCAAAGCAGACTTTTGAGGCACCCAAGACATAGTATTCCTGTAAAAATAAATAAATGTATGTATATATATATATATATATATATATATATATACACACACACAATATCTCATAAAAGTGAGTACACCCCTCACATTTTTGTAAATATTTTATTATATCTTTTAATGTGACAACACTGAAGAAATGACACTTTGCTACAATGTAAAGTAGTAAGTGTACTGCTTGTATAACAGTGTTCATTTGCTGTCCCCACAAAATAACTAAACACACAGTCATTAATGTCTAAACCACTGGCAACAAAAGGGAGTTCACCCCTAAGTGAAGATGTCCAAATTGGGCCCAATTAGCCATTTTCCCTCCTCAGTGTCATGTGACTTCATTATTGTTACAAGGTCCCAGGTGTGAATGGGGAGCAGGTGTGTTAAATTTGGTGTTATCGCTCTCACTCTCTCATACTGGTCACTATATTCAGGTATTACTTGATTACACTGTTCACTCTGGCTGTTTTGTTTTTACTGGTCTCTTGGTGGTTTTCTCATATCATTCCTTCCTTTGGTGAGAGCTATAGGTTTCCATTTCATGTCATTATCTACTTCTACTGACACCTTGCTTTTGGGCTTCAGTCCTCACTATATATCATCAGATGTGCATTATTTACATTGATATATACTTTATTACTCTCCACAGAATGTCCTTTCAGGCACATTTTTGATTTTTAATGGGGACCCCACTCCCATGGCAGTCTATCCACCCTTGTTTGTATTGGTTTCATGCCGCTGGCCACTGCCACAGCTCCCGGAGACGAGTCCCCCATCATGTCTTCGGCTTCCAGCACCTCATTTGGAACCTTTAGCTGACCTGTGAGTAACCAGGGGAGGCTCCTCTCTTCCCCATTTTCACTTTACTCCCCCCCCCCCTTTTTTGTATTTAATACTAGACTATAAATATAATTTATTGCAGGTACAAGCTTATTTACCCTGCATCGGCTCCTGATGAGTGGAAAGAACCCACGAAGCGCGTAGAGCCCTTTTCGATGCTACGCAATTACCTATAACTGATGTATTACTTGTTCATACAACCATTATTCATCAATGCATCTTGACAGCGAAATCTAGGTCAATTTATAACACCCACAACACGATGGAGTGGCGATATGTCTTAGTGTATACATATGTACTATGTGCGATTAATAAGAAATACAATTTATTCGTTATATTTTGAAACGACTCAATATGTGTATATGTACCAATAAACATTTTATACATTGATTTTTTACATCACTTTATAGCTGTGTGCTTCATTCAAAGTCCCAAACCTCAGGGATGGAGGCATGTGACCCTACCCAGTTACAGTGGGTACGGAAAGTATTCAGACCCCCTTAAATTTTTCACTCTTTGTTATATTGCAGCCATTTGCTAAAATCATTTAAGTTCATTCTTCTTCCTCATGAATGTACACATAGCACCCCATACTGACAGAAAAACACAGAATTGTTGACATTGTTGCAGATTTATTAAAAAAGAAAAACTGAAATATCACATGGTCCTAAGTATTCAGACCCTTTGCTCAGTATTTAGTAGAAGCCCCCTTTTGATCTAATACAGCCAGGAGTCTTTTTGGGAAAGATGCAACAAGTCTTTCACACCTGGATTTGGGGATCCTCTGCCATTCCTCCTTGCAGATCCTCTCCAGTTCTGTCAGGTTGGATGGTAAACGTTGGTGGACAGCCATTTTTAGGTCTCTCCAGAGATGCTCAATTGGGTTTAAGTCAGGGCTCTGGCTGAGCCATTCAAGAACAGTCACGGAGTTGTTGTGAAGCCACTCCTTCGTTATTTTAGCTGTGTGCTTAGGGTCATTGTCTTGTTGGAAGGTAAACCTTCGGACCAGTCTGAGGTCCAGAGCACTCTGGAGAAGGTTTTTGTCCAGGATATCCCTTTACTTGGCCGCATTCATCTTTCCCTCGACAGGACAGGACCAGTCGTCCTGTCCCTGCAGCTGAAAAACACCCCCACAGCATGATGCTGCCACCACCATGCTTCACTGTTGGGACTGTATTGGACAGGTGATGAGCAGTGCCTGGTTTTCTCCACACATACTGCTTAGAATTAAGGCCAAAAAGTTCTATTTTGGTCTCATCAGACCAGAGAATCTTATTTCTCACCATCTTGGAGTCCTTCAGGTGTTTTTTAGCCAACTCCATGCGGGCTTTCATGTGTCTTACACTGAGGAGAGGCTTCCGTTGGGCCACTCTGCCATAAAGCCCCGACTGGTGGAGGGCTGCAGTGATGGTTGACTTTCTACAACTTTCTCCCATCTCCTGACTGCATCTCTGGAGCTCAGCCACAGTGATCGTTGGGTTCTTCTTTACCTCTCTCACCAAGGCTCTTCTCCCCCGATAGCTCAGTTTGGCCGGACAGCCAGCTCTAGGAAGGGTTCTGGTCGTCCCAAACGTCTTCCATTTGAGGATTATGGAGGCCACTGTGCTCTTAGGAACCTTAAGTGCAGCAGAAATCTTTTTGTAACCTTGGCCAGATCTGTGCCTTGCCACAATTCTGTCTCTGAGCTCTTCAGGCACTTCCTTTGACCTCATGATTCTCATTTGCTCTGACATGCATTGTGATCTGGAAGGTCTTATATAGACAGGTGTGTGGCTTTCCTAATCAAGTCCAATCAGTATAATCAAACACAGCTGGACTCAAATGAAGGTGTAGAACCATCTCAAGGATGATCAGAAGAAATGGAAAGCACCTGAGTTAAATATATGAGTGTCACAGCAAAGGGTCTGAATACTTAGGACCATGTGATATTTCAGTTTTTCTTTTTTAATAAATCTGCAACAATGTCAACAATTCTGTGTTTTTCTGTCAGTATGGGGTGCTATGTGTACATTCATGAGGAAGAAGAATAAACTTAAATGATTTTAGCAAATGGCTGCAATATAACAAAGAGTGAAAAATTTAAGGGGGTCTGAATACTTTCCGTACCCACTGTATGCCTCATTTAAAGCCCCACATATCTCCCCCTTTTTTTTTTTTAATCATACTGGTCACTGGAAGTTCAACATGGCACCTAATGACAAAGAACTCTCTGAGGATCTGAAAAAAGAATTGTTGCTTTACATAAAGATGGCCTACGCTAAAGGAAGATTGCCAAGACCCTGAAACTGAGCTGCAGCACAGTGGCCAAGACCATACAGCAATTTAACAGGACAGGTTCCATTTAGAACAGGCCTCGTCATGGTTGACCAAAGAGGTTGAGTGCAGGTGCTCAGCATCATATCCAGAGGTTGTCTTTGGGAAATAGACGCATGAGTGCTGCCAGCATTGCTGCAGAGGTTGAAGGGGTGGGGGGATCAGCCTGTCAGTGCTCAGATTACACGCTGCACACTGCATCAAATTGGTCTGCATAACTGTTGTCCCAGAAGTCTATGGGTTCACTTACTTTTTTCTCTAACACTGGGATTGTTTAACCGCTTCAGCCCTGGATGGTCTTACCCTCTTAATGACCAGGCCATTTTTTGCGATATGGCACTGCGTTACTTTAACTGACACATGCACAGACATGCATTGCTGTACCCAAATAAAATGTATGTCCCTTTTTTCCCCCCCAAAAATAGTGCTTTTTTTTGGTGGTATTTGACCGACAGTTTTGAAAAAATTTAAAAAATATTTATTCCTTTATACTGTAAAACATACCCAATAAAAAAATGTAAAAAAAAAATCTAATTTATTCATCAATTTAGGCTAATATGTATGCGGCTACATATTTTTGGTAAAAAAAATCCCAATAAGAGTATATTGATTGGTTTGTGCAAAAGCTATAGCGTCTACAAACTATGGGATAGATTCATGGAATTTTTTTTTTTTTTACTAGGAATGGTGGCGATCGGCGATTTTTAACGGGACTGCGATATTGCAGTGCACAAATTTGACACTAAGTGACACTTTTTGGGGACCAGTGACATCAATACAGTGATCAGTGCTAAAAAATAAAATTCACTGTCACTGTATAAACAATGTCACATGAAAAGATATAATAAATATAATAAAGATATAATAAAATATTTACAAAAATGTGAGGGGTGTACTCACTTTTGTGAGATACTGTATATACACAAGAAAATTAAGGTATGTAAACCCCAATTCGCAACTCCAACTTGCTTTCATTAAAGTAATTAGTCTATGGGGTTCACTTACTTTTTTCTCTAACACTGAGATTGTTTGACCACTTCAGCCCCTGGCAATGAAGGGATTAACAGGGGTGATCAAAGGGTAAAGTGTGCTCCTAGGGAGTGCTTTCTAACTGTGCGAGGGGTGGCCTAACTGGAGGAAGACAGAGATCTGTGTTTCTGCTTTGCAGAAACACAAGATCTCCATCTTGCTCTACAACAGAACAGCGGTCTGCCTTGTTTACATAGGCAGACTGCCATCCTGCCTCTCCTCTGAATGATCAGCGGGTCCCGGCAAAGCAAACATTGTGTCCGCTGGACCCGCTGATTTGCCCCCGCTGTGTCAAATCATAGCAGGAGTGGCTCACCAGTGCCGCACGCACACCCCAGCCCCAGAACATGAGACGTTGTACAGGCACGTTGGCTCGTGGAGGAGGGCCGCCTTGCCGCAGTATATCTGCCTGGGGCAGTCCTCAAGTGGTTAACGGGTGTGTTCAATAAGGACATGAAAAATGTGAAATGTTTGTGAGCTATCAGCTTAAGCACAATGCAGTGAAATAGATATTTATAACATATATATGTAAATAGTAGTCCCAGCTTGGCTACACACATGCAAGGAAAATAAAAACAAAACAGCATTTCTCTAGCGCTCATTGACAGACGTAGTCCTCGGTGATACACCACCTTAGGGTTATGTTGCCTCCACAGGAGCAGGACTAGACAGGAAATTAAAAAGCTCTGGCCACACCCCAGGGGCAGTCCCAGAGGGTATATCCTCTCTCTCTCTGCCTCAGCAAATCAGTTATTTTCTGTCTAGTTAGGAGTAAGGACCTAGACACCTTGCTGGGATCTTAGGTCCTGGCAAGAATTTTTTCTTAAAGGATTTTTTTAGACAGCTTTTTTCTCCAGTGTTCCTGTGAGATCTTCAAGCAAGAAAGCTGAACTGGGCGACGGGCTGGATGTTGAGATCCGGTGGTCACCCCAGTTCAGCCTACGAGCGCGTGCAGGCCATAGCTCCGCGCTGGGTCGGCCGCGACAAAGTCCCATTAAAGGACTGTCCACGCGAGTTAAATGTCTCGCTGAAACGCCAAAGACCATGAGTCACGGCGTCCGTATCGGTCGACAGCCCTCCCGTGGAGAGGGGTACTGTCAGGAGTTGGTGCCCGCCTGGTTCCGGTATGGTGAGTAGTATGTTCCCCCTTTCCCCCTGACGGGTTTTGTGGTGAACGCGGGCCCCTCTCTGTATGGTAAGATAGAGTCCCTTTCTATCCTACAACATGACACAGATCCTCCTACTTTGAGTGTGATTTATGTGTGCAAAAAGCCAGGAGGCTTGGTTTGGGAGCTAACAATCTAATTGTATACATGTTTAAAAGATGTAATCTGTGGCATTCTGGGAATCTTACGGGTTAAGTATAAGCTACCTACCAGTCAGAAGCCACGGACATGTAGACTGCTTTCCAAATCAGATCTCCAGCTATTAGCAGGCCTCCCGAACGGCCATGCGGTCCGCCAGGGCCGGTACCGCCAACCACGCCATATCCCCACGCAGAGAGAGTGTTGTGTGCCCTGCAGCACACCGCTATTCAGTACAGGCCGCCGCCATTTTTTTTGCTGGATCGCACGAGCCGCCATTTTGGCGTAGCCTCGTGTCTCCAGCATGGGGGCGGCCATGTTTGAGGTGATCCAAACACCTCGTGGAGCTTGGGGGAGGCGCCGGAAGGCGTGCAGAGGGGCGGAGCCGCCTCCTTTCTTCCTGGGCACCCAGCCAAAAGACTTCCTGTTTGTCAAGACAGCGCTGTAACCTGTTGCAGTTAAACTCTGAGCATCAAGTGGTGAGCCTGGGGGTCTATCTCTCTCTCTCTCGATCGATAGGGATCCCTAGCAGGTAACACTAAGGGGCTTTTTGTGGCGCTGGGGGTCAAAAAAAAAAAAAAAAAAAAAATTTTTTACTTTTGAATTAGATTATCCAGGTAGTGACTGGAATTATCATGGACCCTGCCACATATATTCCCCCACCTGTTTCCCTCGAGGGGGCCACGGGGCCCGCCGGTGCACAGAGTATAGAGTCATTTACAGCAATTTTGGAGTCTATGGTGGCTCGGGTGGAGGCGGCCTGTCAGGGACGGGGGTCAAGGAAGCGACCCCCGCCTACCCCTATACCATCTGACACCTCTGACTCAGATTCAGAGATGGTCACGGCAGTTGCAGGTTCCTCTGCAAGGGCTGTTATCCCAGGTAAAGCCCCCTCAGACAGTGAGGAGGACGCTTCTTCTCCTGCTATAATTCAGGAAGAAGCATTGGTGGACGCACTAGTTGTGGCAGTGCAGGAAACCTTAAAACTTGAGGCTTTACCGGCAGAGGCAACTGAAACAGAGATGCCTTTTGGTACTAATAAGCCCATCAAGACGGCGAAGGCTTTTCCTGTACCTAAATGTTTTGGTAATCAGATTAAAGGAGAATGGGAGCATTCTAAACGTACCTTTACTATTTCCAAGCGTATTGCTAGACGCTATCCTTTTGAGGAATCCATCATTAAGAAATGGACAGTACCACCAGTCGTGGATCCGCCTATTTCCAGGCTGAATAAAGCCACGGTTATTCCAGTGGAGGACACTTCGTCCTTTAAGGATCCGGTGGATCGAAAGATAGAAGCAGAGTCCCGCACCATCTTCTCTCTGATAGGGTCAGCATTTAGACCAGTAATTGTTATTGGTCTAGTTTCCCAGACACTTACGGAATGGGCGAAAATGGTACGCCAAGATCTTAGGGGAAAAGATATTCCCCAGGAGACATCTGATTTGATGGAACAGATTATACAAGGGCTACAGTTTATCTGTGACGCAGCCTTGGACACTACTCCCTTATTAGGGCATGCATCTAAGTTAGCGGTGATCCTCAGACGTGTGCTGTGGTTAAAATGCTGGTCAGCTGACCTAGGTTCCAAAAAGACCTTGACAAATCTCCCTTTTCAGGGGAATCGTCTATTTGGGGCCAACCTAGATGAAATCATTAAGGATGCCACTGGAGGCAAGAGCACTTTTTTGCCACAGGAAGGACCAACCCAGCCAAACCCGAAGCTAAGGAGTACACAGCCTGAAGGTGCGCCCCCACCCGGTTTCAGGGTGGGGGGACGTTTTCACCGGTATTCAGGACATTAGATCGAGCATCAACCACTACTACCGGTGCGATTCTTCCCTTCCAACATTTAAGTACTACAGGAAGCGGTAGTTACCGTTCCCTGAATAGATCTTTTCCTTTACCTTTTCCTAAGATTAGTCCCGATACCTCACAGGAATCGGATCTGGTTGACCAGATAGGCCAAGCAGCCTCTAGTCGGGTGACTTCGGTCCCTGAGGTTCAACCAGAAAAGATCACCTTTCCTGATAACTATCAGGTATCTGATAAATGTGTGGGAACAGAAAACGACCAGACTTTTCTCGGATGGTCGGGGCCAGATAGCTCTAGGGACGCCTGGTTCAGATCCAATCAGCGCCAGTGGTCCTAGATATTCTAGGCTGGCCTCCTCAAGCCGGCCTGGCCGACTTGGACATGTTAGTCGTAGACGTTCCGTGGGAACTTCGTCTCAGGGAATGTCTGTGGTCTCAAGGACCAATTTACCATCATGCTTTACAGTCGCTGGTTTTAATGGCCTGGCCATTGAGACCCAAGTACTGAAGGACAGAGGTTTGTCTACTTCAGTCATTCCTACCCTTATTAAAGCAAGGAAAGCGACTTCCAGCAAAGTCTATTATCACACATGGAAGACTTATATTGCGTGGTGCGAATCTTTAGGATTTCCTCCACGTACCTATTCGGTGTCTCGAATATTGGCCTTTTTGCAACAAGGGGTTGAGCAGAAGCTAGCCTTGAGCACCATCAAGGGTCAAGTTTCAGCATTAGCAATCTTCTTTCAGAAGCCTTTAGCTACCAAATCCTTGGTGCGGAATTTCATCCAGGGGGTGCGGCACCTGGCTCCTCCAGTCCGCGCGCCCTTACCGCCCTGGGATCTTAATTTGGTTTTGTCGGTTCTACAGAAACCTCCCTTTGAAAACATCAGGGAGATTCCCTTGCTTACTTTATCCCAGAAGGTGGCCTTCTTGGTGGCTATTACTTCTGCTCGCAGGGTGTCAGAACTGGCTGCATTATCATGCCAGTCCCCATACCTAGTGATTCATAGGGATAAGGTAGTACTTCATCCTAAGCCATCCTTTCTTCCTAAGGTGGTTTCAGATTTTCATCTGAATGAAGATATTGTACTACCTTCCTTGTGTCCTCAGCCCAAGCATCATCGGGAACATGCGTTGCATTCCTTAGATGTGGTTCGAGCAATCAGGGTTTACCTGAAAGCTACGGAATCTTTCCGTAAGACGGATTCACTTTTTGTGATTACGGATGGCCCCAGAAAGGGTTTGCCTGCATCTGCCGCGACCATTGCCAAATGGATTAGACAAACGGTGGTACAGGCTTATTCTATTAAGGGTCAGAGTCCTCCGTTCCCTGTTAGGGCGCACTCCACTCGAGCGCTCAGTACTTCCTGGGCCTTTCGCCATCAGGCGTCAGTAGGCCAGGTATGTAAGGCGGCCACCTGGTCGTCGGTACATACCTTTACAAAATTTTATAAAATTGATGTGACGGCATCGGCGGATGCCTCATTTGGCCGCAAGGTTTTGCAGGCCGCAATTTGAGGAGACCGGTGGTCTACCTCGAGGGTTTTTTTCTGTTTGAAAAAAAAAAAAAAAATAATAATTTTTTTCTCTTTTTTTGTTGAGTCTCATCATTAAGGATGAGCATTGTATACTTCTAGTTGGCACCGGTTGGGCCTTCTAGATTGGGATTTGATTTCCATTTTCCCACCCCTCAGTTGTGATACTGCTCTGGGACGTCCCGAAGGTGGTGTATCACCGAGGACTACGTCTGTCAATGAGCGCTAGAGAAAAATGGATTTTTGTAAAATCTTACCGTAAAATCCTTTTCTCTTAGCTCATTGACAGACGTAGTCCCCGCCCCTCTAGTTTTTTTGAGTTGGGTTAAAATCTCTAAAGACTGCTTTTTCACATAACTGATTTGCTGAGGCAGAGAGAGAGAGGATATACCCTCTGGGACTGCCCCTGGGTTGTGGCCAGAGCTTTTTAATTTCCTGTCTAGTCCTGCTCCTGTGGAGGCAACATAACCCGAAGGTGGTGTATCACCGAGGACTACGTCTGTCAATGAGCTAAGAGAAAAGGATTTTACGGTAAGATTTTACAAAAATCCATTTTTTTGCTTGCACATGATTGGATGATAGAAAATCAGCAGAACTTCCCCTCATTTCAGAGTTTGCCCTCATATCTAGAGCAACTGCACTTAAAGGTTGATTTACCAAAGGCAAATATACCGATTCAAGTTACCGTTATTTAGTGATGCAGCCAGAGTGCCCCTTTAATGTTCTTACAAGTAAGGAACGTCTTTCTCCGGAATAGGACAAACTGGATTGTGAGAGATGTAGTCTATATCTGAAGGCAGACCATTGTGTGGATTGCAGGAGGGACTATATTCCCAGGGAGCCACAGGAGAGTGAAGGATCATGGGGGAGCTGATATACCTGTCTGTTGGGTCGAGTGTGCGCTCTCTTGCTTCCGGGACTTGTGGAGGAAAGATCGGTCAGAGACGTGTGAGAGAACACTGTCGGTGACTCAGCGGTGTGGATGCTGGTGATCACACGGTGGTGATATATCCAGTGGAGCTGAGTAGAGCGGGTGAACTGATTGACCGGGACAGCCGAGTGTCAAACATCCCCCAGTGACGCAGGAGCGTGGGGAGACATATCGCCTGTGGGTCGCTAACCCCCCCTCCCTTAGCAGAGGAGACCAGTAGAACAAAGGCTGACTGGGAAGTGACCGAGGGAGGCGGGTACAGAGAGGAAGACTGTCCGACTGAGGGAGGAATCGATGTCAGGAACTGCAAGTGACAGGCTTAAAGGGAAACACACTAGGTAAGTAAGAATGGTGATTGAGATTGAACACTGACTGAGGGTGCAGAGTAGTACCCGAGTGTATGTGAGTACGTATTACTACTGGGAGTGTTGTGCGACTGACCGGGCTGTGCGACAGTGTTGAGCAACTGTGAGTGTTGTGCGACTGACCGGGCTGTGCGACTGAGTGTTGTGCGACTGACCGGGCGGTGCGACTGACCAGGCTGTGCGATTGTGAGTGTTGTGCGACTGAGTGTCAAGTGAGTGTAGCGGAGTGCCAGAGGGTGAGAGTTAGGAAGCTAGGAAACAGCCACACAGGATAGACTAAAATGACTGAATCCCCATTAGATTAGTAGGTACAATGCCCGGCGGGTGTGGAGATGCAACTCGGTGTACATCTTGCGGTATGTATGCGTTCCTCGATCATGCGATCGAGGGCGAATACAAATGCGCAAAATGTAAGCACATTGCTTCCCTGGAAGCTCAGGTCCTGAATCTAGGGAGGCAGCTGGCAACACTGAGCCGAATGTCTGTACCGGAGGACAGCCAGGATCGTACCCATCAGGCGCAGGCAGGGGCCTGCACAGAGGTGGGCGGAGTATTGGAGGTGCAGGCTTCAGAGCAGAGTAGAGGGGAGACAGGAGGGGTCGAAGGGGACAAGGCAAGGAGGCCGGTCCTGGGCTGGAGCACCCCAATAAATACGCCCTGTTGCGTGATGTTGGGGAAACCAGTCAGGGACCAGCATTGCTGGAACAGAGCGACACCCCTAGCTGCCAGGGGAAGAACTCCTCCAGTGAGGCCGGGAGAAAGGGAAAGGAAAAACAGGTGCTGTGGTAGGGGACTCAATCATTAGAAGGACAGACAGTGCAATCTGTCACAAAGACCGTGAGCGCCGAACAGTCTGTTGTTTACCAGGCGCTCGGGTGGACAGATTACTGGGTGGGGCTGGGGAAGGCTTTCAGGGAGTTAGGCGCTAAGTTGAGGAGTAGGACCTCCAAGGTAGTATTTTCAGAAATACTGCCTGTACCTCGAGCCACACCAGAGAGGCAGCGGGAGATTAGGGAAGTTAAGTGGCTGAGGAGCTTCTGTATTAAGGAAGGTTTCGGGTTCCTGGAGAATTGGGCCGACTTCTCAGTCGGCCACCGGCTCTTTGGTAGGGATGGATTGCACCTAAATGGGGAGGGTGCAGCCGTACTGGGTGAGAAGATGGCCATAAAGTTAGAGGGGCTTTTAAACTAGGTGATTGGGGGGGGGGGGGAGGGTACAGATGTAGAATTAGCAGTGGAAAGCAAGATTCAGAGGGCAGAAATGGGGGCATTAGCGGTAGGGTGTTCAGAGCTCCTAAACCCAGGGTGGGTATGGGGAAAAATCTCAAGAGCAGCCTAAAAACATCAAATGAGGATATATGCAACCGGTTAAAATTAAGAGGTTTATATACCAATGCCAGAAGCCTGGCCAACAAGATGGGAGAGCTGGAGCAACTGTTTGAGGACTTAGATTTTGTGGGGATAACAGAGACTTGGTTTGACAGCTCTCATGACTGGATGGCGACCATTCAGGGGTACTCCCTTTATCGCAGATAGAGAAGGTAAAAAAAGGGGGAGGGGTATGTCTGTATATTAAGAACAGTGTACAGGTAAATAGGAGGGATGATAATAATGGAGCTAAGGACGAGGTAGAATCCCTATGGGTAGAACTTCAAAGGGAAGGCACTGTGGGGAAGGTAATATCGGGCGTATGCTATAGGCCCCCCAACCAGAGGGAGGAGGCGGCCCTCCTTTTACAGATAGGATTGGCAGCAAGGATGGGAAATGTCATTATAATGGGGGACTTTAATTATCCAGATATAGACTGGGCAGAAGGAACGGCGCATTCAGCCAAGGCTCGGCAGTTCCTAAATGTTTTGCAGGACAATTTCATGGGTCAGATGGTGAATGCACCGACAAAAAACAATGCGGTACTTGACCTACTGATTACCAACAATTCAGACCTGTTTACGAATATAGAAATACGGGGCAACTTAGGAAACAGTGACCATAGGTCAATTCGTTTCAGTATTAATCATAGTAATAGGAAACACAACGGTAATATAGGAACATTGAATTTCAAAAGAGCCAATTTCCCAAAACTGCGCTCGCTGCTAGAAAATATCAAATGGAATAGAACCCTGGGTGGCTAAACGCCAACATAAAAATGCATATTGATACTAAAGAAAAGGCCTTCAAAAAATACAAGACTGAGGGGTCATTGGCAGCATTCAAGCATTACAAAGAGTGTAATAAGAAACGTAAAGACGAAATCAAGGCGGCTAAAATAGAAAACGAGAGACATATAGCAGAAGAGAGTAAAAAGAACCCCAAAAAATTATTTAAGTATATAAACATTAAGAAAGCAAGGCCAGAACACATTGGCCCCATAACAGATGACAAAGAAAATATTGCCACACAGGACAGAGAAAAGGCGGAAGTGTTAAATAATTTCTTCTCTTCAGTCTTCACAAAAGAATTGGGGGGCTACACTAACCCAGCTTGTAAGGCCAAACTAAATAACACACCTCAGGATGTACCGCCATGACTAACAGAAGAGACTTAGAACTAAACTAGAGAAACTCAACATAAATAAATCACCGGGACCGGATGGCTTGCACCCGAGGGTTCTTAAAGAGCTCAGCCAAGTGATTGCCAGACCATTATTCTTGATCTTTTAGGATAGTTTACGGATGGGTATGGTGCCAGCTGATTGGAAAAAAGCCAACGTGGTACCAATATTTAAAAAAGGGCAGAGATATATCCCGGGTAACTATAGGCCGGTCAGCCTAACATCAGTAGTCTGCAAGATTTTGGAGGGGATGTTAAGGGACCACATACAAGATTTTAGTAATGAAAATGGTATTAGTAGTAATCAGCATGGATTCATGAAAAATCGTTCTTGCCAAACCAATCTATTAACCTTCTACGATGAAGTGAGCTGCCACCTAGATAATGGTAAGCCTGTGGATGTGGTGTATCTGGACTTTGCAAAGGCCTTTGAACAGTAAGCGTTTGTGGGGAACGGTGTCAAACTAAGGAAGGTAGGTATGGACCATAAGGTGAGTATCTGGATAGAGAACTGGCTCCAGGGGAGAGTGCAAAGGGTTGTGATTAATGGGGAGTACTCGGATTGGGCGGGTGTGGAAAGTGGGGTCCCCCAGGGATCTGTCCTGTGACCAATCCCGTTTAATTTATTCATAAATGATCTAGAGGAGGGGATATCTAGTACAATCTCAGTATTTGCGGATGATACTAAACTAAGCATGCCAATATCTTTTATGCAGGATGTGGAAACCTTACAAGCGGACCTGAACGGCGTGCTGACGTCATCCCCGGAAGCGTTCTGAGAGAGCGGATGTGCTTTGCCGTCCGGCCGGCGGCTCTTACACACCCTACATGCTTTTATTCTTCTATGTGAATGTAAGTGTATTTCTTTTAACATTAAATTAGTCATTAAGATTTTACACTATTGGCGTTTTCCTTTTGTCGGGATTGGTCTGGTTTATCTGCTGGCATTACCCTTCACCTGACCCTGGTTCCTGAGATTGTCTGCTGTTGGTGTCTTATGCTGGGGGAGCGCACAGAGCAAGACTACATCCTGAGCAACTTAATATCTTGGTCTGGTAAGGGGCTCAGAGTGTTCTTGAGTGTCACTGCTGACGTTCGGGTGTACTCAGGATCTTTCCTACTTCTGCTGATTATATTTCTCAATTTGGTAAGAGGCTACTCAATCAGTGGTGGTTCTCCCTCCTTCTTCAACACTGGGATTGTTATTTATGCCTTTTTTTATATTTTCTCTGGTAAGCAGTTTCACAACTGGTGACGGATACTCACACCTTTATGTGGTGGAATTTTTTAAGGTTATCAGTTAACACTTATCGTTACAGTATTATGCTATGGAGTGTTTTTCTTTTTTTCATGATTTATGACACTACAATCTGAGTGTCCAACACAGAATTCCTCACAATCAAGTCAGCCTTGCATGTGAATCCCGCAATTTTTAATTGCTTGTCTGGTAAGCACATTACCTAAGAGACTCTGGATTGCTAGTGTGCTGATCAAGATTTACATTATCATTTTCTCAACATATTTCACGTTCACACTTTGGGACTTTGTTTTTTGGACATTTATTTGTTTTATATAATTTAGCGCGACTTATTTTATACATATACATTTGCGGATGATACTAAACTAAGCATGCCAATATCTTCTATGCAGGATGTGGAAACCTTACAAGCGGACCTGAACAAAATATTGGGGTGGGCAACTACATGGCAGATGAGGTTTAATGTTGAAAAATGTTAAGTAATGCACTTGGGTGCCAGAAACCAAGCTACTCACTGGGGGGGGGGGGGGGACCTCTGGGTGAGTCTAAGATGGAAAAGGACCTGGGGGTTCTGATAGACAACAGGCTTGGCAGTGGCATGCAATGCCAAGCCGCTGCAAGCAAAGCCAACAGAACACTGGGATGCATAAAAAAGGGGATTCACTCCAGAAATAAAGAGATTATTCTCCCTCTCTACAAGACTCTGGTCCGGCCACATCTGGAGTATGCTGTCCAGTTCTGGGCACCGGTCCTCAGGAAGGATGTGCTGGAACTGCAGAGAGTCCAGAGAAGGGCAACAAAAATAATTAGGGGAATGGAGGGCATCGGCTATGAGGAAAGACTACAAGCACTGGACTTATTCTCTCTCTCGAGAAGAGACGATTGAGGGGGGATATGATATCAATGTACAAATACTGTACTGGCGACCCTAGCATAAGGAACAAACTTTTCAGAGAAAGGGAATACAATAAGACACGTGGCCACTCACTAAAGCTTGAGGAAAAACGGTTTAACATTAAAATACGTAAGGGGTTCTTCACTGTCAGAGAAGTAAGGATGTGGAATTCTCTTCTAAAAGCAGTCGTATCAGCAGGGAGCATCGATAGTTTCAAAAAACTGTTAGATGGGCACCTTAAAGACCACAACATAGAGGTGTATACAATGTATGGTTAACAACACACACACACACACACACACACACACACACACACACACACACACACACACACACACACACACACACCATAGGTTGAACTGGATGGACGGATGTCTTTTTTCAACCTCACTATGTAAAAAAAAAAATCTACATAAAAAAATTACTTCTATGCCAGGAACAAAGATCCCAGCAAGTGACTAGGTCCTTACTCCTGACTAGCCAGATTAAAACGGACATCCTATGCAGGAAGAGAGAGGTTCTGCCTAGAGTCCTACTCCTGTAGGGGGTGGTATTACCCTAATGAGTCAATGAACGATAGAGAAATTGACACTTTGGGTCCAATTTAGACATTTTAACTTGGGGTGTACTCACTTTTGTTGCCAGCGGTTTAGACATTAATGGCTGTGTGTTGTTATTTTGAGGGGACAGCAAATTTACACGTTATACAAGCTGTATACTCACTACTTTACATTATAGCAAAGTGTCATTTCTTCAGTGTCACGTGAAAAGAAATAAAATATTTACAAAAATGTTTAGGGGTGTGCTATATGTAATATAGCTGTATCTATATGTAATATCATATATATATATTTTTTTTTCCTCCATTGGTTGAACTAGATGGACTTTTCAGCTAGACAAGACACATGCTGCATGACTAATAGCCAGAGGGTACAGCCAAGCTTATTTGTTTGGTGAGCCTTCATAAACATTACAGCACCCTGCCAATTTGGTCACAAAAACTATCATGGAGATTGCTGCTCACTGGATACAGTTCCGCACAGAAATGGATGACATGAAGTGTCCTGTGATGTATGATAAGAAATATAGAACTGGTACAATGTACTTTCCTTCAAAGCAATCGTGCTGGTGTTTAGGGACTTGCTACTTAAGTATCTATCATTGTCATAGGAGGGTGGTTAAAGTTTTTGTTGCTTTACTCCCAGCAGTCAAATGGAGCGGCAGGGGAATGATGGGAAGGTAAATATGATCAGATTGTGGGCAAACTTTAAAGTAAGTCTGTTGCTTTTCCCTGCATTGGCAAAGCACAGGTTCACTTTAAGAACATGGGATAGAAACAACGGATTATATCTATTTTTATGCTTAAGCCTCTAGATTGATCTCTGCACTTTGCTTGCACCTAGGGACTCTACTTAAAGTTTCTTAACTAAATTATACACACTTAGCGCCAAAATGGCATCACTTAAGTACTAGATGGCAGGTGCAGGGTGTGAAGGCTGTACAATTAAATTAGCAATTAGCTCAACCTCTCAGAATGTAGGAAATGAAATTTGCAAGAAACCGGAAGAAAATCAAAATAATATTTTATTACAAGGAAAAAAAAAAAAGTAAATCCAGAACACTGAAAAGGAACGGCGGGTGAGAAATTTTAGAGACGAGATGGAGGTTTCCAGAGAATAGGCTTATGCTTGTAGCTTCAGGGATAGAAATCCACACTCTCCTCTGTACTGCACTCAACTCCCACAAGCCCAACACGAATTTGGAAACAGTTCATTCATCTTCAGACGTGTAACAGCTAAATCAAGTATCTACTATTCAGTCTGAATCATTAGAACTCGGAGGAGTACTGGCCATCTCTTCATCTGATCCCTGAAAAAAAAATAAAAAATACATAAATTTTTCAAGTGCACAATTTATTTATTTATTTTTTTTTAACAAGGACAAAACATGAGGATATGACATGAGGATATGAATGGTAGAAGCTTTTATTATAAAAATTTTAGTAATTTTTGAAACTTTGTGATCAGCTAAGGTCCCACACCATATGCCTAGCACCACCAATTTGGTTACAAAGAACGGAGATTTAGAAAAGGAGAACTAAACCTCACATTAGTTTCTCCATAGATTTATTTTTTACTTTCTACTGATAACCGCTATGCCTGTCAAGCTTTGCTCTCTCTCAACGTAATATAGATACCAACATTCATACATTAAGAGAGAAACATTAAATGGCTCTTATCTGTCAATCGCAAATATTTAGGTTTTTCAATGGAATGATGAATAAAACTTAGGTGCAAAGTGCAGTACCTATATTTTTTTTTAATGTTGTCTTGCCTGCAAATTCCATATCCTGGAGTACAGTACAGGACACAAGCAGGAAATTGATACACCAAAGTTATAGGGGGGAGTAGCATGCATGGCGGTGACCACGAGGAGCTCCCTGGGTCCCGAACACCATGGCGTCACCAAGCTCCGGGATCCAGCTGATCGTCTAGCGTGTCTGTCCAGACTGCCCCACCGATCCCACGCTCAGCAGCCACCGCTGTGGTCCCCTGCAATAGCCCGTAGCAGGTTGGATGTGAGCCAGGTGGCACAGGTGGCTTCCTCGCTGCTTTTACCTCCCTGCTCGGGGGGTTCCTGTGCCAAGCTTCGCACACGGCTTCGGCCGTGAAGGAGGCAGAGGCTGCCAGAAGCCACTGGAGCTTGGAGGAGAATGCATCGCTGCTACATCTCCTGCTTGTGTGGGAAGCCCAGGCTCAGACTCCTCACCGTTTATGCTACAGCTTGACCACAGGTCCCGGAGACTTCAAGAAGAGAAGCTGGCCCTGATGACGAGGAAGTGAGACCATACTTCCTCACCACCAGATACTCTATGTATGTACAGTTTTTTTTTCTACAGTTCTAAAGTGAATGGGGGAGCCATAATTATATTTTTTGCTCCTCCTGCCCTTTATGTTCTGAAAGACTTGGTTTGACACCCCCTACCCACTTGCCAACCTGCTGATCCACTACTGGGACAATAATACACAAAACGGAGAGAGAGAGATCTCTGCAGTTTATGTTTTTTAATGTCTTTTGGATTACACTAAAGCCATTGATTATAAGCCGTAAAAATTTATACTATACTAATCTCTCCACTTTAATACATAATCCATTTTATCCAGCAGCCTAACCACCTTGATTTCCCAGGACTCCAAAAGAGGATGGCAGCAGAGAGTAGAGGAAAATAGTTTGGGCTTTAGTTTTTCAGCTCGTAAAACGCTTATCACTGAGGTCTCAAAACGCCCAAGAAGCAAAATCACATTTATTTCAAAGGCCCATATGAGCGTTTTGTCACCTGAAGCAAAACACCTGAAGCTCAAAAAAGTACCTGAGCTTTTTTGGCAGATTACAAGCCTGCCTCCAAACACCTGAAGAAATGCCTTCAAAACGCCCCAAAAAAAACGAAACTCAGGTGTGAGCAGAGATGTATAGTAACGAAGTAGAACTACTTAAGTACTGTACTTAAGTACCGAAATGCGGTATCTGTACTTTCCTAGAGTAGAATTTTTTTCTCCTACTTCTACTTTTACTTCACTACATTTTTTCGATGATTTCGATACTTCTACTCAAGTATTTTTTTTTTTTTGCTGCATAGTTACTCGTTACTTTTAAAAAAATTACCACTGCCAGAACAGTAGATGGCAGGTTGCATAAAGCTCAAAAAAATGTGTATAATGTCATTTGTAAATCAGCGCATACGAAAATAAAGGCTGTTTATAATAAAAGCTGCTATACCAAATCTTTCCAATAAAAAGAAAATATGAAACAAACAAATAAATGGTGCTACAGCGCTTAAAGTGCATCAAGAAACTACTAACAAACACAGGTTAATCATTTGAATAAATCATTTGAAATAATAAAAACAATATGATGTTCAAACTTTTGACTTATTTCTTTAATAACTACATAACACAGTACTTGTACTTCTACTTTCAGTACTTGAGTAGAAATTTTTTTTTCAAAACTACTGGTACTTTTTACTTTTAGTACTTAAGTAGCAAATTTTTTGAAAAAACTACTTGCAATACTTAAGTAAAAAAAATGTTGAATACTTTAGTACTTCTACTTAAGTAACTTTTTCTGCGAGCACTTCCACTTCTACTCAAGTAATTTTTTGATCGAGCACTTGTACTTTTACTCAAGTAGAAATTTCGAGTACTTTATACAAGTCTGGGTGTGAGTGCCGCCTTAATTTACATAAATTACATAAAACTCTTTACCCCTGAAATATAAAAAATGTTGACCACTAATTGTGCCACATCCAAATGTATGTACAAAGAACAAAAAGAACAGAACCCCGTCCTGTATCAGGAGGACTTGGCATAGGTGTGAGACTATAGATCAAGCATTGTTGAGGGATCAAAAAATATATTAATAAAAATGTATCACAACATTTGATCAGCATCAATAATAAAAAATATGAAAATACAAAAAGCATATTAGAAATAGAACCTCGAAGGGCCAATTCTGACACCTTTCCTAGCTAGGGAAATCCCCATGGAAAGTCCCAACTGGGGGTGTCTATGGGTAGAGGTAACCTCCGTAGGTTAACGTAGTTTCGCCGTTTGCATAGCTTATTCAGTACCCACATCTGGGTGGAAAATCTAATAAATTGCTTACAGAGAATTATGGAAATTTTATCAGAGCAATATGACAAGGACATTTTAGAGCTAGATGAGCACAGATCTCTTTTTGATCTAAATCAGCCTATATGGTCCCACCCGAGTTTTGGGGAAAAAAAAAAAAACTACAGGATTATCTTGAACAATATACCATGGATGTAATCCAGTATAAAGAGCAAAAAAAATGGATTTTTGTAAGATCTTACCGTAAAATCCTTTTCTCTGTCGCTCATTGACAGACGCAGTCCTCTTGATTAATATCAATTGGGTTATACTGCCCTCTACAGGAGTAGGACACTAGGCAGAAGAAAACGTTCTGGCCACACCTTAGGGGCAGTCCCAGAGGGTATATCCTCTCACTTCCTGCTACAGGATGTCCGTTATGTCACAAAGCAGTGTCAGAGAATTTAACCCAACCCAACATAGAGGGGCGGGTACTGCGTCTGTCAATGAGCTTAAGAGAAAAGGATTTTACGGTAAGATCTTACAAAAATCAATTTTTCTCTTTCGCTCATTGACAGACGCAGTCCTCTTGATTAATATCAATTGGGACGTCCCAAAGCAGTGCCACAAATGAGGGGTGGGATAATGGAAATCAAAATCCAATCCAGAAGGCCCAACCGGAGCCAACCAGAAGCATCAAGGACTCATCGAGCAAAAAGATGAGACCCCAAGTGAAAAACCCAACAAACCCTCGAGGTAGACCAACGGTCTTCTCAAATAGCGGCCTGCAGGAACCTTGCGGCCAAAAGAGGCATCCGCCGATGCCAGCACATCAACCTTATACAATTTTGTAAAGGTATGAACAGACGACCAGGTAGACGCCTTGCAAACCTGAACCACTGACGCCTGATGGCGGAAGGCCCAGGAAGCACTAAGCGCCCGAGTGGAGTGCGCCTTAACAGGGAACGGAGAATCCCGACCCTTAATAGAATAAGCCTGTACCACCGTCTGTCTGATCCATTTGGAGATAGTCGCTGCAGACGCAGGCAACCCCTTTCTAGGGCCATCCGTGATCACAAAAAGTGAATCCGTCTTACGAAACGAGTTCGTAGTAGTCAAATATACCCTGATCGCCCGAACCACATCCAAGGAGTGTAACGCAAACTCCCAAGGATGGCTGGGCTTAGGACACAGGGAAGGTAACACAATATCCTCATTCAGATGAAACTCTGAAACCACTTTAGGAAGGAAGGATGGATTCGGACGAAGAACCACCTTATCCTTATGTACCACCAGATCTGGGGAACAACAGGCCAATGTGGCCAGTTCTGACACCCTGCGTGCAGAAGTGATAGCCACCAAAAAGGCCACCTTCTGGGATAGCAAGGGAATCTCCCTAATATCTTCAAAGGGAGGTTTCTGAAGAACCGACAACACCAAATTAAGATCCCAGGCGGTAAGAGCGCGCGCACCGGCGGAGCCAGGTGCCGCACCCCCTGGATGAAATTCCGTACCAAGGAATGAGTAGCCAAAGGCTTCTGAAAGAAGATTGCCAACGCTAAAACCTGACCCTTGATAGTGCTCAAAGGACAGTTTCTGCTCAACTCCCTTTTGCAGAAAAGCCAATATTCTGGCCACCGAGTAGGAACGTGGAGGAAACCCAAGGGATTCACACCACGCAATGTAAGACTTCCATGTGCGCTGATAGACCTTTCTGAAAAATCGCTTTCCTTGCTTTAATCAGAGTAGGAATAACTGAAGCCGACAACCCTTTGTCCTTCAGCACCTGGGTCTCAACAGCCAGGCCGTTAAGCCAGCGATCGTAAAACAGCATGGAAGATCGGTCCCTGAGACAGCAGATCCTTCCTGAGGAGGAAGTCGCCAAGGGACATCCGTGACCAGCCTGACCAGGTCAGCGTACCAGGCCCGACGGGGCCAATCCGAAGTCACAGGGATGACTGGAATTCCCTCCACCTTTCTCCTGCGAAGAAGTTTCGGCAGCAAATTGGGAGGAGGGAAGGCATACAGTAGCTGGTACTGCCCCCACGGGGCGACCAGCGCGTCTGCGGTGTCTGCTAGAGGATCGCGGGAGCGAGCTACAAACCTCCGCACCTTCCTGTTGAGCCGAGATGCCAACAGATCTATATCCGGGGTGCCCCAATGAAGGCACATTTGGTGAAATACCTCTGGATGAAGAGACCATTCCCCTTGATCCAGAATCTGACGGCTGAGAAAATCTGCCTGCCAATTTTCCACCCCCGGAATGAATACCGCGGAGAGAGCTGGAACAAATTGTTCCTGCCAACGAAGGATGCCGGCCACTTCTATGGCCGTCAGGTCACTCTTGGTGCCCCCCTGGTGATTGACGTAAGCCACTGCCGTGGCATTGTTCGACTGAATCCGCACCGGGCTGCCCCGGAGCTGCTCGGTCCAGTGAATCAGACAAAGTCTGATCACTCTCAGTTCCAATACATTTAATCGGTAACCTGGATTCTTCCAGGGACCAGGGCCTTTGAGCAGATAGTCTGCCGAGAACCCCACCCGGATAGTCTGGCATCCGTGGTGACAATAGTCCAATAGATTGGACGAAATGACTTCCCCTGACTGAGCATTGGTGACCGAAGCCACCAAACCAGAGATTCCCTGGTTTGTTCGCTCAGCCGGATACGATTGTCCAGGGAATCGGGATTCCGGTTCCATTTGAGAAGAATCTCCTTTTGGAAAATTCGGGTATGAGACTGGGCAACCGGTACTGCCTCGAAGGAGGGCACCATCAGTCCCAGAACCCTCATGCAAATCTGAAGGGAAGGCCAGTTGACAGACAATCACAACTGAGTCATCGACTGAATCCTCTGGAGTTTCTCCGCAGGGAGAAACACCTTTGCCAAGGATGTATCTAAAGTTAGGCCCAGATAGTCCAGTCTCCTGGTGGAGACGAGGGATGATTTCTGCAGGTTCACCAGCCACCCGAACTGTTCCAAAGAGACCATGGTGATCTCCAAGTTTGGCAACAGAGCCTAAGGAGACTCTGCACAGACAAGAAGGTCGTCCAGGTAGCCTAAAACCGACATGCCTCGCTGTCGCAACAGCGTCAAATTCGGGGTAAAAACACTTTTGTGAAGACCCGGGGAGCAGAGGAGAGACCAAGGGGTAACGCCACAACTGATAATGGTTCTCTCCCACAGCAAAGCGAAGGAACGCTGATGTCCTGCATAAATGGGAATGTGAAGCTAGGTATCTGATGTCTATGGATGCCAAACAATCCATCTGATGCAGGGAGGCCTCCACTGTGCGAATGGACTCCCTTTTGAGTTTTTGCACCCGGACAAAATAATTAAGGGCCCTTAAGTCCAGAATTGGACGCAGCTTGCCCTCTTTCCTGGGTACTGTGAACAGGTTCGAGTAGAATCCCTGAAACGTTTTCCCCCCAAGGGACCGGACCACTCCTTGCCCAGCAGAGCCTTTAAGCGATCCGGGATAGTCGTATGTAGGAAGGGAAGAATCGCACCGGTGGAAATGATCGAAAACTCGATCTTGTATCCTGCCCGTATGACCTCGCAAACCCATTTGTCTGGATTTCTGGAAAGCCACGGGTCCGGAAACCGGTGAAGACGTCCCCCCACCCCAGATATGGGTGGGGGCGCACCTTCAGGCTGTGTAGTCTTATTTTCAGGTCTGGAAGGATCGGATCTTTGTTACCCGACCAGCGTTAAGCCTACAGCACCTGGTATTCCCAGGCGGTTTCTCATACAGGTACTAAACAGGCCCAAGCCTGTTTAGTTTCCGAGATCAGACGAGATCGGGCGCATTCAAGGTGCGTAGGTCCGTAGGCCCCCTTAAAACCCCCTGCGGGGTCTTTGGAGGAGCTCGCCTTATTACTCGCCTTAGAGGAACGAAACAATTTTTTATGAACAGAAAAAGAAGGTCCCCGTCTGCGACGAGGTCCCTTACCTTTCGTAGCCTGTGGTAGAAAGGTGCTCTTGCCTCCAATGAGACCCTTGATAATTTTAACCAAGGTAGCACCAAACAGGCGATCCCTTTGAAAAGGGGGGGATCAGCCAAAAGCTCTTTTGGAAGCTTAATACGCTGACCAGCACTTTAACAATAACATGCACCGAAGGACCCCGCCGAGATCGATACCCGCCCCAACAATGGAGCGGTGTCCAGGGCGGCGTCACAGACAAGCTGTAGCGCTTGTATCATTTGCTCCAGCAAGTCCGATACTGCCGGGGGGAGACTTCTCCCCTCCAGATCTCGGCGCAACAACTTGGTCCACTCTGTCAATGTTTGTGCAACCAGAGCAATAGTGAACACTGGCCTAAAGGCTGACCCTATCAGGGAAAATATCGAGCGGGATAAAGATTCCGCCTTACGGTCCACTGGATCCCGAAAAGACGGAGCATCCTCCAACGGGATAACAGTAGCTTTATTTAGTCTGGAAACCGGCGAATCCACCGATGGTGGTACCGTCCATTTATTAAGGAGAGATTCTTCAAACGGATAGCGTCTAGCAATGCGTTTGGAAATACCAGGGGTTCGTTTTTGAACGGACCCATTCTTCCTTAATTATATCTTGAAAACATTTGGGCAAAGGAAACACCTTTGCCGTCTTGGTAGGCTTGCGAGTACCAAAGGCAATTCTTAAGGTTTCCCGCACAGACACAATCAGTGCATCTACTAGCGCTTCATTTTGCGCTATAGCGGAGGGAGAGATGTCCTCCTCACTCTCCGAGTAGATGGGACATGAGACACTAGCCTCAGAAGAGGGGCCTGCAGCTGCTGCGACAGGCTCAGAATCTGTATCTGAAAATGTCAGATGAGATAGGGGTAGGCGGGGGTCGCTTTTTTGCCCCCCGTCCCTGACAGGCCACCTCCACCCGGGATACAAAAGACTCCAAAACCACTGACAATGCATCAATAGTAATGGGGAACTGGAGGGTCCTGCGGCCACCTCGAGGGGATCAGGTGGGGATACATGTGTTGGCAGGGTCCATGATTAATCCAAGAACACTTGCCAGAAAACAAGCATTGAAAAAGAAAAAAAACTTTTTTTTTTTTGTAATCCCCCAGCGCAACAGCGCCCCTCAGTGTTACCTGCTTCGGACCCCCACAGAGAGAGAGAGAGAGACCCCAAGGCTCACTACCTGATGCCCAGAAGCTTCTACCGAACTGCTCTCAGCGCTGTCCTTTACAGAACAGGAAGTCTTGTGGATCGTTTTCCCGGGTAAAGGAGGCGGCTCCGCCCCTTTACATGCCTTCCGGCACTCCCACTGCTACTCCTCGGGTAGCTGGGTGTATCCAAAATGGCCGCCCCCATGCAGGAGACACCAGGCTATGCCAAAATGGTGGCCCCACGCGGCCTGCGGAAGGATGGCGGCGGCCTGCGGATTCTGTGCAGCCTGCGGGAGGATGGCGGTAGTCCATGAAGCTGCATCACTAGCATTAGGTAGGTGCTTGATCATATCACCCTCTCTTACATGACTACTTCAAACAGTAACGCCAGCGGCGCCCTGTCCCCATCCCTGACTGATCTCAGTCATGGCTTCCTCCTTTTACAGCGCCAATTCTTTGTAGTGACTATCAGATAGTCAGCTCCCAAACCAAGCCTCCTGGAGTGGTTTCTCTTATTCACCAAATCACACTATCAAGAGGGAGATCTGTGAAGCATGTCATAGGATAGAGGGGGAACCCAGGATCAAGAGGGTCCGACCATCCACAGAGGGGCCCGTATCCATTCCCAAAACCCGACAGGGGAGAGGGGGAACATTCTACTCACCATACCGGAACAGGCGGGCACCCACTCCTAACAGAACCCCTCTCCTCCGAGGTGGGGGGGCTGTCGACCAATACGGACGCCGCGACTCAGTTTCCGACTGGTCGTAGGCGTCCTGGCGAGAGGTTTAACTCGCAGGGCCAGTCCCCATCCAGTGGGACTATGTCGCAGGCCGACCCAGCACGGAGCTAGGGCCTGCACGCGCTCGTAGGCTGACTGGGGTGACCACTGGATCTCAACATCCAGCCCGTCGCCCAGCTCCAGCATAATTGTTTAAATGTGTCGCGGCCGATCCAGCGCGGAGCAGGAATCTGCACGCGCTTGTAGGCCGGCTGGGGTGACCAATGGACCTCAACATCCAGCCCGTCGCCCAGATCTGGCATAATTGCTTGAAGATCTCACAGGAACAACTGGAGAAAAAAGCTAACTAAAAAGAATTTATCTAAAAAATCTTGCCAGGACCAAAGATCCCAGCAAGGAACTTAGGTCCTTACTCCTGACTAGACAGAAAAAAAAACTGACATCCTGTAGCAGGAAGTAAGAGGATATACCCTCTGGGACTGCCCCTAAGGTGTGGACAGAACGTTTTCTTCTGCCTAGTGTCCTACTCCTGTAGAGGGCAGTATAACCCAATTGATATTAATCAAGAGGACTGCGTCTGTCAATGAGCGACAGAGAAATGTACACGGGATAAAATGGCTTTATCGCACAGCCTATAGATGGGGGGGAAGGTGGAGAGCGAGGAGGGGAAAGGGGGGGGGGGGGGTTAGGCACCCACGGGGAAAAGGGAGGGGAGTAACCAGAAACGTCCCTAGAGAATCCAAGAGAGGGACAAGAATTTGACTAATCAAATGCTGCAACAGTTTTTCATTTTTGGATTGGAGACATCAGTATCCTATAAAACGCTCTAAGCACATTGGTGTGAAGACATGTAGTAGATATTACTTAGAAAGTTTATTTTGATATAGCCAAAGCCATAGACACTATAGGTGATGGTCTTCGAAACTGTCTTTTGCATAGGCACTTTCGAACAATCTTGTTCCAGCACCAATTCGGTTTTCATCTACTATCACTGTCAGTACGAACACAGCTAATATAAATTCACAATCCCTTTTTGTGGAATTACAGAGGCATGGACCAACCATGCACACGAGCACATACACAGGACACAAATAAAGCTTTGGGGAATAATTTGTGGCAAGAATGACTCCCAACCTAAAGGACTGAATATTATTAATTTGTCTTTACATCAACTTACCCTAGCTGAGAAGAAACTTCTCAGCTTGGGTCTTACATTTTGTCCAATGCAGGATATTGAGGTCTTTGGAAACTGTAAAGGATGTAAATTTATTTGCACGTAAATTGACATTCTTGTTTGATCAAGATAGGAATAAAATGAAGGACAACATTTTATTAGATCAGTGCAAGGACTTTACCAAAGACTTTCGGGCATTACGGATTTGATGGAATTGTTCGAAGGAAATTAAGGGGCCTCTCAGAGTGAAACTCCACAGCCCAATAACTACTGAAACCCTTACCTCTCAAAAACCTGTGATGAAAAAGAAATCAAATAAATTTCCCCCTCCCCAAACAAACCCGACTATATGGGCATTTGTGACACAGGTTTGTAAGGAAATTAATGAAATTCATACACAAGGATATTCCACAGGCAATCTCACAAATCCGCAAAAAGATGCCTTAAGGAGTCTTGGCCAGAATAAAAACTGTATAATCAAGCCTTCTGATAAAGGGGGTAATGTGGTCCTAATGGACCAAGAACAATATTGCATCATGTGTTTGGAAATTTAAACAAATCGAGAATGGTATCGGACAATTTCGATGGATGTGACTGATACTCTTTCCTTGGAGATCTGCAAGATTTTCGATCCAGACTGGATAATAATTTCAGTCTAACATTTACCATGGAATACAGCCTGATCATATCACATTCCTAGACATTAAGGTCAGAAAACAACAGGATGGATCGATACAAACCACGCTGTACCGCAAACCTACGGTGGGCAATACCCTCCTTGCGCAGAGTTTTCACCCCAAACCATTATGAAGTCGTGTACCTTTCAGTCAATATCCAAGATTGCGTTGTATATGCTCTGACGATAATGACTTCCTTACCCAATATAATGCCCTCAGAGACAGACTGCTACAATGAGGTTATTCTCACAGCTGCCTAAAAAAGGCCTTTATTAAAAGTAAAAAAAATCCACTTGGGAGGAGGTACTGTTTCATAACCCCCAAAAAATACCCTGAGACGGTTAGAGTAATCACTACATTTAATCGTCAACACACTCATGTCTGTAGAATTCTTCAAAAAAAATTGGTATCTAACTAAATGACTCCATTCTTCAAAAATATATTAGGGACAACCCAGAAATCACCTATTGTAGGGTGAAATCGTTGAAAGAAAATTACTCAAACTCACTTTGGAGACACTTGGGAGCCCACTCTCAAGCAGGAAATTAGAGGCACTTTGACAATGTAGATTGTGCGAATTTTGTCAATGGATATTCGAAAATTTAACATTATATACCTTCCGAATGGCAGACTCCATAGGGTTCCCCACTATGTTGACTGCCAGATCATAGGAATCGTATATATTGTTTTGTAACTGTGGAGTGTTTTACATAGGGAAGACCAAACGCCAATTTTGGCATAGGATCAAGGACCACACTATACTAGGGGAGTAGCAACAAGCTATCCACTCCTATTGGGTGACATATCGCTTTAACATATAAATGGGACACTAGTGATATTAACTTTGCGGCTTTAGAACGGATATTTCCGGACTCTAGGGGAGGAGATTTTGACAAAATAATCCTCCAACAAGAAGCCCGATGGATTTACAATTCACAAGCCACTGCGGCACCAGTACTAAACGAGGCTATGAGCTTCAAACCCTATATATAAAGTGGGTAGCTTGTTTCGCTCCCTGGTATGTTTGGTCCTTGCTCCTAATCTTCCCTCTAATGTTTGAGGGGAGCCCCTTTTTTGCCTGTTCCTCTCTTCCCCCATGAACAGATGGACATTGTGAACCTTATATTTCTCCCATGCATATATAAACTGACCAGTATAGATTGGCCTGTCTAAAGAATAAGCCTGTCACTTATATATCTTCCTAAATGTTGCAATAAAGACTGTATATTTTATACTGTGGATATTTGAAGCGATAATGTCAGCTGCAAACACATAATATTGTATATGGTTGTAAATAAATTTTTTGTGATTGTTACTTTTTTCTTTCCCCAAATTTGTTTTCTGAAACCCTGTTTTTGGATGGACTGTGGCTGTCGGTGTCACCATGGGCGGGTACATGCGTTCCACACGGACAGGAATATACCACACTATTCCTGACCATCGCTCTATGAAGCCCCTTGCTTCCATCCGCTTATATACAGGGTTTTTCCTGTATAGTGTTATCGTTTGCAAGCAGGAAGAGGTCTCTCTTCCTGTTCAAAAGTGAGGCTTGGGCTCCGCCACATCCCGCGCTAATTGCACATGCGCGGCAGATGGAACGCATGCGGCATAATTGAAGTCAGCAACTTACGTCTTTTCTTACTTTATATATCCGCTATACAGCTGAGACATCAGAACCTGAAGTGCCGGGTATGATGCGCGGCATCGTGGGGACATAAATAGGACTCCCTGACACTGTCTCAGCATCTTGCTTCTTTGGGAGACCAGAGACATAGTACATGGCGCTCACTATTGGCATGTTTTTTTTTTTTCATTTTGACTTCCAGTTTACGAGGACAAACTCTTTGATACACCAGGAAGAGGGTTAGCTCACCAATTGTCCCTTTTGCTGCAATCTTTTTTTTTTTTTTTTTAGCTGGTGGCCTTATACGACAAGTTGCTGCATATCCCAATTGGCAATACATTTTTACCTCCTGTTACAGCTACTTAGTTACATAGGGTGATAATCCTATACCTGATCATGAGATACTTTTTCAGCGTGTACCTAATATAAGCACTTTTGGGATTGAGCTAAATTTCAAAATATAAGCAGACAGGTATTAGGTGATGAACTATCAACTACTACTTTACTAGACTCTGTAATGCCGTTATATAATGCGGCATAATTGAAGTCAGCAACTTACGTCTTTTCTTACTTTATATATCCGCGATACAGCTTCTCTTGACATCTAGACAATGAGGCCTGGCTAGGGTGATATCCCATTAGTCCCTGTATGCGTCGGGGAGGCATTTTATGATGACCCAGTGTACCCCATCAGTGTTTTTGTAAGTAATCAGTTTGGGGATAATTTTGTTTGCTTTCTCTTTCTATAAAAACGAAATGTGCGTATGAATGTTTATATGGGTGTTATTTTACTTATACCTAATGGATGGGTATGTTCAACAGAATGTAAGTTCCTCTTTTTTTTTGGTCCTGAAGAAGCTACGCATACAGTTAAACGAGTTGACCTACGGAGGTTACCTCTACCCATAGACACCCCCAGTTGGGACTTTCCATGGTACATTCCCTATCTGGGAAAGGTGTCAGAATCACATTTCAAACAAGCTTTTTGTATTGTTTTCATGTTTTTATTATGGATCGATGCTGATCAAATGTCATGCGACACATTAATAGGTTCAAATAAATATATTTTTTGTTATCTCAACATGCTTGATATAGTCTCACACCTAGGCCAGTAAAGTCCTCCTGATACAGAGCAGGGTTCTATTCCCTCTTTGATCTTTGTCTTTACCCCTGAATGAAAAAAGGGTCTACTTCCATAGCATAATATACCTAATAATAAATCACATGTCTACTTTATTTCATAGTGAAAAGAACATTGTATCTCAAACCTAACCTTTTTAGGTGTGCTTTCATCTGAAGAGCTCTCATCACTGGATACAAACTCTTTGCTTTTAACGGTGTTCGTTTTTACAGGTGTTCTAGCAGGAGAGGCAGGCTTCCCAGATTTTTTCTTCTCATTCTTCTCAGTCTTTCCTGATGTTTTCTTCTCTCCTTTCGACTTCTTCTCCCTTGTTGAAAAAGCAGGTTAAATATAGTAAATAATTTGGTGACAACGAGGGCTATTGTAACCTTAAAAAAAAGCAAATGCATCTCACTTTTTGGGAACTTCAGAGGGTGGGGCATTTTTGTTGTACTCTTTCATTGCTTTTTCATAGTCGCGCTTTGCTTCCTCAGCTTTACGGTCCCATTCCTGTAAAACAGAAAATTAAGGGTATTACCATAGTAGCCTATGCAATTTCCCTTAGAGTACACCTACACTCAAATATTAAAACACAATCTTATAGGGATGAATAAAGTAACAGAATAGATCAAGTGGATCTATAAAAGGTAAGCAATTCAGCTACTCTGCTGTGAGAAATTAGGTTAGGCCTTTAAATTATTTTTATACAGTGCATCCAGAAAGTATTCTTAGTGCTTCACTTTTTCCACGTTTCATGTTACAGCCTTACTGCAAAATGGATTAAAATGTATTTTCTTCAAAATTCTACAAACAATACACCACAATGACAACATAAAATAAGATGGAATGAAATAATAAAAAAAAAAAAATCACATGTACCATAAGTATTCACAGCCTTTGCCATGACACTCAAAAATGAGCTCAGGCGCATCCTGTTTCTGCTGATTATCCTTGAGATGTTTCTACAACTTGATTGGAGTCCACCTGGAGTTTGCCAAAAAGGCACCTGAAGGACTCTCAGACCATGAGAAACAAAATTCTCTGATCTCATGAAACAGATATTGAACTCTTTGGCCTGAATGGCAAACGTCATGTCTGGAGGAAACCAGGCACCATTCATAACCTGGCCAATACCATCCCTACAGTGAAGCATAGTGGTGGCAGCATCATGCTGTGGGGATGTTTTTTAGCAGCAGAAACTGGGAGACAAGTCAGGATCAAGGGAAAGAATAATGCAGCAACGTAGAGAGACATTCTTGGTGAAAACCTGCTCCTGAGCACTCTGGACCTCAGACTGGGGTGAAGGTACATCTTCCAACAGGGCAACGACCCTAAACACACAGCCTAGATAACACAGAAGTGGCTATGGGACAACTCTGTGAATGTCCTTAATTGGCCCAGCCAGAGCCGAGACTTGAACCAGATTGAACATTTCTGGAGAGATCTAAAAATGGCTTTGGATGGACACCTTAAAGACCACAACATACAGGGGTATACAATGTACGGTTAAAAGCAAACACACACACATAGGTTGAACTGGATGGACTTGTGTCTTTTTTCAGCCTCACTAACTATGTAACTATGTAACTATGCACCAACGATCCCCCATCCAACCTAATGGTACTTTGAGAGGTCATGTAAAGAAGAATGGGAGAAAATGCCCAAAAATAGGTGTGCCAAGCTTGTAGCATCACACTCAAAGACATGAGGCTGTAATTGGTGCCAAAGGTGCTTCATCAAAGTATTGAGCAAAGGCTGTGAATACTACCCGGAAGAAGTCACGACGCACGTGACGCAACGCGCAGGGCAGTATGGAGCAGACCCGGAAGTGACATAACCAGAAGAGACAGAGAGAAAACGCGCTGTCTAACATGATTTTAAATGCGAGTTTCTACATGTTTTTCATTTAATAAATTCACTTAAATACTACACCATGAGAGGCCTCTGTGTTTGTACCCTTCCCCCAAGAGAGAATTAGGAGTAGCAGATACAAGGCAAACCATGAGGGCCCTATCCATTCAGGACCCCAGGAGACATCTGTATATTTCTAAGGCTGTATACAAGAAAGTGTCAGGTGAGAGGCCAACCACATAGATAGGTGGCACCCCACTGAATATCACCTGCACTTTCTTCTACAACCCCGGTACCGTAAGGATCCACCAGCTGCATGTTCCCTTGGATATATTTGACCTAGCCTGCAAAGCATCTGAAACTAGGACACATGCTTTATTATAGAAATACATGTGAAGATACCACTTAGGTAAAATCACTTTAAAGAATATCCAATCACTGTAATGGACACTGAGCAGTATATTATATATATCTCTATCTCTCTATATTAAAAAAATTGAATTTTTAAGAACTTACCGTAAAAAAAAAAAAATTCTCTGACAGTTGCCGCCCGATGGTACTAGCCTTCACTAATGGCGCACTCTGCAGGAGCAGGCTAGGCAGATAATCAGGTTAATACAAAAAAATCTTTGTACCTCAGCACGCCACTAAGGGGCCATCCCACAGCCGTTACCAGAACCCAATCTGATATTACTTCAGTTTTGTAGCAAGCAGTACCGGAAGGCAACAACCCCCAGATCCAAAAACCAGAGGGGTGGGGGTGGCGACTGTCAGAGGACTCAGAGAAAATAATTTTACGGTAAGTGCTTACAAAAATTATATTTTCTCTTCCGTCCTCTGACAGTCGCCGCCCGATGGTATTAGCCTTCACTAATGGTACGTCCCAAAGCAGTGCAGGTATGAGGGGTGGGAAAGCAACGCAACCAGATAAGAAGGTAACGCAAATAACCGGGCTAGTAACAACCTGAGCCCACAGTAAAAAACTGGAACAAACCCAGAAAAAACATCCCAACAAGGAAAGACATTAAAAACAATGTCCCCTCAAACAACTGCCGCACTCAAAACTTTGCGGTCAACGTCAAGTTTGTAAAACTTTGTGAAAGTGTGCACTGACCGCCGTCTTGCACACTTGAGCCACAGACGCCTGATGGCAAAAAAACCCAAGAGGCACTAACGGCTCAAGTAGAATTAGCCTTTACCGGGAAAGGAGGAACCAGACCCTTGATGGAGTAGGCCTGAACAATTGCCTGTCTGATCCATTTAAAAATGGTCGCCGCAAAGGCGGCCGATCCCTTCCGAGGTCCCTCAGGAAGAACAAAGAGAATCAGACTGTCAAATCTACTCCCTGGGGGACAGGTAGACCTTGACCGCCCGGACCACTTCCAGAGAAAGCAGAGCAAACTCCTTAGGATGCTTGAGCCGTGCGCACAGCGAAGGCCACACGATATCCACATTGAGGTGGAAGGAAGAAACCACCATGGGAAGAAAAGATTGACTCGAGTCGCAGAACCACCTTATCTCTATGAAGTACTAGATAAGGAGAGCGGCAGGACAAGGCCGCCAATTCAGACACTCTGCGAGCCGACGTGATGGCCACCAGAAAAGCAACTTTCTGTGACAACACAGACAGAGACATCCCCCTGATGTTCTCGAAAAGAGGTTTATTTTAACACTGACAAAAACCAAATTCAGGTCCCCTGGAAGCAAGAGAACCTTCCTCGGGGTGAGCCAAATTCCGCACCTCTTGAATGAAGGTGCGGACCAAAGAAAGCGACGCCAAAGTCGTTGAAACAAGACGGCCAAGGCCGACAACGGACCCTTGGCCTTAGTCAGCACCAGATGCTGATCCACGCCCTTCTGCAGGAGGGCCAGGACCTTTGCCCCCGAGAAGGAACAATATACGCTTTCCAGGTGCTGCGAAAAAAACGTAGTAAAAAAAACAAGGTAAGGATGACCATCAGAGGAAGACCTCTATCCCTCAGGACCTGGCTTTTAACTGCCATGCCGACAAAGCCAGCAACTGTAAAGCAGAATGGAAGATCGGTCCTCGAGACAGATCGTGTCGCAGCGGAAGCCGCCATCAAGGTTCGACGACCATCTGAACGATGGCCGCGTACCAGGACCACCGAGGCCCCCAGAATGACTGACAACCGTTCCGACGACAAACTGCGGAGGAACCTGGATAACAGTGGAATTGGAGGAAAGGCATACAGTAGCCAATAGCAGTGCCAAGGCACCACCAATGCGTCCGCGGCGTCTGCCAGAGGATAGCAAGCCCTAGCCACGAACCTTACCACCACTTTGTGGAGACGGGACGTGAACAAATCCATGCCCGGGGTCCCCTATTGGGCGCAAAGGAGGTGAATCACCTCCAGATGTAGGTCCCCTCGGTCCAAAGTCTGGCGACGTAGATAGTCCGCCAGCCAGAGTTCCACACCCGGAATGAGAACGGCCAAGAACGCAGGTACCTGCGATCCGGCCCAGGACAGAATCTCAGCCACTTCCCACCTGTCCAGGATCTCCGCTTGCAGAGACCTGGTGTGAAATTGAGCAAACGGAACTGCTTCGAAGGCCGAGACCAGCCATCCCAGAACCCGCATGCAGGTCCGCAAAGAGGAGAGATCGTCGCTCCTGAGAGCTCCGATCTTCTCCCGCAAAGTCCCAATTTTTGTCCTCCGGAAGGAAGACCCGAGATTGAGCAGAGTCCAGGACCATCTAGGTACAGGAAACAAGTAGAGGGAGGTAGTGCCGACTTCTGAAATTGACAGCCCACCCAAACTCCTGAAGTGTCTGAACCTTCACAGCCAGATCTTTTGCCAAAGTTACACAGGAGTTCGACCTTACAAGAGGTCGTCCAGGCAACTGAGGACCGCAATGCCCCGTACAAGCAGCAAAGCTAGACCGGAGCCAACACCTTGGTGAAAACCGTGGGAGCCGAAGCAAAACCGAAAGGCAACGCCACAAACTGGTAATGCACCCCAGCCACCGCGAAGTGGCAGCAGCTCTGATGAGCCTCGAAAATAGGGATGTGGAGATACGCATCCTGCAAGGCGATGGATGCAGTAATTCCCCAGGCCTCAACGAGGCCATCACTGACCGGATTGGATCCCATCCTGAACGTCCCACACAAAGCGGTTCAGGGACTACCAGTCCAGAATCTGACACACTGTGCCCTCTTTCCTGGGCACCGTGAACAGATTGGAGTCAAAACCGCAAAAACTTTTTCCAAAAAAGAACGGGTACAATGACTCCCATGTGCAAGCAAACCGTGCACAGCCCCCATGAGATCTCTGAGACAATCAGGGGCAGCTGAAGAATGGACGAGAGGAACCTGTCTGCGGGGCGAGATCAACTCGATCTCTCTGAACGAATTGGTTTGTGAACCCACCTGTCCTGAATGCCGGACAACCAGGGTTCCTGAAAAGAAAGCAGACGTCCCCCCACCCGACAACGGGGGGAGGCTTCCCTTTTAGGGAGAGGTGGACTGGGCCGCCGAACCAGACTGACCGGCGTTTAGCTTACCCGACCACGGCTCCTCGTGGCCACCGGGAAGGCGGAAGGGTTTACCCCTTCTCCTGCGTCCCAAAGGCACAAAGGCAATTATGTTGAGTCTTGAAGGGGGGCCCCCTCCGCGTACGGGGGAGCTCTCCCTTGGTGACCTGGGGCAGACGAGTACTCTTACCTGCCGTGAGCCCCGTAATCAACTCATCTAGAGAGTTACCCCAAAAAGACGACCCCCCTCATAGGGGACCTCAGACACCGTCTTTCAGGACGCGTGGTCAACCGACCAGCACTTTAACCAGGTAATGCGGTGGATCGCAATCCCCACCGCCAACAACCGGGCGACCAACGGAGCCACTTCCAAAGCCATGTCGCCCAGGAAGCTCGCAGTGTGGACGAGCTGATCCTGCTGCGAAGCCCCTTGCACCATGTCATGAGCGCAACACAGGTTGCAACTGGGAACCCGTCACTAGATAAATGTGGCGGGCAAGCGCTTCCACGCGCCTATCAGCTGAATCCCTGAATACCGGGAATCCCCTACCAGCAAGTAAGGTGAACTTATTCAGCCTAGACACAGTGTGATCCCCTGCTTGGGGACACCGACCAACGTTCGTCTACCGCCTCCAAAAAACGGAGAGTGGGTGGAAAAACGCTTAGGCACCACCAACATGAGCTAAATGCGCCGCCACTGGCCATTCACAATCTCGTGAAAATCCACCGGGCAGGAAAAATGCCTGACCAGACAGTCTGGGGTCTGCGGAACCCGAGCAAAAACGGACCGCTCACTTGACTGAGCTGGCTCATCGTTAAGATAGAGAGTTTCTGTTATGACGCCCATAAGAGCATCCATCGTATCACGAAGATTCCCCCTCCTCCTCTCCCTCAACGTGGAGGACCGGGACCCCCTCAGGGGGACCATCGTCCATGGCAACCAATTCGGGCTCAGAGTCAAAGGGCTGGGAGGGCACAGGCCGTTTTTTATGGAGGAGCGTGCCGACATCAGCAGATTCACCTGGGACGCCAAAGTCACCAGAGCAGCAGATATGGGTGCCAGGGGAGAGGATTTAGGTGTAGTACCCAAAGTCCTCACCAGGTCTGCGGGGGATTTATTATCACAGGAGACCATTTTTGCCTTAAATGAAAAAAGGGACGCTGGCCCTTTAAATCGGCCCGGCCAGAAGGATCCTACAGAGACCGCCAGCCCTGCTATCCCCTAGGAGTGGGCCCACGACTCCCCAAACGTCCCCAGGGACAAGGGGGTTCAGTACTCACCAGTCCAGCAGCGGGCACCGCTCAAAAACGGGAGACCTCCCACCCTAAGTGGGGGTGCCATCAGCCAAGGAGAGACGCTGGCAACATGCGGGGGATCCAGGTTGAGACATCCTCTGCAAAGCGCAGCTCCGCCGGCTTGTCCCCATATGGAGGGGCACTGTCGTTGCGAGGCCTGGGCGTACCAGTAACCTGCGACGCTCGTTGGCAGGCTGGGACTCCATAAGGATCTATGATACCCAGTCTGAGGCCCAGCTCTGCAGTCACTTGTAGTCCTCCAGGAAAGGAATCCCTGACTAACTAGTGATAGTGAGAAAAAATAAAAATCTAGTGTGTAAAGGAGAAAACACTTAAATTCAGAAAAAAAAAAAAAATATAAGAAAGCCAAGACGCTAGGTCTTAGCCGGGAAAGACCTTAAGCTCTGCTCCTGCAGAGCGCGCCATTACCCATTAGTGAAGGCCAATACCATTGGGCGGCGACTGTCAGAGATTTATATATTTCCCTTAAGTCCTCTCTCTCTATAATAATTATTATATATATATATATATATATATATATATATATATATATATATATATATATATATATATCTCTATATTTTTTTTTTTTACAAAACAAACTTGCACTAGTGAGGCCTGATGGCAAAAATCCCAAGAGGCACTCAGCGCTCTAGTAGAATGAGCCTTCACAGGGAAAGGAGGAAACTGACCAACTGGCTGCCTGGTCCATCTGGATATGGTCGCAGTAGTCTTCGCCAAATTTTTTCGAGGTCCTTCAGTAAGAACAAAGAGTCCAATTTCCTAAAAAAGACTCAGTTACCGTCAGATAAACCCGCCCAAACCACATCCAGAGAACGCAAGGCAAATTCCTCGGGATGCTTAGGCTTAGGACATAGGAAAGGCAACACAATGTCTTCATGGAGATGAAAATCCGACACCCCCTTAGGAAGAAAAGACTGATTAGGTCGGAGTACTACTTTATCTCTGTGAACCACCAAATAAGGCGAATGACAAGACAGTGCTGCCAACTCAGATAATCTGCGAGCAGAAGTAACTGCCACCAGGAAAGCAACCTTCTGTTCCAACGGACGTTGGAAGTAAATAGCCAAGGCCGACACTTGGCCCTTGATAGTGCCCAAAGCCAACCGCTGCTCAACCCCTTTCTGTAAAAAGGTTAAATCCCTAGCTATAGAAAACAAGCAAGGGTGCTGCTGCAGCGATTCACACCATAAAATGTACAATTTCCACGTATGATGATAGATCTTCCTGGGCGTCGACTTCCTGGCCTTCAATAGTGTAGGAATCACAGAGTCAGAAAGCCTTCTATCTCTCAACACCTTGCTTTCAACAGCCATGCCGTTAAAGCCAGCAAACGTAAAGCAGGATGGAAGATCGGTCCCTGGGACAACAGATCCTCCTGCAGAGGAAGTCTCCATGGAGGAATGGCAACCAATTTTACTAGGCCTGCGTAAAAAGGCAGACGAGGCCAGTCTGGGGCCACCAGAACGCCTTCCACCGCCACCCTGTGGAGAAGCCGCGGCGGAAGTTTTATCGAAGGGAAGGCATAAATCAGCCGATAGACGCCTTGGTGGCTCCTTGGAGCCAGTGGCATCGGCCAGAGGGTCCCGGCACCTGGCCACAAACCTCAGGACTTTTATGTTGAGGCGAGATGCAAACAGATCTACCTCCGAAGTTCCCCACCGGACACAGAGAAGATAAAACCCCTCCAGATGAAGGGAACATTACCCTTGATCCAGGACCTGACTCAGGAAATCCGCCTGCCAATTCTTCAAACCCGGAATGTGGACTGCAGAGAGTCAGAACATTGTCTTTCGCCCATACCAGAATCTCGGCCACCTCCGTGGCCGCCAGGACACTCTTGGTGCCACCCTGATTGATGTAAGCCACAGTTGGACGGTACCGATTTGTCCAGTGGAACCGGCAAAGCTTGATCGCTCTGAGCTCCAGAATAAATCCCCGGGACCGGATGGCTTGCACCCAAGGGTTCTTAATGAGCTCAGCCAGGTGATTGCCAGACCATTATTCTTGATCTTTAAGGATAGTTTACAGACGGGTATGGTGCCAGGTGATTGGAAAAAAGCCAACGTGGTACCAATATTTAAAAAGGGGCCGAGATATATCCCGGGTAACTATAGGCCGGTCAGCCTAACATCAGTAGTCTGCAAAATTTTGGAGGGGATGATAAGGGACCACATACAAGACTTTAGTAATGAAAACGGTATTATAAGTAGTAATCAGCATGGATTCATGCTTGCCAGGTCCATGGGACTCGGCACATCATGGATCATAGTAAAGGGCCAATGACAGCTGCCCTTTACCATGGGATTGCTCCATCCAATGATGGTTGTCAACCAACCGGCGTATGTCCGGATCAGTTCTCTCCTCGCACGCTCTACACCCCGATCGGTACAGCGTGTGAGGAGAGGAGGGAGACCTCAGCACTGCTCACTCCTGCCTCAATCATGCCTCATTTATGACACATCAGTGCTCATCTGTGCCTCACAAAAGTGTAATGGGTAGTCAGGAAATTGGACTTTAATTTTATGTCCCTAGAGCCCCTTATGGTGCTCCCTGAATGTTGGGCCTCTGTATGTGGCCAGGCTGTGTAAAAGTCTCACACATTTGGGATCGTCCTACTCAGGAGGCATAGCAGAAAGTATTTTGGGGTGTAGTTGAAAATATACCCATACAGTGTGTGAGAAATCGCAACAATTTTGCGGGGGGGGGGGGGGGATGTTAATTTTTCAAAGAATTGTGGATGTCTACTTTCCAAAATGGGGTAATTTTGGGGTATTTGTACTTTCCTGGCTTGATATGGTCCTTTCACACGGGCTTTCCGCCCGGCGGACTCAGTTTTGCTCAGCTGGGATCGACCCACGATCTCCACTGAGCAGGCAGATGACAGGTCCATCTCCGCTTACTTTGCAGTGACGGACATGTCAGATCAGATGACTACAGACCACCTGTCAGTTTTCATCTGATCCTCCAGATGGATGGAAAATAGGGTTTCCATTCATCTGGATTTCACGGACCGGATCAGATAGCAGCGGGTGTCAGCGGACATCCACTGCGCCATAGGGGTGCATTGAGCATCCCATCAGGTCCGCCTGAAAAACCAACAGGCGGACCTGATCGGAAAGCCCGTGTAAAAGGGCCCTAAGTGTCTCAAGAATTGAGGCCATCAGTACATCAGGTGTGATCAATTTTCAGTGATTAGCACCATAGCTTGTAGACTCTATAATCTTCACAAAGAACAATATATAATTATTTGGGTTATTTTTACCAAAGATATTATATGTAGCAGTATAACTTTTTGCCAAAATTTATGAAGAAAAATTACTAAATATGCAACATTTTAAAACCGAAAAGAAAAATTCATTTTTTTCTTTTTAACAAAACTTTCAGTCTCTTTTCATTTAGAGCGCAGTAAAACACAGTGATGATTAAATACCACCAAAAGAAAGCTCTATTTGTGTGCCCAGTGGTTAAAGCCATTGATATCAAAGGAGGTTCAACAAGCTATTAACTCCAAGGGTTCACTTACTTCTTTTCAGCACTATGAACTTGCTTACCTGGCCAGTTCTTAAACATCTTACAAAAAAAGAAAATCTTTTTTGCTAGAAAATTACTTCGAACCCCCAAAAATTATACACTTTTTTTTTTTAGTGGAGGCCCTTTAGAATAAAAAAATGCTGCAATTTCTGTATGTCAAACTATACTTGTGCAGGTTTTTCAAACATTTTTTTTTTTAATTAAATACACTTTTAATTTTACTGTACCAGTACACAAACACAATATAATACCTATTTTTTTGGTAAGATCTAAAAGATTTTAAATTGAGTAAATAAATACCCAACATATCACACATTAAAATTGTGTACGCCTGTGGAATGCAGGCATCATCCCGGCATAACTACTCTAAGGACAGTGACCACTCTCTGCTCAAAGCGGAGGGGAGAACTGAGCGATCAGCAGTGTTTGATTGCTTAGTTCTTAGTGTAGAGGCTACGGGGATCAATGCTGCATCCAACTAGGACAGTGGTCTCAAAACTGCGGCCCGACGTGGCCCTTTGCTTGCCTTTTTCCAGCCCTTAGTGACACTTCTCCCTCTACTGACACCAACAATGAGGTACCATTCCTTTCAATGTCACTAACAGTGGGGCATTATTCCTCCCAATAACACCAACAATGATCAGTATTCTTCCTATTGACACCAATAATGGTGTACGGTTTCTTGCCACTAATACCAATGATGTGGCACTATTCCTCCTACTGAACACATTTTAAATCCCACTGACCAAACCTGAGACATTGTGGACTCTCATTAATGCTGGGGCATTTTCTACTGCAACAGTCCCGCACTCCTAAAATCTGAAAGGCAGTAACTGGCCCTTTGTTTAGAAAGTTTGGAGACCCCTGACCTAGGAGGGTAAGTCCTTACTGACCTCTAGAAGCTGCAGACACTTTGGTGCAATTCATCTTTAAATTTCATTAAAGAATCAGTAAATTTGTGCAAGGCTGGTCTCAGCACTCGACTCTACCTCTCTTCCCTTGCCCCTGGCTCTGGTTTACCATTACATAGTTACAGGTTAAAAAAAAACCCCACAAATCCTTCTAGAGAGTAAAAAGCGGAGAAGTAATCACAATACTGCTTGGAAGGAAAAAGCATGTAAAAGTTTGTTCAGCAAATGCAAATATTTGACAATAGCCTGGTCATAATTTAAATTGAATTTTTTTATTAGATATTTACCTCTTTCTTCTCCTTGGACATTCCCTTCCATATTTCGCCGGCTTTCTTAGACAGATCAGTAATGCTAATCCCGGGATTATCACCCTTTATCTTCTCACGACTAGCATTTAACCACAACATATATGCTGACATTGGCCGTTTAGGCGCTGCAGGGTCTTTGACTTTCTTACCCTTGAAAAAGAGAAAACATTATTAAAAGGCCTGTTACAGAAGCCAGTCTGAGCAGCCAGTATGTAACATTCATACACTTACCTCTTTTTTCTTGCGTGGCTTCCTCTTCTCTTTACTAGGTTTGGACTCCTTGGGTTTTTTTGCTGGCTTTTCTTCATCCTCATCACTGTCGGCACTGGAAGAGCTTGCTGAAGGGTTACTGTCAAACCTATATATGCAGAAGAAAGGAATGGCTCAGGAAAAAGTGTGGCACGCTAGCAATTGGGAGACCAAATCAATTCACTGTCCAGAACAGTGGTGGTCAACTTTAAAATAATAGCGGGCATTAAGTATGGTCTCCAACACCTCCAAAAGGGCCACACAATAGCAGCACATTTTTTACACCTCAACAAAAAGTTTGGTCCAGCTGCATTTTGTGCAGTGTATTACAACGCACACTGTAATTAGGAGTATAATAACCTCCTAGTGTTGGTATCAGTGAATTCAATAACCTCCAGTATTGGTGTTCGCGTGATCAATAACCCCCAGAGCTGGTGTCAGTGAGTTCAATAACAAGCACCAGCATTGGTGTCACAGAGTGCAATAACCACCTCCAGCACTGGCGTCAGTGAGTTCACCAATAATCCTAAACATCTGTGTCAATCAGTTCACTAATAACCCCAGCATCAGTGTTGATGACTGCCTTAATAACCTCAAACACTGGTGTCAGCGAGTGCAATAACCCCTGGTACCGGGGATTAGTGAGTGAAGTAACCCCCAGGACTGGTGTCAGTAGTAACAAACCCCCCCACAGACACTGGTGGTCAGTGGCATCGCAATTTGCCCATCCCGGCCATTAGTGGTTAGTGGAAGAGAGAGCAAACTCCTCTGCATTGCTGGTCACTGTCAGTGCTATTAAACCCCCCTCCCGCTTTGTATTACTGGTCACTGGCTGTGAAATTTAACACCAATCCACCACCCTGCATTGTAGTCTGTGGCAGTGAAAGTTAACCCTCTATGGGCAATGGTGGTCATAACAGTGAACATTAACCCAATCCATTGGTGTTCACTTATCACACACTTGCGCACTGCCATGCTGCTTTGTCTATGGTGTCCAATAGCTAGTTGTGCACGAGGGGTCTATAAGGTATACGATATGTACTGAAAGTTTAAATAACTTACTCTTCTGCAACTTCATCTTCTTCTTCTCCTGGGTTAAATGATTCATCTGCAATAAAACAAAACACATGCCTTAGAAAGCAAGATTTACTGATGTTTATTTTTTAGGATAGCCCAGGCTTCAAAAAAAAAAAAAAAAAAAAACTGCATGAAATTCTGAATACAGTAGGGTTGTTGGACAAAATGTGGAAGATGGACAAATTGATTTAGCGGGCTATTCTATTTGTCAAGCAAACTAAAAAATGGTGACTTAAAGTGGATGAAAACCTGAAAAACAAATAAATCTAATCAAATCACACAGTTGAATAGGTATTCCCTATACTAAGCATTTGAGCTTAGTTTGGTATTTTGAAGGATTCCCCTTCTCCAGATACCTCTTCTGAATGGCATAAACATGACAAGCAGAAATTTTGTGCCACCCCCCCCCCCCCCTCTCCTGTGAGGGACAGGCTGAGCTTAAGTGGAGACCAGAACAAGCCTCAGCGTAATACACTGCAAAAGGGGGGGGGGGGGGTCTCTCCCTGCTACTCTCTGCCTTAACAAGATCAAGCTCCTGACAAGTCCTCCCCCAGTGAATCAGCTGCCAATGCACCAGTGATTTATGACAGAGACATATCACCATCACTTCATTGACCCTGTGGTTACCATCTAAGTAAGTCTGCTGACAACTGATTGTCCCAGCACCTAACTTCTGAATTGCTGTTTACAGAGGTTTAACTGAGAATGTTTCCCGGTCCACATTGTCACTTTAGGCTGCAGGATTCTTTGGATGTTTTACCCCCTTCCTACCAGCTTTCTCCTAATTAGCACAGATGACATAGCCACTGGCCCCTATGTATTCTCCAGGAGACATGCCCACAGACAAAGATATCAGATAGTGGTGCTGTACTTGTTCTTGAGCCGAGGCTGGAGGGCGTGTATAACTGGGGGATTGTAATCACATCTCCGTCTACTGTTCTCCAGTCCTAAGCCACTCCCAAGGACCAGCAGTTTTAGGTACAGAATTGTAGAGGTACATTCAGCTTCATGTATGTTTACAATAAAATGCATTCATTTATGGAAAAAAGTAAATTTTTTTATATTTGGGTGTACATCCACTTTAATTCTTCTACTGAGTACACACGGACTGAAAACGGTTGGTTCAGCAGGAACCGGCCGACTTTCAGCCCTTGCAAAGCTCCCTGTCCAACAGAAGCTGGTTTTACGACCTGCTTCTGGTGAATGGGCACTGGAAACCAGCATCCAATCAGCTGACCAGTGTGTTCTGCCTGGGGGGGTACATCAGTACATTACCAACAAAGCTTAAAAGTACTTCTAAAGGTTTGCATTTGACTTTGGAGTGAATAGACTTTTCCTGAACTAAAATATTAATATGCCTGCACCAAACAATTTTAAAGCATGAACATGTTTCCCAACCAGATTCATCTCCAGAGTCATCTGAGTCAGCATTCTCTCGAATTTTGCCTTCTTCCTTCATCCTCTCCAGGTAGGCATCATGATGCTGGTCGTCATCTGAGTCTGCATAGTCGTCATACGCTTGCTTCATGCCCTGAGGGAAAGAGAGTTAGTCAACAAAGCAGTATGGAATATTAAGTATCATGTAGTTCAATAACAGCACATCTACTAATAGAGGCTCCTACACTGAACCTAAATGTGTTTGGTAACAGTTGCCAAATCTAACATCTTTGTTAAAGCAGTGCAATTAAATATATGCTTACCAAACAAGTCAGAAATCCATTGTGACTGTAAGGTTATACAACAATTAGCAAGTGCTACTGAAGGTACATGAGGAATTTACTGAATTTCAAAAGAGCCAATTTCCCAAAACTGCACTCTCTGCTAGAAAATATGAAATGGGAAAGAACCCTGGGAACAAAGAACACGGAGGAAAAATGGGAGTGCTTCAAGAGCATACTAAACAAAGTGATTGGCCAGTGCATTCCAAAAGGGAAATCAATTTAAAAGGAGCAAAACTAAACCCTGGGTGGCTAAACTCCAACATAAAAATGCATATTAATACTAAAGAAAAGGCCTTCAAAAAATACAAGATTGAGGGGTCATTGGCAGCATTCAAGCATTACAAAGTGTGTAATAAGAAATGTAAAGACGAAATCAAGGTGGCTAAAATAGAACACGAGAGACATAGCGGAAGAGAGTAAAAAGAACCCCAAGAAATTCTTTAAGTATATTAACAGTAAGAAAGCGAGGCCAGAACACATTGGCCCCATAAAAGACGACAAAGGAAATATGGCCACAAAGGACAGAGAGAAGGCGAAAGAATTACATTTCTTCTCTTCAGTCTTCACAAAAGAATCGGGGGGCTACACTAACCCAGCTTGTAGGGCTAAAGTAAATAATACACCTCAGGAAGTACCACCATGGCTAACAGAGGATAGATTTCGAACTAAACTAGAGAAACTTAACATAAATCACTGGGACCGGATGGCTTGCACCCAAGGGTTCTTAAAGAGCTCAGCCAGGTGATTGCCAGACCATTATTCTTGATCTTTAAGGATAGTCTACAGACGGGTATGGTGCCAGCTGATTGGAAAAAAGCCAACGTGGTACCAATATTTAAAAAAGGGCTGAGATACATCCCAGGTAACTATAGGCCAGTCAGCCTAACATCCGTAGTCTGCAAGATTTGAGGGGATAAGGGACCACATACAAGACTTTAGTAATGAAAATGGTATTAGTAGTAATCAGCATAGATTCATGAAAAATCATTCTTGCCAAAGCAATCCATTAACCTTCTACGATGAAGTGAGCTGCCACCTAGATAAAGGTAAGCCTGTGGATGTGGTGTATCTGGACTTTGAAAAGGCCTTTGACACCTTTCCCCACAAACGCTTACTGTACAAACTAAGGAAGGTAGGTATGGACCATAGGATAGAGAACTGGCTCCAGGGGAGAGTACAGAGGGTGGTGATTAATGGGGAGTACTGGGATTGGGCGGGTGTGGAAAGTTGGGCCGCCCAAGGTTCTGTCCTGGGGCCAATCCTGTTTAATTTATTCATAAATGATCTAGAGGAGGGGGTATTGAGTACAATCTCAGTATTTGCGGATGATATTAAACAAAGCATGCCAATATCGTCTATGCAGGATGTGGAAACCTTACAAGCGGATCTTAACAAAATAATGAGGAGGGGAACTACATGGCAGATGAGGTTTAATGTTGAAAAATGTAAAGTAATGCACTTGGGCGTCAGAAACACAAAAGCAAGCTACTCACTAGGGGGGAAACCTCAGGGTGAGTCTAGGATGGAAAAGGATCTGGGGGTACTGGTGGACAACAGGCTTGGCAGTGGCATGCAATGCCAAGCCGCTGCAAGCAAAGCCAACAGAATACTGGCATGTATAAAAAAGGGGATTCACTCCAGAAATAGAGATTATTCTCCCTCTCTACAAGACTCTGGTCCGACCACATCTGGAGTATGCTGTCCAGTTCTGGGCACCAGTCCTCAGGAAGGATGTGCTGGAACTGGCGAGAGTCCAGAGAAGGGCAACAAAAAATAATTAGGGGAATGGAGGGCATTTTTTTTTTTTTTTTTGAGACCTCTTCTTGCGCCAATTCACCACCAAACCATCGAATGGAGGGCATCGGCTATGAGGAAAGACTACAAGCACTGAACTTATTCTCTCTGGAGAAGAGACGATTGAGGGGGGATATGATATCAATGTACAAATACTGTACTGGCGACCCTAGCATAAGGAACAAACTTTTCAGAGAAAGGGAATACAATAAGACACGTGGCCACTCACTAAAGCTTGAGGAAAAACTGTTTAACATTAAAATACGTAAGGGGTTCTTCACTGTCAGAGCAGTAAGGATGTGGAATTCTCTTCTAAAAGCAGTCGTATCAGCAGAGAGCATCGATAGTTTCAAAAAACTATTAGATGGGCACCTTAAAGACCACAACATTCAGGGATATACAATGTACGGTTAACAGCAAACACGCACACACATCATAGGTTGAACTGGATGGAATGGTGTCTTTTTTCAACCCCGCAAACTATTAGGATAAAATTGAGCTTTTAGGCCTATAAGAAAGGCATAAGTAATTAGGTGGGCATTTTAAAATGTTTCAACCTTTTTAAATTTGATAGAACCCCACTATAGGTTTGTTACATTTTTCCATTCACATAGTATAATAAATAAAAACAATTGATATCTGCTTGGGCCGAATGCACGTTTACTCTGAATAGTTTGAAAAATAAAAATTGGGCAAGGAGCAGATCCTTTCTGAATAATTTGAATTGAGAGGCAATGCAAACCTGTCCCCACTAATAAAGAGGGACACAAGCCCAGTTTCTAGATCATTACCAGTTTGGACAGGCCATGTTCAAATCTTGTTTACAACGAATGAAATCTAACACCAATCTACAGAGTTAAATATGGTAAATATCAACTCCCCAGGCGTTGAACCAGACCAAACTAAAGAAAAGGACTGGATTTGTACCCTGGTGAAACTCCTGGGATGTAATTTCCTTGTCTAACACCATATGCTTTATTTGATGCTCTTAAAGTAAACACTACACAAATAATTTGCCCTTACATGAGATGGCCAAGGCCAGAAATGCTAGGGGGTGTTTATAAAAGGAATTTCTCAGCAAAATAAAAGAATAAATGAAGACAAGTATAAATGGGTGAGCTTGCTTTAAAATATTAAACATTTAATAGTGTTTTTAGATTGTGGTGTTTGGATGCAGTGTAGGTCTGCTTCAATACATTTAAAAAGGATCTTTGGAGCAGTTGGAAACTCCTATCAGAAGTTCATCCAGGTACCCCAGTACCGCAATCCCCCACTGTCGCAACAATGCCAACACCGGGGGCCAACACTTTTGTGAACACTAGAGGAGCTGAGGTGATACCAAAGGGTAACGCCACAAATTGATATCTTTCCTCGCCTTCGGCAAAGCGGAGGAAGCACTGATGTCCGACATATAATCGGGATATGAAGGTAAGCATCCTTGATAACAATAGAGGCCAGAAGATCCCCTGGATGAAGGGATGCCACTACCGTATGAATGAACTCCATCCGGAACTTCTGTACCTGCACAAAGCAGTTTGCTTTGAGGTCCAGGATTCGACAAACTTTACCTTCCTGGGAACTGTAAACAGGTTTGAATAAAAACCCCAAAAACGTTTTTGAGTTTGAAACCGGTACAATCACCCCTTGTAGTAGCAAATCTTGTACCGCCCCGAAGAGACCACGCAGGCGGTCTGGGGACAAATGCAGGTTGGAAGGAAAAAACCTCTCTGGAGGATAAGACTGAAATTTGATCTTGTAGCCAAACCAAAATAACTAGTAGACCCACATGTCTTTAATCAGAGAGGTCAACAGGTCCAGAAAAAAAACGAAGACATCTCCCCACCCCAGATACGGGTGAGGGTGCCCCTTCAGGCAGAAGAGGGCTTGTCTGCAGGTCTAGAAGGACCTGCTCTCGGCTTACCAGGCCAGGGCCTCTTGGAACCTCAGAAGACAATCCTAACTGATTTGGATGCTTTTTGTTGAGACCCTGAGGGACAAAAAAGCAGAGAAAAAAAAAGGACCACGCATGCGACGAGACTCCTTGCCCCAGGAAGCCCTTTGGGAGGAGAGTACTATTCCCTCCTGTCAACCCCTAATGATTTCATCCAGGAAGACCCAAACAGACGATCCCCCACGAAGGGGAGATCCGATAAAGCCTTCTTGGAAGTTTGGTCCACAGACCAGCATTTTAGCCAAATCATGCGCCGAAGGACCACTGCTGTCACGGACAGCCTAAAAACTAAGGGAGCCGCATCTAGAAAGGCATCACAGATTAAATGTAACCCCTGGGCCAACTGGTCAACCAGCTTCGCAAAAGCAGGGGGAAGCTGTTTACCCCCTCCAGATCCCAACGCAAAAGCTTAGCCCATGCTGTCAAGGTCTGGGACACCAAGGCAATGGTGAACACAAGGACCGAACTGGCCATAGTAAACGTGTGCCAGACCAAGGTCTCCGCTTTCCTATCTAAAGGGTACTTAAAAGCCGGAGACTCCTCCAACCGAATTAGAGTGGATTTCCTCAGCCTGGAAACCTGAGAATCCACCACAGGTGGGGCCGCCACCTTTAATAGAGACTCTTCAAAGGGGTACCTTCAAGCAAAACATTTAGGAGCCACCACATTGCCTTTTGGGCAACCCCACTGATTTGTGAAAAATTTATGAAAATAGGCGGGAAAAAGGAAAAACCTTTGCCGCTTTTGAGGATTTTCGGGTACCGAAGGTGACCGGCGGCCTCCTACGCAGCCACAACTACATCCTCCATTTTTTAAGTTTCCCGCACTGATACAATCAGTGCACCCACCAGCGCTTTTTCATGTCAATTTTTAGTCAATGGGAGGCCACCAAAAAAATGGCCGCCGGGCTACACAAACATGACCAGCCAGCCATCTACGGCAAAATGGCGGCTCCCAGGACCCACCAAGGAAATAATTTTAGTAAAAGGGGGCCCCCATCGCCAGCTTGACACCCCACGGGTGTTCTTGGACCGGTATGGAGGGGGGGGGCTAGGTGTGGGTAGATGGTTCACAAGAAATTCCAAAATATGTGGGAAGGAGGGGAACCCGGGGGTCCGACTGTCCCAGGAAGGGGCCCACGTCCACCCCATAAGGCCGCCAGGGAAGGGGGGACCACTACTTACCATACCATGGAACTGGGTGGGCACCGCTCTAGGCAGACCACCTCTACATTGGAATAGGAGTGCTGCGGGCAAGGAGGCACGCTGCGACTTAGGCCTGGACCAGGTCGTATGAGTCCTCACGAGACGTTTAACTTGCAGGCTAGCCCCCGTCCAGTGGGGTTATGTTGCGGCCGAACTGGCGTGGAGCTGAGGTCTGCAAGCGCTCATGGTTGGACTGGGAAAACTGTAAAGATCTAGAATATCCTGTCTGTCGCCCAGTCCAGAGAGAGAGAAAAAAAATCTGTTTAAAAAAGAAAAAATGCTAGGACCAGAGATCCCAGCAAGGAACTAGGTCCTGACACCCGACTACGCAGAAAAAAAAACAGAATGCCTATAGCAGGAAGTGGGAGTATATCCCCCCCCCCCCCCGGGACTGCCCCATAGGCATGATAAAGCTTTTTCCTGCCTAGTGTCCTACTCCTGTAGTGGGCAGTGTAACCCAATGGTCAAGAAGATTCAGGAGCTGTGTCCGTGAATGAATGAAAGAGAAAAAGCAAATATTTCCCTAAACGTGCACGTTTAGGGGTTATTCCTTGTACCTAGAATGTAAGCGTTATTATAAGCTTACCTGTAGGTACAAGGACCCAAATGGCATTTGCTACTGCTTTAACTAAAAACACTGGAATTCCTTATCAAAAACAATAGATATAATCCTTTGACAGTGGAGCTTTTAGAATACCTTGAAGGCCCATCTGTGAGGGAAGGTTGGCAGGTTTGACAAAAGGAATCGGGATGGAAGCAGAGACCAATATTCCAGCTTGTAGCCACAAGATACAACACTCTGGACTCAAAAAGGTGCATGCAGAATTTAAAAAAAATGCAGCGGCCGTGAAATCCATCCTGGTTTTGCACCATGCGACTTACCTGCAGTTCCTGCACACGCAAACTGTTTTTAAATGCTGGGCCCATGTATATAAAAAAGCACAAAGCTTGCCAGTGCAGGAATTGCAGGTAAGCCGCATGGTGCAAAAGCAGCAGGATGGATTTCAAGGCCACTGCATTTTTTTAAATGCTGCATGCACCTTTTTTCTGAGGAAAACGAGGGCATAGCAGCCCATTCAAATCAATGGGCTGCTATCCCTGTGCAAATGTGAGCCGCCAACCCGCATACATGTGAACCAGGCCTAAAGCAGTAGTAAAAGTAATTTACAAAAAAAAAAAAAAAACTGACGGGCGGTCGGGAACCATTTAAGTCATACCGCACTAGTATAAGACTGTGATGTGTAAAGGGGCACTATGACGTGAAAATGGCTGCAAGTGGGTCCTAAAAAATAACTGTATTCAGAAGTGGGTCTCAGCCCAAAAAAGTTTGGGAATCCCTGATCTAGAGAACATAAGACAGAACAGCTGTTTGTAGATGCAGCTCATATTTTCAAAAACGGCCCGCTGCCATTGCTACACTGCATTTTTGTTACCACGGCCAACTATTATATTACATCAGCTGCAAAGCTAACAGCATGAGACCTTATTGATTTACAGTAGCAAAAGAACAAATGGGTATCACTGTGTGGAACACATCTCTTGCTTGGGTGTTAACCATTTGCAATCCCCATCAGTTTCATATTTTTGGTACTTGAACATAGAAGAATGTTATTTTTTCATTCAAGAGGTAATTTCTACAAAAATCCAGATAACACAAATCAACAAACAGGAAAGCAGATACTACACACAGCCCTGACCAAGCCCCTTGGGAATAAAGCCTCATACTATAATTGCAGGAAGACACAAATACATTAGACAAAATGTATATGTGACTCACAAAATGAAGTATAAATTCTTAACCACTCTAACATCTCCATAATTACAGCACTATACCCATAAGAATATTCCGAAGTTTAGAGGAATTCCTGTTGTAAAATGCAGTGTTATGCAGTCTAATAGTTATTGCTTTGTGAAAGCACATGGTGATTCCAGGCAAAATCCCTAGCTAAACCAAGTTAATGGAAATTTAAAGATCCATTAAGAGCAAGTGGACTGTATCTCTGTTTACTTATTTTAAAAGCCTAGCACAAAATAAGCATGTTCTAATCCCAAAGAACACCACCTCTGTTGGGAGCAGAGAAATTTTCTCTGGAGAACTCATGACAGGGTAATTTGCGAAATCTGTCCAGCTCACAGTAATGCATCGAGTACCACTGGGATAAGGAGTGCGAGGAATCAGAGGCCATTTGATCATGCTTATAACCATGCGTAATTTGTGCCTGTGTAACTAGAATTTGTAGGCATGCTTTAAAAAGTCTGTCACTTTTCCTTACAGTATAATTCCAGCTTTAATAATTGGATTTTTGTCTCACCGTAAAATCCTTTTCTCTGAAGTTCATTGACAGACGCAGTCTCTGTTCTTCATAACAGTAGGATTATACTGCCCCATACAGGAGGACACTAGGCAGAAAAAAAAAAAATATGGGCAGCCCCAGGAGGTATACTCCCCCTCTCTATAGGATGTCAGTTTTGTAACAGAGCAGAGTCAGAGAAAACAATACCAACCCAACTCAAAACAGGAAGGGCGGGTACTGGGTCAAGTCAATGAACTTCAGAGAAAAGGATTTTAGGGTAAGACAAAAATCCAATTTTCTCTATTCATTGACTGACGCAGTCTCTGCTTTTCATAACAGTAGGGACGTCCCAAAGCAGTGCCCTAAAAATATGGGGAGCGGGAACAGCAGAAAAAAAGAGCTATCTGCAGATGCCAGCACATCCACCTTGTAAAACTTTGTGAAGGTATGAAGAGACGACCAGGTAGCCGCCTTGCAAACCTGAACCACAGATGCCTGATGGCGAAAGGCCCAGGAAGCACTAAGAGCCAGAGTAGAATAGGCCCTAACAGGGAAAGGTGGAACCTAACCCTTAATTAAATAAGCCTGCACAACTGTATCTAATCCATCTGCAAATAGTCATAGCAGATGCAGGCAGCCCTTTCTTTGGTCCATCCGTGAGTACAAAGAGCGAATCTGACTTCTGAAAAGACTCAGTAGTCGCTAAGTACACCCTGATTGCCCGAACCACATCCAGAGTATGCAGTGCAAATTCCTTAGGATGTTTAGGCTTAGGACACAAGGAGGGTAGCACAATGTCCTCATTTAAGTGGAAACCACCTTAGGAAATAGGGAGGGATCCAGACGAAGCACCACTTTATCCCTGTGAACCACCAGATAGGGAGAATGACAGGACAATGCCACCAGTTCCGACACCCTGCGCACAGAAGTAATAGCCACCCTGAAGGCCACCTTCTGGGATAAGGTAAGCAGGGGAATCTCCCGAATATTTTCATAGGGAGGTTTCTGGAGAACCAATTAAGGTCCCAAGGTGGCAACGATGATCGCACCAGAGGTGCCCAGTGTTGCACCCCCTGGATAAAGTTATGCACCAGGGAATGGGTGGCCAATGGCCTTTGTAAGAAAATTGCCAATGCTGAAACCTGACCCTTAATAGTACTCTAGGCCAATTTTTGATTCAACCAAGAGACTCAAACCACGCAAAGTACGACTTCCACCTACGATGATAGAGCTTTCTAGAAGTCGTTTTTCTCGCTTTAAGCAGAGTGGGAATCACTGCAGCAGACAATCCCCTGTCCTTCAGCACCTGGCTTTCAACAGCCAAGCCATCAAAGCCAGTGACTGTAAAGCAGGATCGAAGATTGGCCCTTGAGACAGTAGATCCTGCCTGAGAGGAAGTCTCCAAGGAATGTCTGCGACTAGCCTGTCCAGGTCGACGTACCAAGCTCGGCAAGGCCAGTCTGGAGCCACAAGTATGACTGGAATCCCATCCGCCTCGATCCTGCAAAGCAGTTTTGGCAGCAACTTGAGAGGGGGGAAAAGCATACATCAGTTAATACTGACCCCATGGAGCCACCAGCACGTCTGAGGTGTCTGCCAGAGGGTTCAGAGAGCAGGCCACAAACCTCTGCCCTTTCCTGTTGATCCGAGACTCCAACAGATCTACTTCTGGAATGCCAACAAAGACACAACATCCGACTGAGGTAATCCGCCTGTCAATTTTCCACTCCTGGAATGTGAATGGTGGAGGGAGCTAGAACAAAGCGTTCCGCCCACCGAAGGATGCCTGCCACCTCCAAGGTCGCAAGGACACTTCTGGTGCCCCCTCGGTGATTGATATAAGCCAAGGCCGTGGCATTGTCCGATTGAATGCGCACTGGACAGCCCTAAAAAAAAGGTACTCCGTCCAGTGGCCTAGGCAAAGCCTGAATGCTCTTAGCGCCAGAACATTGATCGGTAGCCTGGATTCTTCCAGGGACCAGACCCCTTGAGCAGAAAGCTTGCAGAGAACACCTTCCCACCCGGACAGACTGGCATCCGTGGGGACAACTGTCCAATATAGAGTGGGGGGGGGGATTTTCCTTGTTTGAGCGTTGGGGACAGAAGCCACCATATCAGGGACCCCCTGGTCACCTGGCTCAGCATAATCTGGTTGTCCAGGAAATTTGGATCTTGTTCCATTTGAGAAAGATTTCCTTCTGGAAGATTCTCGTGTGGAATTGAGCAAAAGGGACCGCCTCGAAGAACGACACCATCAGTCCCAAAACTCTCAAACAAGTCCGAAGGGATGACTATTTGCTTGGCAGCAATAGCTGAATCGCAGTCAGGAGTTTATGAAGTTTGTCCGGAGGAAGAAACACCCTGGCTGAGGATGAGTCCAAAGTCAGGCCCAGATAATCCAGTCTCATGGAAGGGACCAGGTAAGCCTTCTGAAGTTTTAGAATCCACCTGAACTCCTCCAGAGTTCTCATGGTGACCTCTAAGTTTGTCACCAGCGCCATTGGGAGACTCTGCATGGAGAAGCAGATCGTCCAGGTAACCCAGGACCGATATCCCCGCTGGCCTTACAACGCCAGGACCGGAACCAAGACCTTTGTGAAGACCCGAGGAGCAGAGGATAGACCAAAGGGTAAAGCCACAAACTGATAGTGATCCTCTCACACGGCAAAATGAAGAAACCGTTGATGTCCTGCACATATTGGGACGTGAAGGTAGGCATCTTTGATGTCTATGGAGGCCAGGAAATCCCCCTGATTTAGGGAAGCCACCACCGTGCGAACGGACTCCATCTTGAATCTTTGAAGTCGCATGAAGAGGTTCAGTGCTTTTAGGTCCGTCCAGAATTGGACACACCTTGCCTTCCTTCCTGGGGACCGTAAACAGGTTTGAGTAAAAGCCCTGAAAGCGTTCCGAATACGGAACCGGAACTATTACTCCTTGTTGGAACAGGTCCTGTACTGCCCCAAAGAGAGCCTGTAAGCGATCCGGGGACAGTCGCACACTGGAAGGAAAGAACCTTACCGGAGGGACGGATCGAAACTCGACCGTATGACCTCATGAACCCACTTTTCTTGTATACAGGATAGCCACAAGTCCGGGAACCGGCAAAAACGTCCCCCACCCCAGATACGGGTGAGGGCACACCTTCAGGCCGAAGGGGTCTTATCCACAGGTCTGGAGAGACCTGTTTTTTCGGTTTGCCAGACAAGGGTCGCTTGGAGCCATCAGGAGGGGGCCTTGAAGGGCTTTGATCCCTCATCAATTGACACTGAGGGACAAAAAAAAACTTTTTGTGTGCTGAAAGGGAGGGACCCCATCTACGACGAGGGTCCTTGACCTTGGTAGTCTGTGGGAGAAAGGTACTTCTAAACCCTGTAAGACCTTTGATAATGTCTATATAACTGGATTTTTGTCTTACCGTAAAATCCTTTTCTCTGAGGTTCACTGACCAACACAGCTTGAAGTCTTCAGACCATTGGGCTTTATGCCGTCTCTCTTCAGGAGTAAGACTAGGCGGAAACCTTTTTGGTTATGCCCCTGGGGCAGTCCCAGAGGGTATAAACTAATTGAAAAGGATTAAGAGGAGGTGCATGGAAGCCAGCCAGCCCCCACAGTCTGATGTACTCACCCTCCAGTCTGCCACCAACCAAGTAGACCTGTCTCGATATAAAGAACAGGGGTTTCGTTGACACACATTTGCAAACGCATGTGTAAGCTGCAGAGACAACACGGCACCCTGTTTTATCTGCAGTCCTAACACTTTTAAATTTGAGTGTCTCCACTCTGGGAGCACATGGCTGCTAATGGGTGGATAGGAGGCAGGTGGGAGGGAGCAGCAAAAACTTTCCCCAACCCACCTCCATCCATGACTGGTCTAGTATCTCAATGCTCTAATAGCAATGTTCTTAAGATGGTACAAACTGAAAACGACCAGCTGAGAAGCATACACCTCCAACCCCTTGGTGGATGCAGTGTAAAACACAGAATGGGACTTTATATGAGGCAATTTGCCTGAATAGCACAGTGCCTCCATCCCTAATTTCATAAAATATTTGGGACTTTACATGAGACAAGCAGGTTATGCTATGGTCTCCATCCCTGTATATGAAAAAACTGGGGTCAAATTAGACTGCATCCACCAAAAACGCACGGAAATCACACGGTGGGACTTCAAATGAAGCACCAGCCTGTAGGCAAGGTGCCTCTATCCCTGGTTACATAGACAATGTGGGCTATGTGGGACTTTAAGTGAGACACGGGTAGGTATGCCCAGTGTCTCCATCCCTGAAGGATTTTCAGCCTCTATTCATATTAAAATCGAATTGCTCCCCTTCCGCCATCCCATAAGAAAAGGGGGGCTAAAAGCCCCCTTTTCCCAAAGGTGGCCGACAAATTGAGGTCCCAGGGAGGCACCAGGGATCTCACCCGCGGAGCCAGATGGCAAACTCCTTGCACAAAAGTGGGATTTTATTTAAATAGTCATTTTTTTGGATGATATCACACTATGTGGAACATTTTTGTTTTTTGGAGCACTTTAAAGACTTGAGGAGGAATCTGATACTAAGGGTCGTTTTCAGCAAGGTCTTTATCACCCTATGTTCATGTGACTATGTTAACACTGGAGTCCATCATCTCCACACCTTAAAGATTGCAGGAGGAATCGGATACCAAGGGTGTCCCAGCAAGGCTTTAATATCCTATGCATGTACGACTATGTTAACAGCATTAGAGTCCATTATCTCTGGGAAGCGCTCCTGCAATTTTCCGGTTTGGTGTTGGAAGCACTATTGGTATGTTTTCCTTTTTCTTCACTGGATCACTGAAGATTGTCTTCATATTTATGGATTTCACCTTATATGTGGACATTTACCTTCTACAATTTTTATACCTTTGAGGACCCTTTACATTGTTGCACTCTCTTTAAAGCCTATTTTCATATCATATTTTTGATTGCATTTCATAGCATATTTTTGCACAAGCCTGCACATTGCACCTTCCATACGAGATGTAGTATCGCATGGTTTTCTTGATCTCCCTCTATATATATATATATATATATATATATATATATATATATATATATATATATATATATATATATATATCTCTATCTATCTCTATATCAGGGCTGTGGAGTCGGTAGATAAATGTTCCGACTCAGTTTTTTGTACTTCCGACTCCCCTGTATTAATATGTATTAATCTTTCGACACTGACTTGGGTGGGTGGCATTACAGTAACTATTCTGGCCACATCACTAACTATCTCTGGATAAACAAGGATGGCTTCTTCAACAGTAAGTTTTGATTAGCGATCATACTTTTCAACTTCTTTTAGTGTTTTATAAAACTGCTGTTGGAATTTTTTTATTTGGACATTTACTGGTCCTGTAACGCTTATGCGACGTCGCTTTCCTTTAGCAACTTCCATTTTGTCTAAGAAGGAATCAAAGTCGAATTCTTCGTTTGAAGATGATGATCCTGAGTTACCACTATTGCTTAAAAGAACTTCATCCTGTGGAGGAATTTCAGGTCGTAATCCCTTCATGCGAACTGCTACATCATAGAGGGCCTTTTTCCCCAGTAGCAGTGTGTTCATGTTAAACAAAAGTCGGCTCATTGGGTCGACATAAATAGCCGCTAACAAGATTTAATTTTCCAGTAAAAGACTCTTATTGAAAATGCAATGCCCTCAGCTATTATATCTCCTGAAAAAAATGGAGGGTTAACAGGCTCTTCCATTCCAAGAGGAATTTACCCGGGGTTAGATCGTCACATTGCAACCTCTTGGTGACAGTAATGGGGTGAGAAAGAAGGTTCCCCAGCTCTTTTGTTTGTGTTCACTGGATTTCAGTTAATGCAAGATTTTCCATTTCTTCTATGAAGTCTTTAAGTTCAAGCAAACGCTTCACCATTAAATAAGTGCATCCCCAGCGAGTTGTTTGATCCAAAATAATTTTCCTGCACATCTTTTCAAAATTGCATCGGTTTTCGGGGCCCTGGCTGGAACAGTTACTTGGCGTAATTTGCCAATTAGTGTAGCTGCATGGCGATCTTTTAATCCATTTCTTATGGCAAGTTGCAGTGTATAAACAGCACATCGCATATGATGAATAGTAGCAAGCTTCAGTGCTTCAACAAAGTTGTCTAAAAAAATGTCAGCATTCTCCTCAGTTTCTAAACTTTGTGCTCAACATGTTAGAAGCGTTATCTGTCACAACACACAATCTGTTCCTTTGTAATTTCAAAATCTTCTAGAACACCCTCCACTAACTTCTGAAGGTAATCACTGGTGTGATGTGCCTGAGTGTCCTTTAATCCGAGGGTCCGTGCTGTTTTGTTATTTTCATCCACAAATGTAACATTAATAGCAAAATAATTGACTAACGTGTGCATGCATCCATTTTAAGTAAGACAAAACATCCTTTCAGAACTTTTAGTTCTTCCTTTTTACATTTGGCCTCCTCAATTATAAGTTTCCTTATACTAAGTCATTAATTACAACTTTTTGTGAATTGGGACATTTAAACTTGCTTTTTTTTTTTTTAAATTAAAATCTAAATTTTGTAGGCGTTTGAGTATTGTTTGCCGACTCCAGGTACCCAAAATTTCCTTCGACTCCTCGACTCCACAGCCCTGAGATATATATATATATATATATATATATATATATATATATATATATATATATATATATATATATATATATATATATATATATATATATATATATATATATATATATAAAAAAATTTAAGAAAACCATGAGATACTAAATCTCATATGGAAGGTGCAATGGAATATCTATCACGGGTGAACACATATTGGATCCATCCAATTATTTTCAAATTTTTAGCATTTTGACAGGTACCCTTCCCCACTTCCGGGAGACGGCACAGTCCCTCGGAAGTTTGGCCCCCTCCTCCTTCCCCCACCGCCGAGCCAATCAAAATGTGCAGCGCGCTTCACGCATGTGCATTAGGGACCCGCCCGTGAAGCCACAAGGCTTCACTGCCGGGTTCCCTCACCGCCAATGGCGACGGCAGTACCCGACAGCCGATGGAATCATCGGCTGCTGTGCGGACATCGCAGGACTCCAGGACAGGTAAGTGTCCGAATATTAAAAGTCAGCAGCTACAGTATTGTGTAGCTGCTGACTTAATTTTTGGAGGGGGAGGAGTTGAGGCTGGAACACCGCTTTAAGTCACCACAAAACGCCACCACCATTGTGTGTCATCACCAACCCACTCCCATGAGATGGTAACTCACCAAATATTGCCACCGCCCCCCCCCCCCCCATTCTCATGGTTCCGCAAAAGTCCAAGTCCAAGGATCCCAGTTTTTTAGGACTATGCTGTGCAACCACCAGTAAAAATACTAGCACACCGTCTGTTCAATTAACCCTGGTATTTTTAATGGTGGTTTCAGTTATTCCCGGGAGGAGCACTGCATGATAAAACACAGCATAGTCCTAAAAAACTGGGAGCCTTGGAATGGGTTAAAAGCTCAGAGGCGGGAAAGTGTTAAGCTGGGCTGCCGAGCCAGGACATTTTTTCATATACAGTATCTCACAAAAGTGAGTATATTCCTCACTTTATGGAAATATTTTACTATATCTTTTCATGCGACAACACTGAAGAAATGACACTTTGCTACAAAGTAAAAATAGTGAGTGTACAGCCCAATTAGCAATTTTCCTCCCCAGTGTAATTTGGCTTGTTAGTGTTACAAGGTCTCAGGTGTGAATGGGGAGCAGGTGTGTTAAATTTGGTGTTATCCCTTTCATACTGGTCACTGGAAGTTCAACATGGCACCTCATGGCAAAGAGGATCTGAAAAAAGATTTGTTGCTCTACCTAAAGATGGCCTAGGCCAGTGATGGTGAACCTTGGCACCCCAGCTGTTTTGGCACTATATTTCCCATGATGCTCGTGTACACTGTAGAGTGCATGAGCATCATGGGAAATGTAGTTCCAAAACATCTGGGTGCCAAGGTTCGCCATCACTGGCCTATGCTAGAAGAAGTTTGCCAAGACCCTAAAACTGAGCTGCAGCACAGTGGCCCAAGACCATACAGCAGTTTAACAGGACAGGTTCCACTCAGAACAGGCCTCGCCATGGTCCACCAAAGAAGTTGAGTGCAAATGCTCTGTCTTTGGGAAAAAGAGACCAAGACAAACTTATTTGGTTCAGATGGCATCAAGCGTGTGTGGCGGCAACCAGATGAGGAGTACAAAGACAAATGTGTCTTACCTACACAATTAAGCATGGAGGTGGGAGTGTCATGGTCTGTGGCTGCATGAGTGCTACAATTCATTGAGGGAACTATGAATGCCAACATGTACTGTGACATACTGAAGCAGAGCATGATCCCCTCCCTTTGGAGACTGGGCCGCAGGGCAGTATTCCAACATGATAATGACCCAAAACACACCTCCAAGACAACCACTGCCTTGCTAAAGAAGCGGAGGGTAGAGGTGATGGACTGGAAAAGCATGTCTCCAGACCTAACCCTATTGAGGGTTTGTGGGTCATCATCAAATGGAAGGTGGAGCGCAAGGTCTCTACCAGCAACATTATGTCATCATGGAGGAGTGGGAGAGGACTCCAGTGGCAACCTGTGAAGCTCTGGTGAACTCCATGCCCAAGAGGGTTAGGGCAGTGCTGGAAAATAATGGTGGCCACACAAAATATTGACACTTTGGGCCAAATTTGGACATTTCCACTTAGGGGTGTACTCACTTTTGTTGCCAGCGGTTTGGACATTAATGGCTGTGTGTTGAGTAATTTTAAGGGGACAGCAAATTTACACCATTATACAAGCTGTACACTCGCTACTTTACATTGGAGCAAAGTGTCATCACATGAAAAGATAATAAAATATTTACAAACAATGTGAGGGGTGTACTCACTTTTGTAAGATACCGTGTATATATATATATATATATATATATATATATATATATATATATATATATATATTTATATTATTATTTCGTGATTTTATTGCGCTACCTGGTGATGCACTTATATGTGCTGTTTCATAGGTTGGTATTTCACTTATTTTGGTGTTTTATATTTTAAGTGCCAGCAATCATCTCTTTTTTTTTTTATTTTTTTTTATTACATTTGAGTGTTTTTATAGCGTGGGGGGACCAATACTTTTATGCCCTAAAAAGCTTTCTAGCCTATAACTAAGGGTCTATGCATATTCAGCCCATGTCCTGTACTGTATAATTAAGATATCGAATGTAAAAATATATTAAAGCTGGAATTCTAATATAGTTACATAGTTAGTGAGGTTGAAAAAAGACATCAGTCCACCCAGTTCAACCTATGATGTGTGTGTGTGTGTGTGTGTGTGTGTGTCTACTGTTAACCGCACATTGCATATCCCTGTATGTTGTGGTCCTTAAGGTGCCCATCTAAAGGTTTTTGAAACTATCAATGCCCCCTGATGATACGACTGTTTGCGGAAGAGAATTCCACAATCTTACTGCTCTTACAGTGAAGAACCCCCTGCGTATTTTAAGGTTAAACTGCCTTTCCTCTAGTTTTAGAGAGTGGCCACGTGTCTTATTGTATTTCCTTTCTCTGAATAGGTTTTTCCATATGCTAGGGTCGCCAGTACAATATTTTTACATTGATATCATATCCCCCCTCAATCGTCTCTTCTCCAGAGAGAATAAGTTCAGTGCTTGTAGTCTTTCCTCATAGCTGATGTCCTCCATTCCCCTAATTATTTTTGTTGCCCTTCTCTGGACTTTCTCCAGTTCCAGCACATCCTTCCGGAGGACCGGTGCCCAGAACTGGACAGCATACTCCAGATGCGGCCGGACCAGAGTCTTGTAGAGTGGAAGAATAATCTCTTTATTTCTGGAGTGAATCCCCTTTTTTATACATCCCAGTATTCTGTTGGCTTTGCTTGCAGCGGCTTGGCATTGCATGCCACTGTCAAGCCTGTTGTCTACCAGTACCCCCAGGTCCTTTTCCATCCTAGACTCACCCAGAGGTCCCCCCCCCCCAGTGAGTAGCTTGCTTTCTGGTACCCAGGTGCTTTACTTTACATTTTTCAACATTAAACCTCATCCGCCATGTAGTTGCCCACCCCATTATTTTGTTCAGGTCCGCTTGTAAGGTTTCCACATCCTGCATAGAAGATATTGGCATGCTTAGTTTAGTATCATCCGCAAATACTGAGATTTTGCTCGATATCCCCTCCTCTAGATCATTTATGAATAAATTAAACAGGATTTCCACACCCGCCCAATCTGAGAACTCCCCATTAATCACCACCCTTTGCAACCTCCCCTGGAGCCAGTTATCTATCCAGGTACTCACCTTATGGTCCATACCTACCTTCCTTAGTTTGAACAGTAAGCGTTTGTGGGGAACAGTGTCAAAGGCCTTTGCGAAGTCCAGGTACACCACATCCACAGGCTTACCTTTATCTAGGTGGCAGCTCACTTCATCATAGAAGGTTAATAGATTGGTTTGGCAAGGATGATTTTTCATGAATCCATGCTGATTACTACTTATACCATTTTCATTACTAAAGTCTTGTATGCGGTCCCTTAACATCCCTTCCAAAATCTTGCAGACTACTGATGTTAGGCTGACCGGCCTATAGTTACCCGGGATATATCTCGGCCCCTTTTTAAATATTGGTACCACGTTGGCTTTTTTCCAATCAGCTGGCACCATACCCGTCTGAAAACTATCCTTAAAGATCAAGAATAATGGTCTGGCAATCACCTGGCTGAGCTCTTTAAGAACCCTCGGGTGCAAGCCATCCGGTCCCGGTGATTTATTTGTGTTAAGTTTCTCTAGTTTATTTCTAAGTCTATCTTCTGTTAGCCATGGCGTTATTTCCTGAGGTGTGTTGTTTAGTTTGGCCTTACAAGCTGGGTTAGTGTAGCCCCCCAATTCTTTTGTGAAGACTGGAGAGAAGAAATTATTTAACACTACCGCCTTTTCCCTGTCCTCTGTGGCCAAAACTGCCTTATCGTCTTTTATGGGGCCAATGTGTTCTGGCCTCGCTTTCTTACGGTTTATATACTTAAAGAATATGATGAGGTCCTAACTAGCATACCTATAAAACCACTTACCGTACATGCTTCACAGTACTAGGAATTATGTTCCTTGTCAAAAATCACAGAATGGCTTGTATTAAGAAAATAATAAAAGACATCTTCTGAATAAAGGAGCTGCACAGTAAGTGACCCACTGGAATTGCTGCGCCCAGCCCCCAACTATCAGTTTCACAGCCAGAACTTCAGGGGTGATATCTCGATCACAAACTGCATATAAAAGTAATAGTAGTCACCAGTTGGGGGCAACCGTTAAAAAATATACCTTACTGGTACCCAACTAATGCCTCAGTTTTTGTCCAAACTTCAGCTTTAACATGGGAAAAGTTTCCCTAAGTACCGGTGCAAGAATACCCTTTAAATTAAAGTATACATCTAACCCAGCCCATTAAGGCTTTAAAATTAAAATATTCATGTCTTACCTGCTGCTGCAAAGCACAACAGAGAATGTAATACATGCACACAATTGGGTTAGTTTGCCCTATCACAATTAATTCAGCAAAATCACCAAAATTAAGGATCCATGCAACCACACTTATCAGGTTATGTTATGTTTGTACATGGTTTGGTTAACACCCAAAAACACCCTTTGGACAGGGTGTAGAGGCTTTCCCAACTCCCTTTAAAAGCAGTGTCAAACATGCACAGAAACAATTCTTATTAGTTCAAGTGCACAATTCAAATATATAACCTGGTTTATAAGAGGGAGAACTGACCTGTGATTTCTAGAATAAAAGAAAAATACAATAGGAATGAGAAGACCCTATTTGTAAAATAAAAATAAATCTAAAGTTAAAAACAAAGCAGTGGGTGAAGGGAAAAACAAAGAAAACCTCTTACCTCTTTCAAGCCTCTGTTTTTGATGTTGAGTTTCTTGGCATTTACAAAGTCAAATAGTTTTCCATATTCCTCTCTGCATTGACGAGAAAGGTAAAGTTAATAAGGATTTTTGACTTGCCTGCAAAATCCTTTTCTTGGAGTACAGTACAAAGACACAAGCTTATTTTAGGCAGTGACCATGGACTTTATGGTGCCATACACAATATCATAAAGCAGCCCACTCTCAGCAAACCCATGGGTTTTTTTAGCAAGCAATTAAAAGGGAAAGGCATGGACAGAGGGGGTGTCTGTGTCACATTCTCTACTCAAAGAAAAGGATTTTATAGATCAGTAAAAAAAATATATATACAGTATAATTTTCTTATTTATACAGGACGCAGGCTCCTTAATGTTATTGTAAACCTCAGATGTGAAATATGAACAAAGCATATCCCTCTATAATGTGCATTTGTTAAGAGGTATACCGAATGTAAATTATGGTGCCAAAACCAAAAATGCAGGATGAAACTAACTGAAAAATGACAGATTTTAAAATATATATTTTAACATAAATTGTATTATATTTAAAGCAGAGTTCCGGCCTCAAAAATGACTTTGGGCCATCCGTTTGCTGACATAACCTGAAAAATAAATGGATAGTCCCGATTTTTTTTGTTTACTTACCTTGTTTTTGAAGAAAGTATACTTGCCTTCCTTCTATTTCCTCCCTCTGCGGCCACGGCCCGCGACCGTCACTTCCTGCGATGACTCCTGGGAGCTGAACATCACTCCCAGGAGCCAATACGCCTGCACAGCTCGTCCGTTCCGATGCAGGCGCGCCATTCCCTGATAAACAGCTTCTGGGCATGATCACATTGCAGCGTTTTCAGCTGTCATCTTAAGTGTGGGCATTGGTTCTCTGTAAGGTACAGTGGCCATTTTCCCTGAGCTTCCAATGCTTTTGCATTGGCACCATTTTGTTGTAGCCTGGAGCTACATAGACAGTCTTCGGCCTCTTGTGATTCTATGTCACTTTCTGTGAGACGTTCCATGCTCAAACTCCATGCTGCAGAGTTGCTGATTACACTGTGAGGTAGTAAAGTATAGGGGGTCTTCTTTTGGGCATTCCTTGGGCACACTGTGTTCCTGCCACTATTTAAGGGTGACTCCGGTTACAGCACGACACAGCGGTGCGGACCGCGATTTAAAGGGGTGGGACAATTTTTTTTTATACAACTTGCAAAATGGATTCCCAAGCAGTTAATTTTCCTCCAGACCCCCTCAGTTTGACTGCCAGTGCATCCGGATCAGTCCCTCATGTCTCTTTCTGCAGCATTGGAAAATCTGGCGTCAAAGATGGATTTTGTAATGAAACATGTCACTAGCCAAAAAAGGCCACTGCCTTCTGTCCTCTGATTCAGAGCCTGATATGGTCGCCTCGGACAACCCCCTCCCTGAGGGATCCCTGTCCTTGCATTTGGATGGCGAGGACGACACTCCCTATGGTGGAAGCCCTGATTCGTTCAGTAAGGGAAAACACTGAAATTGGATGATGAGCCCACATAGTCAGGAAAGCGGGTAGTTTTTTGCTCACGCAAAGCCCAGAAGTCCAAGGACTTTCACGATATGGTGAATGAGCAATGGCAGCGAATTAAGCATTTGCCAAAGCGCTTTAAACTGTTATCCCTTTGCTGACTTGGTCTCGAACTGCTGGACAGTGTCACCTAGGGTGGATGACCCTATTTCCAGATTAAACAAATCTTTCCCACCACCTGCATCTTTTGGCGGGCTCGATACTAAAACCTGTCTTTGCGTTTCTTCTGGTTTCTCAAACGGTAAACGGAATGGGTTAAAGTGCTTAGGGGTAATGACCACTAAGATAGTTTCCCCAACTGACTGAGCTCACGGACCAGATGGCCCAGGTCTTGGTTTTCCTGTGATGCCACACAGCATGCGGCCCCTCTGGCTGCCAGAGTGTCAGGGGTAGGGATTGCCATACGCCGCATGGTGTGGCTGAAGCGCTAGTCGGCGGACCTTAACAGATCTCCACATTTTGGGTGAACGTCTGTTTGGAGACTCCTTGGATGAGTTGATCAAAGGTTTAAAAACGGGGGGGGGGGGGGGGGGGTAAGAGTACTATTCTCCGCCAATCCTCAAAAGGTAAGTTACCCGCAGTAAGTGGGGGCCCTCTTTCACAGCTCATAGGCGTTTTTATTGTGCATCAGGGGCGCAAGAAAAAGGTAAACCGTTCAGAGCCTCTGGAGGGAAAAAGAAGGCTTGGTCGAGTAAGCCCAAGACTAGCCATTTCCGGTTCGGCGGACAAAACCTCTTCGGCATGAAGGGGCGCCCTAACCCGATTCGGGGGTAGGGGGGGGGGGGAACGTCTGCGCTACTTTCAGGAACCCTGGACATTTGATTCAGGACAAATGGGTTCACAAACCAATTCCTTCAGGGTACAAGATCGAATTTTGGTCTCGCCCAGCAGACAGATTTTTTCCCCTCAAATCTTTGTCTGTCTCCGGATCGCTTGAGGGATCTCAGGGAGGCAGTGCAAGATCTCCTTGCACAAGAAGTGATTGTGGCAGTTCCTCAGCAGTTCGATTTCGAGGTTTCCGGTGGCCAGAAAGGAAGGCAAGGTGCTTCCAACTTTGGACCTCAAGTCACTGAACCGCTTTGTGCGGGTGCAGAAGTTTGGGAAGGAATCCATTCGGTCGGCGGTAGAATTTTTAAATCAAGGTGACTTTCTAGCCTCCATCGATATCAAAGATGAGTATCTGCACATCCCTATATATGGGGGACATCAGAGGTATCTCCGTTTTGCAGTGGCAGATGAGCACTTTCAATTTGTGGCATTACCTTTTGGTCTAGCCTCCGCTCCCAGAGTCTTCACCAAGGTTTTGGCTCCGGTGTTGGCTTTGCTCCACAAAAGAGGGTTTGCGATCCTTGGATATCTGGAAATCTGCGCTGACCCCGGTGTGACTAAATTACCTGGGTCTGACTTTAGACTACTCTCTGGCGAGGGTCTTTCTTCCCGGAGACAAACTTCAGATGTTGCAGGGAGAGATCAGGTTGCTGATAGAAAATCTCTCATCTCTGCGGACTTGCATGAGAGCCTTGGGGCTAATGGTGTTGACCTTTGAGGCGGTCCCATTTACTTAATTTCATTCCAGGCCTCTGCAAAAGGAGATTCTTGTCAAGTGGAACAAGGATCCGAAATCCTTGGGTCAGAATGATATGTTTGAGCCGACTCACGAGGTCAACGCTCTCATGGTGGCTTCCATCACCCTTCCTGAGCTAGAGCAAGTCTTTTCCGCCGCTGTAGTGGACGGTGGTCACCACAGATACCAGCTTGTCAGGGTGGGGTGGAGTGCTGGACAATCTCTTTGCCAAGGGAGTCTGGTCGACAGAGGAGTCCTCTTTACTGATATATGTCCTGGAACTCAGAGCAATCAAGCTTTGCCTGCTTCCCTGGACAAATCGGCTACAAGGTTCCCCAGTTCGGATTCAATCCGACAATGCCACGGCTTTGGCCTACATCAATCACCAAGGGGGCACAAGGAGTGCCCGGGCAGCCCAGGAGGTGGCCAAGATTCTGACTTGGGCCGAGGAACATGTTCCAGCTCTTTCAGCAGTTCCCATTCCAGGTGTGGAAAACTGGCAGGCGGAATACTTGAGTCGTCAAGTTCAGGACCAAGATGAATGGTCCCTGCATCCAGAGGTATTTCATCTCCTGTGTGCCCAGTAGTGCAACCCGGAGGTCGACATGTTTGCTTCTCGTCTGAACAAGAAGGTACGAAGGTTCGTGGCCACAGCTTGAGATTCTCTGGCCGACACCACAGATGCATTGGTGCCTACTTGGAGCCAATATCGGCTGCTTTATGCCTTTCCTCCGATACAGCGTTTGTCGAGGTTTCTCCGCAGATTTGTGGTGGAAAAAGGTGCCAGCAATTCTGGTGGCGCCAGACTGACCTCGCTGGTCTTGGTACGTAGACCTGTAGATCCGCTAAAGATGGTCATCGAGCTTTCCTGGCGGCTGCCTCTATGGGAGGACTTGCTGTCTCAGGGGGCCGATCTTCTAACCTGCTTTACGGTCATGGCTTTAATGGCATGGCTGTTGAAGGCCAGGTGCTGAGAGACAGGGGTTTCTCTAAAGGCCCGTACACATGATAAGAAAATCTGTAGGGAAAATTTGTCCGAAGACTGATCTGCCGATTTTCGGATTGTTAGTATGGTGCTTTCGACAGCCAACTCCGACTTTTCGGCTGACAAAATCCTGATGTGCAGGCTATAAAATTTTAGTCGTCCGTAATACGTCCGATTTTCGTCTCATTAGTACAGATTTAGACGGAAAAAAATCTTAACAGCAAGACTAGGCATGCTCAGAAACGAAAGAACACATACAAAGCAATCAAACACATGACATCACTTCTGAAATAGAATTCTGTCGTACGGGAAAATTTGTATGAAAATAACCTTTTCACTTTCCACATCAGACTAGCATGCCACAAAAAACAGATTGTTTGATAATCTGATTGTGTGTACGGGGCTTGAGTCTGTGATCCCTACCCTGTTGAGGGCTAGGAAAGCGACTTCCAGGAAAATTTATCATTGTGCTTGGAAGATGTATATTTCCTGGTGTGAATCGCAAAACTTGCACCCTCTCTTGTTTTCGGTTAAGAGGGTCTTGGCTTTCTTGCAGAAAGGAGTTGAGCAACGGTTGGCCTTGGGCACGATCAAGGGCCAAGTGTCAGCCCTATTAACTTCCAACACCAGTTGGCAACTAATTCCTTGATCCGCACCTTTATTCAAGGGGTGCGTCATCTGGCTTCTCTGAGAAGATGCGCTTTGCCTACGTGGGATCTGAATTTGGTTTGGTCGGTTCTTCAAAAGCCTCCTTTTGAGAATATTAGGGACATATCTCTGCCTTTGTTATCTTAAAATCCCCGATGACGTCAGACGCACACTGACGAAACGAGTCGGTCCCGTGATACGCTATTATGTCCCTTTCGGTCCGTGGACTGCATCTGGAAGGCGGAACGGCGTTCCAATCGTCCGGCCATGTTCATTTTATATGCAAGTGATACTTTATTCAATAAATATATGCTTTAATACTACACTATGAGCCTCCCTACCTTTTTTGATCCCATATGCTGAGACCCCACACCACCAACGGTTGAGCAAGTGGACCCCAGAGGAATTTTACAGGCACTCTCCATTCCGCACTCTCTACTGAGGGACCACAACAGGACTCCCCAACAAGAAAACATAGGACAGATCCCAGAGGCGATTCTCTTAAAACCGAGGGAACCATAGCGGCTACCATATTGGGTATTCTTACGAACGCCCGACACCAAGGGGTCATCTGGTAAGTGGGCTGTGAGTGGAGGTGAACTACACGCACAAATCCCACTGGAGTTTTCACCAAGTATTGTCTATTGTCACCTAATCAAGCACAAGAGCACTTTTGCAGTTAATTGGATTTCCCACTGAAGATTACACCAAGCATTATTTACTGTCACCTATTAAGAACAAGAACACTTTTCAGTCAATTGGATTATATTGACTCACTTGTGAATATTCACTATTTATGAATTATGGACCGATCTAGTTACCGTATATACTCGAGTATAAGTCGAGTTTTTCAGCATGTTTTTTCATGCTGAAAAAGCCCCCCTCGGCTTATACTCGAGTCACTGTCTTTTTAAAAATGGCGCCGCCCGGTGCCGATGTGTCACCGCGCATGCCCGGGAATAGCCGAATGTGTAAGGGTTTCCCGAGCATCGGCGGCGCATTCGCGGTGACGTATTGGCGCCGGGCGGCACGATTTTTAAATCGAAGGGGCCTCACCGACAGGTAAGTGAGACTCCTCTGCAGCCCCTGCATTTCCTCATGCAGTGCTGCGGGCATGGTACAGGACATTCTCCTGTACCATGCCCGCAGCACTGCATCTACTGTGCCATGCCTTTACATACTGTGCCATGCCTGTACCATCACCTGTACCATCACCTGTACCATGACCTGTACCATGACCTGTGCCATGCCTATACCATGACCTGCGCCATCTCCTGCACCATGCCCGCAGCCCGTTTTGTGTCTCGTGGTGGTCCAGTTGGGTCCGGTAGCTGCTGCATTTCCCACCCTAGGCTTATACTTGAGTCAATGAGTTTTCCCACTTTTTTGTGGTAAAATAAGGGGCCTCGGCTTGTATTTGGGTTAAATTATACTATACTCGAGTATATACGGTATATTTTGCAATTAAAGCACACTGTGCACAGGCACCTTAAATTTCATTATTTATTGATTATTTATATATTTATCCATTTGACACATATGTTTAGCACATCAGTGATATTTGTATACATTTATCTATTTATTGATTTATTTATACACAGTTATTGAAGCACACATGGTGATATTCATAGGAGTTTTTACTTCTTTATTCACACTAGTATTGGAGCGCTGTCTCTATTGCATTCTACTATCTTAGAAGGTTGCCATCTGGTGGCTATTACTTCTGCCCGCAGAGTGCCTGAATTGGAGGCGTTTTCCTGTCGTTCGCCTTTCATGGTCGTTCATAGAGATGTAAGTGGTTCTCCGACCTAATCAGTCTTTTTTTTCCCTAAGGTGGTGTCTGATTTCCATTTAAATGAAGACATTGTTTTGCCTTCACTCTGTCCTAAGCCTAAGCATCCCAAGGAAATTGCCTTGCATTCTCTGGATGTGGTTTGGGGCGATCAGGGTTTACCTGTCGGCCACTGAGCCTTTTAGGAGATCAGATTCTCTTATGTCCTTACTGACGGATCTCGTAAGGGTTTGGCTAAGTCTGCTGCGACCATATCCAGATGGATTAGGCAGATGGTTGTTCACGCTTATTCATTGAAGGGTCAGGTTCCTCCTTTCCCTGCGAGAGCGCGTTGTACTGGAGCGCCGAGTGCCTCTTGGGCTTTTCGTCATCAGGCATCTGTTGCTCAAGTGTGTAAGGCAGCGACTTGGTCGTCCATGCATACTTTTACAAAGATTCTACAAGATTGATTTATTGGCATCTTCGGATGCCTCTTTTGGCCGCAAGGTTTTGCAGGATGCTGTTTAAAGAGACTTGTTTTTTTTCTATTTAAGGGGTCAAACTTTGTTCGTGAGTAAGCTGTTACTGGTTGAGCTTTTTTCTAACCCGGTTGGCTATGTTTTTAGCCTTGGAAACGAGTTAACTGTTTTTTGGTTATGTTCTTCCCACCCCTCATGCCTATACTGCTTTGGGACGTTCCAAGGGTAAAGAAGCATTGCTGCTTCGTCTGTCAATGGACTATATAGAGAAACCTGGATTTTTGTAAGAACTTATTGTAAAATCCTTTTCTCTGAAGTCCATTGACAGACGCAGCACCTGCCCCTCTATCATGGGGATGGTTTAGGAGGAGGGGGGGAGGGAAGAGGGAGGGAAAAGGGAGGGAAGAGGGAGGGAAGAGAGAAAGGGGAGGGAGGGAAGAGAGAAAGGGGAGGGAGGGAAGAGAGAAAGGGGAGGGAGGGAAGAGAGAAAGGGGAGGGAGGGAAGAGAGAAAGGGGAGGGAGGGAAGAGAGAAAGGGGAGGGAGGGAAGAGAGAAAGGGGAGGGAGGGAAGAGAGAAAGGGGAGGGAGGGAAGAGAGAAAGGGGAGGGAGGGAAGAGAGAAAGGGGAGGGAGGGAAGAGAGAAAGGGGAGGGAGGGAAGAGAGAAAGGGGAGGGAGGGAAGAGAGAAAGGGGAGGGAGGGAAGAGAGAAAGGGGAGGGAGGGAAGAGAGAAAGGGGAGGGAGGGAAGAGAAAGCGGAGGGAGGGAAGAGAAAGCGGAGGGAGGGAAGAGAAAGCGAGGGAGGAGAAAGCGAGGGAGGAGAAAGCGAGGGAGGAGAAGGGGAGGGAGGAGAAGGGGAGGGAGGAGAAGGGGAGGGAGGAGAAGGGGGGGGAAAGGTTCACACACACAGGAGCGGACATTGAGAGGAGTACTGCAGAATGACGGAGGCAAGTAAACTGACCACGGTAATCAAAACTGAGCAGCCACGGTTACTGTGGTCAGGACACACAGGAACTGGCAGGATCAACCAGGTTTTTTTTTTTACAGCTTAGAGAAGGAAAAATGACACCACACAAGCACTATGCAGTTTAACATGCTTTAAAAGGAACAGGCTTTTTTTTTTCAGGGTTACAACCACTATAAGGATCGTACCTTTGTCTTCAGGGGACAGGCGAATCGGTAGAGGCCTGCTAATAGATCATGTTCAATAAGGTATGGAAGTAACTAGGCTAAAAATGGGAAGCCTAAACCGGATTGGAAAGACCAGAGGTGAGGTGGAGACCTGACAGAGACAAGTAATATTGGATAAGCTTGTTGGTTGGTAATCTACCCAGTTAATGATGGTTTCAACTTCTTGTCTTTGGTTCTATAGGTATTTGTTTTCGGATAGTTTCGGGTGTTAATCTTTGCAATTTTTATGCCTCTAAAAGGATTGTTTCTATGTAATATGATCGTCGATGACTAAGCTGTTCATGTTAAAGAATACAATATATTATTTTTCACCTACAGTTTGTGATGAGCGTTTCATTGCTAACCTACTCCTATCGAACAGGCAGAAGTGGGTGTTAAAGAGATTCTAAAGAGTTTTACACAGAGCAGCCTCTTTTGGGGTACCCTGCCGGTGCTCCAGACTCTTCGGCAAAAGGAAGTGGCTTTGTATAGGGGCACTCGTGTGGGCTTAATCCTGATCCGCACTGCCTGCGTCCTCAGCCAGCCAGCTCCAGTCCAGTCCATCACAGGATTTGATGGCAGGTGTCAAGGGCTCCCGCTGCTATCAATCTGTCTTGTGAGGAGGGAGAGAGCCACTGCTCTTGGACACAGCTCTGCACTAAGATTGGGCTCGGGTAAGTAAAAGGGGAGGGCTGGAGGTGGATCTTGGACACAAAAGGTTTTACCTTGATACAGAGAATGCATTAAAAGGTAAAAAAAAACCTTAAGGCTTTAGAATCACTTTAATATAGATTAATTCATTACAGGGATTTTTCACTTTTTTCGTACAGCCCATCCCTGGAAAGGGACCCCATACTGGTGTAAGGTCCAGCAGGTGACGAAAGGTCTAAGATTAGCATAAAGGTTTCCATTGGGTTGGGAGCGATCGATTGATCATCCTCCTGTAAGGAGTCCTCAGACTCCAAGGACTTGTTCACTTCTCCTAGTTTTCATCAGGAATCAACACTGCTGCCATGGAAGAGTTGGACAATGACCCAGCAGGGGAAGCAGACTGGCGGCACTACGCCTGGGCCATGCCCGAAATGTGTCGTTATGACAGCCCTCAAATTGTTAATGGAACAGTTGCCATACCCTGGTTCCAAACAATACAGTATACTCAGCGGCCATCGCAGCCTTATGCCCGACGCGCCACCCGGAAACCCTGGCCACCTACACTCTGCTGGTGTCTTCGGTCTCCACCCTTAGATTGTTGAGCAGGCCCACGGCTGTGCTGATAGACCATCCAGCTGCCAACATCAGGTTTCCTGCACACTATCATCGGTGTATATTGTGCTTTGATTACCACCACCCAGGGGGAACGAGTGACTCTGCCTGGGCAGATTATCTATTTTCTCCTCTCCAACACTTGCTTGTTACATGGTATGTGGATTTAGCCTCTGATGTACTAGTGTGGAGGAATGGCATTTTTGTTACTGACAACTACTCAAGAGTTTTTCAGAATATTGCTTGACCAATGAACAACTTTTATAGGTTTACATAATCCTCCTTTTTGGTCATCCATGTGTGACTTGACTTAGCTGTATAGACCTACATTCCTCAGCGCTATTATTGAGGAACTTTGTGGTTTGATGCATAACGTTTTTGAAGTTCCATTTTATTGTTACATGCCAGGCCGTGAGAGCAATTATTCTGTAAAATAGAAATCTCATCTCTAAAAGCAATCATTTAGTGCTCCATTTAGATTTCCACTCTCTTCTTCGTGTGACAACTGGCCAAGGTTAGGTTACGATTCACTTTGCCCTGAATCCTATGACTATACATTATTAGCTAAACTGGGTAGTCAAGTGGATAGTTTAGACCTACAGTAAATATCACTTTCTGAAAGGGATTTCTAAGGTCCCTTTCACATGGTCGGCCTGCCTTTCCATTTTATCAGGCGGATCCAATTTGATCCCTTCATTCTCCTCTATGGGCAGTCAAATGCAAATGGACTTGTGGTCATTTACACCTGGCTAACTTTGATCCGCTCCAATAAAAACAAAACAGAAGGGGGATCCGTTTCTCTCCGTCTGGCCTGATCAGATCGGAGAGCAGTTAGGTGTGAACTGGCTGTGTCTGTTCTGCATATGCAGAGCAGACACAGACCAGTCATCTGACAGCTCTGCTCAGCAGGGGGATCAGCTCAGCAAAACCAGATCTTGCGGACACACACACACACCCCTCTTCAACTGTTATGTTCCAGGACTAAAATCTGGCGGCAGGCACATGAAATAAGTCAACAGGGCAGCATACATGCATATCTGTTAAAACCTACAAATAGTATCAAGTGTTCATATAAATAGGGCTAATAGTATTACTTACAATATGCTGCTCATTAAGTTCAAATATTTATCATTAGATTTAAAAATAGATTTTCATTCACTGACCTTTCAATACTGCTAAACGTATACTGTAATCCTTGTTTGGTCTCTATTTCAAAATCAAAGGATCGTGTTGTTGTGGTTCCACGGGCAAAGTTTACACATTGTATCTCATCAAACCGAACGTGAACTGGTGGTTTGTGGACATATATAAAACCTCGTTCAAGTGGATATAGCAAGCCTGAGGTGGCTTTGTAGGAACATGTGATGCACTGAGCTCCAGAATTTCTAGAAAAAAAAAAAGTTCCAATACTGTTACAATACTGTAATTGCAAACAAAGCAGTATAAAATATCTTTTAAGGGTCACAAACAAATATATTGTTTCCAGTGATCTGATTTCAACAGGGAAGGTTGGTTTTAAGGGATTAGGATCATAAGGACACATGGAAAAATGGGATTGTTGACTTACCGTAAAATCCATTTCTGTGATGTTCATTAGCGGACACAGCTCCTGGTATTCTTAGCCATTGGGTTATACTGCCCGCTACAGGAGTAAGACACTAGGCAGAAAAAAAATTCTGGCTACACCCAAGAGCAGTCCCAGGGGCAATACTCCCTCTCTGCTATAGCCACTCAGTTTTGTTGCAAGCAGTGTCAGGAGAATTATAACTCCACAGAGGGGTGGGTGCTGTGTCCGTCAATGAACATCAGAGAAATGGATTTTACAGTAAGTCAAAAATCCCATTTTCTCTTTTGTTCATTAACAGGAACAGCTCCTGGTATTCTTAACCATTGGGATGTCCCAAAGCAGTTTTAAACCTGAGAGGTGGGAACACCAACAAAATTCCCAAGGCTAAACATTAGCCAACCAAGCAACAGGAGCTCAACCAAACAACTGGAGCCCACCTGAAAAAAAAAAATACACCTGCAAAATCAATACACCCCCCCCCCCATCCAGCCTGGATCGTTGTCCCAGCCCCCGGGAGTAGGCCCAATAGCCCCCAGCATGAGGAAGGGGGGGCAGGTAGAAGAGGGTGTGCATCACAAGACAGAGGGGAACCCGGGAATGTGAGGGTCCGGCCGTTCCAGGGAGGGGCCCGCATCCACCCCAAAACCTGCCAGGGGAAGGGGGGGAACTATGTACTCACCATACTGGAACAGGCAGGTGCCATCTCCCGACAGAACCCCTCTCGGCTGAAGTAGGGGGGCTATCGGCCAAATTGGAATGCTGCGACTGGGGCCTAGACCCGGCCGTGTGCCACCTGGCGAGACATTTAACTCGCGGGGCCAGTCCCCATCCAGTGGGTCTATATCGTGGCCGACCCAACGTGGAGCTAAGGCCTGCACGCGCTCGCTGGCCGGCTGGGGTGACCACTGGATCTAAACATCCAGCCCGTCGCCCAGATCCGACATAGTTGCTTGTAGATCTCACAGGAAAAATATCTGGAGAAAAAGCTAAAAAAATAAAAACATCTAGAGAAAAAAAATAAAAACATTTCCAGGACCAGAGATCCCAGCAAGAAACGAGGTCCTTAACCCTAACTAGGCAGATTAAGACTGACATCCTACGCAGGAAGAGAGAGGGTATACCCCCTGGGACTGTCCATAGGCGTAGCCAGAACATTTTTTCTGCCTAGTGTCCTACTCCTGTAGGGGGCAGTATAACCCTATTGATATGCACCAGAGACTGCATCCATCAATGTACGATAGATAAATAATAAATTTTTAGGCTCAAAATTGATTAAAAAAAAAAAAAAAAAAAAAAGAAGGATTGAGCAGCAGAGGATGCTTCAATATGCACTCATTTCATATTGCTCAGGAAGTGTTTCAAAGAGACTGTCACTTTCCCTTACAGTAGAATTCCAGTTTTAGGGCTCTTTCACACGGCCGCTCCGCTGATCTTATCCGCTGCGGGACTTTTTTTTTTTTCACGGAGCGGATGACAGTTGTCTCATCCGCTCCGTGTGTCCGCATATCATCCCATCCGTTTGCGGATGATATGCGGACATAATGTAAGTCTATGGACATTGCGGATGTCAGCGGATGACACCGCTGACATCCGATTTTTCTTCCTTTCCGTTTTTTACACGGAGGAAAAATAGGGTTCTGTTCTGTTCCAAAAAACGGAACAGAACTGAAAGGAAGAAAATCGGATGTCAGCGGATGGTATTCCGCTGACATCCGCAATGCCATTGACTTACATTATGTCCGCAAATCATCCGCAAAAAAAGCTGAGTTATACTTACTGGTAACTCCTTTTCTAGTAGTCTTCCATGACAGCCCATGAGACCTTAGGGCTCCTCCCCCAGGGACAGGAAACATTCCAAAATTTAAATAAAAGGCGGTCCCTTCAGTCCTCACCTTCAGTATTTCATGAGAACCGTAGGACATTCTGTAAATCCTACATATATAGATCTATATACACACATATCATACATTATACATAGTACCAGATAAACCGGGTGGGAATCCGGCTGTCCTGGAAGACTACTAGAAAAGGAGTTACCAATAAGTATAACTCAGCTTTTCTCAGAAACGTCTTCCAGGACAGCCCATGAGACAATGAGCAAGAAACTTACCAGTCTAGGGAGGGACTACTGCCTGGAGCACCTTTCGACCAAATGCCTGTTCCTGAGAAGAGAGGAGGTCCAGGCGATAAGGTCTAACAAAGTTCGAAAAGTTAGACCAGGTAGCTGCCTTACAGATCTGGTCTGGTGAGGCACCGGCCCTTTCAGCCCAAGACGTGGACAAAGCTCTAGTAGAGTGTGCATTAATGAAAGGTGGAGCCACCTTCTTCACTATATAGGCTTCTGTGATACCCTGTTTTATCCATCTTGCTAAAGTGGCCTTAGAAGCTTTTTCCCCTTTATGGGAGCCGGAAAACTGTACAAATAAAGTATCACTTTTCCTGAAGGTTTTAGTCACCTCCAGGTATTTCAGGTGGGCTCTTCTGACATCTAAACAACTAAATTCTTTTTCTTTTTCGTTATTTGGGAATTTACAAAAAGGTAGGAAGTACTATGTCCTGAGTCCTATGAAAGGAAGAAGCTACCTTGGGCAAAAACCCTGGATCTGTTTTTAGCACAATCCTGTCATCAAAAATTCTGAGAAAAGGTTCTCTGATCGAGAGAGCCTGTAATTCACTTACCCTTCTAGCTGAAGTTATAGCTACAAAAAATAAAGTTTTTAGGGTGAGCAATTTTTCTGACAAATCTTCCAAGGGTTCAAATGGACTGGTTACCAAAACCTGAAGTACCAAGGATAGATTCCAAGCTGGACACGTTTTTATCACGGTCGGCTTTGTTCGGGCAATTGCCCTAAAAAAATTATTTACATTTGGGTCTTCTCTAAGGGAAAACTGAAGACAGACACTAAGGGCGGCAGCCTGTACCTTTAAGGTTCCCAGGGAGAGACCTTTGTCGATGCCCTCTTGAAAGAATTCTAAGATAGTTGGTATATCTGGAGAATGTCTCTGATTCTCCGCCATCCAAAAATGGAATTTCTTCCATATTTTAGCATACATCTTTCTTGTGACTGGCTTTCGACAGCTGGTTAATATTTTGATTACTCTGTCTGAGAACCCCTGAGCGCCTAGTATCTGTTCCTCAAGATACCAGGTGGTCAGGTTTAGGGTTCTGAGATATGGATGGACCACCGGACCCTGTGTCAATAGGTCCTGTCTCCAGGGTAAGACCATTGGAGGTTTTGCAGCCAGAGCCTGAAGGCGTGCAAACCATGGCCTTTTGGGCCAGTACGGGGCTATCAGGATCATCTCTGTCTTCCTGGATGAATTTCTGGAGGACCTGTGTGATCAATCTGACCGGAGGGAATGCGTAACAGAGCTTGACATTCCAGGGGTAGGCAAAGGCGTCGATGCCTAAGGCCTAATCCCCCTGAGTTATGGAGAAAAACTTTTCTGTTTTCCTGTTTGCCTGGGCAGCAAATAGGTCCACTACTGGAAGACCCCATGAGGTTGTGATATTTGTAAATACCTCTGGGTTGAGGGACCAATTGTCCTGATTCACCTGGTGGCGGCTGAGATGGTCTGCTAGACCGTTCTGCGTCCCCTTCAGGTGGATAGCCGAGATGGATGTTAGATTCAGCTCGGCCCAGACAAAGATCTTTTGTGCTATGGACTGTAGACCCTGACTTCGAGTACCTCCCTGTTTGTTCAGGTACGCCACAGTTGCTATATTGTCTGACAGAATTTGTAGGTGGCTTCCCTCTACATCTACCTGAAAAAACTAAGGCCTTTTGGACCGCCATAAGTTCCTTCTGGTTCGATGAAGTTTTTATCTGTGATGGGGACCATATTCCCTGCGCCCATTTGTTCTGCAGATATGCCCCCCATCCGGAAGCGCTTGCATCCGTGGTGATCCTCTGACACCTGGATGGTCCAGCCTAGCCCCTTTGATAGGTGAAGAGAGGATCTCCACCACCAAAGAGTTCTTTTTATTTTGGTGGGGATCTAACTTTTTGTTCCAAGGAACTTGGTCGTCCGTCCCAACTCCTTAGTAAGAATTTTTGGAGTGGACGTTGCTGGAATCGTGCCCAGGGGACTGCTGGGAAACAGGAGGTCATCAAGCCTATTACCCTTGTTAAGTCCCTCAAAGAGACCCATAAATTGGTCTGTAAGGAGGCTACCATCTGGTACATCTTCCCAATCTTGGACTGAGGGAGAAAGATCATCTGATCCTGAGAGGAAATCTCGTATCCAAGGTAAGTTACTCTATGCGAGGGTATTAGGCAGGATTTTTGATGATCCAGCCTATTGAAGTCAGAAATTCCTGAACTACTAGGAGGTCTGCCTTCAGTTTCTGGTATGACTCTGCCACTACCAGGATGTCGTCCAAGTAGGGGGTGATCATGATGGATTTTAGTCTTGGTGGGGCTAGTGCCTCCCCCAGGACTTTGGTAAAGATCCGGGGGGCTGAGGATAACCCGAAGGGTAGAGCCTGGAATTGGAAGTGTTTGACTTCTAGTCCTATCCTTACTGCCAGTCTCAGGAACTTCTGGTAGGACTTGTGTATCGGGATGTGAAAATACGCATCTTTTAAATCCAGGGTTGCCATGTAACACCCTGGATACAATAGGTTCCCTATGGAGTATATGGATTCCATGCGAAAGTGTTTGTATGCTATTGAGAGGTTCAGATTGCTTAAGTTCAGGATCAACCGATGACTTCCTGAAGGTTTCTGTATCACAAAGATCTGAGAATAAAACCCTGTTCTTCCTTGGGGACTGGGATTATCACCTCTTGATCTAATAAGTCCCCTAATTGGAGACTCAGGGCGGCGGCCTTGGTTGGATCCCTGGGCAAACATGTAATCAGGGTTCTTTCTGGAGGCTGGCGACAAAATTCCAGCTTGTGCCCTCTGCCTACCAGGTCCAGAATAAAGGGGCTGGAAGTAATTCCCCTCCACTGTGGGAGGAAGGCCCTTAATCTCCCTCCCACCCTGAGAAGGGAGTCATTGGGGCTTGTTGGGGCGTTGAGGAGGGTTAAACAAGATGTTACCCCTCCCCCTACCTTTATGCCCAGTCCAGTGCTTCTTGAAAGTTTGCTGAGGTTCGCTAGATCTCTGTTGTTTGCCCCTGCCACGAAAATTCTTTTGGGCATAGGGGTACTTTTTCTTTTCTGGGAATCCCTTCTTTTTATCTGCTGTGCGTTCCAGAGCCTCTGTTAGGCTTGGGCCAAAAAGGTGGTCGCCTGTGAAGGGAAGACCACAGAGGCGTGATTTAGAAGTGAGATCCCCTTCCCCTGACCATGTCTTGAGCCATAGGCTTCGTCTGGCTGTGTTAGCCAATGCTGAGGTTTTTGCTGCCATTTTTACAGCCTCAGCTGAAGAATCTGCTAAGAACCCTACTGCTTGAAACAAGAGTGGAAACGACTTTACAATCTGTTCCCTTGGTGTTCCGGCAGATAAATGCGTTTGGATCTGAGCTAACCATAACTCTAGGTGTCTGGCTATACAAGTGGATGCCAGGGCAGGTTTTAAACTCATAATAGAGGCTTCCCAAACCCTGCGTAACATGGTGTCAGTCTTCTTATCCATAGGGTCCTTTAGTGACCCTGAGTCCTCAAATGCCAAGTCTGTTCCCTTGGATATTCTGGCAAGAGGAGCATCCAATTTGGGGATTTTGTTCCAAGGCTGCTCCTTACTGTCGTCAAATGGATACCTTCTTTTCAAGTTTCTGGGAAAAAAAGGTTTCTTATCAGGTGAATTCCATTCCTGTTTAATTGTATCCAACAGGGAGCTATGCACAGGGAAGACTCTAGCTTGTCACTTATGGCTGGCGTACATAAGGTCATGTTTAGAGAGCTGCACCTTCTCCTCAATCTCTAAAGTGACATATACTGCTTTGAGTAGATCATCCACATCCTCCAAGCTCAGTTTGAAATTGGAGTTACCATAAGAATTACTTTCTTTAGGTTCCTGCCCTGACCCGGATCCCTCCGCAGAGGAGTGGGAAGACTCTGATTCTTCCTCCTCAAAGCCTTGTGTTGGCTTGGTCAGAGATGTAGGGATCTGAACTTGGGTGGGGATCTGGGTTGGTGCCTGCATCTTTTCTATGAGAGTTCTAAATGAACTGAAAGTATTTGTCAGTTCATCTCTCAATGAGGACAGCATCCTCTGGGTAGAGATCTTGGGTCATCCCTGACCAGATTCTCTATGCATGCACGGCACACTGTTTTGTTCCAAGAGGAACTTAATTTTGCTCCGCATACTGCACATTTTTTTGGGGGGCTGTGGTTGGATTTTTGTCCTGAGCCTTGGTCTAAAGATAGGAAACAAAAACACATTTTTAATTTAGGGATTTTGTGCCCCCCCCCCCCCCCCGCTTTTCCCCTTCCACCTCGTGGACAGAAAAAGGAAATAGTGCTTTCTTTTAATTTCAATAGGTTTTTATTGAATATTGCAGAGTACAACAAAGAACATGTGCATCGAAAATAACATACATAACACAAGATGCTCTATTCGTATCAAGGAGCAATGCAAGTCACATTACAGCCGTGTGTTCAATCCAAGAGCCAATGGGAGGGGAGGGCGATAGGAGGACCCAACCCGGCCGGCGCCAACCCCGGCCCCGCCCAGATTCCTCATCAATGGTCCGGGGGTGGCCGTAGGCCCGCACCAACCCGGAAAGCGCCCCCCCCCACCCCCCCCAACCCTGGTGTCCCCGCCCCCGTCCACAACGGCCCAACATTACCAGAGGTAGAGCATCAACAACATTAAGGCACGAAGAGGTAACAAATGAGAAGAAGAAAAGAAAAAGGTCAACAAAACATACTGTGCAGCTTATTGGCATAACAGCTATGACTAAAGCTCCAGCTTATTCAGCAAAAAATAGTGCTCTCTTTTACCCGACCCTTTACAGGCAAAATAGAGGAAGGGAAGGAAAAACGGAGTTCCTAACAGGTATCTGCAAATAGGGTATATATATCCCCCCTTGTTTACCTGAGAGGTGCAGATGCCAGAGCCGACTTCTGCCGCCTGTGCGGTTGCTGCCGTGGGGTCCATCGCTCTGTATGGTGGTCCCAGCCTGTGCTGTTTCACCTAACATCGGTCGCCCATTTGTCTTCTCTGTTCGCGCCTCCGGAAACTGGAACGAGGGTTTCCTGGCGCCCGCGGATGTCGTCACTGCGCCGGAAGCAACACTGTCACTTCCTGTTGAGTTCCGCCCACTCCGTTTTGGCGCCAACTTCAAATTTCTTTGAAGTCGGCGGGTCACGGGTACACAGCAACTGCTGCTCCAAGGACCCCGCCAGAAACGGAGCGGACTCCCCAGCGTTCCACCAGACAACATCCGCAGTCCTGCCGGTGTGGCCAAGAGAACAGGAGACAGCGGTCAGCCCCTATTGCGGCACTTAAGGGGTACCGCTATGGGCAGGAGGAGATGCATTCTTTCCAAGTCTTTCCGTGGACAGTCCAGGAGACCGGGAGCTTCAGTTCCAGGAACATGTTACCCCCTGTCCGGAGGAAACACTAAATACTGAAGGTGAGGACTGAAGGGACCACCTTTTATTTAAATTTTGGAATGTGTTTCCTGTCCCTGGGGGAGGAGCCCTAAGGTCTCATGGGCTGCCCTGGAAGACGTTTCTGAGAAAATAGGATGATTTGCGGACAAGCGCAGCGGCCGTGTGAAAGAGCCCTTAATATCACTTTAGTTTGTTTTGTAAACTACTTCCATTACATAACAATGCACTCTTGTGTGTGCACGCTTTGTGTGCAGCATTAGCTAAATACAGTAAGCAATGCTACTTCATGCCTACTGCCGGAGCTTAAGAAACAATGAATACAACGCTTCCTCTTACTGGCCAAGGTGACATGATGACCTCACAATTACCACCTCTGACAGAGCAAGCCTCGTAATCAAATGATAAAAATACAAGGCTTCTGCGCAGTGAAGAAGCACTCAGCCTGACATGATTTAATTCTTTGTTTCCTTTTACAGCAACAGATGGGAAGTTGCCTGTATTTGTACCAGAACACAGCACCTCTTACTGTATGTAGCCAATACCTCTACAGTATATTACAACACACAACAGTTATCTAATGAAAGTAAAAGGAATTTTGACTTGCTTGTAAATTCTGTATCGTGAAGTACAGTATAGGACACAGGTTATAGGATGGTACATTATAGTGATTAGATACCAGAAAAGCTTTTCAGGACACGGCTCCTGGGCATTCCCCCTATAACTCTGCCCCAATTCATGAGTCCTCTGTTTTGTAGCAAGATGTACAGAATAACCCAGGAATAGGAGGGAGGGTGGCCTTTGTCCTATACGCAAAAATATGGAATTTACAGGCATGTCAAAATACTTTTTATCTTAATCGTACAGTACAGGACATATATTGAATATTTATAGACCCTGGAATGTTACCACAAAGCAAAAGAGAAAAGAGAGGGCAACAACAAGGAAAACAGAATGGTGACAACAGGACCAAGAACAAGGGTCAACAACCCTAACTTTGGGGTGCCGTGGCAAAAATCTTGCCGCTGAGAGCTGCATCAGCAGATTAGGCAACCACCTGGTAGAACTTTGAAAAGATCAAATAGGGAACCAGGTGGCGGTCTTACAAATCTAGGCAACACAGGATTGATGTTGGAATGCCCAGGAAAATCCCAGCAATTTGGTAGAGTGAGCGCACAATAGTGTAGGAGGAGCCTTGCCTTTCAGAGTGTAAGTTCTTGAGTGGAGTTGCTTTGTCCATCTAGCAATGGTGGAAAGGGAATGTCCTGTGGGTAGAATGAATAGGGAGTCTGTCTTCTGGATAGAGCAGACTAATGGCTGTGATTGTATTCAGGCAGTTAAAAGCAATCTTCTTTGGGTGCTTTGGAATAGAGCACAAAGTGAGAAGGACTTTGTCTTCATTGAGGTGGAGGGCTGATACTACCGTAGGAAGTATGAAAGGAGGGTGTTGGATGGAAAGCTAAATTGTCCTTGTGAAGAATAAAAAAGGGCTCTTTATATAACAACCCGAGCTCACACACACCTGACAGATAGCCACCTAAGTTGTTACAGGAATAGTCATCCAAAAGAATTTCCCTGTTGGGCTAAAAGGATGATTTCTGCAAGGCAGGTAAAACCTGCTTAAGCTATAAATAAAGCACAGGGTGCTGTAAAGCATGTCTGACCTGAGACACTTTGAATTATTTAGAGCGAATATCAAATTGCCTCTTGGGGGATCAGGAAGGAATTTTTTTCCCCTGCTGTAGCAAATTGGATCATGCTTTGCTGGGTTTTTTTCGCCTTCCTCTGGATCAACTGCAGGTATAGGTTTGTGTATATGGGATTGTTATGGTTGGGTTTTCATTACTGTTTTTTTTTCTTTCCGCTTTTTGTTTTTTTATTGGTTGAGCCAGATGTACTTGTGTCGTTTTTCAACCTGACTAACTATGTAGAATACTTAAAAGGCCAAATTCTGATTGTAGGAAGGCCAGAATGTGAGGCACAGAGTAATCTCTGGGATTGAAGTGCCTGTGCTCAAAACAGGATCTCCAGGTATAATAGATCTTTCTGGAAGTGGCTTTTCCAAGTGGAATGAAACTCAGACCTGGACTTCAACAGCCATGCCATTTAAGCGAGTAAATGAGGAAGACGAAAAAGGAGCAGGCCAGGGATTGCCCCCTAGAAGTCAGAGTATGTCTGTGTAACAGGTTCCTTTGGGCCAGTTTGGAGCGATGAGATCCACCAGGCTCTTCTCCAGCTTTAGTTTGCAAGGCAGAATTTGCACTGGAGGAAAGGCATAGATTGACCTAAACGGCGTACAGGGAATTATCAGAGCTTCTGATGTCATTGCTAGATAATCTTTGGTCTTGGCCTCAAGAGGTAACCTTGTGGTTGAACATGGAGGCCAGGATATCTAAAGTCCAGAGTTTCCCATCTCTTTACAGATCAGGCTGAAGATGTCAGGGTGAAGGGCTCATTCCCCCTGGTTCAGATGGTGACGACAGAGGCAATCCACTTTCTGAATGTTGACTTCCTGAGATGTGGGCATCACTTCTCCATCCATGAGATTATCTGGCTTGCTTTCTTTAAAGCTGCATGACTCCTGGTGCCCCCTTGGTGACTGATGTAGACCACAGCTGTGGCATTGTTTGATTGCACTCTCAAAGGGATGTCTCTGAAGAATGAAGGGCCATTGGTACACAGAAATGTTGATCGCTCTCAGCCCCAAGAAGTTAATGGGGAGATTGGTTTACTCTGGTGACCATGTTCCCTGGACTGAGGTATTTGAATACTCCCCCAGCTGAATAGAAAAAGATATGACAAACAACTTTCCCATTGTCAAGGCTGGGATGGAAATCAACCAATCTAGGGGGTACTTGCTTGGCTGGATAGGAGCATGTGCAGGTCAAAAAAAAAAAAAGGGCATGCTTTTTCCATGCCAACAAGATGTTTTGTTGGAGAGGTCTCAAATGAAATTAGGCAAATGGGACAGCCTTGAAGGAGGAGGCCACCATTAGACCCAGTACATTACTGGAGAATTTCAAAGAGGCGTCACATCCAAAGTAAAAGCAATTTTATTTCTGGAAGGAAGACTATTGCATGAACTGGGTTTAGAATAAGGCCTGAAGGGAGAGGAGCCCTTCAAAATAAGGTAATCTAGGTAACCTGAGATCTTAAAAAGAGAAAGAAGTACAAGTACCAATATGATGATTCAGAGTAGAGGATAGGCCAAAAGGCAGTGCAACAAACTTGGAGATTGTCTCCTACTGCAAACTGCAGAAAGCGCTGAAGGGGTGAGGACATATGAATAGAAATCAGAGTTATTCTGGAAAACAGAGTCATAAATTCTAGGGCATGAAAACAAAAAAGACACTCCAGGAAAGAAGGATCGTGTTGGTTGTTCATTGCCCTATTCTAACTAGCTGCATAAAGAAGCACCAATAGCTGGCCTTGCGAGTATACAGAGCCTTTCAGAGAGTCAAAATTTCTGGCAACAGAATATTATGAACATCTTCTTTAGCTATAGGAAGATGTTTAAGACATACGGAAAGGTCTACTAAAAGCACAGTCTGACATGCATGTCTCTTGGTCTATAGCTGCACCAGCTTTAGAAATGCATGTTCAGGGTGTGCTCCCCCAGCTCCTTTTTTTTTTTAATGTATTCGGTCTGACCAGACTCTGAGGTTGAGCACCCCACCCTCCCACACCTGTACTCTATTAGTGTCCATTGACTAGCAGTCCCTCATAGTGCAGTCGCACATCTCTCCCAGTTAGGAGTAAATATCTCCAAGGGTTTGAGAAGTTGATTTCATCCTTTTTTATATGGATAGTGTAGGACCCACTGATAATGGGGTACTTTGACGTAGTGGTGGGCTTGAGCATGATATGGCCATATGGTGGGACTAAATCCCCATTTTTATTCATTCATTGATTGCCTTTATATTTGATAGTCATTTGCATGTGTGCGCTTTTTTGTAAATATGCTACTAAAAGCACAGATCACTTCTTAATGACTGCTTTTCCCTGGAAAGGACTCATCAATGATTCTCGTAGGGGGTGAACATTTTTTTCTGGATGTATTTAGTCGTCATATAGTGCCCAATCTAACTGACATCTAGTGACTGAGTACATGGTCAGAAATTTTGGACACATGTCATGACCATGGAAAAGTGAAATATCTAATGAATACATACTAAATGCCATCAGGTCATGCAAGTTATTACTGGCAGGACCACTGCTCCAAATATCGAGAGTGCTCTTTTTGCCTAATGAACTCAGGTCTGTCAGCATTCAAATGCAAAAAAACTAGAGAGGCTTCACTATTTCTTGAAGTAAATGTCACTGGAAAATAATAGAGACTGGGTTACACAGAAGGATGCATTACTGCTGTAACATTTAGGTAGCTCCTGACCACTACCCACAGGTCTGGAAAGCACCCATCGCCGCGCTTATAGAGGAGCTTTAGGGAGACACCAGAGTCTGGGTACACCAGAGTTGTACCATGGCCTTGCTCACAGAATGGGTCTTTAGATACCAGGTCACACCAGAGGCTGTGCCAACTGCTCTAAGCCTGTAGAGTGCTCTGTAGCTAACTGACATAGGACGCAAGGTTCAGAAAGCAGCACTAGCAGAGACCAGTGCCCAAAGATCACATTCAAGGCAAGCCCTGCAATCTTTGCTTTAGCAGGTCAAGGAATGGCCTCCAAGGCTTTTCCAAGGATAAGTTGATCCCCCCAGCTGCTGTGTAGAGACCTGTTAAAGCACCTTGTTAAAAGTCTTGAAGAGATAAAACATTCTGGCAGTATTCAAATATTCTGAAAAAAAAAAAATAGTAAATTAGACAGATTATCCCCTATGGAGGGGAGGTGAAAGCATGAGGCATACCTGTTATGTTAAGGGCAGGGTTAGAGAAGATGGGCCTTCAGTGTTTTTTCAATTTTAAGTGTTCACCTCCTGAGGGAAGCTGCATATAACCACACACCTCTATAATTTACTATATCTCTGTGTCCTGTCTCTTGATGGACAATAAAATACTGCTCCATTTATTTTACAATTGTTCATAAAATACACCATTTTCCAAAAAACTCACCCTTGAAAGTTTCCAGGTACAGTGATCTTTCGGTTTACCAGTGCCTTCATGACACGACTAACCATCTCATACAGACAACCAGACATGTTCTTCTTCAACTTTCCTTCAAAACGCTTCTCAACCTCCTCCCTGGAGGCCAAAAATAGTTTAAATTAGGCAAGGAAAAAAAAAGGTTGGTGACAATTATACTCAAATTACTAGACTTTGCCAAAATATTTTAGAACAGTAATTATGAGACATCTTGCATTAAGACCTTACTGACATGTCACAGGTCATAAGCGATATTAAACTCAAAATGAAATGTAAAATATTGCAGCTTACCAATTATTTGATGTGGTGGCTGTATTTGATGTGGTGGCTGAATTAGTTTTTTTTTTTTTTTAAAGGTTTTTTTTCCCCCCTCGGTTTTCAACTGGTAGCCTGGCCAGTAACAAACCTACCGTATTAGACTGCCTACACTCTGGATGAAAGAGCAACAGAGGCACCTTTCAAAGTAGCATTGTCAGTCGTCGGGGAGTGTTAGATGTACTAGCAGATTTAGATACACCAACATAAGGAGTTACAGCAACAGTTTTGTTCTCTTGGTGATAAAGATTTTACATAAATAAAAGCTGGACAACCTCGTCTGGAGTCGGGACTAGTCTCTCGGGAGTGTATGACAACCATACACCCACCCACAGCAGCCCGATGCCAGCCAGCCACACCCACAGGCCCAATACCAGCCACCCACCCACCACAGGGTGCCAGCCAGCCACCCACCCACCACAGGGTGAAAGACAGCCACCCACCAACCACAGGGGGCAAGGCAGCTAGCCACCCACCCCCAACGGGATGCAAGACAGCCAGCCACCCACCCCCAACGGGGTGACAGCCAGCCATTAAACAAAAATTAAGATGTTCAGTACCAGATTTGTGTCAAAAATGGTCTTTATTCTGCTGGACTCTATTCCGCTAATTACCCCCACATGCTGTCTACACTATCGAACCTCATGTCTAAATGGTCCTCCCTGCCCCTATCTTGGATGGGGAAAATCACAGTGCTTAAGATGTCCATTTTACCCAAAATCTTGTACCTCTTTCGGGTACTCCCCATACAGGTGCTGGCCTACTACTTACGCATCTTACAGAAACGAGCCTTGGACTTCATTTGGAGCAACTCTAAGCCTCGCCTACCGAGACAGACGCTATACCGCCCACGTATTCGCGGCGGGCTGGGTGAACCACATTTCGCCAAATATTACGCAGCACAACTGGCTCAGCTCCCTAAATACCACGCCACAAAGGAAATTCTGATGTGGGTGTCCCTTGAAGCAGTGGAAAGTGATCCGTTATCTGTGGCCAACCTGCTCTGTAGCATGGAGTATTACTAACCCAATCACGAAACATAGCTTGACTATCTGGGATAGACTTAGCCGACGCTTCCACCTGCAATCACCTCATAACCCTACTTTCTTTTCTCCGCAATCCATCCTTCTACCCGGCCTGGTCCTCTCGGACCTCCTTCTCCGCCTGGACTAGTGCTGGTCTGATACGGGCCCATCAATTCTTCACTCCGCGCACCTTCTACCCATTCCCTACCCTGCAAGAAACTCAATCTCCCATCTGGGGAAATATTCCGCTACCTACAACTCAAACATTTCTTTACACAAGCTACTCCGGTTAGAGAGAACACCACCACCTTCTCGACATTTGATCGCGCATGCAATACTGACCCTCACAGACAAGGGCTCCTCTCTGACCTCTATGCCCACCTCCTGTCTGCTCAGGAGACCACCCCGCCCACATACACAGCCAAATGGGAACGAGACCTGCATATCACGCTTAACGATGAGGACTGGATACAAATTTGGCAGGCTACCAAATCGGCATCCCCGAATATTGTAGCACTCAAAACCAATTACAAGGTCCTTACCAGATGGTATTTGGTTCCCACTAGGATCTCTAAATATGTACCTCAGTACTCCCCCCGTTGCTTCCGGGGATGCGACTCCCCAGGTACCCACGCACATATCTGGTGGGAATGCCCTGTGGTACGAGCCTTCTGGTCCAAAAGTACACGATACCCTGTCTACCATGTTTGGCACCTCTCTTGCCCCTGACCCGGCATCAGCTCTCCTGAATCGCAAGCCACCTAACCTTACCCACCGTCAATTCAAACTCTACCTCTATGTCACGACTGCTGCTAAGCAAACCATCGCGAGAGCATGGAAAACCCCCACGCTCTGTCATCTGGCCATGCTACACAGAATTACCCAAGCAATGCTACATGCTAAAACGGAAGCGATTTTGTTGGATAAACTGACCCCCTATGAACGGCTCTGGCGGCCCTGGATTGACCATTGCCTACCACCAGGCCTTGACGACAGCCTTGTACTCACCTGATTGGGAAGTCCTCCTTACCGGCCCCTCTTTCCCCACTTGGGCCCCTGGGGGGGTTCGAGGCTTCCTCCGGTTACCTGCTGTTACTTCCCCCCCCCCCCCCCATGACCCTCTCCTACCTACCCTGATTTCATCCCAACCCTGCCTACCCAGCCCCCCCTCCCCACTCGGCCCCTGGCATATCTCATTAAGTGTTATACCTTTGTTTTGGTTGAGACCCCTTCTATGAGGGGGCCCATCCACGCATTGTGACCTCGGCCACACCTTCAGTTTGTACGTGCCCTTCCTGCTTCTCAGTCGGGACGCCGGGTCGATCTCTTATGCGCATCACATTGTTACCTGTTCCTTGAATGTTATATGCTGTAGTTTTATATTTTACTGTGACTTGTTATATCACGGCATGTACCTAATCTTTCTACTGCATGTTACTGTACCAGGTTTCTTTTGCCTTCAATAAAAACAGTTTTAATGTTTTGAAAAATAGACCATTTTTCTTTTTAAAGTACAAAATATCGGCCCATATCAGCCGATACCAATATGCGATGGCCAAAATTTCGGTATTGGTAACGAAAAACTGATATCAGTTGATCCCTACTAAGATCCCCCTTAAACAGCAGCCTGCAAAATTTTGTGGCCAAAAGAGGCATTTGCTAATTCCAGCACATCCACCTTATAAAATTTAGTGAAGGTGTGAACAGACGACCAGGTAGCCGCCTTGCAAACCTGAAGCACAGATGCCTGAAGGCAAAAAGCCCAGGAAGCACTAAGCGCCCTAGTATAATGTGCCTTAACAGCAAAAGGAGGAACCTGACCTTTAAATGAATAGGCTCACACCAGCGTCTGTCTGATCCATCTCACAGCAGATGCAGGCAGCACTTTTAGGGCCATCCGTGAATACAACAAGCAAATCTGACTTCCGAAAAGACTCGGTAGTCGTCAAGTACACCCTGATTGACCGAACCACATCCAGAGTATGCAGTGCAAATTCCTTAGGATGTTTTGGCTTAGGAAACAAGGAGGGTAGCACAATGCCCTCAAGTGAAAACTGGAAACCACCTGCGGAAGGATGGATGGATCCGGACGAAGTACCACTTTATCCTGGTGAACCACCAGATAGGGAGAACAGGACAATGCCGCCAGTTCAGACATCCTGCGTGCAGAAGTAATAGCCACCATGAAGGCCACCTTCTGGGGAATCTCCCGAATATTTTCAAAAGGCAGTTTCTGGAGAACCGACAGCACCAAATAAAGTCCCAAGGAGGCCGCATCAGAGGTACCAAGTGTCGCACCCCCTGGATAAAGTTACGCACCAGGGAATGGGTGGCTAATGGCCTTTGGAAGAAAAGTGACAAGGCCGAGACTTGACCCTTGATAGTAACTCAAGGCCAACCTTTGATCAACTCCCCGTTGAAGGAAGGCCAATATCCGAGCCACCGAGCAAGAGCGAGGGGGAGCCCCAAGAGACTCACACCACCTCACATATACGCTTTCCACGCACAATGATGGATCTTCCTAGAAGTCGCTTTCCTTGTTTTAAGCAAAGTGGGGATCACTGAAGCAGACAACCCCTTGTCCTTCAGCACCTGGCTTTCAACAGCCAAGCCATCAAAGCCAGCGACCGTAAAGCAGGATGGAAGGAAGGATTGGCCTCTGACACAGTAGATCCTCGCTGAGAGGAAGTCTCAAAAGGAGCGTTTAGGACTAGCCTGACCAGGTCGGCATACCAAGCTCGGCGAGGCCAGTCCGGAGCCACAAGAATGACCGGAATCCCTTCTGCCTCGACCCTGCAAAGAAGTCTTGGCAGCAACTTGAGAGGAGGAAAGGCATACATCAGCTGATACTGACCCCACGGGGCCACCAGCGCGTCTGTGGCGTCTGCCAGAGGGTCTCAGGAGTGGGCCACAAACCTCTGCACTTTCCGGTTGATGTGAGACGCCAACAGATTTACATCTGGTGTGCCCCAACGAAGACACAACTGCTGGAACACCCCTGGATGGAGAGACCATTCCCCTGCATCCAAGGCCTGTCAGCTGAGGTAATCCGCCTGCCAATTATCCACTCCTGGAATGTGAACAGCAGAGAGAGCTGGAACAAAGCGTTCGCCCATCGACGGATGCCTGCCACTTCCAAGGCCACTTTTAGTGCGCCCTTGGTGATTGACATAAGCCACGGCCCCAGGCATTGTCTGATTGAATGAGCACTAGACAACCCTGCAGGTGCTCTGTCCAGTGGACTAGGCAAAGCCTGATCGCCCTTAGCTCCAGAACATTGATCGGTAACCTGGACTCTTCCAGGGACCAGACTCCTTGAGCAGAAAACCTGCCGAGAACCCCTCCCTACCCAGGCAGACAGGCATCCATGGTGCCAATTGTCCAATATACAGGGAGGAAGGATTTCCCTTGCTTGAACATCTGGGACCAAAGCCACCAAATCAGGGACCCCCTGGTCACCTGGCTCAGCTGGATTTGTTTGTCCAGGGAAGTTGGATTCTTGTTCCATTTGAGAAGGATTTCCTTCTGGAGGATCCTCGTGTTGAACTGAGCAAAGGGATCCGCCTCGAAGGACGACACCATCAGTTCCAGAACTCCCAAACAAGTCCGAAGGGACGACCATTTGCTGGACAGCAACAGCTGAACCGCGGTCTGGAGTTTTTCCAGAGGAAGAAATACCCTGCCGGAGGATGAGTCCAAAGTCAGGCCTAGATAGTCCAGTCTCATTGAAGGGTTCAGGGATGATTTCGGAGTTCTCATGGTGATCTCCAAAATTGTCACCAGCACCGAGGGAGATTCTGCACAGAGAAGCAGATCGCCCAGGTAACCCAGGACCGATATCCCCCGCCAGCGCCAGGACCAGAGCCAACACCTTTGTGAAGACCCAAGGAGCAGAGGCGAGACCAAAGGGTAACACCACAAACTGATAGCGATCCTCTCCCACGGCAAAACGGAGAGACCATCGTTGACTTGCACATATTGGGATGTGAAGGTAGGCATCTTCGATGTCTATGGAGGCCAGGAAATCCCCCCCGATGTAGGGAAGCCACCATCATGCAAACTGATTCCATCTTAAATTTTTGAACTCACACGAAGCAATTCAGTGCCTTCAGGTCCAGGATTGGACGCACTTTGCCCTCCTTCCTGGGGACCGTAAACAGGTTCGAAGAAAAGCCCTGAAAACATTCCGCACAAGGAACGGGAACTATTACTCCCGGTTGTACCAGGTCCTGTATTGCCCCAAAGAGAGCCTATAAGCGATCAAGGGACAGTCGCACATTGGAAGGAAAAAACCTCCCTGGTGGGACGATCAGAACTCGATCATGAAACCAGACCGTATGACCTCTTGAACCCATTTGTCTTCTATCCGGGAGAGCCACAGGTCCGGGAACTGGCAAAGACGTCCCCCCCACCCCAGATATGCTTGAGGGCGCACCTTCAGGACGAAGTGGTCTTGTCCTCAGGTATGGAGAAACTAGATTTGTGTTTGCCAGACCAGGGCCGCTTAGACCCACCCGAGGGAGTCTTGAAGGGCTTTGCCTTATCGACTGACCCTGAGGGACGAAAAAACTTCTTGTGGGCTGAAAAGGAGGGACCCCGCCTGCGACGAGGGTCCTTACTCGTTAGCCTGCGGGAGAGGTACTCTTACCCCTGTGAGGCCATCGATAACGTCATCCAGGGTAGCCCCAAACAGGGGATCTCCTTGAAAAGTTAGATCCGTCAAGGCCTTCTTTGAAGTCTGATCCGCCTGATCAGACCTGCCGAAACCCAATACAGGAGCAGTATCCAGGGCGACATCGCAAATTGCAGCCCCCTCACCCCGCAGTGGATTTGCTGGGTTCCCACATCGTGCCAATGTGAACTGACCATAATGCCGCTTTAAGGGACCTAGAATGCTCAGGCGTTTATTTAATTTTTACCAGAATCTAACCAATAATAGCTTATTTACAGGCAGAAAAGTGCTGCATTTAGAGACGTACAGCAGACAGTTTTGTACCCCCTAAACAAAGCACTATAGTAATAAATGAGCCCGTTCACAGTGGTGTCTACATACGAAAAATGTGTGCTGCATTCAGTTGCGCACCAAAAAAAGTAGGACACAGGTACAGATTTTATACACAAACGCAAGTATTTTAGATGTGTATTTTACACAGGATCTTCTAGCTCTACCAGTAAGAACCTCTCTTTCAGAAAATGCATGCATGTTCATGTGAATGAGCCCCAATACTCATTTTTGAACAAACCTTTAACAGTCCAAGCTGTCTTATCAAAAGCGGCAGTTTGAAGGTTGAGACAAATTGTTTAACGCAGACTGGGATGCCTACAATGATCAACTATTATTCATATACTGTAGTTAAAACCTTTATTCCGAAAAAAAAAAAAAATATATATATATTTTTTTTTTCCTCAAAAAAAGAACATTCCCCTCTGGGTGATCTATGTACATTGCAAGGATTATAACAACCTTTGTTGCAGATTCCTACTTTTTATTATTCTGAAGAAATCCTAATTTGTTCCTCTGTGCCCCTGTACTAATTGAGTCTAATGCGAGTGGTTTCATAAGTATCAATCAGGTATGCACTGCAGAGCAATATTGAGGAAAGCCGCTGGGCCTGTATCCCTTTAGAAGTGTTCCTATGGGGAGTATCTCACCAAAAATGACATTTGTGTTGCTGGGGATGCCTGAAATCTGACTTGTATCTTTAGGCAGACTTCTGGGAAAATCAGTGAGCCAATCACACAAGCAGAAAATGATAATCCCGGGGGAAGTTCAGTACACATTCTGTGTACAAAACAACTCCAGGTAGCCATATTGCATTGCATTTTCAGAAAATTACAACGACTGCAGATTGAAAAGGAAAGTTAATCTTTAATAACATTCAATTACAATATGACATGCGTTGAAATTGTATACACTATATTGTTTTTTCTATATTTGCAATTTTTTCCCCTACAAAAGTAGAGCTGCCCTTTGAGTACCCAGTGTTCTATTAAATAAATATAATATTTTACTTATACTGGTTTGCAATATGGGTGTTGTCCTCTCCTCATGAATTGTGCACCATATTACGGGGGGGGGGGCATTAGCTTTACTTTGCAGGGTGGCTGTTACACTGAATCCATATGATGCCCCTTGTGTGATTTTGACCTTTAAACATGAGGTCCTAAAGTGGATGTAAACCCCATTCATGAAATTTGACCTGGGCACATATATCTGTAGGGTTTACTTCGCGCTCTCTGAAGTCCAGTGTCTTTTTGCCATTCCTCTGTTATCAGCATGATAACTTCTGACAAGTTCTCCAACACAGGAGATAAAAGCAGTTGGGAATTTGTGTCAGGATAAGTGCACAGAGATAGATTAGCAGAGAGCTCGTCTAGTTACAGCACAGCTCTGCCTGTTTCTTCCTTCTGTGTGGAGGGGTTTCATACTGTTTGAAGGATAAGCCGGATTCTAGGTCAATCTAAGAGTTTGGAACAGTAAAGGTTTCTCTTGAGGAAAACGAAAGACAGAAGATACCAGTGAAGAATAAGGTGAGGGTAAAATGAGAGCAGAGAATACCTAAAGATGTAAGCATTTGTAATTGCATTGCTTACTCGTTCATGTTGAGGGTCAAACTAATTTCTTCATCTTTGGAGAAAAGTAGGATTAGAAAGTGGTAACGAGTTTGCCCTTGTTTAATGGGAGGGTCCAGACTTATCTGCATAGAGGAAAAAAAAAAAAAAAAGTGAATTTGTTGTAGTCATTACATTTCAATCTGTGTGGGTGTGTATACCAGCCAACTAAAACAAGCATTGTACAAATACCTGAAAGAACTGATGGTGAATGAGACACTCCAAAATCCCTCTCTGTCATACTTAGCCAGCAGAGGTCAAAATTGGAACAATCTTGCAGTCACAAAGATAACCAAGGCTCTCGGAATTTTAGAAGTAGCAGGGCAAGAGCCTGGCAAATTTAAGAACCATTTGTACAGAGGAGGAAAAAAAAAAAAAAAAACTCAGGAGGTCATTAACACTTGCGATTGGGGAGATGTTTAAAAAAAAAAAAAAAATGAATAGGGATCCGTTTTTTGGCGTGAAGCAAGACATCGCAGCCACAGCACATGTAAACCTCTTTCTGCTGCATTTTACCACCCCCTCCACCAAACTACAAATGCAGCAGAAAGAGGTTTACATGTGCTGTGGCTGCGATGTCTTGCTTCACGCCAAAAAACGGATCCCTATTCAAGTGAATAGACCCGCCCCACAACCGCTGTAATGCACATGGTTGCAAAATGGCATTTAAGGGGTTAAATTAGGTGGTGCAAAGACAACATATCGCCTCCTGCCTGTTTAATGTCTCTGAAAATTAAATCACTTTGAAAATGCACAGCACTGACTGTCAGGCACCCACGTGTATATAACAGAAAAAATCTATGGACGAGGTGGATGGGGATTTTAGTGTGCCCAAGAGTATCAATTAGATAAAATACAGATAATAAAAATATAAAATTTTATTGAAGGCAAGATAGTAAAACATATGAGAATATAGTATCTAGAAGGTGTATTGCAGCACACCCTGTATTGCGATGGATCGACACGTTTCACCCACACTTTGGGCTTCCTCAGGAACCAGATGTGTTGCAAGCTCTCAAATATACACACACACATATATTTATATACATATACACATATACACACACACACACATATATATTTATATACATATACACATATACATACACACACATATATTTATATACATATACACACATATACATACACACATATACATACACACATACACATACATATACACACATATACATACACACATACACATACACATATACGGAATTTTTGTAAAATCTTACCTGTAAAATTCCTTTCTCTGAGTCTTCCGACAGTCGCCGCCTCCTCTAAGTCATCACTATTGGGTATTGTCTTCCTATCCGTAGGAATAGCTAGGCATATAGACTTAGTCAAAAGACAAAAGGCATTAGCATATACACACCCATGGGGGCTGTCCCATCTGGTCAATACCCCCCCCCTGCATCACCACTCCCAACTCAGTTTGGTAGTATAGCAGTAGGTAATAAGAACCCCAAAAGAGGGGCGGCGACTGTCGGAGGACTCAGAGAAAGGAATTTTACAGGTAAGATTTTACAAAAATTCAGTTTTCTCTTACGTCCTCAGACAGTCGCCGCCTCCTCTAAGTCATCACTACTGGGATGTCACAAAGCAGTATAGACATGAGGGGTGGGAGACGCAACCGTAGAAAAGGCAACACAGTACCCACATCAGAGAAAGGAATCTTACATGCACCGTAAGAACCAACTGGGCAACAGAAAAAAACAATGCTCAACAGGAGCAACAGCCCAGGAAAGCAAATGCCAACAGCCAGGGACCCAGAGAAAAATTCATGGCACAGCCGCACTGTACTCCGCAGAGAACTTTGCGGCCAAAAGAAGCATCAGCTGATGCCAGAACGTCTACTTTGTAGAAATTGGAAAAAGTGTACACCGACGACCAAGTCGCCGCCTTGCACACCTAGGCCACTGAGGCCCGATGCCAATAGGCCCAGGAAGTACTCAAAGACCTGGTAGAGTGCGCCTTAACAGGAAAAGGCGGAACCCGTTCCTTCAAGGCGTAAGCCTGCTCAATGGTCTGTCTGATCCATTTGGCAATAGTCGCTGCTGACGCAGCCATGCCCTTCCGAGGTCCCTCAGGAAGGACAAAGAGGGAATCCGTCTTCCGAAAGGACTCTGTAGACGACAGGTAAACTCTGATCGCCCTGACAACATCCAAGGAATGCAAAGCAATCTCCTTTGGATGTTTAGGCTTCGTACAAAGCGAAGGCAGGACAATGTCCTCATTAAGGTGATATTCAGAGATCACCTTGGGAAGGAAGGATGGGGGTGGTCGCAAAACCACCTTATCCTTGTGAATTATCAAGTAAGGGGAGCGGCAAGACAACGCCGCCAGCTCCGACACCCTGCGAGCCGAAGTGATCACCACCAGAAAGGCAACCTTCTTCGACAGCAGAGGCAACGATATCTCCCTGATATTTTCAAAGGGGGCACGCTGCAAAGCGGACAGAACCAAGTTCAAGTCCCACGGAGGTAAGGGCTCCTTCCTGGGAGGAGCCAAATGTTGCACACCTTGAATGAAGGTGCACACCAAGGAATGAGACGCCACAGGGCGTTGGAAAACGACAGCCAGTGCGGACACCTGGCCCTTTATCGTGGCCAGCGCCAGGCGCTGATCCACTCCAGACTGGAGGAAAGCCAAGATTCTCGACACCGAGTAAGAACGAGGGGAGAACCCCCTGGACTCACACCAGGTGAAATAGGCTTTCCAGGTACGGTAATAGATCTTACCAGAGGAGGATTTCCTAGCCTTAATCAGGGTAGGGATAACCTCAGGGGATAGACCCTTGTCCTTCAAGACCTGGGTCTCAACAGCCAGGCCGTTAAAGCCAGCGACTGTAAAGCAGGATGGAAGATCGGACCTTGAGACAGGAGATCTTCCCGCAGAGGCAGGCGCCACGAAGGTGCCACTGCCAGGTGAACAATGTCGGCGTACCAGGACCGGCGTGGCCAGTCCGGTGCCACCAAAATCACCATGCGCGGTTCCGAGGCCAATCTGCGAAGGAACCGGGATATTAACTGAATCGGAGGAAAGGCGTACATCAGATGATACTGATGCCAAGGGGCCACCAACGCATCCGAGGCGTTCGCCAACGGATCGCGCGTTCTTGCCACTAATCTGTCCACCTTTCGGTTTAGCCGGGATGCGAACAGATCCACATCTGGGGATCCCCATCTCGCACACAGCATCTGAAAGACCTCCAGGTGAAGGGACCATTCCCCCTGGTCCAGGGTCTGGCGGCTCAGATAGTCGGCCTGCCAATTTTCCACACCTGGAATGTGAACTGCCGAGATCGCCGGGACATGAGTCTCGGCCCAAGACAGAATGTCAGTCACCTCCCGTGCCGCACGAGCACTCCTGGTGCCCCCCTGGTGGTTGATGTAAGCCACCGCGGCAGCATTGTCCGTCTGTACGCGAACAGGCAGGCCCCGAAGACGGCCCGACCACTGGAAGAGAGTTTTATCGCTCGCAGTTCCAGCACATTTATCAGGAGGGAGGACTCCTCCTCCGACCAAGTGCCCTGGGCAGACAGGTTGCCCATGACTCCACCCCAGCTGGACAGGCTGGCATCCGTGGCAACCACTGGCCACACCAACGGACGGAAGGACTAGCCTTCCGCCACCGACAGGGACTGGATCCACCATAGAAGAGCCAATCTGGTCTGGCGACTCAGGGAGATCTCCAGATCCAAGGACTGAGGAAGTCTGTCCCACCTGGCCAGGATCTCCATCTGGAGAGCCCGTGTGTGGAACTGAGCAAAGGGAATCGCCTCGAAGGCCGACACCATCAACCCCAGGCCCCGCATACAGGTCCTGAGTGACAAGGACGGATAGAACCCCCGAAACATGTCCTGATGAGGTACCGGGACAATCACTTTCTGAGCAAGCAGGTCATGCACAGCTTGATGCAATTCCTGCAGACGCCCCGGAAGCAGATGAAGATTGGAGGGAAAAAACCTGTCCGCCGGCCGGGAAAGGAACTCGATCTTGTAACCTGATCGAACGATTTCCTGAACCCACCTGTCCGATATCCGGAGCAGCCAAGGTTGGAGGAAACCGCGCAGACGTCCCCCCACCCCCGAAATGGGTGAGGGCGCCCCTTCAGGCAGAGGCGGATTGTCCCGCCGAGCCGGCATTGCCGGGCTTCTGCTTACCCGCCCAGGGCTTCTTCTGGTTGCCCTGGGCCTTGAAGGGCTTGCCCTTGGATTGGTTCCGAAAGGCACGAAAAGACCCCTGAGTGGCTGAGTGGATCTAGGCGCAGAACCCCGCTTGCCTCGGAAAGACTTGTTCTTCGGGTTCTGGGGCAGCATAGTGCTCTTGCCCCCCCCCCCGTGACGCCTTTCACCAGGGTATCCAACGCCTCGCCAAAAAGGCGAGAGCCAGCATAGGTAAAATCAGCAACTGTTTTCCGTGAGGACTGGTCGGCCGACCAGCTCTTCAGCCATATCAGTCGCCTGTTAAGTACTGCGACAAGGCGAGCCACTAAGGGGGGCCTCATTCAAGGCTGCATCACACAAATACATGACTCCTTGGTGGATCTGGTCCACCATTTCCAGCCGGGCAGGCGGCACGTCATCAGACACGAGATTGCCTCTAAGCATCTTAGTCCAATCAGCCACCGCCTGAGCCACCAGAACGGACGCGAAAATGGGTTTGAGCAATGAACCCGCCACCTTATAGGAATGGCGGGCTAGAGACTCCAACCGCCAGTCCGTGGGATCCCGGAAAACCGGGGTATCCTCAGTAGGAACCAAGGTAGCCTTGTTCAACACGGCCACAGTGTGGTCCACCTGTGGAGGCACACACCATCGTGATTCCGTAGCCGGCGCAAAAGGATAAAGCAATTTGAACCGACTAGGTACCAGGAATGGACGTTTCAACGTGCGCCACACCTCATTAACAGTGTAATGAAATTCCGCTGGGCATGGAAAAACCTGCGCAGACTTGCGGGTCCTGTGCGTCCCAAATGAGGACAACACCCGGAGGACTGGGCTCATCCTCCAAATGTAAGGTTTCTTTTACAGAAACAATTAACTCATCCATGGTCGCCCGTTCTTCAGGCGACCTTGGGGAGGATGTATCAACACCCTCCAGTTCAGCCTCCCCCTCAGACCCCGGGGGGTCTAAGGATGAGCGGGACCCTGAAAAGGGCACGCTCGCAGCAGCAGCAGCCATATCCCCATCTGAATCAGAAGAGAGAGACAACCTGGGCCTCTTTCTCGCAGCCCGTTCAGACATCAGCATTTCCATATTTGCCACCAAAGTCGCTACTACAGCAGCCAGATCGGGTCGCAGCGGGGCCACAGGAGAACTGGGGCCCCCCACTAAAGCTGGAGGAATCTTGCTTTCCTGAGAATCCATGGCTCAAGTTATCAGAAAAAAAACTACAGTGCAAAAACGGTGTACTGTCCCCTTAAAGAGCTCTGCGGCGTGCGCAGCCCACCGCTACTGTCACAGCTATGAAAGACCCCCAAAGGAGAAAAGAAACCGAGCCAGAAGCAATATACAGAGGGAAATTGAGAGCGATAACCTGCAGAGCCCGCAGAGCGTTGCTACCAGTGTCCTTGCTGCTGATGGAAAGGAAGTGCTGCTGGAGAGGGCTGGACTATATGCCAGACCCCGGGAAAATGGCTGCCCCATAGGAATGCATTGGAGGCTACGCCAAAATGGCCGCCGACATGCGGTCAGACCGATCGTTCCACCGCCCACAAAATGGCGGCGGATGGCGCCAAAATTACACGTACAATCACCCCAGAGGAGCTATACACGTGTGCCCACAATAAAGATGGCGGACCGTGCAAATCTTTCCCCGCTGCGGCCGCCACACAAGCACAAAAGTCTGCACCCCTAACATGCACCTAAGGTGACACAGGGACCGGGACCCCCGGCAAACATACAGATCTGCACAAACGAACCCCGCAGGGATCGCACAGGGAGTCACACAGGCACAGACATGGGGACACACAGCAACACAGACTGCCACCCCAAACAGAGGCCACACACAGAAAAGTACTTACCTGTACCCGATGGCGTGGGGGAGCCTCTATGCACGGATAAACCTCTGTCCTCATCTGACAGGGAGTGCCGTGAGCCAGGGACATGACGCTGCAGCACCGCAGACGAGTCCTGTGAGGTAGCCACCTCACGGCTGCATCCCTGCAGCAAACAGGGATGGGTCGTTCGTAATGCCAGGGCAAACCATAGCTGAACGCTCGATGGCGGGCTGGGGGTCCATCTGACCCTTCTGCCCTGGAGAACCAGGGCGGTCAGTCCGAATCCCAGCACCGCATGATCCATCTTCATCCGAAGAGAAGACTAACACTAGAAGCTGACAAAATAAACAGCTAGTAAAGCAAGAGAAAAAAATTACATTTTCAAAGAAAATCAAATAAAAGATTAGGAAGGCTGAGACTGAAGCCCCAGCACAAGGTAGCCTGACTATTCCGGACGCTAGGCAGATTAAAACTGAGTTGGGAGTGGTGATGCAGGGGGGGTATTGACCAGATGGGACAGCCCCCATGGGTGTGTATATGCTAATGCCTTTTGTCTTTTGACTAAGTCTATATGCCTGAAAAGTCTAATGTTGAAAAATGTAAAGTAATGCACCTGGGAGCCAGAAACCAGAAAGCAAGCTACTCACTAGGGGGGGAACCTCTGGGTGAGTCTAGGATGGAAAAGGACTTGGGGGTACTGGTAGACAACAGGCTTGGCAGTGGCATACAATGCCAAGCCGCTGCAAGCAGAGCCAACAGAATACTGGGATGTATAAAAAAGGGGATTCACTCCAGAAATAAAGAGATTATTCTCCCGCTCTACAAGACTCTGGTCCGGCCACATCTGGAGTATGCTGTCCAGTTCTGGGCACCGGTCCTCAGGAAGGATGTGCTGGAACTGGAGAAAGTCCAGAGAAGGGCAACAAAAATGATTAGGGGGAATGGAGGACATCAGCTATGAGGATAGGCTACAAGCACTGAACCTATTCTCTCTGGAGAAGAGACGATTGAGGGGGGATATGATATCAATGTACAAATACTGTACTGGCGACCCTAGCATAAGGAACAAACTATTCCGAGAAAGGAGATACAATAAGACACGTGGCCACTCACTAAAACTAGAGGAAAGGCGGGTTTAACCCTAAAGTGCGTAAGGGGTTCTTCACTGTAAGAGCGGTAAGGATGTGGAATTCTCTTCCACAAGCAGTCGTATCAGCAGGGAGCATTGATAGTTTCAAAAAACTAGTAGATGGGCACCTTAGAGACCACAACATACAGGGGTATACGATGTACGGTTAAAAGCAAACACACACACATCATAGGTTGAACTGGATGGACTGATGTCTTTTTTCAACCTCACTAACTATGTAACTATGCCTAGCTATTCCTACTGATAGGAAGACAATACCCAATAGTGATGACTTAGAGGAGGCGGCGACTGTCGGAGGACGTAAGAGAAATATATATATATACATATATACACACACACACACACACACACACACACACACACACACACACACACACACACACACACACACACACACACACACACACACTCAATAGAACCCCCAAATTAAAATTCAACGCCCATGCCATAGAGCCTATATTGATATTGTCAAAAATGTACACAGCGTATGCGCAGAGAGAAGGAGCTCACAGGCCCCCAAAAGAAAAAAAAATACCAATAAACCATAAGTGCAAGACACACAAGGTTCAAAAAACACATAGCTACCAAGAATCTCTGGTTAGAGCTACTTGTCAAATAGAAGGAATAAAAAAAAAAAAAAAAAAAAGGAATATGTTCATATAAAGGAAACACACTGTTCAGCAACCATGCTGACAGCAAGCTAGCCGAGAATTTCTCTGCACATAAGCGGTGTACATTTTTGACTATATCAATATAGGCTCTATGGCATGGCCGTCAAATTTTAGTTTGGTGTTTCTATTGATTGAGATATAGATATATATATATATATATATATATATATATATATATATATATATATATATATATATATATATATAGTATAGTAAAAGGGAATGGTCTAGCACTTGCAATTGTAAACACCTCCATCCCTAAATTATGCGAAAACAGAGAGGTGGCCCTAAACGGGACTTTATATGAGGTTGAATACAATAGTCATAGAAGATGAAAAATATAAATTTTATTATCAGATAAGGATATATGATAAATATAGGCATGAATATATATATATATATATATATATATATATATATATATATATATATATATATATATATATATATATATATATATACATACATATACACACATACATACACACCCCCTTTGAGAAAGCCTGCGATGTGTGTGTGTGTGTATATATATATATATATATATATATATATATATATATATATATATATATATATATATCTCTATATAGAACTAAAATGTAACAATGTGTAGATTTTTTTTTCCATTTAACTATCTAGTTGGTGTTTTTTTCCCTTAGAGTGCAGCTATAAAAACAAATGGTTTGTAAAAGTCCGGTTCACCTGGCATAATTTCTTTTCTATTAATGAATGTGAAAAACGACACTTTTTGCACATAAAATTATTCACCAAATGGTGTAAAACAGCTGCACTCAAAATCATCCAGCTACAGATCCACCACAAATTATAACCCAGAATTGTTGAGCTGTCCCTTTAAATAAAAGTGAAAATCAAATTACCCAAAACACCAAAAAGTGTAAAAGTCCTCTTCATGCTAAAGTGAAACTTGAGATTTTCCATGACACCTTTTGAACCCATCACCAACAGTAATATCAGCTGCTGACATCACATGCACTAGAGGTAGCTGCGTGTATGTTTCTCGGATTTGCCTACTTGTTTGATACAATGTGAGTACTTTTGTTTTATAAAAAAAAAAAAAAAAAAAAAGTGTTACATTAGGAGACTTTGTGCTTACACTACATTGTGACATTGGCTGAGCGAGACTGAAAGTTTTACATGGACCCCGCTGTGCATTCAAGTGGTTCTTGGTCGCTTAATGTGGATTACTTGGAGTTTCTCTGAGATACAATGGGCAAAATGGACCTCCTATTATGTTGGGTCCCGTTTTCTGGTACGCAGCTATTACCATTATTGGTGATGGATTCACAAGGCGTCAAGATTTATTTCAAGCTTTACTTTAGCATGAAGTGGACTTTGTTTATTACACTTTTTGGTGTTTGAATAATTTGATTTTCACTTTTAGCAACAAAGCGCAACAATCCTGTCTTTATTTTTATCATCAGTTCAAGAGGGAAAATTATGTTGAATAAAAGGCACTGAAAGCATCTTACCACAAAGAACATCTGTCTTTGATCCTTGTGTGGAAGAAGGAAGAGACGTAGAACTGTTGTGTACGGAATTTTATAGTCAAATGTTTTTCCATGCAGGTGAAGGAAGGAGGGGTAGATTCGGATGTCATAACGACCACGTGGAGTAAGGCATTGCAGTTCTCGGAATATACAAACTGCATCACCTGTTGCTTGAATCACATCTGCCTTGGACAACACATTCTGAGCAAATGCCTTAAACAAAAAAGCAGAATGATATAAAGACGTGTAATTGTTTTATTCAGCATATCCTGTAGATCTACTGTATGTGAAGTCATACCAAAGCGTGGCCATAGAAGGATTTGTGGATCCATCCGCTAGCTGGCTGATCAAAAAAAATAAGAAAAACACACACAACAGAATCTCCTATTCACGCATTCGAGGTGGATGGAGGAATCCTCCCTGCTGTCAGAATACATTGATAAGCGCAGATGGAAAAACATTTTCCGACGTTCTTGAGAAGTTTATCATTAGCTCAACTTTTCACAAAACGGGAATAGCCAGAGATGGGAATTTGACTGGTCCCTGCTGAACCTTTCCAAATTGTGATCAATCCATGGCAAGCTCAAGTTTTAAGGTGGCGTTTTAAAACTATTCAAGTGTGTTACATTGCAGTGAAAGTATTCACAGCACTTTACTTTTTCCACATGTTATGTTACAGCCTCATTTCAAAATGGATGAAATTCAATATTTTCCTCAAAATTCAACAAACAATGCCCAATGACAACGTGAAAAACTGGATTTTTGACTTACCGTAAAATCCTTTTCTCTGAAGTTCATTGACAGAGGCAGCTTAATATCTTCTTAGCCATTGGGTTATGCTCCTCCCATCAGGAATAGGACACTAGGAAGGAAAAAGCTTTCACCACGCTTACGGGGCTGTCCCTGCAGACATAACCCCACACACACACTCTGCTATAGCCCTCAGTTTTGTTGCAAGCAGTGTTTAGAAGACAACAACCCTATTCCTCTCATAATTAGAGGGGCGGATGCTGCGTCTGTCAATTAACTTCAGAGAAAAGGATTTTACGGTAAGTCAAAAATCCAGTTTTCTCTATCGTTCATTGACAGACACAGCTTCATATCTTCTTAGCCATTGGGACGTCCCAATGTAGTATTTTCATGAGGGGTGGGGAAAAAATACAAAGAACGTAATTCCCCAAAGGCTAAAAACTTAGCCAACCAGGTAACAAGGAGCTCAACCAGGAACTGGAGCTCACCTAGAAAAAACATACACCCTCAGAGACAAAATTTGCTCTTTTAAACAGCAGCCTGCAAAACATTGCGGCCAAAAGAGGCATCCAAAGATGCCAACACATCTATCTTGTAGAATTTTGTAAAACGTGTGCACTGACAACCAAGTTGCTGCCTAGCAAACTTGCATCACCGATGCCTAATGGTGAAAAGCCCAAGAGAGACTCAGCGCTCTAGTAGAATAAGCCTTCACTGGGAAAGGAGGAACCTGACCCTTCAGTGAATAAGCCTGAACCACCGTCTGCCTGATCCATCTGGATATGGTCACAGCCGACGCAGCCAATCCTTTGAGGTCCTTCGGTAAGGATAAAAAGTATGATTTCCTCAAAGATTCAGTAGCCGCCAGGTAAACTAATTGCCAGAACCACATCCAAAGAATGCAAAGCAATTTCCTTGGGATGCTTGAGCTTAGGACAGAGAGAAGGCAGTACAATGTCTTTATGTAAATAGAAACCAGAAAACACCTTAGGAAGAAAGGACCGATTAGGTCAAAGTAATGCATCGTACACACGCAACGATTATCAGCCGTCTGATCGTCCGACTTTTGTCCAGAGTGGTGTTTTGTTGGTTGGAATGTGCCTAGACTGCACACAAATTTTCTCGGCCAACAAAAATCTACTTCTGAAGTGATGTCATGTGCTGGTTTACTTTCCGTGTGTTTTTTCTTCTCTGAGCATGCCCAGTCTTGCTCATCAGATTTTTGTCTGCCGAAATCTGTACTGACTGACGGAAAATCGGCCGTTGTGTTGTTGGCCAACAAAAATTTTACAGCCTGCACACCAGATTTTTTTCGGCCGAAAAGTCGGAGACGGTTGTCGGAAGCATCATACTAACAAACCGAAAAATGGCCGATCGAACGTTGGCCGAAAATTCCCAGCCAATAATCGATGCGTGTGTACGGGGCATAACACTATCTCTACGGACCACAAGATAAGGTGAACGGCAAGACAATGCCGTCAGTTCAAACACCCTGTGGGCAGAAGTGATAGCCAACAAAAAGGCAACCTTCTGAGATAATGTAAGCAGGGGAATCTCCCTAATGTTCTCAAATGGAACAATGGGCAGCCAAATTTTTGGACTAGTGTCTAATACTTTTAGATTTAGCTCCCATTCTCCTTGTCTTATTGAATGGCGACTGAGGAAATCTGCTTCCCAGTTGCTTTCCCCTTTTATATGTATCGCCGACAAATGGAGATCACTCTTTCCTCGCCCAGCCCAGGATTTCCTGGGCTAGTACCAGCAGGGGCTTGGACCTGGGACCTCCTTGGTAAATCAGGTAAGCTACTGTTGTAGCATTGTCAGAGCAGACCTGAATTTCCATACCTGAAATGGAACTCTCAAAGGCTTTTAGTGCTTCGCCCACTGCTCTGAGTTCTCTGAAATTGGAGGAGGCCTGGGCTGCTTCCTTGTCCCAGATGCTGTGAGATGAGCCCCCCACAACCCCAGGTGCTTGTGTCTGTGGCGGGGCAGAGAACGGCCTTAATACATTGCATACAATACAACTCAATGAGAGGAGGCGGGGCGGAGGCGGGGCAGGCACGGCTCAGTACAGCTCAGCTACTGCGAGATTTCTGGAATAGAATACATCCCAGCAGACACTGCGAATCGCCGAATGACGTCATCGCCGATCGGACCCGGAAGTGAGGAGAGGAGGAATAAAGCAGAAATTAAGGTATTTACTAGCAAAAAAAAAAAAAAGTTTCCATTGGTAAAAGCCATTTTAAAGGGGATTACATAGATCTAAAGTTCCAAAAATGGGTGGAACGCCACTTTAAGAAGCGCCGATCACTGTTCCAACCGCCAATGGCAGCGGTCTGCAGAGTCCCCCATAAATATACACCAATAGCAGTGTAGGGATATGCCCACAGAGACCCCCCCCCCCAAGTACTGTACCACCTCCAGAGAGAACCCTCCTGAACGGCCTGCAGCAGGAAGAATCAATCACAGAACTACACAAAAATGGGTGCCAATGCATTTTAATAGGAAGCTCAGGGAAAATGGCTGCTCCATACAAGTCAATGGGAAAATTAAACACGTTGCCCACACTTAAGACGGCGGCGCCCACGGCGTGCCATGCGGCCAGGGACCCCCCCACAAAGAAGGGCTCAAGGATCTAAAACAAGACCCAGCAAGAACAAGGAACTATTGCCACCCCCCTCAGGATGCCAGGCTCCTCAGTGACATAGCCCCCCATGGGGGCAGGAGACAGGATGCACAGGCTGGGTATCCGACAGGCCAGGGGGATCTAGGCCAGGGAGGTACAAATCCTATTATCTCCCGGAGAGGGCCCCCATCCCCCCGTGGCCACCAGGGGCAGGGGGGTTAAAATTTACTCACCATACCGGGTGGACTCCTCCCTGGGCAGAACTCCTTCCACCCAAAGTGGAGGTGCTGCCAGCTGAGGGGGTACGCTGCGACTCAGGGCGTTCAAGGTCGTCTTGTCCCAGGGAGGCATCTGCTCACAGGCTCTTCCCCATCCGGTAAGGGGCACCAACGTGGGGAGGTCTAGTGCGGGACTATAACCTGCTCACGTCATAGGCCAGGCTGGGGGGACCATAAGGCTCTAGATCATCTAGTGTGAGGCCCCAGCCGGCATGCTTGTAGATCACCAGGAGGATCCCCCTGAACACTAGCTATCAAAGTGAGAAATTAAACAAAATAAAAAAACTGAGGCCGAAGTCCCAGCAGGAAACCTAGGTCCTACTTCTTTTCTAAGCAGAAAAACTGGTTTGTTGAGCAGAGGGTGTGTGGGTTATGCATGTGGTAAAGGCCCAGTGGGCGTGTACATGTTAATTTTCTCCTGCCTAGACTACTCCTGCAGGGGGCAGCATAACCCATTCAGCTAATGAAGATGGAGGCTGTCAATAGAGGAAGTCTGGTTTATTTCTCTCCCCTGGGGATGTATCTGCAGGCCCTTCCTCCATCTTTTGCCATTAGATGTCACCATCGTACTGGACTCCAGGAGTCATCCAGTCCTCAGACTCCCCTGGCGTTTCCATGCCGCGGGAGCCTAGACCTTGGCCTCGATAGATGAGCAGACATATCTGTGGCCTTCTGTAGTGTCAGAAGCCCCCTGCACCTCCGCCATCTTTCAATGGCCCGGCCGCTCTGTGTGTGCCGGTGGCTCCCCCGGTGTCTGATGTCATGGTGCCCGAACGGGCGCAACCACAATTTCTTGGGCTCACTACCTGCCTTCCCTCCTTTTTTGGATGGGGCCAATGGCTGTAAACGCGGGACGTGCTCTCGCCGCCCCTTAATATGCAGGGAGGGCAGCCGGCTTACTTTAAAACCACAGGTTCCGCTATCTGCTTTCATAGCGGCTATCCCATTGCCATCAGCACACAACGTGCTTATTTGACCTATTACATCCAGTAGGTAATGGCTCTCCAGCCTTAACGCTCATGATTTTTTGGCCACTATATTTATTGCGCCTTTTGATATACCTTCTTATCCAAGCATATAACCCCCCCCCCCCCCCCCTTTCCTACAGACTCAGGAATATGTGTTTATGTGCCCTGGGAATGCTTTATTCAACTCCTTTTTTTTTTGGCCATGATTGATCATGTTATTCATACTGGTTTTCAAATACTGCTTAATTTGTGCTGGAGTTGTCCAGTATTTGTATGCGGTCCTCATTGGTGCCAGTTGCATTTCGTCATCGCTCCCTTTTTTGCCGCCCTTTCTACAACCCCCCCCCCCGGCTGTGACAGGGCGGTGGGCGCACCCATAAGCAATTTGCTGACATACACTTGTGGGAGTGTACAGATGTAAGTATTACATCTATGTAAGCATGTATGAAATGCACCGGTAGCTTACTTATTTGAAATTTTAGGTATACTTACTGTTTTGCAATAGTATTATAGAGCACTGTATCCTACTCTCCCCCAGAAGAAGGAATGAAAAGCTCTTCCGAAACATGTTGGGATTTACCCTGTGGAGCACCCTCTAAGACTAGGCTGCATACTCTTAAGGGCCAATCTGGTGCTCCAGCACTAAGAGTAATAGTGTAGCCAGTCCATTATTGTACATTGCTAGGTCACATGCTTTTAACCAATGGTTGGTGCTACTGTGACCAATACTGTACATGGTAGAATTACTAATCAGAATTCACTTCACTGCTTTACTGATGCAAGCACAGCAAAATTAGAACTCCCCATACATTTTTCAGAAGTAATATCTGTATAATTTAGTGCTCATGTTCTTTAGAAGTTTACCTCTACAGGGTCACCACCGTCATCCTGCGATGGAGGAACATAAAAGCGGATCTCCATGAGACCAACCTCAGTGTCGTCATTCTGGTGGAATTCTAAAGTCACCTCATTCTTCCCGGTGGTGCACTGAGACACATTACTGAGAGGCAGTTCAAAGGCTGGCTGTTCCCCAATATCAAAGGAGAGGAGCTGTCCTGTAAGACATGGGACAAAATAAAAGCATGAAAAAGCCTCCATGTTGCCATTAGTACAATTATTCGGTTGATAATATATAGATTTTCAGTCTCACCACTGTTTGTGCTGAGCATAAAGTTAAAACAATTATAACCAATCAAAAAGCAATCTTGTGACTTTTAGAAAAGCACAAAAACAATATTGCAGCAGGTATTGCTCAGGTATGTATTGGGGGGCTGCTGCACACAAAACCTTGTGCATCTAAAACCATTTTAAAGGTATGATGGCTCATTTTTCACTTGGCATTCTTGCACTTCCTATTCCTTAATGCAGGGTTTCTCAACCAGGGTTCCATGGAACTCTAGGGTTGCTTCAGAGGTTGCTAGGGGTTCCATGAGCAATGAGCAATTTCCGCCTCTCAGATAGTTTCTCACTGACAACATTGATCTTTGTAGCTATCTGTAACATTGAAATGCTTCCCAGTGACCACAAGTGTAAGGAACATTCTTCCCACTGACCATCACTCTAACGTAGCATGAGTTGTAGATATGTCAATTTTAGCAGGGGTTTCCTGAGACTGGAAAGTTATTTCAAGGGTTCCACTATGTTGGCTAAGAAGTTCCGGGGCTCGGCTCAAAAGTTGCTTACTCATTATCTGCTCTTTAATTCAGTAGGATCCGAAGGGGTCTTCGCTAAGGAAACTTTAAAAGCCCATGTTACCGCCATCCCCAAGGAAGGGAAAGATCCATCCTCCTGTGGTCGTTATAGACCCATCTCCTTAATATTGAGCTTAAGTTGTTCACCCCTTCTAGAGAGGCAAGGGACAACACAACTAAAGTACTAACTTGATCCATATTGCTAACATGACTAAAACGCCCTGTGTATTTTTGGGGACAGAGAAAGTGTTTGATCGTGTAAATTGGAAATTCATGTGCGCGGTTCTCAGACACAGGCTTAGGAGAAACCGTGATAACGTGGATTGCCTCAATATACTCCAACCCGATGGCCCAGGTCAAAGCCAAAGGACTTCTCTCTGACCCTTTAACTATTACCTATGGAACGAGACTAGGTTGCCCCTTATCCCCCTACTCTTCGCTCTTTCTCTTGAGCCGTTCCTTTGCAGAATCTGTTTGAACCAGGACATTCAGAGAATACATGTTGGTAATACCCAGTACAAAATCTCAGCGTATGTAGAAGACTTACTTTTTTCCCCTAACAAACCCCACAGCTTCACTTCCTAAACTTCGAGAATTTGAAAGTTATGGGGCACTCTCCAACTTAAGAATACATTTTGGTAAATCAGAAACCATAGTGGGGGGGGGGGGGGGGGGTCGGAATACCTTCGGCCCACCTATCAACTTTGAAATCAAGCCTTAAAATAAAGTGGACAGATTTGGCTTTAAAATATTTGGGTACCCATATCCCCCCTCTGATCTTTCATCTTTCCCGCACGTACGCTCTTAACTTTCCAAATCTATTGACTAAAACTCGCACACTCCTAGAAACCTGGCACAAAGGCCTGCATTCCTGGTTTGGTAGGTGCAATCTACTAAAAATGTGTATACTTCCAAAATACCTATACCTTTTTCAAGCCTTGCCCACAAAAATTCACTCTCAGTTCTTTAAACAGATACACTCCCTTTTCCTAAGATTTATTTGGGCATACAAGAAGCCTTCCCCGCCACCTGCTCACCCTATCTAAACTTTCTGGAGGGCTAGCACTTCCTGATGTTTGGAAATACTACCAGGCATCCCACCTTAGTAGGTTCATTGACTGGTGTCGTCATAAGTCGAAGCTGTGGCCACAGTTAAAACAAGTCCAAACTGGACATTCAGTTGAAAATCGTTTACCACCGGTGCTAAAATCCCACCCAGTAATAGGCACCACTCTGAAAATAAGCTCACAAGCATGCATACAGGCTGCCCTCTCTACCCGAGACTCTCCCTTATCCTGGGGAACCAGCGATTTACCCCGGGCCACCTGGCCCATGAATTTAAGACCCTATATCTTTCGGAACATACTCAAGCTTCCCACTTTCTAATGGCTGAAGGTTGGCCATCCATAACGACTAACAAAACAAAGTGTCCATTTGGGCTCTTCCTTTTTAGACTGCACTTCAATTTCATCATTTTCTGGCCACCCTCAGTGCTTTGGATGCAAGTTGACACCTTTTGAGGAATACTGCGTGGGAACTGGAACATCCAACAAATCCTCTCTAAAACATACAGCCTTTTGAACACTCCCCTTTAACTGCCACATCTACCGTGGCTTACTAAATGGGAAAAGGAGTTAAATTGTACATTTACAGAAGACCAACGACTACACATCAGATTCTCCTTTTCTTCGGCTATTTGCACTAAGATCCAAGAAACTAACTTTAAAATCTTGACAAGATGGTATCTTATCCCTCAACTTTTACATAAATACTATCCTACCACACCTGACTGTTGGAGATGCCAGGAGGGCGGGGGAATGTTACTCCATATTTTCTGGTCATGCCCCAAGCTGACACACTTTTGAAATTAGGTCAGAAGGATTCCCCAAAAATGGACAGATCTTGAGATTCCGGATTCTCCTACACTCCTCTGATGTTCCCGCGAAACCATATAAAAATTCATTGTGCGCCACCTGTAAACGCAGTCAAATCCTGCTTCCCCTTCACTGGAAAAAGCAACTACCCCGACTATTGCCAATTGGCTTCATAGAGTAGAAGACATCAACAAATTGGAAGACTTATTACTCATGTCACAACATAAGCGAGATCAATACTCCAAAACATAGGTAATGTGGAACATGTTTGTACTCCGACGAGGGGAATCGCCATTCTTGGTACCATGCGTCAGGGCGCATAACCTGATTCGCCTGATACCCATCCCCCTCAAACCCCCCCGCTCTTCCCCCAAAGAGAAGGGAGGTAACCGAACCCCCCCCCCCTTTTTTTTTTATCTCTTCCCCCTTCTATCTCCCTCACTTTGGTTTATGGAAAACAGAAAAAGGAAGGAGTGGGTGGTTCTGGAACTTAATGGTTGCACTTTTTGGCAGCAATATCGCAAATGAAAAGCTCTGCCAGTTTTGGGTTATTCTGATATAACTTGTATATATTTCAGATTTCGGTTTTATTATTGCATGTATTATGGGTTTCATGTTTGAGACAATCAAAGTGTACTTGCCCTCATTGTGATCTTCTGGCTCTTCCCACTCTTCCCGCATTCTTTCTAAATCCTATCTCCTTACACTCCAATCCTAACTCAACAATTTTTTTTGGTAGGGAAAATCCCCACCATTTGCTAAAACTGTACTATACCTCTCTCATAGGTCAGGAGGTCTTGAGGTCAAATATGGCTAGATTATGTTGCAAGCAGATTCTTGCAACTAGCCCAATGGAACATTAGAAACCCCAGATTACCCTAAGGTTTGAGCAGGCCTTCATTTCCTCATACTAACCAGGTTTACTATGGTACTCTACAATTTCACATAAAGATATTATAAAACGTAAAATAGTGGTCGCACAGTCTTTTAAACTCTGGGATCTGTATAGGCACAAATTGTCACGTATGTTTAAAGTTCTTTCTTGGACTTCAATTTTAGGGGACCCCAGATTTTCTGTGACATTTGATTATCCAAATTCCTTTCAGCGGTGGATAGATCATGATTTAACCACATTAGCAGATCTCCAATTGAAGACAAGGTTTAGTTCCTTTGTGCAATTGCAAACCCAAAGAGACATCCTCTCCTGGGAATCATTTATAAATCCACTTCTTTTTAAGGCATTATTCTCTTGGCCCAATAGATTCTCACACTTCATTCGAACATATTTGTTGGAACTCTCCCATACAAAAAGGCTTGATCTCTATAAAAATAACTTTAGTCTCCAATGAAGATGAGACAAAATTGCTATACATGTCGAACTGGGAGCGAGAGCCAAGTACACAATATAGCGAGCAGGAGACCAATTGGCTTAATATGCACAAATTCTCCAACGATACAAGAGACTGCATGAAACTTTTTTTCTTACACATTCTAAGAGAGCGAAAAATTACAGCCTATCTAAGAAAGAATTATTCGCCTTGATACATTGGTAGGTAATTATCTTACTTCCATGCACAAACATTGCCTTCTTTATTAAAATCCCTGATATCTCTAGATTGAGACTTATACACACACACACACTCATCTGTGTAGCTATGCATTGGGGAATTGCCCTAAATTGGAAATCTAATGTGGTGCCATTAACACAAGTAATCTCTCGTAGATACTAAATTATGTTGGGAAAAAATTTCACACACTACACGACTCCAAACCTTCCTTTGATGCAAAATAGGACCCGTGATTTATTTACCGCCACTCGGATTGATGTGGATTCAATTGTTAATATATCTAGATCTTTATGGGGTTCAAGTTAATCTGACCTTATTCAATTGTTGCTGCACGAGAATGAGAAATTTTGTCAAGTTTCTTTGGTTTTTATTTTTTTTTTATGGTTCATGGCTAAGCCTATTAGGTTGAGATCCTGTATGATTAATATTGATTAATCATCCTAACATTAGTGTACTTTTATAGAACTACTGTTTATGATAATCCCTTTTGTAATTTTTCTTTCATGCAATGTACTTTGAATTACTTTTTAGAGTTTTATTCCTTTACTAGAATATCACTGTGATATTTGTACATAATGTAATTTTACCAGCAGATGACTGATCTTTTGTATGGTAACCTACCTACTTAAAAAAAAAAAATCCTTCATAGTCCAAAAAACATTTATGTCCCCACCAGCGATTGTTGCCAGACTCTTCTCAGCGTAAAGATTATAAATAAGTAATTAATTGTTGCACTATGATCGCATGGCACTGCAGGCGATTATTTTCTTGGAAGATAATTCCTGCAAGGGACAAAAGGAACTCTTCCTCGAAGTTGGGGGGGGGGGGTCACAGGAATCTTAGCCTTCTGTTTGCTGGGCAAAGGGTACTTTTACCCCTAATGACTTGATTAAAAAAAAAAAAAAAAAAAAAAAGAGTACCATTGCTCATTGAGCCATCCTCCCATGAAAGAAATCCTCTCCGACCACTTTTTGCAAGTCAGTTTCTACCAACCAAAAGTCTGCACATCTGGACAGAAAGGAAGCCCACACTAGAGTCAGCCAATATAGATGTACTGGCTGACTCTAGTGTGTGGGCAATACACAATACCGCAGAGTAGCCAGAAGTTCCAGGTGCTGAAGGAGTTGAGGCTCTGTAGAGTAGAGATGGATGCTGATTCTCGGGGCATGTGTTTGGTCAAGACCTCTACAGTCCAGCCTACTAGCATAGCAGCAAAAACAGGTTGCATAGTTGGACCAGTCAGGGTGAAAAAGAATTATAAATGGACTTCAAGTCTCTCAGCCACAGCATCTTTAAAAGCCGGGAGATCCTCCATTCACACCATCAGAAATCTGTTTAGGCAGGAAATAGCTGAATCAACCTCTGGGATGTTCCAGTTCCATTATTTTATAGAAACAAGCGCTTATCTCAACAATATCCTATAGAAATAGAGGACTAAGGTTGAACATATCCTTTTTTTTAGGATGCTGCCAGATGCCACACAGTAGGTCTCCAACCAGGGATTGTAAAGTAAAGGTCTTAGACTGTTTGCCCATTTTAAGAGAACCAATACTGGCAACCTTAAAAAGGATAGAATCACCTGTAACATGTTACTCCCCTATTAAGCTCCACTGCTGCAGCAGGCAGACTTGTAGTTCCCAATGGACTACAAGTGTGCTGATCAGCAACCTCGTAGTCCACTGACACTTCCTGCAGCTCACTGACAGACCATATGGGAGGTATGGGCAGATAGCTGTTAACCACTGATCGTGGGTGCAATGCTTTACAGGCTTAGGCTTAGGTTTAACCACTTCCCGCAAGCAGTCGTACCTGTACGTCGGCTTGAAGTGGTTGTACCGGGGTGATGCCTGCAGCTAGAGGCTCATCCTGGTACCATTTTTTTTTTGTTAGAGCTGGCGATCAGCTTTCTGGAGACAACTGATGCGGCAGCAGCCACTCTGCCATTATTCCAGTGAGTGGGGGGGGGATTCTGCTTCGATCGGGTCTCTAAACTACGGACAAGTCCCACATTGGAAATGCCTCTTTGGACAGTGTCGCCCCGCTGGAGGAAACACCAGAACTGAGGCAGCCAGCTGGAAGGGAGCTTTAAATATAATTGATTGGGGCGGTGTTTCCTATGAAGGGAGGAGCCAGGTTCTCTCAGAAGTGCCTGTCCTGAAAGACCAGGGAAAAAATACACTCTCAAAGAGATTTAGGTTCTCAAAGAGCAGCCTGCAAAACCTTGTGGCCAAAGGAAGCATCCGCAACACATCCACTTTATAGAACTTTGTGAAAGTGTGCACCGACAACCAGGTGGCCGACTTGCAAACCTGCATCAGACGCCTGATGACGGAAGGCCCAGGGGGCACTAAGCACCCTAGTAGAGTGCGCCTTGACAGGGAAAGGAGAAACCTGACCCTTGATGGAATAGGCCTGAATCACCGTCTGTCTGATCCATCTGAGGGAAGGTCAAGATCCAAGCCACCGCAAAGAAGTGAGGTTGAATCCTGAGATACTCACACCACGCAACGTATGTCTTCCACATACGATGGTAGATATTCCTAGAAGTAGATTCCCTAGCTTTCAACAGGGTAGGAATCACCGACTCAAATACAGTATACCTCTATCCTTCAGCACCTGGCGTTCAACAGCCAAGCCGTTAAAGCAGGATGGAAGATCGGTCCTTGGTACAGCAGATCATCCCTGAGAGGAAGTTTCCAAGGAAAGTCAGCGACCAGCAGCACCAGATCAGTGTACCAAGCTCGGCAAGGCCAGTCCGGAGCATCTAAAATGACCGGAATTGCTTCTGCTTTGATCCTGCAGAGAAGTCTTGGTAGAAGCTTGAGAGGAGGCAAGGCATAAATCAGATGATACTGACCCAAAAGGGGCTACCAGCGTGTCTAGCCTCTGCCAGAGGATATTTTGACCGAGCCACAAACCTATGCACCTTTCTGTTGAGCAGAGACGCCAACAGATCCACTTCGGGGGTGCCCAACCGGAGACACAGTTGATGAAAAACCTCCGGATGAAGGGTCCACTCCCCTTGGTCCAACACCTCCCAATTGAGGTAATCCACCTGCCAACTTTCCACCCCAGGAATGTGTATGGTAGAGAGGAATGGAACGAATCGCCTAGAGGCCTGCTTCTAACTGTAATTGGATGTGGCTGTGTGTGTAACAGCAGAGATCAACAGTCCTACATAGCAGTGTAGGAAAATAGAAAAAAGCAAATTCTCCCTGATACAGCTAAGACCAAAGTCCCAGCAGGGAGCTACCGTAGGCCTTATCCCTGACACTAGGCAGAACAAACTGGTTGAGTATAGCAGAGCCTGAGGGGGTATGCTTTCTGGGACAGCCCCCATAGGCATGCACAAGTCTTTTTCCACCAAGTGACTATCCCTAGAAGGAGGAGCATAACCCTATGAGTCTGATTAAGGAGAGCTGCGTCTGTCGTTGAACAATAGATAAACTATTCCAAAAGTGAAATCCTTCCTTGTACCCCCTACCCCGCTGCCTTAGCATTCTCCATAGCCAAGCATCAAATCACTTACCTGGGGATAAAGATAGGCAAGTCCCCTTCCTCACTTAACCACCTTAACTTTTTCACCACCATACATAAAATCATTGTGGAGCTAGAGAATTGGTCAGAGCTACCCCTCTCACTGTTTGGCAGATGCCATCTATTCAAGATGGTGAGTTTCCCAAAGCTATTGTATCCCATCCAGACAATTTTGCTCCAACATAGAGACCTCCAAAAACTATACAGGGCTTTGTCTATTTTTCTATGGAAAGGCCACAAGCTGCGTATAGCTTTGCGGAAACTATTTCTTCCCAAACACGAAGGGGGTGCCAACCTCCCCAATATAAGTCTATATAATCTCTCATTCCTGTTGAGAGTGGGATTGGATATCTAATGCTCCTCAATACTCAAAAGTCTAGTCCTTATGGTCTACCAGCGCTGCTGCACTGCAGGATCAGAGATATATACACCCCCCCCAATTTGAAACACAACCTCCTCATCCGAGACACAATGGTGGCCTGGAGAGAGATCACAAAAAGATTTGGGCATTTCCCCCCAGATAGCTAAACATCTTCCCATCTGGGGACACCCTCTGTTCCCTCAGTCTCTCCCATTCCTCATCTGGGCCTCACAGTGCCTATCCTAAATTCGCTCCGTTTTCTGAAACCTCCTCAGGGAAGCCCATCCTGCCCTCTCAGCTTTTAAGCTATTTCAATCTCCCTACTACTTGTCATCTACTTTACAACCTCCAAGTAACAAGCTTTGCGGCCAGCAGGTTTCCCCCCCAGAGTCCTCAGTTTTAAATCCTCAATATTAGACCTCTTCCTTAAGAAAGACATTCATAAGATCTTTGACCTCTACAAACCCTTATCCGCTCTCTTTACACCTCCCTCGACCTCCGCACAGCTCTCTGCCTGAAACAAGTAACTCCAACCTCTGGATTACCACACCGCTATCCTCCTCAGGCTACCAAACTACTTGTTCTTTCAAAACAAACAAATTCTGGCGTGAACAACAGTTCAAAATATTACACCAGGCTTACATCCCCCACCCAAAGTCCAAGGAGCATCCAGGCCGATCAAACTGCCTACTATGTGGTACTTCAAAAAATGGATTTTTGTAAGATCTTACCGTAAAATCCTTTTCTCTTAAGCTCATTGACAGACGTAGTCTTCTTGATTCTCAAGAGCTGGGTTATGTTGTCTCCGCAGGAGTAGGACTAGGCAGAAAGACAAAACGTTCTGGCTCCACCTTAGGGGCAGTCCCTGAGGGTATATCCTCCCTCTCTCTGCTACAGGGAATCAGTTCTGTTTTAAAGCAGTACAGAGAATTTAACCCAACCCAACTCAATGATAGAGGGGCGGGTACTACGTCTGTCAATGAGCTTAAGAGAAAAGGATTTTACGGTAAGATCTTACAAAAATCCATTTTTCTCTATCGCTCATTGACAGACGTAGTCTTCTTGATTCTCAAGAGCTGGGACATCCAGAAGCAGTGCCACAAAATGAGGGGTGGGATTGACAGAATCAAAATCCAATCTAGAAGGCCCAACCGGAGCCAACCAGAAGTATCAAAGGACTCATCGAGTAAACAGATGAGACCTACCCCACAAATCCTTGAGGTAGAGCAACAGTCTCCTCAAACAGTGGCCTGCAAGAACCTTGCAGCCAGAAGAGGCATCTGACGATGCCATCACATAAACCTTATACAATATTGTAAAGGTATGAACCGACTACTAAACAGTCGCCTTGAAAACCTGAACCACTGACGCCTGATGGCGGAAGGTCCAGGAAACTCTAAGCGCCCGAGTAGAATGCGCCTTAACAGGGAACGGGGGATCCCGACCCTTAGATAAAATAAGCCTATACCACCGTCTGTCTGATCCATCTAAAGATGGTCGCAGCAGAACAGGCAACCCCTTCTTAGGGCCATCCGTGATCACAAACAGTGAATCCGTCTTACAAATTGAATCCGTAGTATTCAAGTATATCCTGATCGCCCGAACTACATCCAAGGAATGCCATGCAAATTCTCGAGGATGATTGGGCTAAGGACATAGGAAGGACAATACACTGTCCTTATTCAATGAAACTTTGAAACCACCTTAGAAGGAAGGATGGATTCGGATGAAGAACAACCTTATCCCTATGAACCACCAGATCTGGGGAACAACAGTATAATGCAGCCAGTTCTGACGCCCTGCGTGCAGAAGTGATAGCCACCAAGAAGACCACCTTCTGGGATAAAGTAGGCAAGGGAATCTCCCTGATATTTTCAAAGGGAGGTGTCTGAAGAACCGACAGCACCAAATTAAGATCCCAGGATGGTAACGGCGCGTGCACTGGCAGAGCCAGGTGTCGCACCCCCTGGATGAAATTCCGCACCAAGGAATGAGTAGACAAAAGCTTCTGAAAGAAGATAGCAAATGCTGAAACCAGACCCTTGATAACACTCAAGGCCAGCTTCTGCTCAACTCCCTGATGCAGAAAGCCAATATTCGGACTACCGAATAAAGATGTAGATGGAACCCAAGGGATTCACATCACACAATATAAGACTTCCATGTACGATGATAATCTTTCTGGAAGTCGCTTTCCTTGTTTTAACTAGAGTAGGAATAACTGAAGCTGACAATCCCTTGTCCTTCAGCACCTGGGTCTCAATAACCAGGCCGTTTAAAACCAGCGATCGTAAAGCAGGATGGAAGATCGGTCCCTGAGACAGTAGATCCTCCCTGAGAGGAAGTCTCCACGGGACGTCCGCCATCAGTCTGACCAAGTCGGCGTAACAAGCTCGACGAGGCCAGTCCGGAGCTGCCAGGATTACTGGAATTCCTTCCTCCTCTATCTTGCGAAGAAGTCTTGGCAGTAACCCAAGAGGGAAGGCATACATTAGCTGGTATTGCCCCCACGGGGCGATCAGTGCGTCTGCGGTTTCTGCTAGAGGATCGCGGGAGCGAGCCACGAATCTCTGAACTTTCCTGTTGAATCGAGATGCCAACAGATCCATATCCGGGGTGCCCCATCGTAGGCACAACTGGTGGAAAACGTCTGGATGGAGGGACCATTCCCCCTGATCCAGAGTCTGACGGCTGAGATAATCTGCCTGCCAATTCTCCACCCCCGGAATGAACACCGCAGAGATTGCTGGAACAAATCGTTCCGCCCAGCGAAGAATGCAAGCCACTTCTTTGGCCGCTCGGACACTCTTGGTGCCCCCCTGGTGATTGACATAAGCCACGGCCGTGGCGTTGTCCGACTGGATCCGAACCGGGCTGCCCTGGAGCTGCTCGGTCCAGTGAATCAGACAAAGTCTGATCGCTCTCAGTTCCAATACATTTATCGGTAACCTGGATTCTTCCGGGGACCAAAGTCCCTGGACAGATAACTGACTGAGAATTCCTCCCCATCCGGATAGACTGGCATCCGTGGTCACTGTCGTCCAATATATTGGCAGAAATGACTTTCCCTGGCTGAGCATCGGAGACCGAAGCCACCAGACCAGAGACTCTCTGGTCTGTTTGCTCAATCGGATCTGATTGTCCAGGGATTCCGGATTCCGATTCCATCTGAGAGGAATCTCTTGCTGAAGAATTCGGGTATGGGACTGGGCAAATGGGACTGCTTCGAAGGAAGCCACCATCAACCCCAGACCCCTCATGCAAGTCCGAAGGGAAGACCAGCTGTTGGTGGACTGCTGATTGAATCTTTCGGAGTTTCCCTACCGGAAGAAAAAACTCTTGTCCTGACTGTGTCTAGAATTAGACCCAGATATTCGAGCCTCTGGGTGGGAACCAGAAATGACTTTTGCTGGTTCACCAGCCACCCGAATTCCTGTAAAGAAATCATAGTAATTTCTATGTTTTGTAGCAAGGTCTGAGGAGACTCTGCATGAAGCAGAAGATCGTCTAGGTAACCTAGAATCGATATGCCTCTTTGGCGCAGAAGTGCCAACATTGGGGCCAACACCTTCGTGAAGACCCGCGGAGCCGTGGCGAGACCGAGAGGTAACGCCACAAACTGATAGTGGTTCTCTTCTACGGAAAAACGTAGAAACCGCTGATGTCCTGCGAAAATGGGAATGTGAAGATATGCGTCCTAGATGTCTATGGACGCTAGGACATCCCCTGGATGCAGAAAGGCTGCTACTGTGCGAATGGACTCCATTCTGAATCTTCTTATGTAGACAAAAGAATTGAGTGCCCTTAAGTCCAGAATTGGACGCACTTTGCCCTCTTTCCTGAGTATTGTAAATAGGTTTGAATAAAAACCCCTGAAAGCGTTCAGTCCAAGGAACGTGGACTACCACTCCTTGTTGTAGTAAATCTGTGACTGCTCTCCACAGATCGTCTAAACGACCCGGGGATAGTCGGCTATTGGAAGGGAAGAATCGCGCCGGTGGGAGAGATCGAAGCTCGATCTTGTACCCTGACCTTATGACTTTGCAAACCCATCTGTCCGGGATTCTGGAAAGCCATGGATCCGGGAACCGGCGAAGACGTCCCCCCACCCCAGTTATGGGTGGGGGGCGCACCTTCAGGCTTTGGACGGTTTATCTTCAGGTCTAGAGGGGGCGGGCTTTTGCTTGCCCGACCAACGACTCCTGCAGGAGCTTTGGAGGACTTAATTTTTTCACCCGCGGGACGAAAAAAAAAAACCTCTTGTGAGCAGAAAAAGAAGGCCCTCGTCTTTGACGAGTTCCTTTACCTTAAAATTTTGCGGTAAAAAGGTGCTCTTTCCACCCGTGAGATCCTTAATGATCTCATCAAAGTTGGCTCCAAATAGACGCTCTCCTAAAAAGGGGAAATTACCAATGCTTTTTTGGAACCTTGGTCGGCTAACCAACCTTTTAGCCACAGTGTACGCTTGAGAACCACCGCTGAGACAGATGCTCGCGCCAATAATGAAGTGGCGTCTAACGCCGCATCACACACAAACTGTAACCCCTGTATCATCTGTTCCAACAAATCTGATACCGCCTGAGGGACCTCTTCTAGGTCCCGGCGTAACCACTTGGTCCATACAGTTACAGCCTGCGAAACCAGACCAATAGCAATTATTGGTCTGAAAGCTGATCCAATCAAGGTAAACATGGTGCGAGACATAGCTTCTATCTTGCGATCCACTGGATCTTTAAAAGACGGAGCGTCTTCTAGAGGAATAACCGTGGCTTTATTCAATCTAGCAATTGGTGAATCCACCACAGGTGGTTCTGTCCATTTTTTAATGAGGGTTTCCTCAAACGGATAACGCCTGTTAATGCGTTTAGAAATAGTAGAAATGCGTTTTGGCAGACTCCATTCTTCTTTGATTGGATTGCCAAAACATTTGGGCAATGGAAAAAACCTTCGCCACTAGATGCGTTTTTAGTCTCAAAAGGGATTTCAGTTTCAGCTATTTCTGACGGAATACCCTGTAATCTTAAGGTCTCTTGAACAGATACCATGAGTGCGTTTACCAACGCTTCCTCTCTGGCTATGGCTGATGCCGAAACATCCTCCTCACTGTCTGAAAAGACAGTACACGAGACACCAATACCAGATGAAGTACCTGCAACTGCAGAAATAGGCTCAGAGTCTGAATCCGAGGTTTCAGATAATAAGGGGTTAGGCGGGGGTCGCTTACTTGCGCCCTGTCCCTGACAAGCCACTTCCACCCGGGACACAAGCTTCCATAATAGCGGACAATGATTTAATCGTCAGTGGGGTGCTGGAGGATCCCGCAGACCCCTCGAGGGGATCCGGAGGAGATACATGAGTGGCAGGGTCCATGATAATTCAGGACACCTTTGCCAGAAAACACAAAAAAACTTTTTTTTTTTTTTTTTTTAAATAAAAAATACCTCTCTTTTTTTTTTTTTTTTTTTTTAATTTTTTTTTTTTTTTTATGTGTCTCCCCCTAGCGCAATAGCGCCCCTCAGAGTACCTGCTTCTCGATCCCACAGAGAGAGAGAGGGACCCCCAAGGCTCACCAACCGATGCAGTGAAGTTTCCAACCAACTGCAGTCAGCGTCTGTCTTTACAGACTGGAAGGAGCTGTTGCTTTTTCCCGGGTAGAAGGACGTGGCTCCGCCCCCTGTGTACGCCTTCCGGCGTTCCCAGCTCTCCACGAGGTAGCTGGGCTCATGAAACATGGCCGCCCCCATATAGGAGACAGACTCCAAAAACATGGCGGCCGGCGTGACCTGAGGACATGCATGCACCTGGTCTACGGCAAAATGGCGGCGGACCGCCGAAAACGTTTTTCCCAGCACATCCACCTGCATCTCTGCTGAGTGGCGATTGATAGATCTACAGGAGATACACTACAAATAAGGTAGGATTATACCTCCTATGTCTGCTGTAATGCTACAGTCTGCTGGGTAGAGTGTTAGCTCTCAAACCAAGTCCACTTCCCACAAACACATACTGTATTTACAAGGGGGACTTTTAGTGTCAGATATATACTGACCATGTATGGAGGGGCCCATAATTCATACTGCCTCATAACGAGGAAAGAAAAAAGGGAACATTTACTCACCATACCGAACCGACAGGCACCCTCTCTTCACAATACCCTCTCCACCGGGGTGGGGGTTTGTGGACCACTCCGGACGCCTCGACTCTCAGGTTCCTGGCGTCCAAGCGAGACTTTTAACTCGCAAGGTCAGTCCCTCCACTGGGACTCCGTCGCGGCCGACCCAGCGCGGAGCTCTGGTCTGCACGCGCTCGTAGGCAGAAACCGGGGTGACCACTGGATCTCAACATCCAGCCCGTCGCCCGGCCCCGCATACTTACTTGAATGTGTCGCGGCCGACCAAGCGCAATGCAATGGTCTGCGCACGCTCGTAGGCCGGCTGGGGTGACCACTAGTGTCGCCCAGTCCGGCGTTTTTTGCTTGAAGATCTCACAGGAAAAACACTGGAGAAAAAACTACCTAAAAAATATTTCTTCTAAAGAAAAAATCTTGCCAGGACCAAAAAGATCCCAGCAAGGAGCTTAGGTCCTTACTCCTGACTAGACAGAAAAAAACTGATTCCCTGTAGCAGAGAGAGGGAGGATATACCCTCAGGGACTGCCCCTAAGGTGGAGCCAGAACGTTTTGTCTTTCTGCCTAGTCCTACTCCTGCGGAGACAACATAACCCAGCTCTTGAGAATCAAGAAGACTACGTCTGTCAATAAGCGATAGAGAAACTATCTCTACTTCACAGACTCTGGTCTTGCCCGCCTATGAACTCCTTTTGGAATCGAGCGAAACTCTTTGTTTCAGCAATTACTGGCCTCTGCCCTCACAAGAATGTAGATCTGCTCTTATTTGGCTCTTTTGACTCCATCAATCGGAATCTACCCAAGTCTCATCTCTGACTTCTACAAAATAAGGCATGGCTTGTTACCTGCTAAATGTCTGCCAGGAGGGTAATCCTAAAGAACAGGGATTTCATCCACCCCTCCCACGATCAAAATATCTTAAATCCGATCTTCTCAACCTCCTTAGGATAGAAAAACTGGACCTACCCTTTTCCAGCCATCTTAAACAGCATTGATTTCCGAACAAAGGGTACCCCTTCATGGCTAAAGTACTCCCCTCTTAGGATCTAGGAATCTTAACATCTTCTGAATCTATTCCTACTCTCCAATTGCCACGTTTCCCTATCTCTGATCCTAATGCTGAAACAGGGCCCCATAGGTCAATGTATGATCATCAAATGATGATCAACATCAAATGCTATCAATGCTGCCCCCGTCTTAAAATACTCAAGACCGTCAGGGCTGGGCTTGGCACCCTCTGTCTTTCTATCGGACTTAACACTGCTGGGTGTCTAGCCAGAGAGACTCCTTTAAGATTCTTACTGTCATTGCTCCTTGGCCGGTATAGGTGGCTTACTCCGCTCTCCCTCGCCTTTTTCTTTTTGGACAAATCTGGTAGCCCGATTGATATGTTGGTTACTCATGTATATGCATCTCTCGCATATAGCTTTTGGCAGCTGTGTTGGTAATCTAGGTTTGGTTTCGCACCCCCATGTGCTTTTAACACAAAAAATGACTGGCAGAGAAAGGATTACATGGGACTTTCATTTTAGCAACAGGATCACTTTAGTAAAAGAAAAAAAAAAAATCCCCATCTACCAAATTAGCCAGCTGCAAGCTACTCAAACCCCTTTTAGCAATATTTCAGTCTCTTGAAATAAGGTAAAGAGGGTTAAAAAAGGGACAAACCTCCAAATCTCACAGATCCCCAGTTCCATCCTTTCACACACATGTCCTTCTCGACTAAATCAACTTGAAAGTGAGTCTTGAAGTATTCGGACAGCTTTTCGAACTCCTGAAAAAAAAAAAAAAAAAAAATGGAGGTTTGTCTTACCGTAAAACCCTTTTCTCTTTTGTTCATTGACGGACACAGCTTCATATCTTTGACCGTTGGGTTATGCTGCTCTTCCTAGGAGTAGGACACTAGGCGACAAAGGGTTAACAAAAGTTAACACTTTCAACTCTCCCATGGGCAGTCCCAGGGGGTATACTCCCACTTCCTGCTCAAGGATGTCAGTTTTGAAACAAGCAGTGTCAGAAAAACACATAACCCAACTCCACAGAGGGGTGGGTGCTGTGTCCGTCAATGAACATCAGAAAAAAGGATTTTACGGAAAGACAAAAATCCAGTTTTCGCTTTCGTTCATTGACGGACACCGCTTCATATCTTCATTGACCGTTGGGATGTCCCAAAGCAGTGTCATCATGAGGGGTGGGCACACAGCTAACTTTTTTTTTTTTTTTTTTTTCTAGTTAACAAAGGCCTAACAGAAAAAAAATAGCCAACCTGGAACAACTGGGGCTCACCAACTGGAAAAAAAAAAAACCCTTGGGCCACAGCCTCCACAACTGCAGCATGCAAAACTTTGCGGCCAAAAGCAGCATCTGTAGATGACAGGACATCCGCCATGTAAAACTTGGTGAACGTATGCACAGATGACCAGGTGGCGACCTTGCACACCTGGACTACCGACGCCTGATGATGGAAAGCCCAGGAGGCACTTCACGCAAAGGAGGTTAAGACAACAGATCTTCTCTGAGAGGGAGCCGCCAAGGAGCGTCGGCAACCAGTCTTAACCCTGCGTACCAAGATTGGCGAGGCCGGTCCAGAGCCACCAGGATCATTGGAATCCCCAATGCCTCGATCCTGCGCAGGAGTCTTAGCAGGAGCTGTAACGGAGGGAAGGCATAAATTAGACAATACTGACCCCAGGGGGCCACCAGAGCGTCTACTGCGTCTTCAAAGGGGTCTCGAGATCTTGTTACAAACTTCTGAACCTACCTGTTGAGACGAGAAGCCAGTAGATCCACATCGAGAGTCCCACACCAGAGGCACAACTGTTGAAACACCTCAGGATGGAGAGAACATTCGTCCGGACTCAGAGCCAGTCTGCCGGCTACGGTAGTACGCCTGCTTGTCCACCCCTGGAATCTGCACAGCAGAGAGGGAACATGTTCTGCCCATCTCAGAATACCAGCCACTTTGGCCACAAGGGCACTCCTTGTGCCCCCTTGATTGACATATGCCACGGTCGTGGCATTTTCCGATTGAATCCTTACCAGACTCCCTTGTAGATGATCCGTCCACTGGGACAGAAAGTCTGATTGCCCAAATCTCCAGTATGTTGATCGTCAAGAGAGGACTCCTCGCGAGTACAAATCCCTGGGCCGAATATCTGCCAAGGGTATCTCCCCACCCAGACAAACTTGAGTCTGGAGATCACGGTCCAGTATATGGAAAGGAAGGATTTTCCCAGGCAAAGCGCCAGAGAGCACAGCCACCAGAGAAAGGTGCCCCTCGTGTCCCCGGTCAACTCGACCAGATTGTCCAGGGATCCAGGATTCCTGTCCCATTTCGCCAGGATCTCCCTCTGCAGAAGTCGAGTGAAACTGAGCAAACGGAACCGCCTGAAAAGTGGAACCCATTAACCCCAGCACTTGCATGCAAGCCCTGAGAGAGATGGCCAGCGGTTGAACGGAAGCTGAATCGCATGATGCAGATTTTGCAGTTTCTCCTCCGGGAGAAACACTCGAGCAAAGACTGAATCCAGAGTCAGTCCCAGATAGTCCAACCTGTTGGATGGAGTCAGAGCTGATTTCTGAAAGTTTAGTGTCCAGCCGAAACCTTGTAAAGTTTGCACAGTGATGTCCAGATCGCTCTGTAAGACGCGATACCACTCGCAGAAGGTCGTACAGGTACCCCAGTACCACAATTTCTCTCCGAGTAAGGCGAGTACCGGGACCAACACCTTCGTGAATACCCGAGGTGCTGATGCGAGACCAAAGGGTAACGCCACAAATCGAAGGAAGCATTGATGTTTGCCATACATTGGAATATGAAGATAGGCGTCCTTGATGTTGATGGAGGCCAAAAAATCCCCCTGCTGAAGTGAAGCCATTACTGTGCAACTGGACTCTATCTTGAATTTTTGGACTTTCACAAAGCAGTTCAAAGCCTTGAGGTCCAAAATTGGAAGAACCTTGCCCTCTTTTCTGAGAACAGTGAAAAGGTTTGAAAAAAACCCCTGAAAGCATTCCATTTCTGAACTGGCATGATTGACCCCCTGCAAGAGAAAATCTTGGCCACCCCTATGAGTCCCTGCAATTGATCCGGAGACAGGAGTCGGTTCGATCTTTTAACCCGGATCGGATCAATTCGTGAACCCATTTGTCTTGAATGAGGGAGGCCCAAGGATCCAGAAAGAAGCAAAGACGTCCCCCCACCCCTTGAATAGGTGAGGGCGTCCCTTCAGGCCGAAGAGGACTTGTCTGCAGAGCCAGAGGAACCCGCTTTTGATATACCAACCCAGGGTCTCTTGGAACCCCCCCCCCCCCGAGAATGCTGGGGGTGGGGGGTTTGAACCCTTGTCCTGGGTGGTACAAAAGGGCCGCTTGTGGGCTGAGAACACCAGATCATGTTTGCGCCAAGGCGCTCTGCCCTTTGTGCTCTGCGGAAGCAGTGTGCTCTTACCACCACAGTGAGACCTTTAATGATCTCTTCCATTGAAGCTCCGAACAGACGATCGACCACAAACGGGAGATACGTCAGCAGCTTCTTCTACCCAAAGCAGGCGACAGATATATTGCAACCCCTGTATTTACAGATCTGTCGATTCCGCCAGCTCAGGAGGGTGTTGACCCCCTTCCAAATTCTGGTGCAGGATTCTAGCCCATTCCGTTAAGGTCTGAGAGACCAGGGTAATGGTGAACACCGGCCTCAAAATGGAAACTGTCACAGTGAAAAGATGGCGGACCAGAGCCTCAGCCTTCCTGTCTGCAGGGTCTTTAAAGGACGGAGCGTCCTCTACCGGTAGCAAGGTGGCCTTATTCAGCCTGTAAACTACCACCGGTGGAACTGTCCGTTTCTTAATGAGAGACTCCTCAAAGGGGTACCTCCGAGTAAAAATGCTTAGGTATCCTATCCCAACCATGCGTTTCGGGGGACTCCACTGACTGTTGAAAATCTCAACAAAATAGGCAGGAAAGGGAAACCCCTTAAAGCACCTTTGCTGGTTTTCAGGTACCAAACTGTACAGCCGCAGCAGCACCAGCAGTGTCTTCCATCTTTAGTTTTGTTTCTCGCACTGATACCATCAGTGCCTCCACATGCACCTTTTCTTGCGCAGAGGATGAGGAAGAGGGCTCATCCTCACTATCAGAGTCATCCTGTTGCGTGGATGCAGACCCTGTGGGGTTGCTGGCATCTGCAGCGGCCACTTTATCCTCAGAATCTAAGGGCATAGAGAGGGAAGGTGAGGGCAGGGGGTGCTTCTTTCCCTGTCTTTTCGGCAGAGCTAAATCCACTTTTACTACCAGCGACTGCATATACATATTCCTCACCATAAGCAGTGCCTCCGGTTAGTGGGGGGTTAGGACAGAGGCCCCTTTTTTTTTTAAAAAAAACGGGGTACCGGGGGTGGGGGGGTCAGAAGGTCACAGGAGGGACCAACCACCCTAGAATGGACCCAGTTTCCCAGAGGAGAAAAAAGGGGGAACAAGTTACTCGTCACTTCTTTGGAGACCGTGCGGGCACTACTCCAGGCAGAACACCTCCCCATCTTGGTATGGTGGGAGCTGCGGGCCAGGGGTACGCTGTGACTTATGCCGCAACCCAGTCGTGTGCGTCCTAGCATGGTGTTCCACTCGCCACCCAGCCCCCGTCCAGTAGGGCTATGTCACGGCCGACTGAGTGCGTAGCTACAGTCTGCACATGCTCGCTGGCCAGACTGGGGGACCATAATGATCTAGAATATCTAGTGCGTCACCCAGTCCGGCAGTTGATTGCAGTTCTCAAAGGAACAGCTTGATTGCAAAAGGAAAAAGATTCAAAAAAGGAAAAAAAAAATGTTTAAAATTGAGAAAAAATGCCAGGACCAGAGATCCCAGCAAGAAGCTAGGTCCTTACTCCTACTAGGCAAAAAAAAATCTGAAGTCCTAGAGCAGGAAGTGGGAGTATACCCCCTGGGAGTGGTCAAAGTCTTGTTAACTTGTTAACACTTTTCTGCCTAGTGTCCTACTCCTATGAAGAGCAGCATAACCCAACAGTCAATGAAGATATGAAGCTGTGTCAGTCAATGAACAAAAGAGAAAAAAAGAAAAAAAAAAAAGTGTGTCAGGCAAAAAAACAGAATGTTACATTGTAATGATTTATATAGTCCCATAATATTCATAGCATTCACAACGGGGTACCACATATTGCACATACTTTGTTAATCAATGGACATCCATACACTGTATAAAAGCGGCCTGGAATTTATAGGGGGTTAAACAAGCCTTAGACTGCAGCAGTAGCTTTAATTTGGTTTTGGTTTTTGTTTTTTTACTGAAAAAGACTTCCTCTCAAAAAAAAAAAAATGAACTTGGAAGCAATGAGCATTCCATCACTTTCAGGTTCAGAACGGTTATTCCTAGCCTGCTACGGTCAGGGAATAAGCTAATCAAGCATGATCTTTGCTAAATCAACTGCAGTGGAGGGCATAGAGGGACAATAGGGGCCTACTGGCCTGCTCATGTCTCCATAAAAAGAACCCGTCATCTGCCCATGCTATCACAGAGGGACTGTTATAGCCCCCCCTCATGCACATTGGACATTTTTACAGCTGCTGTTTTTGGCATCAGACTTTTTTTTTTTTTTTTTTTTTTTTTACAGCCAATAAACGCTCTAGCATGTCATCCCTATGTGCCCATACACAACATAGGCTGTTATCAGCAGTTTTTGGCAGGGGCAGTTTCTGGCTGAAAAAAAAAAAAAAAAAAGAAAGGAAACTAGTGGGTTTTGAGTGGTGTTTTTCAGCTGTAAAAACCCTCTAATGTCAATAAACACCGATAAAACGCTAACACCAAAACCGCTGCCAACTGGCATTTTTTTTTTTTTTTTTTACCTTTTTTGTTCTATTGCTTTTTTTAAGCCTGGGTTCTGTTTCGAGGTGTCGTTCATGGAACATAGCCTGGGTTCACATTGGTGCACGCTGAACACCGCATATGATTTGCACCAAAAACGCACCACATTCCTGTGCACATCACATGTGATGTCTGTACAATGCTATTTGAGCCATATATTTTGTATGGCTCAAATTGCATCCCATTTGCACCAAAATGTTGAAGGATCCTTTTTTTCTCCACACCTAATCGCATTGCATGGCTGTGAACACCCTTGCAATGCGATTCTGGCAAGCGCACTGCATTTTGCATTCTGTTTTGGGGTATCGTTAATAAAACATGAAGCCCTGTTGACATTGTGCTGATTTGGCATTCGATTTATCATGTCGAATCGCATGTCAAATCGGAGCCCATTATTGCCAGCAATGGCACTGGTTCACACTAAGGGTGGGTTTGTAACCATTCAGCTGAACGCGCACAATTTTAAACTCGCATGTCAGTATGACTTCAGGGGCGATGTGACAGACATCTGTACTGGTTCATGCACAGATGTCTATTGAAATCGCTCTGAAGTCCCCACAAGTAGTGCAGAAACTACTTTTGGGAATCAGTGCGGCGCCGCAAAGTCAGGGTTTCCGGCAATAGGCTCTGATTTGGCAAGCAATTTGACATGTCAAATCTGCCTGATGTGAACGGGGGCTTAATGTTCCATAAACGACACCCCGAAACAGATTGCAAAATGCAGTGAGCTCGACAGAATCGCATCGTATGGGCGATTTTAATGCGGGGAAAAAAGGGTCCACTTTTGCACCAAAATGTTGTAGGACCCTATTTTACCGCGCACCTTGTTGTGGAAATTTTATTCATATTTGTGTGGACATTTTCCAGGAAGTGTTTTATTTAAATTGTCAGTATGTCTCCCAGTGTCAATTTACCAGTAATCGCTATGCGCAGCGAATATGGCTTTAACTGCCATTGAGAAAAGGACCTGTAGTTGTGGAAGCCTTCCATTAAATAGAGACTGCATACCACTCACCTGATCTGAATGGCGGGCTGAGAAGCCGCTCGGCTGTCATTACAGGGAGCAGGGGCGGGAGACCCAGGCATCCTACTTCCACCGCTGCTGAAGTGGAGACCCGATCAAAGCCGCATTCGACTCTGATCGGGTCTCCATGTAAAAACCCAGAAGTGATGTCATGACATCACTTCCGGGTACTCGGCGCCAAAAAAAAAACTGACAGCATTCAAAACAACCAAACTTGGCGTTTTGAATGCTTTTCAGTGCCTAGTCCACAAGGAGTACCTTTGGGGGGGGGGGGGGGGGGGACATTTTTTTTTTACAAAAATATGCCAATACCAATATCCTATGACCAAAATATCGGTATTGGCATAAAAAAAAAAAAACGATATCGGTCGATCACTAATTGTAACACACCCAGATGCAGGTTCGTGAATCGCTCAGGAACGTTGCAAGATGTACAAGCAGACAGATCATACTGATAGTCTGCAGAAGTCCTGCACTATAGTTAGTTTAATGTTTTCCATGCTCCTAAAAATAAAAAAAAATAAAATAATAAAGTAAAAACACACATTGTTTTAAAGGCGAACTGATCCTCTAACGGGGTGGACACCGGAGCTTGATTTGGCTGCTCGGCACGCACTTGTACTGAGCACCCAAATGCTTTCGTGTGCGGGGGTAATATAAAAAGGAAAAACTTTTTTTTCTTCTTCTCTTATTGGGGCCGGCACCTAATTTACTCACTCAGCAGATGTGCTTCTGCTGAGCGTTGAGAGCCACAAACTTCCCTTTCCTGATGAGCACCCAATTGGTGCTAGTCACACTGCAAGGACTGTCCCTGCTAGTCCCCTGGTGCGGTTCTAGAGACAAGCAGGAACGAGTAGGAAATTAACACGCATGTTAAAAAACATTAAAAGTTTAAGTTGGCATAAAGCCCCTTTCATTGTTAAAAAGCCCTGAAATTCCCAAAAGCACCTACGGTTTAGGATAAAGTTTTTTTTTTTTTTTTTTTTTTTTTTTTTTTTATCAGGACAAATAGATCATCATGAAGGAGTAGATTTGGCTGCTGATTTAGTCCCATGGACAAGTAAATGGATTTTTGTAAGATCTTACCGTAAAATCCTTTTCTCTTAAGCTCATTGACAGACGTAGTCTTCTTGATTCTCAAGAGCTGGGTTATGTTGTCTCCGCAGGAGTAGGACTAGGCAGAAAGACAAAACGTTCTGGCTCCACCCTAGGGGCAGTCCCTGAGGGTATATCCTCCCTCTCTCTGCTACAGGGAATCAGTTCTGTTTTAAAGCAGTACAGAGAATTTAACCCAACCCAACTCAATGATAGAGGGGCGGGTACTACGTCTGTCAATGAGCTTAAGAGAAAACGGAATTTTTGTAAAATCTTACCTGTAAAATTCCTTTCTCTGAGTCCTCCGACAGTCGCCGCCTCTTCATATTCGTCACATATGGGGTATTAGACTTTGCTCCGAAGGAGTAGCTAGGCAACAGAATATGTTAACAATAAAGCTTTAACATATCCCACCCTCAAGGGGTGGTCCCCTCAGTCAATACCCTCCTACTTTCTGCAACCATATCTCAGTTTTAGTGGAATAGCAGTAGAGTATACATTCAAACCCCAAAAGAGGGGCGGGGGCGGCGACTGTCGGAGGACTCAGAGAAAGGAATTTTACAGGTAAGATTTTACAAAAATTCCGTTTTCTCTTACGTCCTCCGACAGTCGCCGCCTCTTCATATTCGTCACATATGGGGACGTCCCAAAGCAGTGCAAACATGAGGGGTGGGAAACGCATCCGCGCCGAAAGGCAACGCAGTCTCCACATCAAAGAAAGGAACCTTACCAAAGGAAGGAAACCAGCTGGGCAACAGCAAAAATAAGTGCTCAACAGGAGCAACAACCCAGGAAAAGACAAAAAAACCAGGGGATACAAAAGATATCCCAACAGCCAGGAGTCCCCAACAAGGGACCCTAGGGAACAGCCGCACTAAGAACCTTGCGGCCAAAGGAAGCATCCGCCGATGCCTGAACATCTACTTTGTAGAATTTTGTGAAAGTGTGCACGGTCGACCAAGTCGCCGCCTTACACACCTGGGCTACAGAAGCCCCATGACGGCAGGCCCAAGACGTACTCAGTGATCTAGTAGAGTGCGCCTCAACAGGCACAGGGGGAACCTTCCCCTGCAAGGCATAGGCCTGTTCAATGGTCTGCCTGATCCATTTGGCGATGGTAGAGGCCGAAGCCGCCATGCCCTTCCGAGGACCCTCTGGAAGAACAAACAAGGAGTCCGTCTTACGAAAAGACTCAGTCGATTTAAGGTAAACCCTAATCGCCCGAACAACATCCAGAGAGTGCAATCTCACCTCCTTTGGATGTTTAGGCTTCGTGCACAACGAAGGCAAAACAATATCCTCGTTAAGATGGAATTCCGAAACTCGTTTCGGCAGAAAAGAAGGATTAGGTCGCAAGACCACCTTATCCAAATGAACAACCAGGTACGGAGACTTGCAGGACAAAGCCGCCAGTTCCGACACTCTGCGAGCCGAAGTGATCGCCACCAAAAAGGCGACCTTTTTGGACAACAGAGACAACGAGATCTCCCTGATCTGTTCAAAAGGAGCACGTTGTAACACAGATAGAACTAGATTCAAGTCCCAGGGGGGCAAAGGATCCCTCCTAGGAGGAACCAGATGCCGCACACCCTGAATAAAAGTGCCAACCAAGGAGTTGGAAGCCACGGGACGTTGAAACAGAACGGCCAGCGCAGACACCTGACCCTTTATCGTGGCCAGCGCCAAACGCTGATCGACACCCGTCTGAAGGAAAGACAGCACACGGGAAACCGAGTACGTGCGGGGTGAAAACCCCCTGGACTCACACCAGGCAAAATAGGCCTTCCAAGTACGGTAATAAACCTTTCCCGAGGAAGACTTCCTCGCGTTGATCAAGGTATGAACGACCTCTGGAGAGAGACCCTTCTCCTTCAGGACCTCGGTCTCAACAGCCAGGCCGTCAAAGCCAGCGACTGTAAAGCAGGATGGTAAATCGGTCCTTGAGACAGTAGATCGTCTCGAAGAGGCAGACGCCAGGGGGCGTCGGACCGCCAGATTCACGAGGTCTGCGTACCAGGACCGGCGAGACCAGTCCGGTGCCACAAGAATCACCGTGCTGCGTTCCGAGTGTAACCTGCGAAGGAACCTGGACAGCAACTGAATCGGTGGAAAAGCGTACATCAGCCTGTACTGATGCCACGGGGCCACTAACGCGTCCGACGCGTCTGCCCGAGGGTCGCGCGTCCTTGCCACGAACCGCTTCACCTTGTAGTTGAGGCGAGACGCGAACAGGTCCACATCTGGAAGACCCCACTTCGCGCACAACATCTGGAAGACAGCCGGATGGAGAGACCATTCCCCCTGATCCAGGGTCTGGCGACTCAGATAGTCCGCCTGCCAGTTCTCCACTCCCGGAATGTGAACCGCCGTTATCGCCGGGACATGAGTCTCGGCCCAAGACAGAATGTCGGCCACTTCTCGAGCCGCTCGGGCACTCCTGGTGCCCCCTTGGTGGTTGATGTAGGCCACCGCCGTGGCATTGTCCGTCTGCACCCGAACCGGGCAGCCCTGCAGCCGGTCCGTCCAGCGATGAAGACAGAGCCTTATTGCACGTAATTCCAGAATGTTGATCGGGAGGGAAGACTCCCCCTCCGACCAGGTCCCCTGGGCGGACAGAACGCCCAGAACACCACCCCAGCCCGACAGGCTGGCATCCGTAGTGATTATCGTCCACGAGATCGGACGAAACTACTTGCCCCCGGACACCAACGGGGACTGTAGCCACCACAGAAGGTTTTCCCTGGTGCGATGACTCAACGAGATCTGAAGATCCAGAGATTGAGGTCGCCCGTCCCACTTGGACAGGATCTCCGCCTGGAGACCCCGCGTGTGAAACTGAGCGAAAGGAATCGCCTCGAAGGCCGAGACCATCAATCCCAGACATCTCATACACGTCCGCAGAGACGAGTGTGGAACGTCCCTGAGGGACCTGACTTCCTCCTGAAGAGTCCTGAGTTTGTCTTCCGGCAGGAAGACCTTCGCCTGCACCGAGTCCAGTATCATTCCCAGATAGGGAAGACGAACCGACGGACTCAGTGTCGACTTTGGAACATTTATCGTCCAACCGAACTCCTGCAGAGTTTGCATTGTGACAGACAGGTCCTTCTCCAGACCCTGACTGGTCGCAGACCGAATCAGAATGTCGTCCAGATACCCCAGGACAGAAATGCCCTGGGCCCTCAATAATGCCAGAACCGGTGCAAGCACCTTGGTGAAGACCCGCGGAGCAGAAGCGAGCCCAAAGGGCAACGCCACGAACTGGTAGTGATCCTCCGCAATGGCAAATCGAAGGTATCTCTGATGCCCCTCGAATATGGGGATGTGAAGGTACGCATCCTTCAAATCGATGGAGGCCATGAATTCCCCCGGAACCAGGGCAGCCACCACCGAGCGCAGGGATTCCATGCGGAACTTGCGAACCCGCACAGAGCGGTTCAGAGCCTTCAAGTCCAGAATCGGACGAACCTTGCCCTCCTTCCTGGGCACGGTGAACAGATTGGAATAAAACCCCCGAAATCTGTCCCGATGAGACACCGGAACCACCACACCCTGAGCCCTCAGGTCCCGCACCGCCAGGTGCAGATCCCGCAGGCGCTCTGGAGACAGTTGTAGATTTGAGGGAAAAAATCTGCTCTCCGGCCGAGAGAGAAACTCGATCTTGTAACCAGATCGAACGATTTCCAGAACCCATCTGTCCCGCACACGGGCCAACCAGGGCTGAAGAAAACCGAGCAAGCGTCCCCCCACCCCAAAACTGGGTGAGGGCGCCCCTTCAGGCCGAACTGTTATGGGCCGCAGGTCCGGATTGGCCGGACTTCTGTTTCCCAGACCAGGGCTTCTTCTGAGAGCCTTGGCCTTTGAACGGTTTGCCCTTGTAGTGCGGCCGAAAGGCACGAAAGGACCCCTGAGGGGGCCGAAAATTCGCATGCTTCTTCCCAGAAGCCCCCTTAGCCTTGGGGAAATGGGGCAAGAGAGTGCTCTTACCCCCGGTGATCCCCTTAATCAATACATCCAGGGACTCCCCAAAAAGGCGAGACCCATCATAAGGCAGATTGGCTAAGGTTTTACGTGAAGATTGGTCCACCGACCAACATTTCAACCAAACCAGGCGGCGAGACAACACCGCCACGCTGTGCACACGTGCAGCCAACGGAATCAGGTCCAGGTCCGCATCACACAGATACATGACACCCTGGTGGATCTGATCCACCATATCCAGGGTCGCCGCCGAGGCCGAATCGGCCACTAGGACGCGCCTAAGCATCTGCGTCCAACTTGCGATCGCCTGGGCCGCCATGAGAGAAGCAAACAGAGCCTTAAGCATAGAACCCGTAACAGAATAAGTATGACGGGCAAGAGACTCCAGTCTCCTATCCGTGGCATCACGGAAAACAGGGGAACCCTCTGCAGGAATCGCAGTGGCTTTGTTCAAAACCGCAATTGCATGATCCACTGGCGGAGGCACACACCACCGTTCATCAGTGGCAGGCGAGAAAGGATAACGCAGCTTGAATTTACTTGGTACCGCAAAAGGTTTGCGCAGATCGCGCCATTGATCCTTAACAGCGCGCTGAAAATCAGCATTGCAGGGAAAAACCTGCGGCGTCCTGCGTTTTCTCTGCGTCCCATAAGCCGCCAAGGCAGCGGGGGGACACACTTCGTCCTGCAAACGCAGCGTTTGCTTAATGGAAGCAATCAACTCATCCATGATTGCAAGCTCTTCAGGCGAGCCAGGGGGAGAATTATCGACCCCCTCAACTTCAGCCTCCACCTCAGACCCCACTAGATCAAGAGAGGAGCGGGACCCCGATAAGGGGGTCCCTGCCAGAACAGCCCCATCACCTTCACCCTCAGAATCAGAGGACAGAGCCACTCTGGGCCGTTTAGTAGATTGAGCAGCCACCAGCATTTGCACCTGGGCAGCAAGGCCAGCCACAATAGTGGCTAAATCCCCCCCTGGGGGGGAAACAGCGGTCCCCTGGCTTTCCACCAATACTGTGGGAAACTTGCCCTCCTGAGAATCCATTGCCCCTGTATGCCAGACAACCAAGGGTTAACTGCCCCCTTTCAGCAAGCGCGGCAAGCGCAGCCCACCGCACCACACTCAGGCACAATGAGACCCCCACAGGGAATATACAGACTGAATACAGGCAATGGAAAACAGGAATAGAAGGATAAAACCTGAGGAGACCCCGCTGCTGCTGCTGCCTCGATCGGTGTTCCAGGAAAGAGGAAGTGATGCTGCCAGGGCGCTCTATGTAAGCCTATGGAGGCTACAAGAAAATGGCCGCCGTGCATGTAAACCATGCGGCCGGAGCGGGCGCCGGTAAAATGGCGTCGTTTGGCGCCGAAATCGCCGCTCCAAAGTGCATAAAAACACACACAATTTTATCCCATTATATGGATACATGTTAGATCGCCGCAGCGATCGCTGTATATGCCCCAACATGCCATTAAAAACATGCCCCACAGCACACAGCTTCCCACACTGCCCAGCCTGACACACACAGTGTCACACAGCTCCCCCCCCCCCCTTGCAGCCCACAGCATGCAGCCGAGAGATAGGGAGACAAGCAGTGTGAATAAAGGCAGGTTACACAGTCCCAGACTGAGACCCCCCCCAGACAGACAGGTCCCCACATAGATACACTTACCTCACATGGCGTGGGGAACCCGCACAGGCGAACAAGCCGCTGCACATGAGGCAGGGAGAGTCGCAATTCAAGACGCACACAATGGCGGTTAAGAAACCGCACAGCGTCCGGTGAGGTAGCCACCTCACCAATCATCCCTGCACCTAACAGGGATGGGTCGTTCACTGTGCCAGGAGCGTTACCTGGCTGAACGCTCGATGGCAGACTGGGAAGCCACTGACCCACGACCTGCGATCAGGGGGATCAGCCCGAGACCCAGTCCGCATGATCCGAAGAACTAACTAATGCTGACAAAAATAACAGCTAAGTAAAGGTAGAGAGAAAACTCAAACAAAATATTAAAAAGAAGAAAGAGTCTGGGACAAAAAGTCCCAGCACAGAGAGAGCCAGCCACTCCTGACAAGCTAGACATTAAAACTGAGATATGGTTGCAGGAAGTAGGAGGGTATTGACTGAGGGGACCACCCCTTGAGGGTGGGATATGTTAAAGCTTTATTGTTAACATATTCTGTTGCCTAGCTACTCCTTCGGAGCAAAGTCTAATACCCCATATGTGACGAATATGAAGAGGCGGCGACTGTCGGAGGACGTAAGAGAAAAGGATTTTACGGTAAGATCTTACAAAAATCCATTTTTCTCTATCGCTCATTGACAGACGCAGTCTTCTTGATTCTCAAGAGCTGGGACATCCAGAAGCAGTGCCACAAATGAGGGGTGGGATTGACAAAATCAAATCCAATCTAGAAGGCCCAACCGGTGCCAAACTAGAAGTTTTAAAGGCTCATTATAAACAAAGAATGAGACTAAAGAAAAATTTTCCAACGGAAAAAACCCTCGAGGTAGACCACTGGTCTCCTCAAATTGCGGCCTGCAAAACCTTGCGGCCAAACGAGGCATCAGACGATGCCATTACATCAACTTTATAATGTTTAGTAAAGGTATGCACCGACGACCAGGTAGCCGCCTTGCACACCTGGACCACTGACGCCTGATGGCGAAAGGCCCATGACGCACTAAGTGCCCGAGTGGAGTGCGCCTTAACAGGGAACGGGGGCTCCTGACCCTTAATAGAATAAGCCTGTACTACCGTCTGTCTGATCCATCTGGAAATGGTCGCAGCAGATGCAGGCAACCCCTTTTTGGGTCCATCTGGGATCACAAAAAGTGAATCCGTCTTGCGAAACGAGTCTGTCGTTTTCAAGTATACCCTGATCGCCCGGACCACATCCAAGGAGTGTAAAGCCAGCTCCCGAGGATGACTGGGCTTAGGACACAGGGAAGGTAATACAATTTCTTCATTCAGATGAAATTCTGAAACCACTTTTGGTAGGAAGGATGGATTCGGACGAAGAACCACCTTATCTCTATGAACCACCAGATATGGTGAACGACAAGATAATGCGGCCAGTTCTGACACCCTGCGTGCAGAAATAATAGCCACCAAAAAGGCCACCTTCTGGGACAACGTGGGTAGAGGAATCTCCCTAATATCTTCAAAGGGAGGTTTCTGAAGAACCGACAACACTAAATTAAGATCCCAGGGGGGTAACGGCGCGTGCACTGGCGGAACCAGATGTCGCACCCCCTGGATGAAGTTCCGCACCAAGGAATGAGTAGCCAAAGGCTTCTGAAAGAAGATGGCTAATGCTGAGACCTGACCCTTGATAGTACTCAAGGCCAGTTTCTGCTCAACCCCTTGTTGCAGAAAAGCCAATATTCGACTAATCGAATAAGACCGAGGACGGAACCCCAAAGGTTCACACCATGCAATGTAGGACTTCCATGTGCGATGATAAATCTTTCTGGAAGTTGCTTTCCTTGCTTCAACTAGAGTAGGAATAACTGAAGCTGACAAACCTTTGTCCTTCAGCACCTGGGTCTCAATAGCCAGGCCGTTAAAGCCAGCGATCGTAAAGCAGGATGGAAGATCGGTCCCTGAGACAGTAGATCCTCCCTGAGAGGAAGTCTCCACGGGACGTCCGCCACCAGTCTGACCATGTCGGCGTACCAAGCTCGACGAGGCCAGTCCGGAGCTACCAGGATTACTGGGATTCCTTCTTCCTCTATCCTGCGAAGAAGTCTTGCCTGACTAGACAGAAAAAAACTGATTCCCTGTAGCAGAGAGAGGGAGGATATACCCTCAGGGACTGCCCCTAGGATGGAGCCAGAACGTTTTGTCTTTCTGCCTAGTCCTACTCCTGCGGAGACAACATAACCCAGCTCTTGAGAATCAAGAAGACTACGTCTGTCAATGAGCGATAGAGAAATTTTATTTTTATTTTTTTATTCCTACACCCCAGGATAATATTGTATCCTTCAAAACAATCAGACAGGCAAGCTCCTTTTCAAAATAAGCATGTTACTTGGCTGTAATAAGTTCTAATGGCTTCGACTTGAAGTCTCTGGCCATGAAAAAAACATACGAATGCACATTTCTCACTAAATTGCAGTCTGTACCTCAGGATGCTCATAAGCTGGGTATAGTAAGTAAATTGTGAAAAAAAAAAATGACATATTTACCCAAGAATATTATCAAAAAATAATTTTCCATCTTCACTTACCGCCTCCCTGAAACCGTCATATTTGTACACATGACCAGAACGTGTTAACAGTCGGAGGCCATACCCAAGTGCCACGCGACGCCAGAGCCCTTCTGAAAAGTCAGTTGCTGCAATATTCTCCACTTTCCCAGTTTTGTTATTTTTGTACATAAGTCCTGCCTTAGATAAACGAAGGCGTCCATCATTCTGTCAAAAGAGAAAATAAAATGAAACATAAAACAATCTTTAGCCCAGGTTCACATTGGTCCATTTGACATGCGATTTGACATATCAAATCGCATTTAAAATTAGAGCTAACTGCCAGAAATGGCACATCTGAATCATTGCTACACCGACTTTGCGGCACCACACCGATTACCAAAAGTAGTTTCTGTACTACTTTTTGGCAACTTCAGGGGGCGATTTCAATAGACATCTGTGCAGGGACCGGCACATATGTCTGTGAAAATGCCAGTTTGAAATTGTGCGGGTTAAACCGGCCTCAGTGTGAACCTAGGCTTAAAGCCTTTTCTCTTAAGGCTCATTTACACTTGTTGGCTAGTGTTTTTCTGCACTGGATAAATGACAGTCACCATACTGGCTCACAAAGCTCAGATCAGATCTTGCTGGGCTTCTGCAAACCTGCTTGACAGCTCTGGTATTTCTCCCAGACCAAGGGTCCACTTGAAGACCAGATGTTAGTGGCAGTGTAAGAAAGCACAGATATCACATTGCTGGAGTGGAGGATAGCCCAAATTTAGTTAGCTAAATTTTTTGGTGATGTGATAGTTTGACTGACAATTACTCAGTCACGCAACATTGTACCCAAGATGAATACCGTGTTTCCCTGAAAGACCTACCCTGAAAGTAAGACCTAGTGTTATTTCAGGGAGGGCTTCAATATAAGCCCTACCCCGAAAATAAGCCCTAGTTTAGTGTATGAAAAATCCTAGGATGCACTTTATTAGCGTTTTAAATAATGTCCAGTGTGTTTTTGTAATATAATACTGTGAAATACATTCCTTACATCGCCGCTCAGCCCTGCTGTCTTTCTCCTCTCATAGCTGTCAGAGGGGGATCTCAGCCCCTCCCCTCTACAGTGTACACAGAAGCGCCGGGTGTTGGATTAGAATTGTGGGAAATACCTTTGGTACATCGGCGCTTCCGTAACCCCCAGCTGTCGGCCAGGGAAAAAGAGGACAGCAGAGCAGCTAAACCTGATCTAATCTACCCGGCGCTTCTGTGTACACTGCAGAGGGGAGGGGCTTAGATCCCCCTCTGACAGCTATGAGAGGAGAAAGACAGGAGATTAGCTGAGCACAGAGCAGCGATGTACCGTAATGAAGGTAAATCACACAATTGTATTACAAAAACACTCACTGGACAGTATATAAAACACTAATAAAGTGCATCCTAGGATTTTATATACACTAAACTAGGTTTACACGGGATTTCTGGCAGGCAGGAAGGGCAGAGAGGGACAGAACATTACAGCTAAGACCTACCCCGAAAACAAGCCCTACTGTGTCTTTTGGTGCCAAAATGAATATAAGACCCGGGCTTATTTTCGGGGAAACACGGTAGATATTAGGGCTGAACGATAGTCGATATGATATCGACTATCGTTCTGCGGCCGTAGGCGATATTCATATCGCCGAGGTCACGATATTTGCATAGGCAGGGGGAAGGGACTCGGAGGAGGACAGGAGGACTCACAGACTTCCGTGTTAGGCAGGGAGAAGTCGGGACACTTCAGAGGTGAGCATACACTGACTCACTCGTGCACTGCAGCCCGCCCCACGTTCAGTGAGTCTTACTCTCCGCCCTAGTTTTCTCAATGGCACATTCAGGGAGCCAATCACGCCGTGATTAGCTGCACAGCTAACCAATCACGCGTGCCTGCACACCTGATTGGTTCCGCTGTGCCGCTACTCATGGCGTGATTGGCTCCCTGAATGTGCCATTGAGAAAACTAGGGCGGAGAGTAAGACTCACTGAACGTGTGGGGCGGGCTGCAGTGCACGAGTGAGTAAATGTATGCGGCTGTGCTGTGATCCTTTCCCGGCTCCTAGTCCACCGCTCCAGCCTCCTACCAATACCACTGTGAGAGACTGTCTGTCACTATATAATCTGATCGATTCCACAGTCCACACTGTCACTGAGTAATTGATTTTACCATATTAACCCTGACCTGCCCAGTGCCCTTTATCTGCAATTAAAATTTAGAAGGCTGCCTGCATGCTTCATGATTTCCATTTCCAGCATCCTTCCAAATCCCTACAGTGTCACTAACATTAACCCTATGGTACAAGGCTGCAGTGTGCACTGAATCCCATTCCCTACAGTAACATATTAACCCTGTATGGTCATATTTTTTTTTTCCCAATATCGTGCAGGCCTGATATATATATATATATATATATATATATATATATATATATATATATATATATATATATATATATATATATATATATATATATATATATATACATACACACATATACATACCATGCTGGTTTTAACCAATCCTTGTGGGTGCATACTATTTTAACCTCTTAATAAAACTGTCCATGCTACACTTAGATGGCGCTGCTTTCTTCCCTATTTTCTTCAAAAAGTTTATCCAGCCTCCACCGAACAACTAAACTTTCATTTTCTTCAGCAGCTCATCCCCCCACAGTCATTACATTTTGTATCACTTGACCCTCCCTTTTAGGTTGTAAGCTCTAACAAGCAGGGCCCTGTTTCCTCCTGTATTAAATTGTATTGTAATTAGGGATGCACCGATCCGATATTCGGATCGGATATCGGCGCCGATATGGCCATTATAGCTGGATCGGGGGATCAGTAACATTGACCGTTCCAGTTTTTGCTTAGTAACGGCTCAGCCATCCCGTACTAGGTGCAGTATTAGTATGGGATGGGAGCCGCTACTTCCTGTATAGTCCCGGCTCACAGGCGAAGTGATCATCCGAAGCACTCCACCTCTGAATGGAGGAGCCGTACACATGAAGCAGCGGCTTTGCTCTGTACTGCAGCCGCTTGCTTTGTGTATAGCTCCGGATCGGTTCCGGTATCGGGGGTTTCACGATTTCACAAGGCCAGGTATCGGGTCCAAAAAAGTCAGATCGGTGCATCCCTAATTGTAATTGCACTTTTTGCCCTCTCGGTGTAAAGTGTTGTGCAAATTGTTGGCGCTATATAAATCATGTACAGTAATAATAGGGGGGGCCTAAAAGTTGATAAACAACGATATAGTATGTGTAGGAAGAAGTGGGTGGATTTAGGAGCAAAAACAAAAAACAAAAAAAAGGATTTCTGTGTCAAGGCAACAGACTGACTAGATCAGCAGCTATTGCTGATCCATTTGTTCCGCGCCCTTTCAAAAACACTCGATCCCTCCCATCTTCCCATGATGGAATGGGAGGGATCAGCATTGTACATAGTTTTGTGTGCTTTCTGTGACACTAATGCCTCGTTTCCACTGAGCGGTACGGTTCCGTACACAATTTTTTGCCGTTTCCATTATCAAATGTTGTGAATGGTACCCCAATTCTGAACTGTACCACTTTTTTGGGACCCTTTCTTTGGGGTACTAGCACAATCGTACCGTACCAATAGGGTGGAGATACTCACTGCAGAACGTAGATCTGCAAAGTGTAGCTCCACCCTGTTGGCAGGGACGTTTGAAGGAATTTGGGGGCCCCAAGCAAAATGGACATGGAGGCCCCCCTGCATCACATCTCTGATCATCTTATACAGCTTTATATTTTTCATTAAACTTAACCACTTCCATACCGAGTCATGTAAAATGACGTCGGCAAAGTGGTTGTCTAGATCCGGGCCGCCGTCATATGACGTCGGCCCGTTCTAGCAGCCAGTGCGCGCCCCCGGCGGCGCGGAGCGGCGCGATCAGGGATGAGGCTCGTCCCTCGGACATAGCCCATCCCTGATCAAGGTAAACAGCCAATAGAAATTGGCTGTTTACCACGTGATCGGCTGTGTCAATCACAGCCGATCACATGAGCGGCTCCAGCACGAGCCGCTCATTCTCTCTGCAATGCGCGCCCCCGGGGGCGCGCAGAGCAGCGATCGGGGACGAGGCTCGTCCCTCGGACAGAGTCGATCCCCGATCTAGGTAAAGAGCCAATGAAATTGGCTCTTTACCACGTGACCGGCTGTGTCCAATCACAGCCGGTCACAAATGTCAACAGAGAACACGGTAACTAGCTGTCACCGTGTTCTCCTCCTCACACACTGATCCTGTGTGAGGAGGAGATTGTGGTAACAGCTAGTTACCAACTACAGTGCACCCTAAACACACTGATTGCCCCCCCACCCCCAATAAAGAGCACCTGTCACTAGCCCATCAAAGTACCCGAGTAGCTGTCACCAGCCCATCAGGTACCCGATGACAGGTACTCGGGTACTCTGATGACAGGTACTCGGGTACTCTGATGACAGGTACTCGGGTACTCTGATGACAGGTACTCGGGTACTCTGATGACAGGTACTCGGGTACTCTGATGACAGGTACTCGGGTACTCTGATGACAGGTACTCGGGTACTCTGATGACAGGTACTCGGGTACTCTGATGACAGGTACTCGGGTACTCTGATGACAGGTACTCGGGTACTCTGATGACAGGTACTCGGGTACTCTGATGACAGGTACTCGGGTACTCTGATGACAGGTACTCGGGTACTCTGATGACAGGTACTCGGGTACTCTGATGACAGGTACTCGGGTACTCTGATGACAGGTACTCGGGTACTCTGATGACAGGTACTCGGGTACTCTGATGACAGGTACTCGGGTACTCTGATGACAGGTACTCGGGTACTCTGATGACAGGTACTCGGGTACTCTGATGACAGGTACTCGGGTACTTTGAGTACCTGTCAACGGAGTACCCGTCATCAAAGTACCTGAGTACCTGTCACCTACCCATCAGAGTACCCGAGTACCTTCCACCTGCTCATCAGAGTACCTGACGCCTGAAGTACCTGAGTACTTGCCGCCTGCTCATCAGTACCCATCACTACTCATCAGTACTCATCAGTACCTATCACGTATCAGTACTGATCATCAGTACCCATCAGTACAGTATCACCTATCAGTCAGTGAGTACTACTCATCAGTACCTATCACCTGCCTGTCACCTGCCCATCAGAGTACCCGAGTACCTGTCACCTGCCTATCGGAGTACCCGAGTACCTGCCACCTGCTCATCAGTACCAGAGTACCTGTCACCTGCCCAACAAAGTACCCGAGTACTTGTCACCCTTCATACAGCCACCATGTCCAAGTCCAAAAAGGTTTATATACGTCCTCCGTTTAAACCTAAATACCGGTGTTATGGCAGCAAATAGCTGCCATAACCCTGGTATTTTTTTAAACGGTGGACGGTTGGCTTTCCAATAAGGGTGGTCCCAGCGGCGGATTCGCCGTGGGATCACCCTTCCAGGATGGCGGAAGAGGCGCCCCCCCTCCCGACGCGTTCCGGTCCTTTTCCCCGCTTACCGGACCCGCCGGCAGCGGGGAAAACGATCCGGTCCCGAATCCTCACAGACAGGATGTCGAGTGAGGGCAAGCTTGCCCTCACTTGACTCTATGGTCTTGGAGGACCGGAGCTACGGAAAATGTTGTTGCCTAGCAACCGGTTTAAAGGTCCTTTTTTTTTTTTTCATTTTATATAATAATTTTTTTTTTTTTTCTATCTTTTAGTGTACTTGTGAGATCTGAGGACTTTTTGACCCCAGATCTCACAAAAAAGAGGTCCTGTCGTGCCTATTTCTATTACGAGGAATATTTACATTTCTTTTAATAGAAATAAAAATGATCAATTTTTTTTTTTTTTTTAAACGGTGTAAAAATAAAAAATAATAAATAAAATAGTAAAAAAAAAAAAAAAATTAAAGCGCCCTGTCCCCGTTAGCTCGCGCGCAGAAGCAACGCATACGGAAACCCCGCCCACATATGTAAACGGTGTTCAAACCACACATGTGAGGTATCGCCGCGATCGTTAGAGCAAGGGGAATAATTTGAGCCCTAGACCTCCTCTGTAACTCAAAGATGGCAACCTGTAGAAATTTTTAAATTGTCGCCTATGGGGATTTTTAAGTACCAAAGTTTGTCGCCATTCCGTGAGCGTGCGCAATTTTGAAACATGACATGTTGGGTATCTATTTACTCGGCGTAACATTATCTTTCACATTATGGAAAAAAATTTGGCTAACTTTACTGGTTTCTTATTTTTTAATTAAAAAAAGTGAATTTTTTCCAAAAAAAATGCGTTTGGAAGACCGCTGCGCAAATACGGTGTGATAAAAAATATTGCAATAATCTCCATTTTATTCTCTAGGGTCTCTGCTAAAAAAAAATATATAATGTTTGGGGGTTCTAAGCAGTTTTCTAGCAAAACAACTGATTTTAGCTTGTAAACACCAAATGTCAAAAATAGGCCTAGGCAAGTGGCTAGGATGCATGATGATGCTCCTTGGATATTAGGCCCCTCTATATGGCTAGGCTGTGAAAAAGTCTCACACATGTGGTATTGCCATACTCAGGAGGAGTGGCAGAATGTATTTTAGGGTGTCATTTTTGCTGTGTACATGCTATGTGTTAGGAATATCCTATAAATTGACAACTTTGTGTAAAAAAAAAAAGTTTTCATTTTTTTCCCACATTTTCCAAAAACCTGTGGAAAAAAATGATATGTTCAAACGACCCATAATGCCTCATAGAATATACGTTGGAGTGTTTGCTTTCCAAAATGGGGACATTTTGTGGACTTTTCCATTGTATTGGTGCTCTAGGGCCTTAAAAAGTGTGATAGGTAGTAAGAAAGTTTTATGTGTATTTATGCTCCTAAAATGCCTTATGGTGCTACTTGGACGTGGAGTCTCTTTTTGTGGCCAGGCTGTTTAAAAGTCTCACACATGTGGTATCGCCATACTCAGGAGGAGTAGTAGAATGTATTTTTGGGTGTAATTTTTGCTGTGTACATGCTATGTGTTAGAAATGGCTTATAAATTAACAACTTTGTGGGAAAAAAAAGAAAAAAAAAATTTTTTCTTCATTTTCCCAAGAATTGTGGGAAAAAATTACAACTTCAAAAAACTTACCATGCCTCTTACTAAATACCTTGGACTGTCTACTTTACAAAAAGGGGTCATTTGGTCGGTATTTGTACTGTCCTGACATTTCAGGGCCTCAAGAAAGGAGATAGGCAGTCAGTACATCTGGTGTGATCAATTTTCAGTAATTGGTACCATAGCTTCTAGACTCAATAACTTTCACACAGACTAAATAATATACACTAATTTGGGTTAATTTTACCAGAGACATGTAGCAGTATACATTTTGGCCCAAATGTATGAAGAAAAATTAATTTTTTGCAAAATTTCATAATTGAAACTAAAAAAAAGTGTTTTTTTTTCAAAATTTTTGCTCTTTTTTTGCATATATCACGAAAAAAAAAAAAACCCCAGTTGTGATCAAATACCACCAAAAGAAAGCTCTATCTGTGTGAAAAAAATGATAAAAATTTTGTTTGGTTACAGTGTAGCATGACTGAGCAATTGTCATTCAAAGTGTGAGAGTGCTGAAAGCTGAAAATTGGTCTGGGCAGGAAGGGTGTCTAACTGCTCTGTATGGAAGCGGTTAAGTGACCCCTATACAACAAGTTGCCAGATATTATCGCCCCTCCCGTTCCCCCACCATGTGCCCAAGATGATACCAGGGGGACTTTTTGCTTATGCTATGGGACTATCCAGCTGTCTGTCAACAAGTAGGTATTGTTCCCAATTGGACAATTGGTCCAATTTTTGCACGAAAAAAATGGAGTGACAGACTGTCAGTGTGATCATACCTGTCGCTGGCCTGGTCCGGTCCACGTGTGTGAGGAGGATATGACGACTCGTGGTGTGTCTCTCTCTGGCGAAGTTCGTGGGCCTGGTGGGGTGGCGCCACTCCCGTGCGCGCTTTAGGCTGCCTAGGCTGGGGCGGGGCTGGTGCGCACTGCGCAGATGTGTGCCGCCGCCGCTCACTCTCCCCCTTGCAAGCCGGCGCCGCGTGACGTCATGCCGCTCCTCCACTGTGCGCCCGTCCGCCGGCCTGTCACAGGCCGCCTGTGTGTGTGAGGCGCGGCGCCCGTCCACAGCGTTTGTGTTCAGCGTTCAGTCTGTGTCTTGGGGCCCCAGGCCAGCTCGGGCCCTCAAGCAATTGCCTGTTTTGCCTGCCTTGACGCAACGGGCCTGCCTGTTGGTACGGTACGATTGTGCTTGGTAACCCAACTAAAGGGTCCCAAAAAAGTGGTATGGTACGGTTCAGAATTATGCCTCGTTTCCACTGAGTGGTACGGTATGGTTTGGAACAGTACACCTTGCGTTTCCACTGCCAATAGCACCCTTTCATGATATGCGTGGTGTAGCAGTAAAGCGGTGATAGACGATTCTCTGTCAACCAAAGTAATGCAGAGTGTAGCTCCACCCTGTTGGTACCCCAACAAAAGTGTCCCAAAAAAGTGGTATGGTACGGTTCGGAATTAGGGTACCAATTACAATGGAAACGACAAAAATAGCGTACTGTACCGAACCATACCAGAACGCTCAGTGGAAACGAGCCATTAGGGTACCATTCACAACTTTTGACAATGGAAACGGCAAAAATTGCGTACCGTAATGAACCCAAACCGTACGCTCAGTGGAAACGAGGCATTAGCGTCACAGAAAGCACACAATCAGCATACACCACGCCTATCAAGTGACGTCAATCACTACTTTCTGGTGTTCTAAAATTTAGTCGGACCCATGAAAATTCCGGACCCTCGTCACTTTCGGTGACACTACACCATAACCAGGCTGATGCGAGCCCAGGTGCGCATGCGCACAAGGCATTTTCAAGGTCCGATAAAATTTTAAGACTTATGAACAGCTGACAGAGAGGAGGAGGGGCTGAGGTGGGACGCACACACCGCCGCGTCATCAAGCAAGAAACATGTTGCAGAGCGGACTTAGAGGAGGCGGGAAGAAAGTGAATACTCATACTAAATAGTAATGATAAAAAAAAAGAAATACTAAACATTTTTTATCATTACTATTTAGTATGAGTATTCACTTTCTTCCCGTCTCCTCTAAGTCCGCTCTGCAACATGTTCCTTGCTCGATGACGCGACGGTGTTGAAACATTATCCCGCAGCGGTGTGTGCGTCCCACCTCAGCCCCTCCTCCTCTCACTCAGCTGTTCGTAAGTCTTAGAATTTCATTGGACCTTCAAAATGCCTTGTGCGCATGCGCACCGGGGCTCGCAGCAGCTGGTGGTGACGGAGCGTCCCCGGAAGTGACGAGGGTCCGGAATTTTTACGGGTTAGACTAAATTTTAGAACACCGGCTACACCATGCCTATCATGTAAATGTACTGTTTGCGGTGAAAACGCAAGCCTGATCAAGGTGTACCGCTCAGTGGAAAGGAGGCAAATGATTGCATGGTAGGCAGTCCCTATGGATTAGCTGGGTACAACGCCTCTGTGTACCCAGACAACCAATGGGTACACAGCGATCACTCAGCAGATCAGCCGCCCTGACAGCTTTTATCCAGCGCTGTTCATAAACGGTTAAAGAACACAGACAATATAAGTCAAGAGAGGAGGCTGCAAAGCTTCAACGCCCAATAATCTCTGCAGGCGTTATTTTTCCTTGCCACCATCCAAACACATTCATATTTACAGCTCTATCCCATTGTAAACCAGCATCACCAGGGAACAGCAAAAACACAGCCAGGCAATGGGTTTCTTCAAAGCGGTGTTACCAGGGCCACAGGCTGGCTGTACATCTCCATAATGCAGCTCACACATGGATGGACATTGCTGTGATACATGGACACACAATACCGTATGTGCGAGAACACACCAAGGGAGACCGGGGTGACCAGGCCCTCAGTGATCGCTAACACAGGGAAGAGTTCAGCACATTACTCTCTGTGCCCGGCATGGAACACAATTCTCTCACACAAGTGGCTGCCATCATTTTAACTCGTTCAAATTCATAAACATGTCTCACCATAAACCCTTTCACCTCCTGGTAGATGTCGTTAAAGTCTAACGTGTCAGCCATTGTGCGTCAAGGAGATCACTCGCTTTCCTTCCCGCCACCACACACTCAGCCGCCGGAAGTCACCTGGAAACATATGGCTTTCACTCGGCCCACCGCAACTGACGTCACTTCCCCTTTCGCCTGAAACAAGAGTTGTGTCAGAATTGGCGACCCTATTGTTTCAGAATACCGCTACCGGAAGTGACGTTCAGGTGACCAAAAACCCGTAGTGCGCATGCGCTATGCGTTCCACTATGCGTTCCACACACTGTTAATTCTCACGAGTAGCTGTATTCTGATAAAACGCCAAGCAGATTTGGACCAATGCGCAAGCGGGGCGGAAGCGCGCAATAGTGACAATAAGAAATCACATTAAAGCGGTAGTATACCGCTCTTTTTTTTACTTTTAACTACAGGTAAGCCTATAATAAGGTACAATTAATATCTCCTAAACCTGCATGGTTTAGGAGATATTTGCACTGCATGCAGCCGCTCATGTGAGCGGCGCATGCACTCTGAAGGTCCGGTGGACCTTCAGCTTCCCTTGCATGGGAGCTTGACGGAAAATGACTCCCACGCGCATGCGCAGGAGTGACGTCATCGCGGCTCCAGCCAATCACAGCGCCGGAGCCGCCCAACCCATGTCTGCTCCCACAGCGGTGTCTGGGGGTCTGTGTCTGTGCTTCGTTCTAAGGTAAGTATTTCATAATGAGCTAGTATGCGATGCAAACTAGCTCATTATGCCTTTGTCTTGCAGGTTTTTTTTTTTTGTTTGTTTGTTTTTTTTGGGGTTTACAACCGCTTTAACCACTTCTGGATTTTCCCCCTTAAAGTGGAGTTCCACCTTGGGAAAGTTTTTTATAATAAAAATACCCCCGGGACAGTCAGGGCTAGTACATTCCACAATGGATAGCCTCTGATCTGTCCCGGGTCGCACTTACCTGCATGAAGAACTACTTACCTTTAAGATTTCTTCTCCAGCGTTGCCATCTCAGGTGTGGGCAGCTGAAGCCAGCGCGATCCTCTTCTGCGTCCTCTTCCGTCCTCTTCAGTCCCACGATGCACTGCACCGGCTCCGCCGTCACTTCCGGCGCGGCGCCGCATTCCTCCACAGCTTCTGGGCATGCCCAGAAGCTGTTTAGCAGGGAATGCGGCGCCGCAAGTGACGAGCGGGGCCAGTGCCGGCGCATTGACTCCTGGGAGCGATGACGTTCAGCTCCCAGGAGTCATTGCAAGCTGGAAAGAGACGGCGCGGGCCGCGGCCGCCAAGGGAGGAAGTGGAAGAAAGGTAAGTATAATTTTCTACAATAAGTAAAAAAAAAAAAAAATCGTAACTATCCAATTCTTTTTCAGGTGACAAAAAGGAAGCAGATGGCCACAAAATCGATATGTCGATTTTGTGTCCGGAACTCCGCTTTAATAAGGCTTACCTGTAAGTACTGTAAATATCTCATAAACTTGCACCATTTAGGAGATATTTACTTTTAACCACTTAAGCCCCGGAAGATTTTACCCCCTTCCTGACCAGGCCCTATTTTGCAATTCGGCACTGCGTGACTTTAACAAACAATTGCGCGGTCATGCGACGCTGTACCCAAACAAAATTGACGTCCTTTTTTCCCCACAAACAGAGCTTTCTTTTGGTGGTATTTGATCACATGTGCGATTTTTACTTTTGCGCTATACACAAAAAAAGTGCGTAAATTTTGAAAAAATAACAATATTTTTCACATTTTTTTATATGAAATTCCCCAAAAAAATGTAAAAATCAAATTTTTTAACATTTTAGGCCAATTTGTTTTCTGCTACTTTTGTTTTGTAAAAAAAATTGCAATAAGCATATTTTGATTGGTTTGCGCAGAAGTTATTGCGCTTACTTACTAAGGGAAAGATTTCTGTCATTTTTGGTGGGTTTTTTTTTTAACGAGTAATGGCGGCGATCTGCGATTTGTTTTTTTTTTGCGGCACTGTGACATTGCGGCGGACAGATCGGACCCTTGACTGACATTTTTGACACTTTTGGGGGTACCAGTGACATTACTACAGTAATCAGTGCTATACATATGCACTGTTACAGTAAAAATGACACTGGCAGGGAAGGGGTTAACTTTATTGGTGATCATGGGGTTAAGTGTGTCCCTAGGGGCATGCTTCTTACTGTAAAGGGGTGTGGCTAGTGATGTAACCACAGAGACATACGATCCTAAATAGCAGGACCGTATGATCTCTGCAGTTAGATCAGGGAGAATGACAGGTGGCTTTGTTTACATCAGCCGCCTGCCTTTCTCCCTCTCCACCGGGAGATCGTGAGTGGCCGGCGGACATCGGGTCCGCCAGTCACACGCGCGGACATGTTAGGGAGGGAGCGCGCCTCCAGCGGCGCGTGCTCGCCCCCTAGAGCCTCACAGGCGAGCGACATAGTCCTACGTCTCTTTGCCTGTGAGGGGCTGACCGCCGCAGTAAATAGTCGTGCGGCGGTCGACAAGTGGTTAATGCAGCCGATGACGTCATCGGCGCATGCGCTTTGAAGGAACGACCATGTGTGCTGTTCCTTCAGAGCCTTGTGCCATTAACGGTGGCTCCCGTGCGCATGTGCGGGAGTCATCCAATCGCACCTCTGGCCAATCAGATGGCCGGAGGACGTGAACCAGGAAGCAGGAATGCCGAACATGTCGGGCTGAGCGGGCGGCACTGCGGGGGCTTCGTTCTAAGGTTAGTATTTCACAATGAGCTAGTATGCGGTGCATACTAGCTCGTTATGCCATCGCCTTACAGGGTTTTTTTTTTTTTTTTCATTTTTATGGAACGGTTTACTTTCTCTATGGTGACCAGGCCATATTTTGCGATTCGGCACTGCGTTACTTTAACATAAAAATTGTGCGGTCGTGCGACACTGTACCAAAATAAAATTGATGTCCTTTTTTTTTCCACAAATAAAGCTTTCTTTTGGTGGTACATGATCACCTGTGCGATTTTTATTTTTTGCGCTATAAACAAAAGAGCGACAATTCTGAAAAAATATATATATTTGTTTTCACATTCTGCTATATAACATTAAAAAAAAAAAAATGTAAAAATCAAAATTTGCTCATCCTTTTAGGCTAATTTGTATTCTGCTACATATTATTGGTAAAAAAAATCGCAATAACCGAATTTTGATTGGTTTGTGCAAAAGTTATCGCGTCTACAAACTAGAGGAAATATATAATAAACAAGCAAAAAGTTGGGGGAGCACACCCTGAACATGTATTTCTAAAGCTGGTGCAGCTATGAACCAAGCAACATGTATATTAAAAAAGAATAGCGCACACATGCAAAAGAAAAGGCTATCAAATATGAAGACAATCCATAAATAAAAATGGGGATTTGGTCCCACCATATGGTCATATTGTGCTCAAGCCCACCACTACGTCAAAGTACCCCATTGTCAGTGGGTCCTACACTATCCTAACAAGGGTTAGAGAGGCTGAATTCATCCTTTTTTTATGGATAGTGTAGGACCCACTGATAATGGGGTACTTTGACGTAGTGGTGGGCTTGAGCACGATATGGCCATATGGTGGGACTAAATCCCCATTTTTATTTATGGATTGTCTTCAAATTTGATAGTCATTTCTTTTGCATGTGTGCGCTATTCTTTTTTAATAGGGGAAATATTTATGTAATTTGTATTTATTTATTTTTTACTAGTAATGGCGGTGATCTCCCATTTTTAGGGGGACTGCGGCATTGCGCTGGACAGATCGGACACCTAACTGACATTTTTGACACTTTTGAGGGGACCAGTGACATTACTACAGTAATCAGTGCTAGAAATATGCACTGTTACTGTAATAATGACACTGGCAAGGAAGGGGTTAACACAGTGGGTGATCAAAGAGCTAAATGTGAGCCTAGGCGAGTGCTTACTTACTGTGGGGGGAGGGGCTTGTGAAATGACCTCAGAGACCTGTGATCCTATATAGAAGGATCTCAGACGCTCTGTGATCATTTCAGAGAGAAGAACGCTCGGCTGTGTTTACAACAGCTGACCGCTCTTCTCTCTCAGCGGGGAGCAATCACGGGCGCTAGTCCCGAGTATTGGCATCCCCGCTGCTTAGTGGGGACAGAAGTGCGCCGCCCCCCAGCACCAAGCGCGCGACCGACGTAGGGCTACATCGGTTCGCGTAGGAGGGCCAGCCTGCCGAAGTAAATGTGCGGCGGGCGGTCCGGAAGCTGTTAATAAACAAAACATCGGATGCTTGCACTAGATGAGACAATTACTGATTACATTGTTATACAGAACATCACATTATTGTACCAATTACAATTTTAAATCTTATTGTTACGGAGCCCATCAGATTCTTGGACTTGATGCTTTAGTTCCTTGACTTGCTGCCTCCCTTACAAAGACCATCAGATTCTTGAATGTGCAGACATCTTACTACACCCAGCTACGTGTTGAATTTCAGAGTGCAATAAAGGGAGTGTATATAAATAAATATTGTATATTCATATCCGTGATGCTGCCTTGATGTTACATTTACAAAGAAGCTGGACGCCAGTGTTCTATCAGAATACCACTACCCATCAGATAATGCAACAGAAGTGACGTTCCAACATGGCCGCTATGCATTTCAATAGGTTTCCTAACCTGACAGAATACGAAGGCGGCAGTGGACATCCTTTTACACCCAGGCAAGTCTTCAATGTCACACTTTATTTAGCAGTAAACTCACCCTATATACCTAAATAGACTATTTCACTGCGACCAAGTGAAATAGTCCATTTTACTATATAATCAGTTTGGTGCTAAGCAGTGTGGGGTGTACCAAGATGATCATTGCCACCTTCTGCCCGCAGGCTTGTCGCTGTATTTACTATAACACTAATAATACTATACAGGGCTTTTTTTCTCAGACAATAGGTGCAGGAACTCCCCCTTTCTGAGTCACCCCTTGTCTCCTCCCCCTGCCCACCCCCTGCATGATTCCTTGGTTCCACCCCCTACCCTCCTCCAAATACCAGCCCTTTTAGAGAATACAGAACCAAGTAACATTTGCAGAGTTGTATAAAGTACTCGAAACCCATACTTGAGTAGAAGTAGAAGTGCTCGATCAAAAAGTGACTTGAGTAGAAGTGGAAGTGCTCGATCAAAAAGTGACTTGAGTAGAAGTGGAAGTGCTCGATCAAAAAGTGACTTGAGTAGAAGTACTAAAGTATTCAACAGTTTTTGTACTTAAGTATTGCAAGTAGTTTTTTTAAAAATTTTGCTACTCAAGTACTGAAAGTAAAAGTACCAGTAGTTTTTTTAAAAAAAATTGCTACTCAAGTACTGAAATTAAAAGTACAAGTACTGTGTTATGTAGTTATTAAAGAAAGAAGTCATAAGTTTGAACATCATATTGTTTTTTATTATTTCAAATGCAGCTTTTATTTATACATACAGTAGCATTTATTTTCGTATGCGCTGATAATACACATGTTTTGAGCTTCATGAAACCTGCCATCTACTGTTCTGGCAGTGGTAATTTTTATAATTGTAACGAGTAACTATGCAGCACAAAAAAAAAATATTGGAGTAGAAGTATTGAAATCGTTGAAAAAATGTAGTGAAGTAAAAGTGGAAGTAGGAGAAAAAAATTCTACTCTAGGAAAGTACAGATACCGTCTTTCGGTACTTAAGTACAGTAGTGAAGTAGTTCTACTTAGTTACTATACATCTCTGAACATTTGTGATACTAAGTAATTTGTATGGAATTTGTTAATGAAAACAAGAAAAGCAGTAAAATAGATCCTCTGCAGCCAGCAACAATAGATCCCCCCCAAGCAACCCTCAACAAAATACCCCTCCCCGCCAGCAAAAATAGACCCCCAGCAGCAACAGATTTCCCTGCAGCCAGCATCACTAGATCCTTCCCAGAAACAACTGACCCCCAGCAACAAAAGCCCCAACCCCAACAACAGTAGAACCCCCCACCAGCAACAATAGACTTCCTTATCAACAATAAGCCCTACCCACCCCGTAGAAATACATCCCCTCAAGCAACAATAGATCCTCCAGCATCAATAGACCCTGAACCCCTTCCCATTACATACATACATTCAATGCTGGTGGTGCCGTTCCCCCGCGTTTCCGGCTGAAAAAAAACCACTGATACTATATTAATAATAATAATGTAATACTGTATTTCAGTATATAAGGTGATGATGTCACCTATGATGAAACGCGTTGGGAGGAGCTTAGCCACGTGACGCTGGTTTGCCATTGGAGGTCGGCCATGTTTTTGGTTTGAAACGGATCTACACCACTACTTAGCTGTTTTTTATGCTTATTTTATTGGAGAAAGTGTGAGTACCATGTGAGCAGGTTTTATATGTTTAATAAACTGTTTTAAAAATATCTGAGCAATGATTGCTTTTCATTTTTCCATTTACACGTTTTGGAGTCTGTCTTTATGCGGCTAAAGGACCTGGATCCATTGACCAAGTGATTCATATGTGCTTACTCTGACTGCTGCTTAATCTCAGTAGTCTTTGGAATCTGGTAAGAGGCTGTATGTTTCTTTCCCTTGGTGGTGGATTTATCGTTTTCCTGTCACAGTGTTTGTGCTTATTTCACTGGAGGACTGTCTGGAACATACTTTGAGCACTGCTGTTTATCTGACTATAAGGTGGGTTTACTGCTAAAATAAGTGTGAAATTGAAGCCTTTGCTGGGTGGAAGAAGAGGTCCGCTGCCGCCTTCGTGTTCTGTCAGAATAGGAAACCTATTGAAATGCATAGCGGTCATGTTGGATTGCATAGCGCATGCGCAGTAAGCATTTTTAGCTAAGAACGTCGCTTCCGTTATTTTTTCTAATGGGTAGTAGTATTCCGACAGGACACCTGCAGTAGGAAGGTGGCGGAGGCCATGTTGGTACACCCCGCACTGCTCATCACTAAACCTTTAGGGCTCTTTCACACACTGAGTCCGTTGGACAGACTCTGTTTTTCTCAGCGGGGGATCGATCCGCCGATCCCCCTGCTGAGCAGGAGAAGGACAGCTGTGTCTCCGCGCTATGTGCGAAAACACAGCTGTCAGTTCCCAATGCATCTCTATGGGGGAAATCGGACCGACGGTCCGTTCTCATCCGATCCGCTGGACAGATGGAAAATAGGGTTTCCATCCGTCCAGATTTGACGGATCGGATGTCAGCAGACATGTCTCCGCTGACATCCGATGGCCCATAGGGATGCATGGGGGGACCGTTCAGATCCGCCAAAAAAACGGACAGGCGGATCTGAACGGTCCGCCTGTTTGAAAGGGGCCTAAGGCTTTCAAAATGTAACATCAAAACAGCATCACAGATGTCAATATACCATATTTATTTATATCCGCTCACTTTATTGCTAAAATTACTCTAAAATTCAAGACACAGATGTTTTACAGCTATCTGTCAGGTCATGAAGTGTTTGGAACGCATAGCACTATGGAACGTATGTTGGAACGCATAGTGCATGAGAAGTAAGTATTTTTTTGGTCGTAACATAATTTCCATTGCACGATATGACAGGTAAAGGTAATCTGATAGAATCTGTAGCCAATGAAAGGGGACATCAGCTGCTAAACTGAGATAGACAGGGTTTGCCGCTACCCGTCAGATCGTGTAACGGAAGTGACGTTCCGACCAAAAACTACTTACTGTGCATGCGCTATGCGTTTCACGGCGCTATGATTGTGATTGTGGTTACCAACCATTCTCTAGTCATTCCTGTCATTCTCAAATAGCCCTGGATCTGCTGGGATCCCACTCATTCCAGCAGATCAAGATCTGCCTGAGAGTGATGGAAATGGGTTTGCTGTCAGCAATCACATTTCCATCACTCTCAGGCAGCCTTGTATTCGCTGGGATTTCATTGATCCCAGCCAATAAAAAGTTGCCTGAGAGTGATGGACATGTGATTGCACTGTCTACAATCACACTTTTATCAGTAAAATCCATGTACTTGCTGGGATCTTACTGACATTTATATTTGTAACACCTCTCAGTCTCTATATGACTCTGTCACTCTCTCATTCTCTGTAAATCAGAGTGAACGGTCTATTCCATTTACACATATTGTCACACTTTTCCCATTGCTTTCAGTCTGTAACTGTTCCTGGAAAATGTACCGTTTACAGAAATATAATATATAGTACCTCACAAAAGTGAGTACACCCCTCACATTTTTGTAAATATTTTGTTATATCTTTTCACGTGACAACACTTTGACATGACATGACACTTTGCTACAATGTAAAGTAGTGAGTGTACAGCTTGTATAAAAGTGTAAATTTGCTGTCCCCCTCAAAATAACTCAACACACAGCCATTAATGTCTAAACCGCTGGCAACAAAAGTGAGTACACTCCTAAGTGAAAATGTCCAAATTGGGCCCAAAGTGTCAATATTTTGTGTGGCCACCATTATTTTCCAGCACTGCCTTAACCCTCTTGGGCATGGAGTTCACCAGAGCTTCACAGGTTGCCACTGGAGTCCTCTTCCACTCCTCCATGACGACATCACGGAGCTGGTGGATGTTAGAGACCTTGCGCTTGAGGATGCCCCACAGATGCTCAATAGGGTTTAGGTCTGGAGACATGCTTGGCCAGTCCATTACCTTTACCCTCAGCTTTTTTAGCAAGGCAGTGGTCATCTTGGAGGTGTGTTTGGGGTCGTTATCATGTTTGAATACTGCCCTGCGGCCCAATCTCCGAAGAGAGGGGATCATGCTCTGCTTCAGTATGTCACAGTACATGTTGGCATTCATGGTTCCCTCAATGAACTGTAGCTCTGGCACTCATGCAGCCCCAGACCGTGACACTCCCACCATGCTTGACTGTAGGCAGGACACACTTGTCTTTGTACTCCTCACCTGGTTGCCGCCACACACGCTTGACACCATCTGAACCAAATAAGTTTATCTTGGTCTCATCAGACCACAGGACATGGTTCCAGTAATCCATGTCCTTAGTCTGTTTGTCTTCAGCAAACTGTTTTCTGGCATTCTTGTGCATCATTTTTAGAAGAGGCTTCCTTCTGGGACGACAGCCATGCAGTCTTAAGGCCTCTTTTACACGGGCGTTCTGTATGTCCGTATGTTACGCCATCCATTTGCGGGTGATATACGGATATAATGTATGTCTATGGGATTGCGGATGTGTCAAGTGTCATCCATGTCCGTAAAAAAAAAAAAAAAGTGCCAGAGCGGATCCGTGTGAAAGAGGCAAAAGTCAAGTTGGAGAAGATGGAGGAGAGCACCCTGTCACGTACCTCAGTAGAAAGCTGTTACCCCAGGAGGTGAGCTATGCGGCAGTGGAAAAAGAATGTTTAGCCTTGGTGTGGGCACTGAAAAAAACCAATCCCTTACTTGTACGGATGGGAATTTACCTTGATAAAAGACCACAACCCATTGGTGTGGCTTAAACGGGTGAAAGAGGCAAAAGTCAAGTTGGAGAAGATGGAGGAGAGCACCCTGTCACGTACCTCAGTAGAAAGCTGTTACCCCAGGAGGTGAGCTATGCGGCAGTGGAAAAAGAATGTTTAGCCTTGGTGTGGGCACTGAAAAAAACCAATCCCTTACTTGTACGGATGGGAATTTACCTTGATAAAAGACCACAACCCATTGGTGTGGCTTAAACGGGTGGCAGGAGACAATGGCCACTTACTGCGGTGGAGCTTGGCACTACAGCCCTACAATTTTACCATCCACTATCGGCCTGGTAAGCAGAATGGCAACGCTGGCGGGTTGTCCTGGCAAATGGAATTCAGCACCTAACCTAAATCCGGACATCCCCAAGTTGACCTGAAAAGGATCAAACTGGGTCTGCCAGAGTGTTCCACAAAAGGAGAGCACTGTGACGGATTACCCTGTCCCTGGATTGTAAACCCCTTTGTTTCATTCTCCTATGAGTTTGTGGACATTGCCTTCTATTTCATTTTATGTTCACTTTATTTATCTAGCGAACAACTGAACAGTCGGACCCCTAGCAGATTGCTAATTTCATCAGCTCAACCGCCTGTCTTCCACACATTGTTGAATATGCTAATACTGTATGTGTATTGAGGCGGGATGTGGATTATGTTAAGTCTGTCTGTCCCATTGTTAATGAACTCACATTGCTTCTGTCCAGGTGGCTAGATAATTAGTTCAGGTTAATTCTATTTCTGTATACAATTTCATCTGCATATGATAATGTAATCAGACTCACCTGACCTGATAGTGTATATAATGTGTGTGAGTGGGTTTGATAAAGAGTTCCTTCTTACACTCTTTTCTTTTCTTTTTAAACGGTTTTTATTGAAGGCAAAAGAAACATGGTACAGTAACATGCAGTAGAAAGATTAGGTACATGCCGTGATATAACAAGTCTCAGTAAATATAGAACTACAGCATATAACTTTCAAGGAATAGGTAACAATGTGATACGCATAAGAGATCGACCCGGCATCCCGACTGAGAAGCAGTAATGGACAAATACAAATTGAAGGTGTGGCCGAGGTCACAATGCGTATATGGGTCCCCTCATAGAAGGGGTCTCAACCAAAACAAAGGTATAACACATAATGAGATATGCCAGGGGCCGAGTGGGGAGAGGGGGCTGGGGAGGCAGGGTTGGGATGAAATCAGGGTAGGTAGGAGAGGGTTATGGGCAGTGGTGGGATTCAGCCGGTTCGCACCGGTTCCATAGAACCGGTTGCTAACTTTCTGCAAGTTCGCAGAACCGGCTGAATCCCTCTGCGCGTCTGAGGAAGCGCAGGACAATTGAATGTCCCGCGCTCGGACAGACGTGGTGGCCGGGGGGCGGAGCAGTGCGCTCCTCCCCGCCCATTCTGTGACAATAGCGAATGAGAATTAGCTATTGTCACATGATCCTCCTCCTGGCCAATCAGGGAGCAGGTCCTCCCGCTTCCTGATTGGCCGAAAGGCAAACACCGTGCCATTGGACGAGGAGGAGGCGCCGCGGGAGGACTCGGAGACGCGGGGAGCCGACTGCGAGACCATCCATGAGGTAAGTGCATGGGTCTCGCGGGGGGGGGGGATCGCTGGCACTCTGCAATTGGGGGCAATGTTGTGGCTGGCGCTCTGCAATTGGGGGCAATGCTGTGGCTGGCGCTCTGCAATTGGGGGCAATGTTGTGGCTGGCGCTCTGCAATTGGGGGCAATGTTGTGGCTGGCGCTCTGCAATTGGGGGCAATGTTGTGGCTGGCACTCTGCAATTGGGGGCAATGCTGTGGCTGGCGCTCTGCAATTGGGGGCAATGTTGTGGCTGGCGCTCTGCAATTGGGGGCAATGCTGTGGCTGGCGCTCTGCAATTGGGGGCAATACTCTGGCTGGCGCTCTGCAATTTGGGGCAATGCTGTGGCTGGCGCTCTGCAATTGGGGGCAATACTCTGGCTGGCACTCTGCAATTGGGGGCAATGTTGTGGCTGGCACTCTGCAATTTGGGGCAATGCTGTGGCTGGCACTCTGCAATTGGGGGCAATGTTGTGGCTGGCGCTCTGCAATTGGGGGCAATGCTGTGGCTGGCGCTCTGCAATTGGGGGCAATGCTGTGGCTGGCACTCTGCAATTTGGGGCAATGCTGTGGCTGGCGCTCTGCAATTGGGGGCAATGTTGTGGCTGGCGCTCTGCAATTGGGGGCAATGTTGTGGCTGGCGCTCTGCAATTGGGGGCAATGCTGTGGCTGGCACTCTGCAATTTGGGGCAATGCTGTGGCTGGCACTCTGCAATCATTGGGGGCAATGCTGTGGCTGGCACTCTGCAATCATTGGGGGCAATGCTGTGGTCACTGTGCATTGAAAGGGGGCACGCTGGTCACTGTGCATTGAAAGGGGGGCACGCAGCGCTGGTCACTGTGCATTAAAAGGGGGCATGCTGGTCACTGGTCATTGAAAGGGGGCACGCTGGTCTCTCTGCATTGAAAGGGGGGCACGCTAGTCACTGTGCATTAAAGGGGGCATGTACACTGGTCACTGCATTGAAAGGGGGCACGCTGGTCTCTCTGCATTGAAAGGGGGCACTCTGGTCACTGTGCATTGAAGGGGGCATGTACACTAGTCACTGTGCATTGAAAGGGGGCATGTACACTGGTCACTGCATTGAAAGGGGGCACGCTGGTCTCTCTGCATTGAAAGGGGGCACTCTGGTCACTGTGCATTGAAGGGGGCACGCTGGTCACTGTGCATTGAAAGGGGGCACGCTGGTCTCTCTGCATTGAAAGGGGGGCACGCTGGTCTCTCTGCATTGAAAGGGGGGCACGCTGGTCACTGTGCATTAAAGGGGGCATGTACACTGGTCACTGCATTGAAAGGGGGCACGCTGGTCTCTCTGCATTGAAAGGGGGCACTCTGGTCACTGTGCATTGAAGGGGGCATGTACACTGGTCACTGTGCATTGAAAGGGGGCATGTACACTGGTCACTGCATTGAAAGGGGGCACGCTGGTCTCTCTGCATTGAAAGGGGGCACTCTGGTCACTGTGCATTGAAGGGGGCACGCTGGTCACTGTGCATTGAAAGGGGGCACGCTGGTCTCTCTGCATTGAAAGGGGGGCACGCTGGTCTCTCTGCATTGAAAGGGGGGCACGCTGGTCTCTCTGCATTGAAAGGGGGCACGCTGGTCATTCTGCTGGGAAAGTCGCAACTGGTTACTAAAATTTTTGAATCCCACCACTGGTTATGGGGGAGGTAACAGCAGGTAACCGGAGGAAGCCTCGAACCCCCCAGGGGCCCAAGTGGGGAAAGAGGGTCGGTAAGGAGGACTTCCCAATCAGGTGAGTACAAGGCTGTCGTCAAGGTCTGGTGGTAGGCAATGGTCAATCCAAGGCCACCAGAGCCGTTCATAGTGGGTCAGTTTATCCAATAAAATTGCTTCCGTTTTAGCATGTAGCATGGCTTGGGTGACTCTGTGTAGCATGGTCAGATGACATCCTTCTTACACTCAACATAGAGTCTCATCTCATGTTTGTGGGAGAAGGCTATACCAGCTCTCTCGCTCTTCTGCTTGGATCGCTAAATCCCCTTTATAAGAGCGGTTCCTGCTCTTCTCTACAGCATCCCTCCCACTAGGGGGATAAGAACATCTCTGGTTCTCTTTCCATTGGGGCGGCCGCTACAGTGGCCAAAATGTATTCTGATGCATGTCTTTAATTTTTAAAAATCCCAATAATCCCAATATATTGATTGGTTTGCGTGAAGTTATAGCACCTACAAACTATGGCATAAATGCTGGAATTTTTATATATTTCTTATACTACAAATGCCAAGGCTCAGTGACTTATAACGGGACTGCAATAGTGCGGTGGAGAATCTGGTACTAACTGACGCTGGGGGGAGGGGGGGCACAGAGCTCTGTAGATTGTACACAGCTGATCGTGGCTGTAAATCATTAGTCGGGACTTGCTGACAGGCTCCTGCTGTGTAAAATCACAGCGGGTGCCGGCTGTGGAGCACACATGTAGGTGCTCTAAACCCGGAAGTAGGCAGCACCGTACGGGTACATCGGTATGCCTACACCTGTGTGTGTGTGTGTGTGTGGGGGGGGGGGGGCATTAGGAAAGTGGTTAAAAACGATTTTTAAAAAAAAATCATACCCAAAATATACTTTTGTTAATATACAGTATATATATATTTATAATTTTATTTTACGTACTTTTGTTTGTTTACATCTTTCTCCCCATTCAGAAAATAAAGAAAGCACAGGGAGGCTGCACAGTGACTGATTACTGTGGTAACCAACCAGAGGCTATCACGGGGATCACGTGACCAGAAACTGGGAGTCTGGGTCCCCATTGTTTGTATGAGACCTGAGACTCTAAGTGAGAACCTGGTCTTTGTGCTGGGTGTGTGCCGTGCGGTGTGTTCCCAGCATATTTGTGGTCTCAAGGATAAAGACCCACTTGTTTTTTTTTTAATTTACACACACACATACACACGTTGTAGTGCAAAAGCTGCTTGACGCTGCTAACGATTAGTTCAAATGCAGGTGGGAAAAAAAAAAAAACAATCTCAAATGCTAGCTGAGTACACTTGAAAGCACATTGGATCTGCCCATCATCAGGAGCTCTGAATCTACAGTTAGTTGTGCTCCATTCACTGATGTATGCCTGATCACTCTAAAAACTGGATAGAGGAGGGGGAAACCTTTCAATTACCTGCCTGTCATACACTCATAGAACACGTTTTATTCATAGAAGCTCTAATACGGCTTGTATGAATGGAGTAGCTGGGTGGAAAGGGCGGGCATAGTCAGGCACTCCTGCCAAAGGACTTTTTCGGCCGATTTTTGGCCAGTGTGTACCCAGTTTAAGTTATGTCCCTTGTGCTGATTTTTGTCTTTTTATTTTTGCTGCACTTAATGCACTTAGACTTTAGCAACTTGAGCCCCAGATGTAGTTATTAAAGCAGTGGTTTCTACAGGCTTCAGCACTGAACCCCCACTGAATCTACTGCTTTTCCCAAGTGTTTAGGTATATTCAATGATTCTACTATATATTCATCAGGGGCGGCTGGTGCTCCATGGGCCAGGGGGCATCAGATGGACCCCACCACACCATACCCCCCCCTGACCACACCAGCCGGCGCACCATACCCCCCCAGGTCGCCGGCTCACTCACCCTGGACATGTGGAGGACAGGCAGGCAGCAGCAACGGTGGCGGCAGCTTCCCCCTCAGTCTTCTGTGTCTCCTCCCTCCTCCTTCTTGGCCAATGGCATGGCTTCTCAGGACCCGCTTCCAGATTGGCCAGGAGGAGGATCCGTGTGACAATAGCAAATATTTATTCGCTATTGTCACACAACTGAGTGGGCTCAGGGCGCAGTGCTCTGCGCCCCAAGCTCGCCCTTTCTTGAAGCCTATTAGAGCCTCTTGCTCTAATCACGTCCTTAAAAAAAAAAAAAAACCCCATTGGAATCCATGTGTCCGGCGCCCTGCATGTAGATTAGGGGGCCAGACGCATGGATGGGGTGCAGTGCCCCTGCGCCCCCAAAGGAAGAGCCGCCACTGATATTCATCAACTCTGAAGACATACCAAAATGTAAATACAGGCCTGCACATTAAAAAATACTGTACATCCTGAACATAGATCTGCATGTTTTCACAGCAGCAGTGAAAGAAGCACTGACAGAAGTAAGGACTGGCTGCACAGAAAAAGTGACAGCGACATTCTTTGGGCAAAAAGGGCATAGGTAGCTGGGTTCCCCCTAACAAACACATTGATCGGCACAAGGGCCTCTTCTCCATATCCTTGGCATTGTGGATGTGGGGGTCTGCGGGGGGGGGGGGGACTTATGGGAATCTTAAAGGCCCCCAGATATCCACCTCCCCATGAGAATACATAAGGTGTGCTTGGTACCCCCCCCCCCCCAAAAAAAATAAATAAATAAAACAAGAGACACTGTTAAAATAAAGTCCTTTATTAAAAAATCCCCCCAAAATGGTCCATGATGTATCCCTATTGCATACATACCAGAGCATTTGTTAGGGAGGGATATGTAATATGTGTGTGTATGTATATTTGTAGCACTCTGTAAGGGAGATTTACTAAAATGGGTGCACACAGAATCTGGTGCAACTGTGCACAGTAACCAATCAGCTTTTAGGTTTTATTGTCAAAGCTTATTTGAACAAGCTAAAGTTAAAAGCCGTATGCACAGCAGCACCAGATTCTGTGCGCACCAGTTTTAGTAAATCTTCCCCTGTATGTCTTTTATTGTATTCTTGAAACTGTAAATAGTTTATATAATATATACAGCATTTCTGTTTAGTAAAAGCACATTAATATACCCAGGGCTGCTGTTAGAAATTGCGGGGCCCCGTACAGACTACCTGGCAGGGCCCCCTCAAGAAAATATTAAAGATATATTTAGCTAAAATTACAATAAAATCACTATTATCAGACACAAATATAACATAACTCACATAATTCCTGCTAAATCTAAAAAAAAAACTATGTTAAATAAAAAAGAAGATGAAATGAGAAAAATATACAGGCTGTGCAGTTGGACCTCAGTGATCAGAGAGACAGAGACAATGTTACAATTTACAAATAAACTCCTGAGCAGAGATAAGTGCTGGGAGGGAGGCCCACACAAGGGAGGGGGATTAGTGAGGGACAACTGTCTCTTTCTCAACAGAAAAAAGCTGATAGCAGGGAGAGGGACAGATCAGATTCAGGTGCTGGAGGAAGATTTCTGTAATAGTTGTCCATCACTAATCCCCCTCTCTGTGTGGGCCCCCCTGTGTGCTCAGGCCCCCTACAAGAGGGCTGGTGGTCCCCCCCTATCAGCGGCCCTGAATATACCACATGGTCGCTTCTTGGCTTTACTGCAAAAAAAGCAAGAATTAGAAAAACAAGCCAACACATCTAGGAACTAGCAAATTTAAATGTATTACTTTTTGATCTTGGGTTTAGACACGCTTTAAGCCTGTGGATGTATATACACACATTTAAAGCATAATGTTTTATTCTTTTTTTCAGTGCTTGGAATGATACAATATCATGTCCTTATTGCCAAATACTGTTTAGGAAGCATGTGAATCCACTGGCTTTTCTGCTTTCCTATCTTTTCTGCAAACACGAAAAACATTAATCGGATGGGCAAAAGTCACCAGCATCAGAATGGCAAAAAAAATGTTGACCTGTTGAAAAAAAGAACAGTGATTAAAAAGCAATTCCAAACAACAGCTGTAACCAATCAGTGAACTTCTGTTACATAGTTACATATAGTTACATAGTTTGTGAGGTTGAAAAAAGACATAAGTCCATCCAGTTCAACCTATGATGTGTGTGTGTTTGCTGTTAACCGTACATTGTAAACCCATGTATGTTGTGGTCTTTAAGGTGCCCATCTAATAGTTTTTTGAAGCTATCAATGCTCCCTGTTGATACCACTGCTTGTGGAAGAGAATTCCACATCCTTACTGCTCTGACAGTAAAGAACCCATTACGTATTTTAAGGTGAAACCGTTTTTCCTCTAGTTTTAGTGAGTGGCCACGTGTCTTATTGTATTCACTTTCTCTGAAAAGTTTGTTCCTTATGCTAGGGTCATCACCAGTACAGTATTTGTACATTGATATCATATCCCCCCTCAAGCGTCTCTTCTCCAGAGAGAATAGGTTCAGTGTTTGTAGTCTTTCCTCATAGCCGATGCCCTCCATTACCCTAATTATTTTTGTTGCCCTTCTCTGGACTCTCTCCAGTTCCAGCACATCCTTCCTGAGGACCGGTGCCCAGAACTGGACAGCATACTCCAGATGTGGCCGGACCAGAGTCTTGTAGAGCGGGAGAATAATCTCTTTATTTCTGGAGTGAATCCCCTTTTTTATACATGCCAGTATTTTGTTGGCTTTTCTTGCAGCGGCTTGGCATTGCATGGCACTGCCAAGCCTGTTGTCCACTAGGACCCCCAGGTCCTTTTCCATCGTAGATTCACCCAGAGGTTCCCCCCCTAGTGAGTAGCTTGCTTTCGTGTTTCTGACGCCCAAGTGCATTACTTTACATTTTTCAACATGTTGTCCAGCAAATACTGCACCTTTGCTAAAGTCAGAATTGATAGCCCTGGGAAAGGGGGAAAGGTGGGTAGTCTGTTTTATGTAATTACAACTCAAAGCAAGTGTACATTTGGTTGGTGGTGGCAAGAAACCTACTAGTCATGATAATTTGATACATCAGGATTTCTGTTTGAGAAATTTGAGTGTTTGAAAATTCCTCTTTTGTATTGAAAAAAGATAAGTAAAGGGGTTACCAACAAAAGGGAGTAGAGTCATTCACTGCATCCCAAGGCTTAACTAGGAGTGTGTGTAGAGGAGAGCGTAGAGGAGAGCCGGGTGACACGTGCGGGGGAGCCGCACTAGGTCACCAGAAGCCGGCGCGAGTGCAGGGGACAGGGGACAGAGAGACCGGAACAGAGAGCGGGACCGGGACGTGAAGGACCAGGACTGGAAGCCGCGGCCGTAGACGGCGGAGCGGCGGCTGCGGCGGTGAAGGGACACCACACAGTATTGAGGAGGGAGGTTCACGGAAGCAGGGGAGGAGGAGCAGCGGCGACTGGTGAGTATCTCCCTGCAGCTGTGTGACGTGCTTTGGGGACCTGTGACTGACGGACTGACAGACCATCCTGTGACTGACTGACCATAGGGATCTGTGACTGACTGACCATAGGGATCTGTGACTGACTGACCTTGCTTGCGACCGTCAACGACTGACAAGACTGTTCTGCGACTGACAAGACTGTTCTGCGACTGACAAGACTGTTCTGCGACTGACAAGACTGTTCTGCGACTGACAAGACTGTTCTGCGACTGACAAGACTGTTCTGCGACTGACAAGACTGTTCTGCGACCGACAAGACTGTTCTGCGACCGACAAGACTGTTCTGCGACTGACAAGACTGTTCTGCGACCGACAAGACCGTTCTGCGACCGACAAGACCGTTCTGCGACCGACAAGACCGTTCTGCGACCGACAAGACCGTTCTGCGACCGACAAGACTGTTCTGCGACCGACCGACGGCGCTCTTGACTGATCGACCGTGAGTATTTTAGAGACTGGTGAGTATCTTAGCGACTAGTGAGCATTTTGCGACTGGTTAGCATCTTGCGAGGGTTAGCATCTTGCGACTGGTGAGTATATTTGCAACTGGTGTGTATCGGGTGAGTATCTTGCGACTGGTGAGATTCTTTGCGACTGGTGAGTATCTTTGCGACTGGTGAGTATCTTTGCGACTGGTGAGTATCTTGTGTCTGTTGGATCTTTGCGACTGGTGAGTATCGTTGCGGTTAGTGAGTATCGTTGCGACTGGTGAGTATCGTTGCGACTGGTGAGTATCTTTGCGTCTGTTGGATCTTTGCGACTGGTGAGTATCTTTGCGTCTGTTGGATCTTTGCGACTGGTGAGTATCTTGCGTCTGTTGGATCTTTGCGACTGGTGAGTATCTTAGCGACTGGTTAGTATATTAGCGACTGGTGAGTACCCCAGGTTTAGTACCAGGGAAGTTAGAGGTAGGGTAGGTAAGGAAGAGCAGGTCGTTAACATTATCCCCATAGAGTAGTGGGTAATAATGTCCGACAGGATTGCGGATGCCACTCAGTGCACTTCTTGCTGCATGTATGCGTTCCTTGATGAACCATTCGAGGGCGAATACTGCTGTGCAAGATGTGAGCAAATTGTTGCTCTGGTAGACCAGATCCTGGACCTACAGAACACAGTGGCAACACTGCGTGGCATCAACAACCTGGAAAGGAGCTTGGACATTACCTATCAGGCGCTGGTAGGGGCCAGCATAGAGGAGGGAGGAACAGAGGAGACGCAAGAAGCAGAGGTACGCAGCTGGGTGACTGTTAGGAAGGGTAGAGGGAGGAGAGCCAGGGAGGCCAATCCTGAGTTGGTACACCCTAACAAATCTGTCGAGTTGCAGGTTGAGGGGGATATCAGCTCAGGGGTGGCAGAGCTGGAGCATGCACCCTCCCCCAGCTGCCAGGGGAGGGACGGCTCCAGGAAGAAGGGGGGCCGTAACTCAGGAAAGGTTAGAAAGGTTGTGGTAGTGGGGGACTCAATTATCAAGAGGACAGAGAGGGAAATCTGTAAAAAAGATCTCGTGAACCGAACAGTTTGCTGTTTACCGGGCGCCCGAGTTCGGCATATCGCAGATCTGGCAGACAGATTGTTGTGTGGGGCTGGGGATGACCCAGCGGTCATGGTGCACGTGGGCACTAATGACAAAGTTAAAGGTAGGTGGAGGATCCTTAAGAACGATTTCAGGGACTTAGGTAATAGATTGAGGAAAAGGACCTCCAAGGTGGTTTTCTCTGAAATACTGCCTGTACCTCGAGCCACACAGGAGAGGCAGAAGGAGATTAGGGAACTTAACAAGTGGCTGAGGAATTGGTGTAGGAAGGAGGGGTTTGGGTTCCTGGAGAACTGGGCTGACTTCTCAGTCGGCTACCGGCTCTTTAGTAAGGATGGGCTGCACCTTAATGGGGACGGTACAGCTCTTTTGGGGAGAAAGATGGCCACCAAGTTGGAGGGGCTTTTAAACTAGGAGACGGGGGGGAGGGCTCAGAAGTAGAGTCAGTCAGGAGGAAGCAGAGGACTGAAGGCAGCTGTAGTGTCAGCAGCGACAGTAGGTCCACAAGGTCAATTGGCAGGTCTGTGCGGGAGAACCTCAGACCAAACAGGAATAAACATAACCGCCAATTGCGCTTAACTTCCTTAAAACTAAGAGGTGTATATGCTAATGCCAGGAGCCTAGCTAATAAAATGGATGAGTTGGAAATGTTAGTACATGAGGAGGACATAGACCTTGTGGGAATAACAGAGACTTGGTTCGACCCCTCACATGACTGGCTGGCCAATATCCAAGGGTATTCGGTGTACCGGAAGGACAGGGTAGGAAAAAGAGGGGGAGGGGTATGTCTCTATGTCAAGAACAATATAAAGGTGACAGAAAGGAGTGACATTACGGATGGGATGAGCATGGATTTAGAATCTGTGTGGGTTGAACTCCATAGGGAAGGAGAAAAGGGGAAAGTAATTGTGGGGGTTTGCTATAGGCCACCTAACCAAGGGGAGGAGGTAGAGCTGGAATTTTTAGCACTAATGGGTAAAGTGGCAAAATTGGGATCAGTCATCGTATTGGGGGACTTCAATTACCCCGACATTGACTGGGAAGAGGGGACTGCACACTCACAGAAGGCCCGCCTATTCACGGAAACCTTACTGGATAATTACATGTCACAGTTGGTGGATTCCCCCACCAGAGAAAACGCAGTCCTGGATCTATTGATCACTAATGACCCAGACATAATCTCGGAGGTAGGAGTCCAGGACAACCTGGGCTCTAGCGATCACAGGATGATCACATTTAGTGTAAATAACAACATAACAAGACAAGTGGGGAACATAAGAACCCTAAACTTCAGAAGGGCAAACTTTCCAAAATTGTACTCAATGATGGAAAAGGTAAACTGGGACCAAACCCTGGGATCCCTGACCACAGAGGAAAAATGGGAATGCTTTAGGAACATATTAGGCAAAGGCATCTTGCAGTGCATTCCTATGGGAAATAAATTTAGAAGAGACAAAGCCAAACCTGGCTGGCTAAACTGTAGCGTCAAAACTTATTAGGGGGAAAAAATTGGCCTTCAAGAAGTATAAATCAGAGGGCACAGTATCGGCTTTCGAGCAATACAAGGAGGCAAATAAGAAAAGTAAACAAGAAATCAAGATGGCTAAAATCAACTTTGAGAGACAAATAGCGGAGGATAGTAAAAAAAACCCAAAGAAATTCTTTAAATATATCAACAGCAAAAAAACTAAGGCAGAGCATATTGCACACATAATTAACAATGATGGGAGGATGGTTACAGAGGACACTGAAAAAGCAACCGTGCTAAATGCTTTTTTCTCGTCAGTCTTTACACAGGAAAAGGAGGGGTACACTGACCATGACTGTATGGTTAGTAGTAATAAACAGGACTTGCCACCATGGCTAACAGAGGGGGAAATCAGGGAAAGGCTGGATAAACTTAACACAAACAAATCACCAGGCCCGGATGGCGTACATCTGAGAGTACTCAAGGAACTCAGTAAAGTTATATCGAGACCACTGTTCCTGATCTTTGCTGACAGTATTAGGACAGGAGATGTACCAGGGGATTGGAAGAAAGCTAACGTGATTCCAATATTCAAAAAGGGCCAGAGGCATATCCCGGGAAATTATAGGCCTGTCAGTTTGACATCAGTAGTATGTAAACTTCTGGAGGGGATGATAAGGGACTATATTGTAGAGTTTGCTAAGGACAACAACATCATCAGCAGTAATCAGCACGGGTTTACAAATGGGCGTTCTTGTCAAACCAATCTCCTTACATTCTACGAGGAGGTGAGCTGTGAGCTAGATAGGGGGAGACCAGTGGATGTGGTGTACTTGGATTTCGCTAAGGCGTTTGATACAGTTCCCCACAAGCGCTTAATTTATAAAATAAGGTCTGCAGGTATCGATAGCAGGGTTTGCTCTTGGATACGGAACTGGCTAAAAAGGCGGGTCCAAAGGGTAGTAATAAACAGCGCATACTCAGACTGGTCTGAGGTGGTAAGCGGGGTCCCCCAAGGCTCAGTCCTGGGACCAACCTTGTTCAATTTATTCATAAACAACATTGAGGTCGGGATCAGTAGTTCGATATCAGTTTTTGCAGATGACACTAAATTGGGCAGGGCAATAACTTCACAACATGAAGCAGATATCCTGCAGAATGACCTGGACAAAATAACAGAGTGGGCAACGACATGGCAAATGAGGTTTAACGTGGAGAAGTGTAAGGTTTTGCACTTGGGGACTAAAAACATAAAATCACAATACACGTTAGGAGGGGAGCCCTTGGGGGAATCAAAAATGGAGAAGGATCTGGGAGTATTGGTTGATGATAGATTAGGAAACAGCATGCAATGTCAAGCGGCAGCTTCCAAAGCCAACAGAATATTAGCATGCATAAAGAAAGGGATGCATTCCAGAGATAAGACTATAATCCTTCCACTTTATAAAACTCTGGTCCGACCGCATCTGGAGTATTCCGTCCAGTTCTGGTCGCCAGTCCTCAGGAGGGATGTGTTGGAGCTGGAGAGAGTCCAGAGAAGGGCAACTAAACTAATTAGGGGATTGGAGGACCTTGACTATGAAGAGCGTCTACAATCGCTCGATTTATTCTCCCTGGAGAAGAGACGTCTGAGGGGGGACATGATAGCAATTTATAAATATCTTAATGGGGATCCCAGCTTAGAAAAAAAGCTGTTCATTCGAAGGGATTGCATGAGGACTCGAGGGCATACAATGCGATTAGAGGAGAAGCGTTTTAACCTCAGGCAACGCGGGGGGTTCTTTACTGTTAGGGCAACAAGATTGTGGAATTCTCTACCACAAGAGGTGGTTTCTGCGGGTAGTATGGTGGCTTTCAAAAGACTCTTAGACTTACATCTCAAGGATCAGAACATTCAGGGGTATGGGAGATGATTACAACCACACATGCCTACACAGGTTGAACTGGATGGACTATTGTCTTTATTCAACCTCACCTACTATGTAACTATGTAACTATGTAACTATGTAACTATCAGTTTTTACTGGTGTAGCACCCTCCTAGGTAGGTGCTAGGAAAAAGATTATTTTTCTCTGCTTGCTTCACAGGGGAGCCTGATCAGTAGTTAGGCCTGTTGCATGTGTCCATGTGTGATTCATCTGGTCTGAGGGAGTGTCCCCACTGTATCCAATAGGGAAGCTTGTTGGACAGTGGAGGATACCCAGCCAGTGACACACAGGCTTTTATGACTATCCTAGTGGGAAGGCACAACAGTGGTGCATCCTGGGATGTTATAAAAGCCACGGGCACATGTGACAGGGTGTCTTTGGGCGGGAAGCCAGGTCCCAGGAGGAGGGTGACGGCTGTCTCCCCTCCTGTTGCTGAGGAAGGTGGTCACAGGTGGTCGGCCTTGTGGACCAGAAGTGTGGTGCTGAGCCAGGAGGTCCAGTGGATGCTGACAGGGGAGTTGGAGGCAGAGCGACCCAGGGAAAAACAGTGTCCGTGAGTACCGGGAAGCTTGCCAGGGGTCTGCCCAGGAAGCGGACCACTCCAGTAGGGTGTCAGTGGACAGAAGGTCAGCGCACACAGTCAGTGAGAAAGGGGGTTCCAAGTTAGACCCTGAAGAGGAACCTAAGCAATAACACATGTTCTTTATCTTCACTTCAGTGGCAAGGTGGGGCAGCGGCCTTGCCGCATTCTACAGTCAGTTGTCCTCAGGAATTGTGCATAGTTCAAGATGGAGTATCCCACTCATCCCTTCTCCCATCCAAGGTCCAAATAAAACAAAAAAAAAAAACACATATCCTGGACTGTTAACCGCTGACAGCTGATGAGTCATCGGTTGGCAAGGAAGCGGTATGCCGGCTTCCCAGGCCACTCCTTAACAACCAGCTATTCTTCACACAGAATTTGAATTGTTCCAAAAATTTGGAATTCGTTAGAAAACAAATATACAAAATGAAATTAAACAAATTTCAAGAAAATGTGTTGCTTTTTCATTTCGAGATTCGGATGCATCCAAATCTCCGAATAGCCAAAGATTCGTCCAAATTTATATTGGGATCAAAACCAATTGCACTTGTCTATGAGGAGCATAAAACTCTTTCCCCTTCCTCCAAAACTGAGGCAACAGTACTGTCATGTAGGTGTAGCACCCTCCTAGGTAGGTGCTAGGCAGGTAAAGCCTAGTATCTCCTTCTGCTTATCAGGGGAGCCTGATCATTAGTTAGGCCTGCTCAGTGTGCTCAATGTGGGCTGAGGGAGTGTCCCCACTGTATCCAATGAGGAGGCACATTGGACAGTGGAGGAAACCTGGCCAATGACACACAGGCTTTTGTACCTGTCCCAGTGGGTTGGCACAGTGGGAGGTGCCCCATGGGATAGGGTATAAAAGCCAGGAGCATATAAGGCAGGGGGTCTTTGGGCGAGAAGCCGGGTCCCAGAAGGAGGGTGACGTTAGTCTCTCCTTCTGCTGCTGTGGATGGTGATCAAAGGCAGTCGGCCTTGTGAGCCAGGAGTGTGGAGCTGAGCCAGGAGGTCCATGAAAACTGACTGGTGGAATTGAAGGCAGAGCAACCTATGGAAAAACAGTGTCCGTGAGTACCGGGAAGCTTGCCGGGGATTTGCCTAGGAAGGGGACCACTCCAATGGAGAGTCAGTGGATGGGTGTCAGCACACACAGCAAGGGAGAAAGGGGGTGCCAAGTTAGAACCCTGAAGAGTAATTCAAGCGGGAACACTTTGTCTATCTTCACTTCAGTGGCAGGGTGAAGTAGCGGCCTTGAGTTGTCCTCAAGATTGTGCATTGTTCATAGTTGGAGTATCCCACCCATCCCTTCTCCAATCCAAACTCTCAATAAAACCACAAAAACAACATTCCCTGGATTGATTATTGACTGAGCCAAGGACTTTTAATGCTGTTTGTCTGCTATCAGTTGCTAAGGGTTAGCCAGGGGAATCCAGAAGGTGTAATTCTCAGCAGTCCTCTAGGGGGCAGTGCTACATAGGGTTTCCATCCATCTGGATTTGACAGGCAGGATCGGATCGGATGTCAGCGGACATGTCTCCGCTGACATCCGGTGCCCCATAGAGATACATGAGGCGTCTGTTCAGATCCGCCTGAAAAACTGACAGGCGGATCTGAACGGTCCGCATGTGTGAAAGGGGCCTTAGGGATTGCATACTGTGGTATACTATACTTGTATACTCTGCCTTAGGTAAATATTTGTTTTTTAATAGTTTTATCACATTTCCTGGGTTTTTGTATACATTATGTTTTAAAATGGCTTTTGGCAATAACAAAGGTCTAGTTAAACACTTATTTTGTTTAAGAAAACATTGTACTGTATATCTCTTTTTGATAATATATTGCTCAACTACCCAAAGTTTCCCAGGAATCCCAGACATTGGAATACATACATAAAAGGGGTCACCGTGGAGATGGGTTTGTATGATGTAAAATGCAGGATACTGAAAAAGAGCTATGACAGCGGAAAGTGACATCATTAGTCCGAAGAGTTTTCCAAAGTGCTTGGCTGGAAATCTAAAGCAAATAAAAAAAAAAAAAAGTTATAATTAATGCATGTCAGTGAAATCATACCCAACCTCTAATATATAAAAACACACTATTGTTGCCCTGAGCAGTACTCTACAATGTCTAATGAATGATATTGTACAGCAATAGACAGAAATACTGTACAATGACTTTACAGTTGAAATTTGTAAATACTGCCAAATGACCTCCCCCTGCCCCTGTTCAGCATCGCCATTTAAAAAATGACATGTTTTACATATATATCGCAGTTAAATTCTATAGTCAGTTACGGTTATTAATAGACGTGCAGAAAGGAAAAATTTGTTTTGTTTCGGATAGATTTGTTATGTTGCTAATTTTGTTTTGTTCTTGTTTCATTTCATTTTCATTAAAATTCATTTTATTTATGAATTTTCTAACGAATTCCAACTTTTCAGAACGATTAGAATTTGGATTGGTCAAAAAACGATCGATCAATTTGAATTCTGTGTGAAGGAATAGCTGGTTGTTAAGCAGCAGGCTGGGACAAATCTGTGAGTTGGTTTTACCACTGACAGATGAATGTAAAGAAAAGAATGCCGGCAATTGCCCGGCAATAGAAAAATGGTTAAAAAAAAAACAGCATGGGGTCCCTCCTGAGTCCATACCAGCCGTTCTGGTCGGGTATGGATTTTAAGAGAAACCCCACGCCAAAATAATAATAAAAAAAAAAAAACGGCGTGGGGTCCCACCCACCCCCCAAAATTTATATCAGACCCACTTCTGAGCATGCAGCCTAGCAGGTCAGGAAAGGGGGGGGTGTGGGAGCAACCCCCCCACTCCTGAACCATACCAGGCCACATGCTCTCAACAATGGGTGGGTGGGTGCTTTAGGGCAGGGGGGCCCCCCCGAACCATACAAGGCCACATGCTCTCAATATGGGGGGTGGGTGTTTGGGGGCAGATGAGGACAAGGGCCTCTTCCCGACAACCCTAGGCTGTGGATGTCGGGGTCTGTGGGCGGGGGGCTTATTGGAATCTGGCAGCCCCTTTAACAAGCGGGCCCCCAGATCCTGCCTCCCCCCATGTGAATGGGTATCAGGTACATTGTACCCCAACCCATTTACCAAAAAAGTGTCAAAAAGTAAGAACCACAGGAATCAGTTTTTGAAAAGTCCTTTCTTAAAAAAACAAAAATAAAAAAATAGTGTCCCCCGATGTAAATCCATCGTCAATCATGACGCCCGCAGGACCCGAAAAATAGAAAAAAATAAAAACCGCTATTCAGGGCGGAGCGGAGCCCTATGCCTGCAAATAATTTCATTAGCGCAGGCATAGGGTTCTGCTACTTTCACACCTATGTGTATGTGTATATATACATATATGTGTGTGTGTGTGTGTATATATACCCCTACACAGAAGTTCAGATGTCATGCCTGCCTCCAAAGATGTCCACAAAAAAGCCCAATAAACGCCTGCAACAAAAACGGCCAGGTGTGAAAGTAGCGGAGCCTCTACCCTGCTCTACTGCAATTCTAATACAAACAATCTTTTTTCTATGGCGGTCACCCTGAAATGGAAGAGTTTGGAAACCTTGCCATAGCAGTCAGAGTCAGTTAACCCTACACTACACTACAGTCACCCTGACACTTAACACTTTCCCTACAGAAACTAGATTATTGAATCTAACTATAGTGGAAAATAGTACCCTAACTACACTAGATATCCCTTTCCTCACACTAATAATTGCTAAATGACACTTTTGAAGCAGGAGTAACAGAACTGCTTCCACTCTCTTCCACAGCCCCTGTATTACAATGCTAGAGATTTGGCGGGGCTATCTTATATACTGGGGGGCGTTTTCACTACTGATTGGCCTCTGGACCCCCTAGTCACTCCAATCACATTCCTAGCATCCTCCTGCCCCCTCAATTGGCTTTTACTGATGTTCTGGTCCAATCACGGGCTTTTAAAGCCCAGTTCCTGTCCCATTGCATTTTGGTCGGTTCTGGTTGCCGAATTCCGAACTTTTTCAGCAAAAAGTTTGGAATTCGGCCTAATTTCGAACAGTCAATGTTCGGGTCGAACCGATGGTCGACCCGAACCGTTCGATCATCCCTACTATCTAATAAAATATAGCTGTTATGGTCCATGGGTTTAAAATAAGTTTTAGCAATGAACCAACCCTTTTCTTTCTGTGTTTCTAAATTAAAAAATACTACAGACTCACGGTCTACCTTACAAGTTAAGCTACAATTTTAACCATTATAAACCTGTTTCCTCACGAATGCTATCAGACTTACCTTGTCACCCTATTGTCAGGTCACCTGTGGCCAGGTGTAAGATTCTGGTACCTCTGGTACCCTTATTTTCTATTTTTTTTTCAAATATGCGTCCCACCTTTCTAATTAGGTGGTACGCATACACCTTTAAGACGGATGACGTCATCGCCGAGCGCCGCAGAGCGGCTATTTCAACCGCCGGCGTTCTCTCTCACATTGTTCCTTCAACCTGCCGTGTGTCCACATGCTTACAAGCTTACCTTGCTACCGGAACCTCCAGCTATTCCCTTTTACTTGGAAACAGACCGGAACCTCGCTAACGATCCCTGTATCTCGCTACTGGATCACTCCCTTACTACTGGACCCTGCTACTACTAACTTTACTAGTGATAAGTACCCCACAGGGGAATCCTCCATAACCTTACTTACACTATCTACCTCTGCACATAAGGACTGTTACTATCTATGCATACTAATTCTATCATCTGCACTGTTACATAGATTGCTAGCTCTTGAGTCTACTACCATCTATCCTTGCACTGGGTTAGTCTATCCTGTATTTGTCATCTGCTGTCCTTACCACCTGTTACCATACTCGATTACTAACCTATCTGCATTCTACCTAATACCATCTAATACTCTCCTGAACATTTCTATCAAGTGCTTGCCATCTCTGTCACTGTTCACACCTGTCCCTTCAGCACATCATCTTCATATTGTTATATACATCCTATCACTCCAGGAACATCTTATTGAGTGTGTATATCTGTATGCTGAAGCTGACAAGCCCACAGTGATGAGTCTGGAGAGTTGGATCTGGTTATTCAACACATCTCTACATGACTACTGAGTGGAGATTCTGCAGCTGCAAATCCAGCCTACTACAAAAACGCAGGAGCGTTACACCAGGTGACGACTGCACCCTGTTGGAGGCAGGGGTGAACCGCAAGGTAGTGAACCCAGTAGCTGACTGCTGCAGATGGACAGGAACGTGAGCCCAAGATTCCCCAGGGCGCCGAGTCTAAGACCCAGCAGGTGTTCACCAGAGCCTCTAGAGGTGAGGATGGACTTGGCTGCAGCTGGGCCCAGGTCGCAGCCCCTGGGGTCCCCCTGGGTCACGCTCCGTAGGAAGAGAGGTGAAGCACCCAGTCAGGACACAAGGGATAGTGATGGGTAAGCCGAGGTCGGGACAACAGGCAGACAAGGGTAACCAAGGAACAGGCCATAGGTCAGGGTCACAGGCAAACAGGAGAAGTCAGAGACAAGCCAAAATTGGTACACAGGTAGATCAAGCACATGGCAGACAGGAAACAACTAACAAACACTGTTGAACAGCAAAGCAGACCTGCAGTGCACTGGTTAATATAGACTTCCTGGAATGGCCTGGGGTGGGGCCAAACAGGGAGGAGAGATGATAAAAAGGAGCCAGAAGGGGAGTCTGGCCTCTAATGCAGACATGAAGGAACAGGTAAGCTGCCAAACACTATTGCAAGTCCATGACACCTCCCAAACCAAGAACAGATCATCAATAAAACGCTTATAGCATTTAAACTGTTATGGCCTCTCGTTAAGTGGGGTACACACTAGTAGAAATTCTGCCGAAAATTCCCGTCTGAGGTGAAATCGTATGATTTTCGTCTAGTGTGTACACAACTTTCAGCAGCCGATGCCAATATTTTCAACGAAAAAAAATGGAGGGACAAACACCAAAATTTTTATCGTCCATCCCCAGATGACCAATGTTCTTTAACGTGTATGCAGTACGTCTGCGAAAAATCGGATAGGAAAGACGGCGCATGATCTGAATTTGCTGACGACCCGGAAGTCTAGGAACAAATGTCTCAAAAAAAAAAAAAAAATCGGATGAGAAATTTCGTGAACATTATGCACTGTCAACTAAAAACAATTATGACCGCTGAACATGAGTGAGAAAAATCGGAGGATATTTTGTCCGATTTTCAACAAGTGTGTACAAGCCTTTAAACAATACCTCAGGTTCCCAGTGGGTCATAAAAATATTAGTCACACTGGGAACAAACCAGGCTCCCATATCTACCCCCATTGCTTGTTGAAAGTAATGATGGTTGTTCCAAAAAATAATTAAGTTGTAACCCTTAACCTCCGCAACATCGCTAGAATACGGCCCTTTTTAACCAATGACACCACCAAGCTCTTAATTCACGCCCTGGTTATCTCTCGCCTCGACTATTGCAACTCCCTCCTCATTGGATTACCCTTACATAGATTATCCCCCCTTCAATCCATAATAAATGCAGCTGCAAGACTTATCCACCTTACCAACCGTTCAGTGTCCTCCAACCCTCTCTGCCAATCCCTTCATTGGCTTCCACTCACCCAACGAATAAAATTCAAAGTGCTAACAACAGTTTACAAAGCCATCCACAACTCTGCCCCCAGCTACATCACTAACCTGATCTCAAAATATCAACCTAGCCGCTCTCTTCGGTCCTCCCAAGACCTCCTGCTCTCTAGCTCCCTTGTCACCTCTTCCCATGCTCGCCTCCAGGATTTCTCCAGAGCTTCTCCCATTCTTTGGAACTCTCTACCCCAATCTGTCCGACTGTCCCCTAATCTATCCATCTTTAGACGATCCCTGAAAACCCTTCTCTTTAAAGAAGCCTACCCGGCTACTAACTAATAACGCTGTTTCTCTTGCTCCATCAGCGCATCCCCCACAGCTATTGCCTTTTGTATCAATTGACCCTCCCTTTTAGATTGTAAGCTCTAACGAGCAGGGCCCTCTGATTCCTTTTGTTCCAAATTGTAGTGTAACTGTAATGTCTGCCCTCATTTTGTTAAGCGCTGCGCAAACTGTTGGCGCCATATAAATCCTGTATAATAATAATAATAATAATAAGCCAAACTGTAAACATTCCAGAAGAAATTATGTCTCCAGGATAGCATAGATGCTTCCAATGCCCATTTAACAGACAATTGTGCATCTTGATGTCTAATAATGGTGTATAGGGACCCAACATCTAGAGTAAAAAGAAAACATTACTCAGTACACGGTGTATCCTCGAGGATCTGTTACATGTGCTTTGTGTCTCATAGATATACCTCAGTAGCCAACATCAGCGGCTACAATAATTGATCAATATATTGACCCAAAATAGGACGTGATGGAATCAAACCCATTTACAATCCATGTCCCCGGGGGTTGGTCTATACTCTTGTGCAATATATTACTAGAGTCCCACAAGCTAGTGGTACCAAATATTGAGCTTCATTTTCACTTAGAACATGGGTGTCCAACCTTTTGGCTTCTCTGGGCCACATTGAGTGTAGAGAAATTTTCTCGGGCCGCATATAAAATATATACTATAGTTAAGGTATATAAGTAATAAAATGCCGCCGCGCCCTTCCCACTCCGCCGCACCCCCGCACTAATTTAACACAACTAGAAGATGATCAAATGAAATGGAATCAGTATACAGAGGTTTACTTCTTCTGAGAGATATTAAAGAAATACTCTAACCATCATGATTTGAACCGGTCATGGTGGTAAGAGTCAGAAACACTGCACATGCTCTCCCCCTCCCCTCCAAGGCAACCTTTGCCTACCGTTAGTTGGAAGCCGCTGTGGCCATGCCCGCGACCTGACTTCCTTCCTCCACAGCAAAAGAAAAAAAAATTGGCAGGGGGCAGTGGGCCGCATTGAGTGGGGTTCTGGGCTGCATGTGGCCCCCGGGCCGCAGGTTGGACATGCCTGACTTAGAATATTCTTTTTAGCCCATTTAAACCAACTTCTGCAATTTCTCTTTATGCTCAGAGATGGGATTACACCCTAACATGGATGCATATCTGTTGAACTCCAAATAACCTAATATTAAAATCAATATCAGTTTTATGGTGGGACTTGGTCATAACTACTATCCCACCCCCTTTGTCTGCTGGGTGAATAATTGCATCTTTCATCTTTTCCAATTCTTCTATTCCTTTTTTGATCCACCATGAATTCGATACTTTTGTATATTAACATAAGTATCAAATTTGTTCATATTTTTGATAGCAGTAAACTTCAACCCATTATCCAACACATTAAGCTCTTCTTCCTTAAGGGGAACTTCACTTATATTAATAAATCCGCTCTCCTAACTCAATCTTCTTCTTTTAAAGGTTTATTTCCCCAAATTTGTTTCCAGTGGATGGTTCTTCATTCCTCTTGCTTTGGGGGATCCCCTGTACTCCTAAGAAATTCCACCCATAATGTCCTTCCTCTCTATTCTCCAAGAGTGCAAGTCTGTTATAAAGGGGTACCTCATTCCTTCTCCACTGGTCATTTCTTCTCAGAGTATTGTTATAATGGCCTCCCCTTTTTCCCTTTTGTCTTTGAGGGGGAGGGGGGGGGGGGTTGGTCTATGTCCTGAAAAATACCCATGAGCTCCACGGTCCTGTCCCATATCAATTCTATTTTTATCTTGGTTGGACCAGTTCCTATAGCCAAATCTTATTATTTCTATGGCCTTTAAAACCTCCCTGATTATTCACTATAGGTCTCTGTTCACCAGGAACTACTGAGTTCTTACTCTCATTGTCAATACCCGTCGGGGAGATACTGACCTTCTTTAGTAGGGGTTGTATTATACAGTATCTCATAAAAGTAAGTACATCCCTCATATTTTGGTAAATATTTTATTATATGATCTTTTCATGTGCCAACACTAAAGAAATTACACTTTGCTACAATGTAAAGTAGTGTGTGTACAGCTTGTATAACAGTGTCAGTTTTCTGTCCTCTCAAAATAAATCAACACACAGCTATTAATGTCTAAACTGCTGGCAACAAAAGTGAGTACACATTGGGCCCAATTAGCCATTTTCCCTCCCTGGTGTCATGTGACTCGTTAGTGTTAGGTCTCAGGTGTGACTGGGGAGCAGGTTTGTTAAATTTGGTGTTATCGCTCTCACTCTCTCATACTGGTCACTGGAAGCTTAACATAGCACCTCATGGCAAAGAACTCTCTGAGGATCTGAAAAAAAGAATTGTTGCTCTACATAAAGATGGCCTAGGCTATAAGAAGATTACCAAGACCCTGAAACCGAGCTGCAGCACAGTGGCTAAGACCATACAGCGGTTTAACAGGACAAGTTACACTCAGAACAGGCCTCGCCATGGTCGACCAAAGGAGTTGAGTGCACGTGCTCAGCGTCATATCCCGAGGTTGTCTTTGGAAAATAGACGCATGTGTGCTGCCAGCATTACTGAAGGGGTGGGGGGGTCAGCCTGTCAGTGCTCAGACCATATGCCGCACACTGAATCAAATTGGTCTGCATGGCTGTCATCCCAGAAGGAAGCCTCTTCTAAAGATGATGCACAAGAAAGCCCGCAAACAGTTTGCTGAAGACAAGCAGACTAAGGACATGGATTACTGGAACCATGTCCTGTGGTCTGATGAGACCAGGATAAACTTATTTAGTTCAGATGGTGTCAAGCATGTGTGGCGGCAACCAGGTCAGGAGTACAAAGACAAGTGTGTCCTGCCTACAGTCAAGCATGGGGGTGGGAGTGTCATGGTCTGGGGCTGCATGAGTGCTGCCAGCACTGGGGAGCTACAGTTCATTGAGGGAACCATGAATGCCAACATGTACTTTGACATGCTGAAAGAGAGCATGATCCCCTCCCTTTGGAGACTGGGCCACAGGGCAGTATTCCAACATAATGACCCCAAACACACCTCCAGGATGACCTCTGCCTTGCTAAAGAAGCTGAGGGTAAAGGTGATGGACTGGCCAAGCATGTCTCCGGACCTAAACCCTATTGAGCATCTGTGGAGCATCCTCAAACAGAAGGTGGAGGAACACAAGGTCTCCAACCTCCACCAGCTCTGTGATGTCATCGTGGAGGAGTGGAAGAGGACTCCAGTGGCAACCTGTGAAGCTCTGGTGAACTACATGCCCAAGAGGGTTAAGGCAGTGCTGGAAAATAACAGTGGCCACACAAAATATTGACACTTATGGCCCAATTTAAACATTATAACTAAGGGGTGTACTCACTTTTGTTGCCAGCGGTTTAGACAATAATGGCTGTGTGTTGAGTTCTTTTGAGAGGACAACAAATTTACACTGTTATACAAGCTGTACACTCACTACTTTGCATTGGAGCAAAGTGTCATTTCTTCAGTGTTGTCACATGAAAAGATATAATAAAATATTTACAAAAACGTGAGGGGTGTATTCACTTTTGGGAGATAATGTATACTTGCCTTCTGTTCAGATATACTGCTACTGTTCGTTAACATTTCAAAGAAACTTTGCGGTAAAGACCATTTCTCTGTTTTACTAACGTGTGTATTTTATTGGTGGTGTGCGCACTGACATTCTTGCCAGGTGTGCCAGAGGGGCTAAGACTGTTCTTAGGGTTAAAAGGCAGAGTACAGAAACAAATATACTCAAGCGGCTTCTCCGGGGGTAGCGATACACATACTTTACTAAATAGCATTTTGTGCGCTCAAACCTTTACTATTCCTTAGCAAATATACTGGACGTGCTTACAATATATAATGGGAGAATATAAGAAACAGGTATAAATATGCATTTTAACTTACACCAACCTGGTCACTGGTACATCTAAAAAAACAATGACAGTCTACTTTATAGTTTTGATTTAACAATATACGGAACTAAAGTGGATTGTTGTAGATGCCTAGCTACCACAATTTTAAATAATATACTTAAACATTAAAATTTGGTATTTAAATATTTGGCTTACGCTATTGAAATAAATGCTGCATTGCCCCCAAACAGAAACGATCGGTTCAATACTTGGAAGATGAAAGTTGGATACAGTGCAGGGAGAAAGGGTATTGAAGCACACAGTGAAAAAAGCATGCACTGGATACTCGTCAAAGTCAGAGATAAGATGGCGGAATAGAGGTCATCAAGCTTCCTTGTATCTAGCAAAAAAAAAAAGATTAAAGTGTTACCAAAGTTGATGAGTTACTGCACATTTCTGTAAATCAAAATGTTTTATGAAATGTAAATACAGAGTTAGTACAATAGGTTGTCTTCAAAAATAGCTGAGAATGGATCATTTAAACAGATGTGTGAATGCTTTTGCTGACCTGCTGTTTATGTCCAGTTCCATAAATTATCTTTTTCAGTTTTGCGTACTTGTTGCTTAGAACACCTATAAGGTTTTTATTGTTATTTATGCCCTTCCTGTATTTGGCTAAGCACATCTCCTCAGTGGGACACAGATGGCAAAAAAGTTGACAGGTGTTATACTCTACCCAAAATGAAAAAAAAGTTTTGCATTTCCTTTTAATTTTATGGACAACCATCCAATTTTTTATCCTGCAGTAGATCCATTATTTTTTCACGTCCTGTAAGAAGGTGTTGGCACAGCAGGTAAATCACACAGCTGTGTACATAGTTAGTGAGGTTGAAAAAAGACATCAGTCCATCCAGTTCAACCTATGATGTGTGTGTGTGTTTGCTGTTAACCGTACATTGTATACCCCTGTATGTTGTGGTCTTTAAGGTGCCCATCTAATAGTTTTTTTGAAACTATCAATGCTCTCTGCTGATATGACTGCTTGCGGAAGAGAATTCCACATCCTTACTGCTCTCACAGTGAAGAACCCCCTGCGTATTTTAAGGTTAAACCGCCTTTCCTCTAGTTTTAGTGAGTGGCCACGTGTCTTATTGTATTTCCTTTCTCTGAATAGGTTTTTTCATATGCTAGGGTTGCCAGTACAATATTTGTACATTGATATCATATCCCCCCTCAATCGTCTCTTCTCCAGAGAGAATAAGTTCAGTGCTTGTAGTCTTTCCTCATAGCTGATGTCCTCCATTCCCCTAATTATTTTTGTTGCCCTTCTCTGGACTCTCTCCAGTTCCAGCACATCCTTACTGAGGACCGGTGCCCAGAACTGGACAGCATACTCCAGATGTGGCCGGACCAGAGTCTTGTAGAGTGGGAGAATAATCTCTTTATTTCTGGAGTGAATCCCCTTTTTTATACATCCCAGTATTCTGTTGGCTTTGCTTGCAGCGGCTTGGCATTGCATGCCACTGCCAAGCCTATTGTCTACCAGTACCCCCAGGTCCTTTTCCATCCTAGACTCACCCAGAGGTTCCCCCCCCCCCCCCCAGTGAGTAGCTTGCTTTCTGGTTTCTGGCACCCAGGTGCATTACTTTACATTTTTCAACATTAAACCTCATCTGCCATGTAGTTGCCCACCCCATAATCTTGTTCAGGTCCGCTACTGTATATAAGGCCTAGAAGCAATATTATAAAACAGTGAATGTGACATCAACAATTTAATGTAGGTGACCGGGGAAATCACAGGAATAACAATACCAAATGACCGAAGGGTATGCTTATTTCACAAAACAACAATGTCATTAAAAAAATATAAAATGACTCTGGTCCCAACCTTGTTAAACGCAGCAAAGGGAATAATACCAAAAAAGTGGAGAGAAGTTGACAGTCCAAAATTAAAGGAATGGTGTAATAAAATAAACAACATCTTTAATATGGCATATATCTGTAATACGCAAGAGGAGATTCCAATAAATATGAAAGAAAAATTGGGAAAATGGATAGAATTTAAAAAATCAATTAAATATACTGAAATATGTGACTAAACATGACTACTTTGGAGAAATATCGGAGGAAGGAAGTTATAGGCAGGAAGGGGAGGGAGTCCTGGGGGAGGCGGGCGGTAAGGGATAGAAAAGGGGAAAATATTATAGGTTTACAGTTATTGATTACTGCTTTTTCTTTATACATTAATGTGTATATGTGGAATTCCACTTTTGGAATCATTTTTGTAAATTTATATGCAAATAAAAATAAAAAAAAACAATTTACTGTAGGTGAATAAATGACTGCAATTTAAAAAAAAAAATGCACCAGGAAGATACATGATGAATGTCACATTCATTGTTATATAAATACGGCCTTTAGTGTCTATAGAAAATACTCTAGCACTTTATCTGAATATTACCTTTGTTTTTCCTTTTGTGCCTGTCCATGATGAGCCCATTCCAAGGAGCACACAAAATGCCACAACACTGAGTCACAGCAAAGACATTTGTGTATCTACTCACTGTAAAGAAAAGTGAAGAATATAAATTAATTGACACACATAAGAGCTAACTAAACAAAGTTCTTGAACACAAGGTAGCCATGAGATCTGCCAAACTTGTAATGCTGCTCATCGATACCACAAAAAGAAACAACAAAAACAGAATACTACAAGGTCTTCAGTTGTTACAGCTACTGCTGGTCTCTGCCACTGGAAAATCCTTCCAATTTAAAAAAAAAAATGTTATCAAAGATATGATCTAGTCTTAAATACTAGAGCTGCACCCAAAAGTGATGCAAAATTGGGCATAATGTTTTTATTACCTTACATAGGTTATTTAAATTTACATGTTTCGTAGAGTAACTCTTCCTCTATAGTAACTCTTCTTCTTTTTCATTGCAGGTAAATAATGGCATCCAAGGAGAAGCAACGTTTCAGTAATAAGTTCTTGATGAAAGAGGGGTGCAGGCTGTCTGACATCCACAGAAGGTTACAGTATGTTTACAGGGATAATGCCATTTAAACTTTTTCATCCATCTGTGCACATTGCTCTTGTCAATGGTGTCATCTCCATAAACACTCTCCTTGATGTGGTGGATTTCTATTTCGGTGTTGAAATTAGGGAGACCTTTTCCTCGATAGTTGTGGATGGTTTTCACAACAGATGCCAGCCTTTTGGGCTGGGGAGCGGTCCTGACCACCTTGTTGCAGAGGACTTGGTCATTATCAGAGGTTAACCTTCCAATCAAAATTCTGGAATTTAGGGTAATTTGATTATCCCTTCGACACTTGACTCTTATTTTGGGAACACCCAACAAGAATTCAGTTTGGACAATTCCATGGCCATGGCCTACATCTATCAAGAAGACACCAGAAATTGTGCCACTCTAAGGGAGCAAATGCTATTTTAGGCAAAACTTTATGTTGCAGCTCTGTCCACATTCCAGGTGTGAATTACTGGCAGGCAGAAATTCCAATCTGCCAACATCTGGATCCAGTGGAATGGGCTGTCCATCCAGATGTCTTTTAAACCCTTTGCCACAGGTGGGGAACACCAAATGTGGATCTCCTGTTGTCTTGTTCTAACAGCAAACCGGACAGGTTTGTCACCCTCAAGCCTTCAGAGTAGATGTTCTGATGATGGCCTGATATCAGTTCAACCTGATCTATGCCTTTCTGCCCCTCAAGATTCCCCCTTGCCTACTCAGCGAAATTGGGGAGGAGGGCATTTCAGTGATCCTCATCACACTGAATTGACGCAGGAGGATATGGTACTGAGACATATTTAAGCTTCTGGCAAACTCTCTGTGGGCCCTTCTGGATTATTTAGACCTCCTACATCAAGGGCCAGTGTTGCATCCTGCTTCTCAGTCACTGGCTTCATCCCCATGTCTGTTTGAACTATGGGCCTGAAGGGCAAGACCTTTTAGATTCAGTCATCCCTGCTCCCCTGAAGGTTAAAAAGCAACTTTCCATTAGGAAAGCAAATCCTAAAATGTCTGTATTCATCCTTACCTGCCCCAACCCAAACTGACTTATAAATAACTTTATGATACTAAAAACGTTATATGCAACATACAATGCTAACCACAAATAAATATCTAAAAAAACAACAACTATAAATTCATACCATAACAAACAATTTATACAAATAGAAAGTGCATTAAATCAATACATTAATGCCTGAATAAAGATATAAACCTTAAATACAGTATTTAATGACAAAAAAATGCTGCACAAAAAAGTGCATTAACTGGTTGCTGACCGCCGCAAGTACATATACTGTGGCGGTCAGCCCCGGCCAGGCAAAATGACGTATGGGTACGTCACTCGCCTGTCACTTGCTTGTGAGCCAATAGCTGGCGAGCGCGTGCCCGCGGAGGCGCGCGCCCGCCCTGGCTCGTTCCCTGGGAAGTCCGTGCGTGTGACCGGCGGACCCGATGTCCGCCGGTCACTCGCGATCGTCCGCTGTGAAGGGAGAAAGGCAGGCGGCTAATGTAAACAAGCCGCCTGTCATTCTCCCCTGTGTAGGAATAGTGATCATACGGTTCTACTATGTAGGACCCGCCATCACTGTTCCTACACCAGTAGCCATGTCCAATCACAGTTAGAAGCACGCCCTTAGGGACACACTTAACCCCTCCTTCCCCAATAAAGTTAGCCCCTACCCTGCCAGTGTCATTTTGCAGTAACAGTGCATATATATATATATATATATAACACTGATTACTGTAGTAATGTCACTGGTAACCCCAAAAGTGTCAAAAATGTCAGTCAAGGGTCCGATCTGTCCACCGCAATGTTGCAGTACCGCAAAATAAATCGCAGATCGCCGCCATTACGCGTGAAAAAAAAAAACACCAAAAATGACAGAAATCTTTCCCTTAGTTAGTAAATGCAATAACTTTTGCGCAAACCAATCAAAATACGCTTTTTGCAATTTTTTTTACCAAACATATGTAGCAGAAAACAAATTGGCCTAAAATGTTAAAAAATTTAGTTTTTTACATTTTTTTGGGGGGGAAATTTCATATAAAAAAATGTGAAAAATATTGTTATTTTTGCAAAATTGACGCTCTTTTTTTGTTTATAGCGCAAAAAGTAAAAATCGCACAGGTGATCAAATACCTCCAAAAGAAAGCTCTGTTTGTGGGAAAAAAACGGACATCAAATTCGTTTAGGTACAGCATCGCACGACCGCGCAATTGTCCGTTAAAGTCACGCAGTGCTGAATCGCAAAAAAAACCCTGGTCGGAATGGGGGTAAAATCTTCCGGGGCTTAAGTGGTTAATAAACATATTGATCATTCTGATCAACCTAACTGTATATAATAAATCAATTAAAAAGTCCATAAACTATGCAATGTTTAAAAAAAAACATCTTCAACAAGGTGAAAAATGTGACAGCAGATCTTAAACCCTTTACAATGCACACTAGTGTTATACAGTAACTCACTCAGATATGAATGACCACTTGTTACACAATGCTCATAATGCACAGAGTAACATTGTTCAAAAGCAAATTATTGCCTCGGTTCCTATGATCTTCAAAACACTTGTAGCACTCCCCATCACCCCCCCCCCCCCCCCCCCCTCCTGAAGGGCCACTGGAAAGACAAGTTCTCCCTTGCTGGTAGTAAGGAGGCTGCCAGCCACAAGCGCAGCTCCATGCATAACGACAATACAGGCTCAGTCTAGGTGATGTCTTTTTAGAATTTATCGCTGAGTAACTTGAAAGAGGAAAGAGGTTCAGGGAACAGGATACTCAGAAATGGTAGATAACAGGAGGACAACTTCCCATTTGTCTGATTATCTTCTCTATACAGCCTTTGCTGAAGGTATTAGGGAATGCCATAATTGCTATAAACCTACAAGAGCAGTGCAAGTCCATTCAATATACTCTAGCATCTATTTCCCTTTCAACACAAGCACACCCAAAAGTCCACTGCAAGGTCCTATTCACAATGTCCGAAGAGCCGTCTGCCACCCAGAATTCTCTCTACACTATTCTATAAGGGAGGGAAATTACCAGTAATACAAGGTGATGTCCTCCAGGAAAATGTCCTTAGCAACTCTTTTCTAAGCCCTCAGCCCAGCAGCTGCCGAGGGCCAAACTGCAACGTTTCTCTACACTAGCTGCCTCCCAGGGGCAGCAGCCCCAGGAGCACTGAAACCTTCCCTGAAGAGGAAAAGACCCCACTGCTCAGGCCTACTAAACATGTATCACCTTCCAAGCCACCTTCTGGAGGCCCCCTTAAAGGGATTGGCTGGGGCATAATAAATGTTCCTATCTGAAAAATTTGATTCTTCCTGCCCTATATTTTGAAAGCTTTCTCCAGAAGCAGGTAGGAGAAATCAAACACCCAGCTTAGAAAGCCCTGACCAGACAAACACAATAGATCACTGCTTCACCGACTACAGTGAAACCAACAGCTAAATTTAGCATAACAGCCTAATTAGAGAAAAATAGGGTTCCATTTAAAGCAGTAAAAAAGGATAAAAAGCTCATAGAATAAAACAACTTCTTTATTAACAGGTCATATTAAAAACAACCCATCAGCACTCACAGATTGCTTAGCCCAGAACTACAGATCTGACAGCAAAGACATTATTCAAGCATCATGCCAATGCACTTCCTAATCTGCAAACAGCCTCCTCTCTGTGTGTTATTGTCACAATTCTTAAGCCCCATCCAATATACCTCATCTATACAGATATAATCAGGAGTATTGTGATGTCTGCACAAATAAATATATTGAAATTAAAGTGATTGTAAACCCATGTAGAGTATGTATGTATGTATATATATAAAAAATAGGGCAGCAATTGCCAAAAGGCAGGGAAAAAAAAGGGGGGGGGGATAACAAAACAAAATAAATGTGAAAAGGGGGAAGGAAGAAAAGGGGGCAGAGGGATTTTAATGGTACCATAAGAATATGACGTCATATGACGTCCGGTCAGGATAATGCAACCACTTTCCCGCCGTCAATTGCCTATAGGGCGGGCAGGAAGTGGTTAAGGGGTATGTTCAGTGTCCATCCCCAAATGAAACATTAATGTAGTGCATGGTCACAGTCACAGAAAACCAAAGGGGTTAATCTGGATCCTTAGCACGCGGCCAAGATGAAGGAGCCCACACAGGAGGCCGGACAGAGAGGAGTTTAAGGTAAGGGGAAGGCTCAGTGTCCACCCCCAAATTAAACAAAAATGTAGTGCATGGTTGCAATCACTGAAAACCAAAGGGGTTAGTCTGGATCCTTAGCACACGGCCAAGATGAAGGAGCCCACACAGGAGGCCAGACAGAAAGGAGTTTAAGGGGAAGGCTAAGTGTTCACCCCCCAAATTAAACAAAAATGTAGTCACTGTGGTCTGTGATTAGAGACTTGGTCAAAAGCTGTGGCTTTCGTTTATTTAAAAAAAAAAAATGACATTGCTTTTTGCACAGAATGATAGAATTAATGTACACTTCCATTTTTACATTGCGGAACCTTGAGATTTTTAATGTGGATACTTCTGGTATCAATATGCAAATACCATCATCTCCACCTCTAACCCCTCCTAACGGCTGTTAATGTAGGCCGAGAGCAGCAACAGGTGGCTGTCACAAGATCTGCAAAGGTGTCTTTCGCATGCATTGAAAAAAAAATTTACAATTTAAAAAGCAGTCCTGGGAAAAAAAAAACATGAATTCACTGACACTAGGCAAAAACTGAAGCTGCAGGGGCTGGCCTACAATTTGGTTTGCCTAAAGTCCAACTGACCTGAAGGTGGCACTATATAACATATGGTAGTTTTTGGAACCTTTGTCCCTATGGACAACATTGACAAAATGTTTTTTTTTTTTTTTTTTAATACAGCCCTGTCTCTTGGATTCTTCTCTACAGTGGAGAATCTAAGCCGGCTTCCAGACCAAGCAGAGCACAGTCAGCAGCGGCACAGCGCACCTTATTTCACAGGACGTTGGACTATTTGTGCCTATATCTGTCTCTGTGTTATGTGTTTAATAAATGAGTGAAAATAAGGGTGCGCTGATAAAATTAAAGCTGCTACCTGAACTGTGCCTAGTGATGAATTGTTGAAAAGATAGGTGCGCTAAAATGAATAAATGTATATTAAAATCCACAAAGTGATTACACATACAAAATACAATGATGCATAAATATTGATCTAGTGAAAATCTAGTGAAAATAAATTCGGTGAAATAATCAAAACGTCCACAAGTCCAAAGGATTCCACCAAGTGTCACAAGTGATAAAACTTAGGTACTGTAAACTTGTAGGTATATGGATTGCAAAGTCCACAAAAATCTTCACCAGATGCAAAAGTAGTGAAAAGGTGAAAATAAATTTCCAGTGCTATGTGCTTGAAGATCCCGCCACCAACACACTATCCTCCTTACCAAATGTATAAAGATGGAAGGCAGAGAAAAAAAACTCTGTTAGATGAGTTGGAAAGGAGGAGATTTTCAAATTGGCCACCCTGTGATATAGTGCGGTAATGGCCTCTTACCAAATGTTAGATAGACTCAGCACAGGAAATGTTCAATAGATGTTGCCTTTTCAGTGTATCGGATGTCAATGGCCGTGTTCCACTCTCACCATGGGTCCGTGCTTCTACTGACTCTCCAAAGTGAGCATAGTTTAGCATGTCCCCCGTCCAGGGATTACGTACCCCGGTTGTATCCCCCCCAAAGCCCGGAGAACTTCCAGTGTTTGTTTCCCTCGATGGCTCCTCACCCGGAGGTCTCCGGGAAGTTCTCCGGGCTTTGGGGGGGATACAACCGGGGTACGTAATCCCTGGACGGGGGACATGCTAAACTATGCTCACTTTGGAGAGTCAGTAGAAGCACGGACCCATGGTGAGAGTGGAACACGGCCATTGACATCCGATACACTGAAAAGGCAACATCTATTGAACATTTCCTGTGCTGAGTCTATCTAACATTTGGTAAGAGGCCATTACCGCACTATATCACAGGGTGGCCAATTTGAAAATCTCCTCCTTTCTAACTCATCTAACAGAGTTTTTTTCTCTGCCTTCCATCTTTATACATTTGGTAAGGAGGATAGTGTGTTGGTGGCGGGATCTTCAAGCACATAGCACTGGAAATGTATTTTCACCTTTTCACTACTTTTGCATCTGGTGAAGATTTTTGTGGACTTTGCAATCCATATACCTACAAGTTTACAGTACCTAAGTTTTATCACTTGTGACACTTGGTGGAATCCTTTGGACTTGTGGACTTTTTGATAATTTCACCGAATTTATTTTCACTAGATTTATTTTCACTAGATCACTATTTATGCATCATTGTATTTTGTATGTGTAATCACTTTGTGGATTTCAATATACATTTATTCATTTTAGCGCACCTATCTTTTCAACAATTCATGTGTTTAATAAATACTTATTTGTGAAATGTGACAATAATATTTTTGGTATAGGTAGGGATGGATTTTTTATCCCTCTATTTTTAATTTTTTTTGTGTGTTTTTATAGACTTAAACACCCAAAAATGAGTATAGCAAAAAAAGCAAAACTGAAAACAGATAGTGGAAGATCATTCCAAGAGGCCTGGACACAGTCGTTTGGAGTGATTGAACGCAATGGAAAAGCGTTATGTGTTCTGTGTAATGAAAGTGTTGTGTTTCGCACATCAAGTGTCAGACTTCACTTTGACACCAACCACAAAAGTGTTGCCGAACTTGGCCAAGCTGAAAGGAAAGAATTTCTTAAAGGGAAATTGAGGGAATATCACTCCCAGTATTGTAGTTTTTGCAACTACCTTTCTAAAACAAATCATCTGACAGTTGCTAGCTTTCAAATTTCACTGTGCATAGAAAAACATGGTGAGCCCCTCTCTGATGGGAATTTTATCAAAACAGCCATGTTGACTGTGAGTAATTCCCATTTTCATGATTTCCCAAACAAGGATAAAATTATGCAATGCCTTTCTGAGATGCCAATTAGCAGAAATACTGTTAAAGATTGAGTCCTGCGTATGGCAAGTGATGTCAGTCAGCAGCTCACCACTGACTTACAAAAGGCAGCCTGTTACTCCATGTGCTTGGAGAAAAGCAGAGATATAAATAATCATGCAAGGCTAGCAGTCATTTTGCGTTATGTTGTTGGTGACATCATGAGAGAAGAGCTCCTGAAACTGGCGTCTTCGCCTGGAAGAACACAAGGTATAGATATCTACAATGCTGTGATGGAGGCTTTTTTGTCACAAGACATAAGACCAGAAAAAGTGGTTTCAGTTACTAGTGACGGGGCACCTTGCATGGTGGGGGTAACATCTGGTTTCATACAGTTCTTTGTTAAAGAAGCAAAACATCCCGTCATTTAGTTTCATTGTATTAAACATCAAGAAGCTCTTTTTGCCAGGGAAAGCAGCCAAAAATTAGACGATAGCCTCAAAGATGTCACAAAAATGGCGAATTACATCATGGCTCGTGCTCTTAATTTTCGACAGTTTCAAGCACTTCTTGAAGAGGTTCAGGCACAGTATAATACTTTACTTATGTACAATAATGTCCAGTGGCTGAGCAGAGGACGAGTCCTGCAGAGATTTGTAGCCTGCTTGGATGAAATTAGGCTGTTTATGAATGAAAAGTGACAGGAATATCCACAGCTCACTAATATGACCTGGCTTACCAACCTCATGTTTTTTTACAGATTTTACAGTACACTTCAATGTTGTCAGGGACACAGCCATACTGGCATTTCTGCCAGTACTAGTCATGGACGCTCCTGGCTCAATCGACACAGCCCTCTGCTGGCCCGTCAGGGAAATGGCCGTAGGAGAACTGGCAACATTGCCAGTAATAGCAATGGTCGCTCCTGCCTCAATTGACACTGCCCTCTGCTGGCCTATAAAAGGTGGCCATAGGAGCAGACTTATTGCTGGATTATCTCTCATCTTCCTGTGCTTCCTGTTTCCTGTTTGGACTTCCTGTTGTGACCCGGTGTTCCGTGAAAAAACCATACCCGTGAGAAAACCATACCCTCGTCACTTCCGGTGCACCTACTGAGGGTATGGATTTCTCACGGTAGTTAAACTTGCGGCGCTTACATTAAAACAGCTCCTCTGCAACATCAGTCATCTCCGCTCCTTCCCCTGTCACTTCCCTCATCTCCGGTAATAAATATAAAAGCGGATCACGGAGCCACGATTGCCGTCATTTACATCTCATACTCCCGCCGCCACTTTTATATTTATTACCGGAGATGAGGGAAGTGACAGCGATAGCAGAGGAGATGATTGATGTTGCAGCCGAAGTGTTTTAATGTACCCACCGCAATTAGAACATTAGACACAGTGCCGTGATAACTTCATGCCCACCGAGCATGCGCACTTCTCTAATTCTTTCATGTTCAATTGCATATCCGGGGCTCTGAGCATGTGCACTGCTGCGCTGCTCAGCTATTTCAGACCGGAAGTGACGAGGGTATGGTTTCTTTACGGGGTATGGTTTTTTAACGTTACACTGGTGTAACGTGACAATTACCTACCCCGTGAGAAAAACCTACCCTCGTCACTTCCGGCCAGGAACAGCTGAGCAGCGCAGCAGTGCGCATGCTCACAGCCCCGGATACTTTAAGGAACAACTGAGGAGCGGACTAGTGCGCATGCGCATTAGTATGAAAATATCACAGTGTACCGTGAAAAAAACCTACCCTGTTACATAAAACAGCTGTGCGGCAATACGAGTCATCTCCGCTCCTGTCCCGGTCACTTCCCTGCTCTTGGCAAGTAAATATAAAAGCGGCTCTCGGCTCCATGATTTATGTTTTCATACACCCGCCGCCGCTTTAATATTTACTTGCCGAGAGCAGGGAAGTGACAGGGACAGGAGCGGAGATGAGTCGTATTGCAGCACAGTTGTTTTAATGTACCCGCTGCATTACATACAGTGCCGTGCGCCGGAAGTGACGAGGGGTAGGTTTTTCTCACGGGTAGGTAATTCTCACGGAACACCGGCTTGTTTCTGAACCAACTGATCTTCTCCTGTTGTTTGACCCTCTGCTTGCCTCTCGGACTTTGCTCTTGCTACTACCTGCCTGTTTTCCCAGTGTATGACCCCGGCTTGCCTAAGGACTCTGTTTCTGCCTGCTCACCTGTGTATGACCCCGGCTCGTCCCTGTTCTGCTACTTACCTTGCTCTTGGACTGATCATCGGTGTTTGACCCTCGGCCTGGCTTTTACTACTCCTCTAGTTGCCTGCCTTACCCAGAGTTCCTGAAATCATCTGGTGCTCACCACAGGAGACCTGTGCTATTTGGGACGCTTCACCTCCTGTACCACTTCCAGTTGTGACTCGCACTGAGCTGCAAGGGAAGCCCTCTCTGCACTTCGGCCTCCATCCAGATTGTGACAAATGTACTGAACAAAAAACTGCAAGGTTTTGGTAAAACAGCAGAAAGGATGTTTTGTGATATCAGAGCATTTGAGAGAAAACTTCAGGTTTTTGAGCGAGACCTTGAAAGTGGTCAGCTGAAATGTTTTCCAAATCTAAAAATGCATTTGGAAAATTCGACAACATTTACGGACAATCCTACAAACCATCAGGAAATCTACAAGGAATTTTCAAGCATTGTAGCAGTTGCAAAGGAGAATTTTAGTAACAGATTTTTACAGTTCTGTAAGATGAAGACAACCCCGTGTTTTCTTACTTCTCCAGATGAAGCCAATTTTGAAGAACTTGATCTTTCCTGCTTACACTGGTTAGATTTTAGGAAATCTGGAAATTAAGCTATTGGAATTTCAATAGAGCTCAGTCTGTAAAAATGTAATTCTATGACCTGCGTGCAACACTTAAGAAGATGGAGTGTGAAGAGCTGACAAAGGACAGCACAGTTGGTAGTCTAATCCTTAACCACTTTACGACAGCCCACATTGACACTACTGCGGCAATGTGGCACGATCCCGTCCAGCGACGTAGACCTACGTTGCTGGACTCCTCCACCTGTAGGCGGGGCTCGTGCGCCGCCGGAGGCGCGTGCCCGCTGTTTTCAGTCACAGCGGGAGTCGGGCCAGGGGAGGAGCGGGGGCGATCGCCGCTGCTCTTCCCCGATCGTCGGGGAATCGAGTTTGGAGATCCGCCCGCTTGTGTAAACAGAGCGGGCGGATCTCCTAAGTGACAGGCAGGGTCAGATTGCAGGGTTCAGCATAGCTGAACCTGCGATCTGTCCCTGTGTCACTCAGTCACCCCCCCCCCCACACATGTCAGTAAGCACCAGGCATACATTAACCCCTCCCTCTCCAATAAAATTAACCCCTTCCCTGCCGGTGTCATTATTACAGTAACAGTGAATATTTTTAGCACTGATTACTGTAGTAATGTAACTGGTACCCCCAAAAGTGTCAAAAATGTCAGTCAAGGGTCCGATCTGTCCGCCGCAATGTCGCAGTCCCGCAAAAAAAATCGCAGATATCCACCATTACTCGTTTAAAAAAAAAACACCAAAAATGACAAAAATCTTTCCCGTAGTTAGTAAACGCAATAACTTTTGCGCAAACCAATCAAAATACGCTTATTGTGATTTTTTTTTTACCAAACATAGGTAGCAGAAAACAAATTGGCCAAAAATTTAAAAAAATTTTGATTTTTACATTTTTTTTGGGGGGAATTTCATATAAAAAAATGTTAAAAATATTGTTATTTTTTCAAAATAAACGCTCTTTTTTTGTTTATAGTTCAAAAAGTAAAAATCGCACAGGTGATCAAATACCACCATAAGAAAGCTCTGTTTGTGGGAAAAAAAGGACGTAAATTTAGTTTGGGTACGGCGTTGCACGACCGCGCAATTGTCAGTTAAATTCGCACAGCGCCGAATCGCAAAAAGTGGCCTGGATATAAGACCGCAAAATCCTCCGGAGTGTGAGGGATTAGCTCGGTAGCGGGTGTGGATAACCCCTTTTGGGGGGGGTTCGTCACACAGGGAGATAGCCGAGGAGTGGTTGAAAACAACAGTTTATGGTTTATTCGTCCAATTTCTTCAAAACAGTGCATGCAGCAAAAACATCAAAATAAAACAAAACACAAAATAAATCCTGGCCACTGTGGGCGTCTACCTTCTCACACACCGGAACCTATCTAAGGAGTCTTCCCAACCTACTCTTTGGGCAGACCCTGCTGGTTCTACAGCAGACACTCAAATGTCCATTTGTGTTTTCTTTACACAGAAAAAAATTCAACACCTCACCTTTAGAAGTCTCTCATCTGACTGCTCTCCCCAGCTTACACAGCCTCAGGAGACAGCAATCAATAGACTCCCTTTGGACAAGTTATAGAGATCTTAATTGCCTCATTCTGAACAGCTGAAAGTGTTCTCAACTTCCGTACACCTTCCTGCCTACCTCTGCAGCCGACACCTGATAGCAATTAGTGAATTGTCTAAACCAAGCAGAAATATATCTCCCGTCAGTGACAACACCCATAGATTTTCCTGACTTCCTGTCACATACCCCCCCCTCTTGTTTCAACCCTAGGGTTGGGACACAGGTTGACAGGCACGCATGTGCACGGGACAAACCATCTGCATTCCCCATTTGAACACCGGGGCGATGCGTTACCACAAAACTAAATTCCTGAAGGGCCAGAAACCACCTATTTATTCTCCTATTGGTCTCCTTGTTCTGTGCCATCCACTTCAATGGGGCGTGATCCGTCACCAGTTCAAACTGTCTACCCAGGAGGTAGTATCGGAGAGAATCCAAGGCCCATTTCACCGCCAAACACTCTTTCTCAATGGTGGCATAATTCTCTTCATGGGCCTTCAACTTTCGGCTGAGGTACATAACAGGGTGTTCTTCCCCATTGATAATCTGGGACAGTACAGCTCCTAAACCCACATTTGATGCATCTGTCTGGACCACAAAGTCTCGTGAAAAATCAGGCGACTTTAAAACTGGCTGGCTACATAAGGCCTGTTTTAAAGCCTGAAAAGCTGTTTCTGCCTCGGGAGTCCATTTGATCATGACAGACTCCTTCCCTTTGGTCAGATTGGTCAGGGAAGCAGCCTGTGAGGCAAAATGGGGAATAAAACGGCGATAATAACCTGCAATCCCCAAAAATGCACGAACCTGTTTCTTGCTGGTGGGACGTGGCCAATCCTTAATAGCTTCAACTTTGTTTATTTGGGGCTTGATTAGACCTCTACCAATGGTATACCCCAGATACTTCGCCTCTTCTAGCCCAATGGTACATTTTTTTGGATTGGCTGTAAACCCAGCTTTCCAGATGGAATCCAACACAGCCTGAACTTTTGGTAAGTGTGAGTCCCAATCCTCACTGTGAATGACCACGTCATCGAGGTATGCAGCAGCATAGGCTAGATGAGGCCGAAGGGTCTTATCCATGGTGCGTTGGAATGTGGCAGGAGCATTCTGTAACCCAAAAGGCATCCTCCGATATTGGAAAGATCCGTCTGGAGTTACAAATGCTGTTTTTTCCCTGGCCGACCCCGAGAGAGGAATTTGCCAATAACCCTTGGTAAGGTCTAACGTGGTCATGTACCGGGCAGTGCCTAGGCGATCAATTAGTTCATCTATGCGGGGCATAGGATAGGTGTCAAACTTAGTGATTTTATTCAGGCGGCGAAAATCATTACAAAACCGCCAACTTCCATCTGGTTTGGGCACTAAGACAATGGGACTGGACCAATCACTATTTGACTCTTCTATCACCCCCAACTCAAGCATTTTTTTTACTTCCTGGCGAATGGCATCTCGCCGGGCTTCTGGAATTCTATAAGGCTTTAACTTGACCTTATCCCCTGGGGTGGTGATAATGTCATGTTTAACTCCCGAGACCCAACCTGGCAGGTCTGAAAACTTCTCCCTATTACGGAGCACAAATTCTTTAACCTCCTGTTTCTGAAGTTTGGACAGAGTCTCTGCTATCCCAACTTCAGGGACAGCCAGGTGAACTGGAGCAGAAACTCGGGTAGTCTCAGCGACCAAGGACTCTCTATCCTTCCATGGTTTTAACAAGTTCACGTGATAGAGCTGCTCAGGTTTTCGTCTTCCTGGTTGGCTAATTTTATAATTCACCATCCCTATTTTCTCCAATACTTCATAGGGCCCCTGCCATTTGGCTAGGAATTTACTTTCGACCGTGGGGACCAACACCAACACCCTATCACCAGGTGCAAAAGAACGGACCTGGGCCCCACGATTGTAAATCCTTTGTTGAGCCAACTGGGCTTGGGCTAAATGTGCCTTCACAATCGGCATCACTTGGGCAATTCTATCTTGCATTTGGGCAACATGCTCAATCACACTTCGATGAGGGGAACTCTCACTCTCCCATGTTTCCCTGGCAATGTCAAGTAGGCCCCGGGGGTGCCTCCCATACAGCAACTCAAACGGAGAGAACCCTGTGGATGATTGGGGAACCTCTCTTATGGCAAACATCAGATAAGGGAGCAGATAATCCCAATTCTTTCCGTCTTTATCCACCACCTTCCTCAACATTTGTTTTAACGTTTTATTAAACCTCTCCACTAACCCATCTGTTTGAGGGTGATATACTGAGGTACGTAACTGGGTCACTTTCAGGAGTTTACAAAGTTCTCTTGTCACCCTGGACATAAACGGGGTGCCCTGGTCAGTTAGGATTTCCTTAGGTAGACCCACCCGGGTGACAACTTGAAATAACTCCTTGGCTATGGTTTTTGCAGAGGTATTTCGGAGAGGAATCGCTTCTGGGTAACGGGTGGCATAATCCATTATCACCAAGATGTGCTGGTGCCCTCTTGTGGACTTCAGTAAGGGCCCAACCAAATCCATGGCGATCCTCTCAAAAGGAACCTCGATAATGGGCAGGGGTACCAAAGGACTACGGAAATGGGGCATGGGTGCATTAATCTGACACACTGGACAGGAAGAGCAGTACAATTCCACTTCCTTAGTGATCCCAGGCCAATAAAACCTCTGGGTGATTCTCTCCCGGGTTTTTTCTGCTCCCAAATGTCCCCCAAGAATGTGCCCATGGGCCAGTTCCAAAACCATCTTGCGGTACGGTTTAGGCACTACCAGTTGCTCAACAGTGTCCTCTATCCTCTGTGACACTCGATATAAGAGGTCCCTCTCAATAATGAAGTAAGGGAGGGCAATCCTCTCGTCAGGGTTAACTAGCTCCCCATCTATCTTCACTACATTCTCCCTGGCTCTTAGCAATGTGGGGTCCCTCAATTGCTCAGTGATAAAATTTTCTCGGTGCACTTTAAGGTCATCCAACCCTAACGGCCGCTGTTCCTCTTCTGAGGTAGCAGGCTCCTCCCTAGGGACTGGTGTTTCCCCGGCTAAGACTGAGCACGGAAACTCAGGATAATCCTCACAGTTAGAGGATTCTGGAGTAGATGGTTCAGGCTCAGAAGAACCACCTACTGGGGAATCTGGGCAATCCCAGAGTTCCCAGAATTTTGGGAAATCCCTTCCCACAATGGCGTCATGTGGCAGTTTGGGAACTAAACCCACTTGGTGACACAAGTTACCGAGGGAGGTTTCAAAGGAAACTGTAGTCACCGGATATTCTCGAGTGTCCCCATGTACACAAACTACCGCCATTTTCCTAGGATGTACGTTTTTTTTCACCACTAGATCACTTCTCACTAAGGTAACCAGGCTACCTGAATCCAACAATACCACAACATCTTTACCATCTAAACACATTCTATATAAAGGTTTCTCATTCCCCTTTACTGCAGTGTATGTGGTTGCAAAAAAGGACTGTCGTCTCTCTGTCAGAAAGTCACAATGCATGGGTTCATCATCCACTGGGCAAACCGCTGGGCAAACTGCTGCTACATGTCCCTCTTCCCGGCAACGGTAACAAATCAACCTTCCAGTCCTCTCCTGTGGGATGGGTCTTCCAGGTCGCTCTCGCCAAACATTAGTAGTAGTCCTACTAACACCTCGAGTTGCTCTTTGGATCCTCTCTCCACCCCCATCCCCTGACGCAGTCTTACTTATAGGTGGGGAGGGTCTGGTCTTGGGGTGAAAAGTCTGTGCATCTCTGGAAAAAGAGGTCAAATTCTCAGTTGTTAGGTACCTTTCGACCAGGTCTACTAATTTGTCTGCGGTTTCCGGACCACCATGGCTTACCCATTTCTGCAGGGTGTTAGGAAGAGACCTAAGAAATTTGTCCATGACTACTCGCTCCAAAATTTCTGGTCCGGACAGAATTTCTGGCTGCAGCCATTTCTTAGCCAAATGGATGAGGTCATACATCTGCGACCGGGGTGGTTTCTTCAGCTGATAACTCCAATTGTGGACCCGCTGAGCACGGACATCCAAGGTTACCCCAAAACGTGCCAATATTTCCACTTTTAATCGATCATAGTTTTTTGCATCTGCAAGTTCCAAGTCAAAATATGCCTTTTGGGCTTCTCCAGCTAATAGGGGGGCCACTAGTCCAGCCCACTGTTCTTTAGGCCAACTCTCTTTCTCCGCTGTTCTTTCAAACGTGGTCAGAAACATCTCAGGGTCCTCATCTGTAGTCATCTTTGGCAATAAGTGGTTTACCCGAAAAGTCGGTATGTTACTGGCCTGACTCCCAACCTCGGTCTGCTGTCTCTGAAGCTGTTTCACAATGGCCTCCATTTGCTGCTGGTGTCTCTGTTCCACGCCTTCAATGGCCTCTCGGTGAGCTTGTTGTTGAGCTGCAAAGCTCCGCTGAAAATCCGCATTTGCCTGCTGTTGAGCTGCATTTGCCTGCTGTTGGGCTGCATTCGATATAATCAGTTGTTTCAGTATTTCCTCCATTTTTTTGGGTTTACTTTAACTGCCCGCGGCACTCCACCATATGTGAGGGATTAGCTCGGTAGCGGGTGTGGATAACCCCTTTTGGGGGGGGTTCGTCACACAGGGAGATAGCCGAGGAGTGGTTGAAAACAACAGTTTATGGTTTATTCGTCCAATTTCTTCAAAACAGTGCATGCAGCAAAAACATCAAAATAAAACAAAACACAAAATAAATCCTGGCCACTGTGGGCGTCTACCTTCTCACACACCGGAACCTATCTAAGGAGTCTTCCCAACCTACTCTTTGGGCAGACCCTGCTGGTTCTACAGCAGACACTCAAATGTCCATTTGTGTTTTCTTTACACAGAAAAAAATTCAACACCTCACCTTTAGAAGTCTCTCATCTGACTGCTCTCCCCAGCTTACACAGCCTCAGGAGACAGCAATCAATAGACTCCCTTTGGACAAGTTATAGAGATCTTAATTGCCTCATTCTGAACAGCTGAAAGTGTTCTCAACTTCCGTACACCTTCCTGCCTACCTCTGCAGCCGACACCTGATAGCAATTAGTGAATTGTCTAAACCAAGCAGAAATATATCTCCCGTCAGTGACAACACCCATAGATTTTCCTGACTTCCTGTCACAGGAGGTAAAGTTGTTAAAGTGTGGAATACTCTGCCAAATAATTTTAGGTCAATGAAAGCACTTGGAATTGCTTTTATTACTTTGTTTGGTTCATCTTATGCTTGTGAGCAGCTGTTTTCAGCTTTGAATTATATCAAATCTGATGCCAGAGACAGACTTACAGATGACCTGAGTGCTGTATGTATTACTCTCAAACCAACGGAGTATGAGCTAAGGTTTGACAAATTATCAGCATGCATACACCAGCAAAAATCACATTAATTGTGCAAAAGCATGCCAAATGCAAACTTTTACCTAATGCAGTGTTTGCAGTCCAATACACTAGTTTAGGTGTTGTTTCTGTGTTAAGCAAGTTTAGTTCTACACCTGTAGAAGCAGGGAAAGGACATGATGGCAAACCTTGGCACCTCAGATTTTTTTGAACTACATTTCCCATGATGCTCAACTACACAGCAGAGTGCATGAGCTTAATGGGAAATGTAGTTCCAAAACATCTGGGGTACCAAGGTTCGCCATTACTGTATCACTAAGTAACGCTTGCTCCATACAATTTCGGTCTGGCCTATAATCATTATTACAAGTTGAGTATCCCTTTGTCAAAAATACATGCACATGTAGAGTTGATGGCTTTTTTTTCAATAAAAAACTGTAAAATTGAACAGTTTTCACTCAGAACAGGCCTCGCCATAGTCGGCCAAAGAAACTGACTGCACATGCTCAATCTCATATCCAGAGGTTGTCTTTGGAAAATAGACATATGAGTACTGCCTGCATTGCTGCAGAGGCTGAAGGGGTTTGAGGTTCAGCCTGTCATTGCTCAGACCATACGCCGCACACTGCATCTAATTGGTCTGCATCAAGGCTGCTGTTGGAAATCACAGGGCCCCATACAGCCTACCTGACAAGGCCCCCCCAACCCGGCCTAAAGTGACTGAGGACATAGATTTAACAGTCCCTTTCTCTGCAACATCAGCTGCACAGATAAAAGAATAGGAAGAGCTTCCTGATCATTCACAAACTGAAGCCTTGTAAGATCCTGGCACTCTCAGTGCCTTCCTATCACATCATTTCTGGGTGCGTTCCATCTACCTAGGTAGATGAAGCACATATAGGTGCGTTTCCCTTTAAGAGTGCTGACATCATCATGAGGCGCCGGACTGAACAGCTATTTAAACCACCAGCTTTCACTCACATGTGTTCGTTCAATGTGCCTTGATGCTTACCTTGTCTTGTGCTGCCGGAGCTTCCAGCTATACCCTTTACCTGAACTGAACCGGAACCTCGCTACGGATCCCGTATCTCGCTACCGGATCACTCCTTACTACTGGACTTTGCTACTGCTAACTATCTAGTGATAAGTACCCCACAGGGGATCCCTTACTAACTTTACTTCACTATCATCTACTGCATATATCAAGACTATCTCTATCTAAGCTACTCCTATCATCTGCATAGATTGTGAGCTCTTGGGACTACCATCAACTATCTTTGCACTGGGTTACTCTATCTTCTATACATGATTGTTAGAACCCATCTGCATACTACCATCACCTACCACTCTCTTGAATACTATTACTGAGTGCTCACCATACTATCGCCTGTCTCTCACCTCTATACTATCATATATTCTATCACTCCAGGAACATCATATTGAGTGTATGTATATTGCATAACCAGGCTGTGCACGGTGATGAAGTCCTGAGAGTTGGATATGTTGTTCAACAGAATCTCTACACGACTACTGAGTGTAACAATTCTGCAGCTGCAAATCCATTCACTAACAAAAAACGCATGAGCGTTACAAGCCTAGTCAGCACAGTTTACAATGCTTCAGTAATGAATGGACACAGGAGTGACTGCTGAAGATCACTCACTGTGTTCATTCAGGAAAGGAAGGGAACAGAAAATTACATTTACCGACTCCTTTCTCCACTCTCCATCCTGAAACATCCATCTGTGTGCCTGCAGCAGCTGCGTGTGAGAGGAGAGGAGGGAAGTAATGCCAGGGAAAGGGGCACACATGGGGGGCCTGGACAGCAGATGGAAGTGGCATATGTACTTGAACTATTCCCCCTGCAGTGCACCTACAGGGAGAAAGAGGAGGAGAGGCTGGCAGTGCTGCAGGGGGAGGCAGAAGAGGATCGGTGTCTGCAATAAGACAGTAAAGTCGGCCCTCCTACTCAGCAGGGGCCTGGGCCCCCCTTTTAAACTGATGGAGCCTGGGCCCAGTACAGTAGGGCTGGCTGTACTGCCTTATCAGTGGCCCTGGTCTGCATGGTTGTCCCAGAAGGAAGCCTCTTCTAAAGATGATGCACAAGAAAGCCTGCAAACAGTTTGCTGAAGACAAGCAGACTAAGGACATGGTTTACTGGAACCATGTCCTGTGGTCTGATGAGACCAAGATAAACGTATTTGGTTCAGATGGTGTCAAGCGTGTGTGGCAGCAACTAGGTGAGGAGTACAAAGACAAGTGCGTCTTGCCTACAATCAAGCATGGTGGTGGGAGTGTCATGGGGCTGGATGAGTGCTACCGGCACTGAGGAGCTACAGTTCATTGAGGGAACCATTAATGCCAACATGTACTGTGACATACTGAAGCAGAGCATGATCCCCTCCCTTCAGAGACTGGGCCGCAAAGCAGTATTCCAACATAACGACCCTAAACACACCTCCAAGACGACCACTGTCTTGCCAAAGAAGCTAATGGTAAAGGTAATGGACTGGCCAAGCATGTCTACAGACCTAAATCCTATTGAGCATCTATGGGGCATCCATAGAAGGTGGAGGAGCGCAAGGTCTCTAACATCCACCATCTCCGTGATGTCATCATGGAGGAGTGGAAGAGGACTCCAGTGGCAACCTGTGAAGCTCTGGTGAACTCCATGCCCAAGAGAATTAAGGCAGTGCTGGAAAATAATGGTGGCCACACAAAATATTGACACTTTGGGGCCAATTTGGACATTTTAACTTAGGGGTGAGATACTGTATATTGGTGTCCCCTTGCTGACTTTACCAAGGCCCCCACAAGATCCATAGCGATCCGTTTAAATTGCACCTCAATTATTGGCAAGGGTACCAGGGGATTTCTGTAGCGCAATACTGGGGCTGTTAACTGGCGAGTGGGGCAGGACGCACAGTGCCTTTTAACTTCAGCCTTCACGTCTGGCCAGTAAAACCGGTCGGTTATCCTGACCTCTGTTTTTCTTAGCCCCCAGGTGTTGTCCTAGTGTGTCTTAGTGGGCTAGATTGAGGAGCATCTGCCTATATGGCTGGGGAACCAGCAGTTGCTGTACTGTTTCCCCTGGTATTCAGCCACTAGATAAAGCAAGTCCCCATTCAACAGAAAATGAGGAAGCCTTTGATCTGCATCATGTATTTGTAGGACCCCATTAATAACAGAAACCTGCTCTTGAGCATTGATCATAGTAGGATCCCGGAATTTAGGCAGTGCCAAACACACCCCTGGATACATCTAGGTCTGGGTGCACTGGTCTAGAGGAATTCTCCCCCGTCATTGTCCTCAACTGGGATTTACAATGGGGAAAGTCCCTCTTTATCCTCCTCCAACATGACCAGTAACGGAGAGACCCCCCCCCCCCCAGACTTTAACTCGGTCTTGAGACCTGAAACATGAACATTATCATGTTTCGGTTCTGGGCACCGGTCCTCAGAAGGGATGTGCTGGAGCTGGAGAGAGTCCAGAGAAGGGCAACAAAAAAAATTAGCAGAATGAAGGAGATCAGCTATGAGGAAAGACTACAGGCATTGAACTTATTCTCTCTGGAGAAGAGACGCTGGAGGGGGGATATGATATCAATGTACAAATACTGTACTGGTGACCCTTGCATAGGGAACAAACTATTCAGAGAAAGGGAATACAATAAGACACGTGGCCACTCACTAAAACTAGAGGAAAGGCGGTTTAACCTTAAAATACGTAAAGGGTTCTTTATGTAAGATTCTGGTACCTTTGGTACCCTTATTGCCCATTTTCCTTTTTATATTGCGTCCCACCTTTTTAGTTAGGTGGAACACATATACCTTTAAGCCAGATGACATCATCGCTGAGCGCCGCTCTGAGCGGCTATTTCAATCGCCGGCTTTCTCTCTCACATTGTTCGTTCAATGTTACCGCATGCTCACAAGCCTTGTCTTATGCTGCCGGAGCCTCCAGCTATTCTCTTTACCTGGAACAGACCGGAACCTCGCTACTGATCCCGTATCTCGCTACCGGATCACTCCCTCACTACCGGACCCCTCTACTTACTAACCTTACTAGTGATAAGTACCCCACAGGGGATTCCTCCATAACTAACTTACACTATCTACGTCTGCACATTAAGGACTGTTACTATCTATGCATACTAATTCTATCATCTGCACTGTTACATAGATTGCTAGCTCTTGAGTCTACTACCATCTATCCTTGCACTGGGTTAGTCTATCCTGTATATATCATCTGCTATCCTCACCACCTGTTACCATACATGATCACTAACCTATCTGCATTCTACCTATTACCATCTACTACTCTCCTGAACATTTCTATCAAGTGCTTATCATTGCTGTCACTGCTCACACCTGTCCCTTCAGCACATCACCTCCATACTGTCATATACATCCCATCACTCCAGGAATATCTTATTGAGTGTGTGTATATCTGTATGCTGAAGCAGACTGTAACGCTCCTGCGTTTTACGTATGATGTGGATTTTCAGCTGCAGAAATATTCCACTTCAGTAGTCATGTAGAGAAACGCTGAGACACCAATCCCAACTCTCAATGACTCATCATGTGTGGATGATCTCAATTCAGCAAGTAAATACACACACTCAATAAGATGTTTCCTAGAGTGACTTATGTATATAGTAACACAGTGGTGATAGGCTGAAGAGACAGGTTGGGTAGAGATGGTAGATGACAGACACTTGAAAGGAAATGTTCTTGAAAGTAAGATAGTAGCAGATGGGATGCAGATAGGTTTAGCAATCATGTATAGTAGCAGATGACAGAGTAGCAGGTGGACATACAAGAGAGATCAACCCAGTGCAAGAACAGGTGGTAGTAGGCTCAAGAGCTAGCAATCTTAGATAATGCAGATGTAGTAATAGTCCTTAGTATGCAGAGCTAGATAGTGTAAGCTTTAGTATAAAGGTTATAGAGGTTGCCCCTGTGGGGTACTTATCACTAATAGCAATGTAGCAGAGGAGAGGTTCGGCAAGAGCGGATGATCCGGTAGCAGGATACAGGGATCAGTGCAGCGTGGTTCCGACAGCGAGGTATGCTTGCAAGCATGAGAGCTTCAAGACAGGTTAGCATCAAGGCACAAAGCAGTTTGAATGAACACATGTGAGTGAGAGCCGGCGATCTAAATAGCCATCCAGTCCGGCGCTCAGTGATGACAGCATCAGTCTTAAAGGTGTATGCGCACCTTACCAAAAGAGAATCGTGGGGCGCATACACTTATGAAAGAGTAATTAGGGTACCCAAAGGTACCAGAACATTACAGTACCCCCCCCTTAAGGCCGGCTCCTGAAGGCCTCTGGAGCTGGTTTGTCTGGGTACTTCGCATGAAAATTGCGGATTAATCTAGAGGCATGTATGTCAGAGGTGTTTAGCCAGGTGTCGTTTTGGGGCCCATAGTTCTTCCATCGAACCAAGTACTGAAGTCTTCCTCTGTGGATACGAGAATCCAGAATCTCTTTTATCTCATATTCTTCTCCACCTTCAACTTGTACAGGAGGAGGAGGTGGGATAGTAGGCCTTATTCCTTGGTCAGGACTTCAGTAGTGACACATGGAAAATGGGATGTATTTTGAGGTCTATTGGCAATGTATGCTGTACTGCAGCTTTTCCAATAAGTTTCTTGATTGGGAAAGGTCCCAAGAACAGAGGTCCAAGATTTTTGCTAGGGATTTTCAGTCTTAAATTTTTTGTTGAGAGCCAAACGAGGTCCCCGATAGCGTACTGAGGAGAAGGTCTTCTGCGAAGATCATAGTACTTCTTTTGTTGACTATGAGCGTGTGCAATGGTAGTATTAAGCAAACCCAGAGAGTCCTTTATTTGGGTAAGATAGTCTGAGGCTACTGGGTTATTTGAAGGAAGGATGCGGGGTGGAAGAATAGAGGGATGAAACCCATAGTTCAAGTAGAACGGACTCTGCTTGGTCGTACTGTGGGTTGCATTGTTGTAGGCAAATTCTGCCAGAGGGAGAAGATCCACCCAATCATCCTGTTGGTAAGAAGTGTAACAACGTAAATATTGCTCGATGCATTGGTTGACTCTTTCAGTCTGTCCGTTGGTCTGCGGATGGTAAGGAGAAGTGAGCTTCAGCTCGATCCGTAGTATGTGACATAGTTCTTGCCAGAACTTGGAAATAAATTGTGATCCACGGTCAGACAGAAGAGTTTTTGGGATACCATGTAACTTAAAGACATGTTTCATCAGGAGTTCTGCCGTTTGTTTGGACGAAGGTAGTCTGCGAATAGCAATGAAATGTGCCATTTTTGTCAGATGGTCCACTGACACTAAGATGGTATTAAATCCTTTGGAAGGAGGCAATTCCACTATAAAGTCCAAGGACACAACTTCCCATGGAGTTTGGGGTATTGGTAGACTGCATAGTAGACCGGATGGTCTCGTAGTGTCAATTTTGGACCTGGCACAGACATTGCATGAAGAGACGAATTTTTGTATAGATGTTTTCATGTCAGGCCACCAGAATTGCCTGGTAATCAGATTAAGAGTCTTTGTCATACCCATATGTCCTGCCATAGGCACATCATGCGATAATTCCAAGATCTTGGTGCGTATGGTAGGTGGTATGTAAAGTTTGTCGATGTAGTAGAGGAAGCCTTCTGCATCAGTATTTAGTTGTGGTGGGGGTGAATCCAAACCTATACCATGCAAAACCTCTTCCTTCAAGGAACGGACATGTCAGAGAAACGGCCATGCTGCAACTGGCAACTCCGCCAGTACTTCCAATGGCCGCAATGGACTCAGGCCATAGACTCATTGTCAGTGAAATGGCTGTGCTGCAACTGGCAAATTTGCCAGTACTTCCCATGGCTGCAATGGACTCAGGCCATAGACTAATTCACTGGCCTATAAAAGGACTCTGCTCAGCCCATCTGATTGCTGGATTGTCTTCAGCTCTTCCTGTTTCCTGTGCATTGCTACTTCCTGGATTCCAGTTTGACCCGGCTTGTTTCTGACCTGTCTGCTCTCTCTCCTGGCTTTGACCCACGGCTTCGTCTGACCCTTCGATCCTGCTCCAGTGTTTGACCCTCGGCTTGTGTGACCATCCTTGCTCTCTTGTCCTCTGCCTGACTTCCAGTGTACCGATCCCGGCTTGCTCAACGGACTTGCTTCTGCTCAATCCCCTTGTCTTGGCGACCTGTTTGGACTGATACCTGTGTATGACCCTCGGCCTGGCTTTTACCTGCACATTGCTTGATTCCCTGGAGGCCCTGCAAGTTGTTCCAGGATATCCTTGTGAACCTTTACCTGCACTCCACAAGCATCCACTGCTCCTTGGGACGCGTCACCTCCTGTCCCACTTCCAGGGGTGATTCGCACCGAGCTGCAAGGGAAGCCCTCTCAGCATTTCGGCCTCTACCAAGAAGTGATCTGACAGTACAATCCAGCCATGTCAGAGGCCGACAGAGGTGCTTCCCAGCTCGAGGTTCTTTGTCAGCAAGTCTCCTCTTTAACACAGGCGGTCCAGAGACTGCAGGACGGTTATTTTCAACTAGAGGGTCGAGTGTTGAACCTAGCTGGCGCACCCTCTCCTTCCGACCCCAATCAACCGCCCGCTAGCTCCGGGGGCACCTCCACTCAGCAAGGACCAGCCGGCCCTGCGCAGGCAGCCATGGTTTTCCCACCTGAACCCAGGGTACCTACACCTGAACGCTTCCGTGGGGAACGGAGAAGGTTCAGATCCTTTAAGAATGCATGTCTCTTGTATTTAGCCCTTCAGCCCAGAACCTTCTCTTCAGAGACCGTCAAAGTAGGATTCATAATTTCTCTGTTGTCAGAAGAACCCCAGACCTGGGCCCATAACCTCCTTGAGCAAAAGAGCCCCTCATTGAACTCTGTAGACTCCTTCTTCCAGGCCATGGCCCAGTTATATGAGGACCCCCAACGGACTGTTACGGCTGAATCAGCCCTACATGCCTTACAACAAAATAAACGTCCTGTAGAGGACTATACCATTGACTTCCGCAGATGGGCCGCGGATACAGACTGGAATGAGCCAGCACTCAAGTACCAGTAGCGTCACGGATTGTCTGAAGCCCTTAAGGACGAGTTAGCTCGGGTAGAAACCCCTACGTCTTTGGAAGGTCTAATCTCACTGGCAATCCAACTGGACAGGCGCCTGCGGGAGAGACGCTCAGAGCGCCTTCAAGGGGCCCGACCTACCTGGGTTCTCCCGAAAGTCCCACTTGCTGCTTCACCCCATCCTGGGCCTTCTGTCTCCGGGGGATCAGAAGGAGAACCCATGCAGATTGGTCTAATCCGTTCTGCCTTGACCCCCGAGGAAAGACAACGTCGCCGTCAAGCTAACCTCTGCCTTTATTGTGGGGAATCTGGCCACTTCCTACGCAATTGTCCTGTGAGACCCAGTAAGTCCTATTCACGGCCTCTGCTGAACTGTCAAGTCGCTGGGTCATCCCCTACTCATCTTATTCTCCCTGTCTCCCTACAGGTAGCAGAAAAGAAGATTCGGCTTCTGGCGATCGTTGATTCCGGGGCATGTAGTTGCTTTCTGGACCGTTCTTTAGCTCAAAGATTGTGTGTTCCCATACAAGCTAAGGAACAGCGACTCCATATTCTTCTGGCTGATGGTTCTTTGCCCAGTTCCGGGCTTGTTACTGAAGAGACGTGCCCCATCTTCACCACGACAGATTCTCTTCACCAGGAATTCCTCCGATTTGACGTCCTTTCCTCACCAATGTTTCCCATTATTTTAGGACTTCCCTGGCTACAGGCCCACAACCCACAGATTGATTGGGTTAAGAGAAGGATCTCCTTCACGTCTAATTACTGCCTGAACCATTGTTTCCTACCTGGCTCTGATACTTCTGCTGTTTGCCTGGCCGTCCAACCAGTACATGATCTCCCGGAAAATGTCCCCGCAGTTTATGAGGAATTCATGGACGTATTTGATAAAAAAAAGGCTGAAGCTCTGCCTCCTCACAGGCCTTATGATTGCCCTGTAGAACTTCTGCCTGGAGCCGAGATTCCTTTCGGAAGGATATTCCCGTTATCTGAGAAGGAGCTGGAAACCCTCCGGATTTATATTAACGAAAATTTGGAAAAGGGTTTTATCCGCCCCTCCTCCTCACCAGCAGGGGCCGGGATATTCTTTGTCGAAAAAAAGGATGGCACACTAAGACCTTGTGTAGATTACCGGGAGCTTAATAAAATTACTATTAAAAACCGGTATCCTCTACCTCTTATCCCAGAACTGTTTCAACGTTTCCGGGCAGCTCGGATCTTTACCAAATTGGATCTCCGTGGAGCTTACAACCTTGTTCGCATTAGGAAAGGAGATGAGTGGAAGACGGCGTTCAGAACGCGGTTTGGCCATTTTGAATACCTGGTCATGCCTTTCGGGCTGTGTAACGCCCCTGCTACCTTCCAACATCTAGTTAATGACATTTTTCGGGAATTCCTGGATCTCTTTCTGATTGTCTACCTAGATGACATACTCATTTTTTCCTCCACTCTGGAACTCCACCGGACCCATGTTAAAAAGGTACTATTTACTTTAAGGAAACACGGACTTTATGTGAAACCAGAGAAATGCGAATTCGAGAAGGACTCCATTCAATTCCTGGGTCTCATTATCTCAACAAACGGCATTTCCATGGATCCACAGAAAGTGCAGTCAATTCTCGATTGGCCAGCCCCCTGTGATAAGAAAGGAGTTCAACGCTTTGTGGGGTTTGCTAACTTCTATCGGAGGTTCGTGAAGGGGTTCTCTATGATTATCTCCCCCATTACCCAATTGACCCGCCAACAGGTCCGTTTCCATTGGTCACAGGAAGCTCAAACGGCCTTTGACAAACTGAAGACGTTGTTCACCTCAGCACCTATTCTCCAGCATCCTGATCCAACCCTACCTTATGTGCTTGAAGTGGATGCTTCAGAAATAGCCACTGGAGCAATCTTATCTCAAAGACAAGGCCCGAAGACTCTTCTGCACCCTGTGGCTTTCTTTTCTCGGAAGATGACACCTCCGGAGAGAAACTATGACGTAGGGGATCGGGAACTCTTGGCCATCAAATGTGCCTTGGAAGAGTGGAGATACTTGCTTGAAGGGGCTACTCATCCCATTTTAATATTCACAGACCACAAAAACCTGGAATACCTCAGGACAGCAAGACGCCTGAGACCCCGTCAAGCTCGATGGGCCTTGTTCTTTTCCCGGTTTAATTTTCATCTTACTTACAGGCCAGGGTCCAAGAACGGAAAAGCAGACGCCTTGTCCAGAATGTTTCCAGATACCCCAAACACAGCCGAACCTAACACCATCCTCTCGGCTCAAAATTTTTTGCTTATTCAAACGGATCTGCAATCAGCAATTAAGCAAGCCTCAGTTCAATGTCTCGAGCCTGGGACCTCTTCCTTGGAAAAACGCGGGGGATTCTTGTGGTTCCAAGAAAGGATTTTTGTTCCTTCACAGATCAGACTACAGGTCCTAAAGACTTTGCATGATCACAAGCTTGCCGGGCACTTCGGGGTCAGGAAGACATGTGAACTCATTCAGCGCCACTTTTGGTGGCCCAATTTAGTTCGGGACTGTAAATCCTATGTGGGTTCTTGTATTACGTGTCAGCGTAACAAGGGGGCTAAGACCAAGTCCTGGGGCCTGTTAAGGCCATTGCCCATCCCGGAACAGCCCTGGAAGCAACTTTCCATGGATTTTATAGTGGAATTACCACCTTCAGAAGGTTTCACTACTGTCCTGGTGGTGGTGGACCGTCTCTCGAAGATGGCGCACTTTTTGCCTATGATTGGCACACCTTCTGCCGTGGAAACAGCTAACATGTTTATTAAAGAAGTGGTCAGGCTACACGGTCTCCCGGACAGTATAGTATCGGACAGAGGCGTCCAATTCACTTCCAAATTCTGGAAAGAGCTTTGCAAATCCTTGTCCATTAAGATATGCCTATCATCAGCCTACCACCCGCAGAGTAATGGTCAAACGGAAAGGACCAACCAGACCCTTGAACAATACCTACGTTGCTTTTGCACTTGCTCCCAAGATAACTGGGTCTCTTTACTTCCGTGCGCGGAATTCGCGTATAATAACGCCCTGCATTCTGCAACCAACCAGACCCCGTTCTGGGTGAATTACGGGTTCCATCCTTCTTTTTTGCCCAGTGCTTTCTCAGAAACATCAGTTCCTGCAGTGCAAGACCGGATAATGGCTATCAGGGATAACTACCGGGTGCTACAGGACTCCATATCCAAAGCCCAACAGTACAAGAAATTTTATGACCGCAAGAAAAAGGAAAATCCTATGTATAAGGTCGGGGATAAGGTGTGGCTCTCCTCAAACAACCTACGACTATCTTGCCCTTCTAAAAAGTTGGGACCAAGGTTTATTGGGCCTTTTAGAATCAAAAGGATGATAAACCCTGTGGCTTTTGAACTGGCTTTACCTAATTCATACAAGATCCATCCTGTATTCCATGTTTCCCTGCTAAAGCCTGCAATTTCTAGCCCTTTCCCAGGGAGGGAAGAATTGCCTCCACCTCCAGTTTTAGTGGAGGGTGAACCTGAATATGAAGTGGAAACCATTCTGGATTGTCGAAGAAGGGGTGAGCTCATACAGTATCTTATTAAATGGAAAGGTTACCCCACTGAAGACAATTCCTGGGAACCCGCTAGTAACCTGCATGCCCCCAGGCTGGTACAGGAATTCCACAGGAGATTCCCGGAAAGATTGGCCCGGTTGGGCATCCGGAGGCTGCCCCTTGGGGGGGGGCACTGTCAGAGAAACGGCCATGCTGCAACTGGCAACTCCGCCAGTACTTCCAATGGCCGCAATGGACTCAGGCCATAGACTCATTGTCAGTGAAATGGCTGTGCTGCAACTGGCAAATTTGCCAGTACTTCCCATGGCTGCAATGGACTCAGGCCATAGACTAATTCACTGGCCTATAAAAGGACTCTGCTCAGCCCATCTGATTGCTGGATTGTCTTCAGCTCTTCCTGTTTCCTGTGCATTGCTACTTCCTGGATTCCAGTTTGACCCGGCTTGTTTCTGACCTGTCTGCTCTCTCTCCTGGCTTTGACCCACGGCTTCGTCTGACCCTTCGATCCTGCTCCAGTGTTTGACCCTCGGCTTGTGTGACCATCCTTGCTCTCTTGTCCTCTGCCTGACTTCCAGTGTACCGATCCCGGCTTGCTCAACGGACTTGCTTCTGCTCAATCCCCTTGTCTTGGCGACCTGTTTGGACTGATACCTGTGTATGACCCTCGGCCTGGCTTTTACCTGCACATTGCTTGATTCCCTGGAGGCCCTGCAAGTTGTTCCAGGATATCCTTGTGAACCTTTACCTGCACTCCACAAGCATCCAGTGCTCCTTGGGACGCGTCACCTCCTGTCCCACTTCCAGGGGTGATTCGCACCGAGCTGCAAGGGAAGCCCTCTCAGCATTTCGGCCTCTACCAAGAAGTGATCTGACAGGACAACTCCAATAATGCGTTTGTGAGGTATTATAGGAACAGAAGGGATTTCAAAGTAGTTTTCTTCAGTTAGTCGTGATAGTGCATCCACCTTTTTGTTCTTATCTGCAGGTGTGTAGGTCACTAGGAAGTTAAACCTTAGAAAGAATAGTGACCATCGTACCTGTCGGTGAGAGAGAGTTTTGTTAGTCTGAAAATATTGGAGATTTTTATGGTCCGTGTATATAAGTATTGGTAATTGGGTGCCTTCGAGTAGATGTCGCCAATTCTCCAGAGCCAATTTTATAGCAAGCAGTTCCTTTTCAACCACGGGGTAATTTATCTCTGGACTGCTTAGGGATTTAGAAAAAAAGGCGACTGAATGAAGTGGTGAAGTGTGAGTTGGTCGTTGGGAGAGTATTGCTCCTACTGCCATGTTTGATGCATCTACTTCCAGAATGTATTGGAGGGATGGGTCTGGATGGCGTAATATGGGAGCAGAAGTAAACCTTGTCTTTAACAGGTGAAAAGCTTTATTTGCTTCATCTGACCATTTGAATGGTTTTTTAATGCTAGTGAGCTGTGTGAGGGGTCTCGCAATGGCAGAGAAGTTTCTGATGAACTTCCTGTAGAAATTCGAAAATCCAAGGAATCGCTGTAGCGCCTTGCGTGTGGTTGGTGTAGGCCAATCCTGAATGCAGGATATCTTACTCATGTCCATCTCGATTCCTGTTTTGGATATGATGTAGCCTAGGAACAGTACCTCTTCTTTATGAAACAAGCATTTTTTCATTTTCACATAAAGGTTGTGTGCAAGCAATCTCGATAATACTAGTCTTACATGTCTTATGTGTTCAGACAGGGATCGTGAATATATAAGTATATCGTCCAGATATACAACAACACAGACATCTAGTAAGTCTCTGAAAATATTGTTTATAAATCGTTGAAAAACTGCAGGGGCGTTGCATAGCCCGAATGGCATTACAAGATATTCGAACAATCCATATCTGGTTCTGAATGCAGTCTTCCACTCGTGTCCAGCACGGATTCGAATGAGATTGTATGCTCCTTTCAGATCCAATTTTGAAAAATAGGTAGCTCCACGCACCTGCTCAATGAGCTCAGGGATAAGCGGTAGAGGATAGCGATCTTTTATTGTAATAGCATTCAATTGCCTATAGTCGATGATAGGCCTGAGACTTGAGTCCTTATTGCGGACAAAAAAGAGTCCTGCTGCTGTGGAACAAGTGGAAGGTCTAATAAAACCTTTTTTCAAATTCTCATCCAAATAGTCTTTGAGATGGGAAAGTTCATCCTGTGAAAGAGGATAAACATGACCGAACGGCAATTTGCTATTTGGGAGTAGATCAATGCTACAATCATAGTCTCGATGGGGAGGTAGTGCTTGAGCATTTTTCTCAAGAAAAACCTCAGAGAGATCCTGATAACATAGTGGTGCAATCTCATCTGTCACCACAGACAGGATCTTCCCGAAAGACGGGAGGTTACACGTACCCTCGCAATAGCAAAAGAGGAAGGCCAGGGTCCGTTCCTTCCAATCTATGGTTGGTTGATGTGTGTGCAACCAGGGAAGTCCCAACACAATGGGAAAGTGGGGTGAAGGTATTAGATCGAAGGTAGTGGTCTCCATATGAGACCCGTTAGTAGTGACTAGGAGTGCCTGTGTCTGATCAGTGATCGGACCAGAGGATAAAGGAACACCGTTAATAAGACTTACTGAGACAGGTTTAAGTTTAGAAATAATAGGGACTTTATTTAAAGCAGCAAAACGTATGTCAATATAATTTCCACAAGATCCTGTGTCAATCATGGCCTTAGTAGTAATCCTGTTCTGGTCCCACTGTAATGTTAAGCAAACAGAAAGATAAGGGTTAGTGATTGAAGTTGTCAATCCCCCTAGGAGGACATGTGAACACTCACCCTTCTTTTTGTAGACTAGGGGACAGACGTTTATCTTGTGATCCGGGGATGCACAGTACAAGCAGAGATTACCAGATCGTCTTTTGGCTCTTTCCATAGTTGATAGAGGTGGGCGTATGGTTCCTACCTCCATAGGAACGGGGTCAACGGCCGAAATCCGAGAAGAACTGGATAATGGCATTCCCATTTTCTCAGCCTTTCTTTCTCGTAGTCTTCTATCTATGGTGATACTGAGTTGTATCAATGCATCCAGGGTTTTTGGCAGATCCGCTCGGGCGAGCTCGTCTTTAACGGCCTCTGATAGGCCAAGCCTAAATTGGGTTTTCAGAGATGCATCATTCCATTCTGAATCAAGGGTCCATCTCTTGAATTCTGCGACAAAGTCTTCTACAGGTCTCCTACCTTGTTTCAAGGATCTTAATTAAAGTTCGGCAGTACTCTGCCTATTGGGATCATCATATAGGCTAGTGAGTTCTGCTAGGAACAAGGCATAGGAGTTGAGAAGCTGGTCGTTTTTCTCAAAAAGAGAGTCTGCCCAGGCCCGAGGATCGCCTGTTAGGTAAGAAATAATAGTACAAACCTTAATGTGATCAGTAAGGTAGGTACGGGGTTTTAGCAAGAAAAGTAACTCACATGGGTTTTTAAATTCGCAAATTTTTTTGCGATCGCCTGTAAATACCAAAGGAGGATTTATTTTGGGTTCAGGGGACTGAGCAGTGGTAAGTTGTGTCAGTCTAATTACCTGCTGCGATAGAGACTGATTGTCTTCTTTTAATTCAGCAAGTGCGTGTATTAACACAGTTACTTGCTGTTTTAATTGTGTCATCTGAGTGGTTATTTCTGCTGAATCCATTTGTGGTTCGTTCAATCTGTAACGCTCCTGCGTTTTACGTATGATGTGGATTTTCAGCTGCAGAAATATTCCACTTCAGTAGTCATGTAGAGAAACGCTGAGACACCAATCCCAACTCTCAATGACTCATCATGTGTGGATGATCTCAATTCAGCAAGTAAATACACACACTCAATAAGATGTTTCCTAGAGTGACTTATGTATATAGTAACACAGTGATGATAGGCTGAAGAGACAGGTTGGGTAGAGATGGTAGATGACAGACACTTGAAAGGAAATGTTCTTGAAAGTAAGATAGTAGCAGATGGGATGTAGAGATGTATAGAACTGTTCACCGGCGAACAGTTCCCGGCGAACTTAGCATGTTCGCGTTCGCCGCTGCCGGCGAACATATGCGATGTTCGGTCCGCCCCCCATAAGACATCATTGAGGCAAACTTTGACCCTGAACTTTACAGTCAGCAGACACATTTCCAGCCAATCAGCATACCTCCCTCCCACACCCTCCCACCTCCTATAAATAAGCAAGGGCAGCATCCATCTTAGATCATTCTGAAGCAGTGTGTGTAGTGAGAGTAGGGAGAGAGCTGCTGCTGCTGCTGCTGCTGTTAAGCTAGGGACAGTTAGTCAGTGTTCCTGGTCTTGCAGTGTTCTTGGTCCACTACTGCTGTAATATCAGCACCCCAAAAAGCCCTTCTAAGGGCTGGTATTTGTGTTTTTTTTTATATATATATATATATATATATATATATATATATATATATATATCTATATCTATCTAGTGTCCCCAAAAGCCCTTTTAAGGGCTGGTAATTGAGGATTTTTTTTATTTATATATATACATATATATATATATATATATATATAGTGTCCCCAAAAGCCCTTTTAAGGGCTGGTAAGGTAATAGAGTTTTTTCTTTATATATATATCTATATATATCTATTGTACACTGCAGTTGCCTGCCCGCTGTGTGTGAGAGGCCACAGACCTACCACAGACTGTACTGTGTGCACACCACACTCATTTCGGGTGGCACAGGCACAGTACCTTGCATTTTAAAAAATATTTTTTTTTCCTCTGTCATAATTGCAGTGAGTGCTGTGTCAGGTCCACAGAGTGCACTGTACCCACTGCAGTGCACTGCCCACCACTGATATATATACGGTGGCACAGCATCTTGTTGCAATAAATTGAAAAAAAAAAATATTTTTTATTATTGCAGTTGCCTGGGCTGCCAGTTACTGTCAGGTCCACAGAGTGTACTGTGCCCACTGCAGTGCCACTGTGTGCCCACCCACCACTGATATATAAGGTGGCACAGCAGCTTGCAAAGTAAAAAAAAATATATATATTTTTTAATTGCAGTTGCCTGGGTGCCAGTGACTGCTGTCAGGTCCACAGAGAGTGTACTGTGCCACTGCCCACCCACCACTGATATATATGCCTGCAAGAGAAAAAGCCAGCCGCAGAGAAGCCGTATTCCTGAAAATATAAGAAAAATGCTGTTTTTTAGGGGTTCTGGACATGCTACAGAGCTGAAACTTGACAGGTACACTTTTTAGACCCCCCAGACACTGAATACAAAAAATGACATGCCTGCCTAAAAAAATGCCCGCTAAATGCCTGCAAGAAAAAAAGCCAGCCGCAGAGAAGCCGTATTCCTGAAAATATAAGAAAAATGCTGTTTTTTAGGGGTTCTGGACATGCTACAGAGCTGAAACTTGACAGGTACACTTTTTAGACCCCCCAGACACTGAATACAAAAAATGACATGCCTGCCTAAAAAAATGCCCGCTAAATGCCTGCAAGAAAAAAAGCCAGCCGCAGAGAAGCCATATTCCTGAAAATATAAGAAAAATGCTGTTTTTTAGGGGTTCTGGACATGCTACAGAGCTGAAACTTGACAGGTACACTTTTTAGACCCCCCAGACACTAAATACAAAAAATGACATGCCTGCCTAAAAAAATGCCCGCTAAATGCCTGCAAGAGAAAAAGCCAGCCGCAGAGAAGCCGTATTCCTGAAAATATAAGAAAAATGCTGTTTTTTAGGGGTTCTGGACATGCTACAGAGCTGAAACTTGACAGGTACACTTTTTAGACCCCCCAGACACTAAATACAAAAAATGACATGCCTGCCTAAAAAAATGCCCGATAAATGCCTGCAAGAGAAAAAGCCAGCCGCAGAGAAGCCGTATTCCTGAAAATATAATAAAAATGCTGTTTTTTAGGGGTTCTGGACATGCTACAGAGCTGAAACTTGACAGGTACACTTTTTAGACCCCCCAGACACTGAATACAAAAAATGACATGCCTGCCTAAAAAAATGCCCGATAAATGCCTGCAAGAGAAAAAGCCAGCCGCAGAGAAGCCGTATTACTGAAAATATAATAAAAATGCTGTTTTTTAGGGGTTCTGGACATGCTACAGAGCTGAAACTTGACAGGTACACTTTTTAGACCCCCCCAGACACTAAACACAAAAAATGACATGCCTGCCTAAAAAAATGCCCGATAAATGCCTGCAAGAGAAAAAGCCAGCCGCAGAGAAGCCGTATTACTGAAAATATAATAAAAATGCTGTTTTTTAGGGGTTCTGGACATGCTACAGAGCTGAAACTTGACAGGTACACTTTTTAGACCCCCCAGACACTGAATACAAAAAATGACATGCCTGCCTAAAAAAATGCCCGCTAAATGCCTGCAAGAAAAAAAGCCAGCCGCAGAGAAGCCATATTCCTGAAAATATAAGAAAAATGCTGTTTTTTAGGGGTTCTGGACATGCTACAGAGCTGAAACTTCACAGGTACACTTTTTAGACCCCCCAGATGCTAAATCCAAAGAAATTTTTTATTTTTATTTTTTTTTAATTTTTCCAATAATTGGCTCTCTATCAAAAAATTATAATTTTTAAGAACTTTTTTTTGCGTGATCCCTCTCCGGCATGCCACAGTCCAGGTGTTAGTCCCCTTGAAACAACTTTTCCATCACTATTTTGGCCAGAAAGAGTCCCTGTGTGTTTTAAAATTCGCCTGCCTATTGAAGTCTATGGCGGTTCGCCCGGTTCGCCGGTTCGCGAACATTTGCCGATGTTCGCGTTCGCCGTTCGCGAACGGCGAATTTTAGGTTCGCGACATCACTAATGGGATGCAGATAGGTTTAGCAATCATGTATGGTAGCAGATGACAGAGTAGCAGGTGGACATACAAGAGAGATCAACCCAGTGCAAGAACAGGTGGTAGTAGGCTCAAGAGCTAGCAATCTTAGATAATGCAGATGTAGTAATAGTCCTTAGTATGCAGAGCTAGATAGTGTAAGCTTAAGTATAAAGGTTATAGAGGTTTCCCCTGTGGGGTACTTATCACTAATAGCAATGTAGCAGAGGAGAGGTTCGGCAAGAGCGGATGATCCGGTAGCGGGATACAGGGATCAGCGCAGCCTGGTTCCGGCAGCGAGGTATGCTTGCAAGCATGAGAGCTTCAAGACAGGTTAGCTTTAAGGCACAAAGCAGTTTGAACGAACACATGTGAGTGAGAGCCGGCGATCTAAATAGCCATCCAGTCCGGCGCTCAGTGATGACAGCATCAGTCTTAAAGGTGTATGCGCACCTTACCAAAAGAGAATGGTGGGGCGCATACACTTATGAAAGAGTAATTAGGGTACCCAAAGGTACCAGAACATTACACAGACAGGCCCACAGTGATGAGTCTGGAGAGTTGGATCTGGTGTTTCAACACATCTCTACATGACTACTGAGTGGAGATTCTGCAGCTGCAAATCCAGCTTACTATAAAAACGCAGGAGCGTTACAGATTGAACGAACCTAAAAAATGGATTCAGCAGAATTACCCACTCAAGTGACACAATTAACACAACAAGTAAATGCATTAATACTTGCTCTTACTGAAGTAAAAGATGAAAACCAGACTCTGAGACAGCAGGTAACCCGTCTTTCACAGCTTACTGCTGCTCAGCCCCCTGAACCTAAAATAAACCCTCCTCTAGTGTTTACAGGTGATCGGAAAAAATTTTGTGAATTCAAAAACGCATGTCAATTGTTTTTTTTGCTAAAACCTCGTACTTACCCTACTGATCAAATTAAAGTTTGTACCGTTATTTCATAGTTAACGGGTGATCCACGGGCCTGGGCAGACTCTCTCTTTGAGTAAGATGATCATCTTCTCAACTCCTATCCTTTATTCCTAGCGGAACTCGCTAGCTTATATGAAGACCCCAATAGGCAGAGTACTGCTGATATCCAATTGAGGGCTTTAAAACAAGGAAGGAGACCTGTTGAAGACTTTGTAGCAGAGTTCAAAAGATGGACCCTTGATTCAGGGTGGAATGATACATCTCTGCGAACTCAGTTCAGACTCTGGTTGTCAGAAGGCGTTAAAGACGAGCTCGCCCGAGCGGATTTACCTGGCACTTTGGATGCCTTAATACAACTCAGTATCAACATTGACAGGCGATTGCGAGAAAGAAAGGCTGAGAAAATGGGAATGCCATTGTCTAGTCCTTCTCGGATTTCAGCCGTTGACCCTACTCCTATGGAGGTAGGAACCATACACCCACCTTTATCAACTACTGAACGAGCCAGGAGAAGATCCAGAAACCTCTGCATGTACTGCGCATCCCCGGATCATTTGATAAGCGTCTGTCCCCTTGTCCGCAAAAAAGAGGGTGAGTGTTCACATGTCTTGCGAGGGGGATTAACGACTTCCTTTTCTAATCCCTATCTCTTTGTTCATTTAACATTACAGTGGGACCAGACTAGGATTACCACCAAGGCTATGATCGACACAGGATCTTGTGGGAACTATATCGATACACGTTTTGTTACTTTAAATAAAATACCTATTATTTCAAAACCTAAACCTGTCTCTGTTAGTTTCATTAACGGTATTCCATTATCTTCTGGTCCAATCACCAATCAGACACAAGCACTCCTTGTCACTGCTAACGAGTCTCATACAGAGACTACCACTTTTTTTTTTTGAAAATCTTTTTATTTGGTTTTTGCAAAGATAATGAGTTACATACATAACAGTTGCATTATAACATAACTTATGAATAGTTGGATAACTGAGAATTACAATTAAAATGACTGAACAAAAGTTTAAAGTATAAAGGTATGAAGATATGACCCACAGCAGCAATAATTGGTATAAATGTCAAGGACAGCGTAGCACCCAAACACACAATGAAATCAATCTCACGCCACGACCCATGGGGGAGGGCGCGGGGTGGGGCAGTGCGGCGCTATAGCCACTCCGGGGGGGACGCCCCAAAGGGATCCTGCTGCGTCCCCTCTCTTAGCCCCATCCCCACCTCCCCCCACCCACGTCCCCCAGCACAACCTCCACAGTATCAACTACATACATGACAAGAGAAATTTAGATTATCGGGTACCACGCTGTCCAACATAGTTAGTCCAGGCGGACCATCTCACCCGAAACTGTTGCATTTTAAAGGCAGAGATAGCTAGAGTTTTTTCGTGTGCATATGATTCTCCTACTATTTGTACCACCTCTCTCCTGGTAGGGATATCCTCACATTTTCACCTGCGTGCTATGGACAACCTTGCAGCAAAAAGGATATTCTGAACCACTGTCCTCAATTGGGGAGGGTATCTGTCAATATTTATGCCTAGTAGTGCCTGTTCTACCGCAACCTTGTTTAGCATTCCCGTCACCTCCGCAATCAGTTTAGAAACAGAAGCCCAGAAACTCCGCAAGGAGACACAGGACCACAAAACGTGGAGTAGAGTTCCAACTTGCCCACACTGTCTCCAGCATAAGTTTGAGACGCCCGGGTAGTACTTGGCAATAGAATATGGCGTTTTATACCACCGCTGATGTATTTTTAAAAGACCTTCCCTAAAATTGGAACATCTAGTGTGGGTAGCTGTATGGGTATAAGAACGTAACCACTGAACTTCTGTAAAGTCCTGACCTAGGTCCCCCTCCCACTTTATGTGATAGGCGTTTTTCACAAATGTCTTCTTATCGTGTAGGGAGGCATAAAATTTACCTATTCCTTTCGTGTGTTGATTGATTCCGAAGCATAGCATGTGAATCGGTTCAGGAAAAGGGATGTCGACTGAGGATACTTTGGAAATCAAGTGGGACACTCTAGAGTATGTGAAAAATTCCTTAGCAAACAACGGATAGCGGGTACACCATCCAGAGAAGGAAAAACCTGCCGGGTTGTGTGTGATATCTTTAAGCGTGTGGAGGCCATATGTGGACCAGTGCCCCAAATGTAGGCCTGGGGATATGAAAGAGAGCGCCGTCAAAGGAATAGGGACATCTACTCTTTTAGTTCGCTTGGCACTGTGAGCATAAAAGTAGCGCCATGCCTGTATTGTAGGCATAATAGTAGGGTGCGCCATTGGGTAAATGCCATTAGCCAATGGAATACTGAGAATGAGGTCCGCTAGGGTACCTTGTGTAACCACTGCTTGCTCAATGGACCTCCAGCTAGGTGTCTGTGCGTGTTTCAACCAGTGTATGGATTGGGTGAGTATAGCAGCCATATGGTAGTCCCGCACATCTGGGACACCCATACCCCCCATGAGAGGGTGTTTGATCAGGTGCATGTGGGAGCAACGGGGTTTTTTACCGGCCCAGAGGAATTTAGATATTAGAGACTGCACTGATCTGTAAAACGTTAAGGGAATCTTGATGGGGAGTGCTCTAAACAGGTACAGGAGCTTTGGGAATGTCAGCATTTTAAATGCAGCATTCCTGCCTGACCAAGTAAGGTAGAATTTGCCTAATCTAGCTAACTCCTGTGTGAGGACGTCAAGGAATGGTGTAAAGTTTGATCTGTAAAGGTCCCCCGTCTTGCTGGTAAGCTTGATACCTAAGAAGTCGATATGGCCATTACCCCATTGAAAAGGGACACTGCCTTGAATCTCCTTCGTCATGTGTTCAGGAATTGCTACGCCTAACATGTTTGACTTAGTGTCATTCACCTTGTAATATGAAACCGAGCTAAATTCTTTGAGCACCTCCTGGATTGCCAACAAAGAGGTCCGGGGAGATGTCACAGACAAGATGACGTCGTCCGCAAACAGCGAAATCTTGTTGTTGATTTTCTTAATATCTAATCCCCCAATACCCGGGTGGCTTCTAATTTTTTCTGCAAAGGGTTCCATCAATAAGACAAACATCAATGGGGATAATGGGCACCCTTTGGCGAGTGCCATTTGTTATATTAAATTTGGAGGAAAACATTCCTTCTGTGTACACATAGGCCGAAGGTGCCTTATATAATGCTAGTATTGCGTCTAGAATCTCACCCCCCATGCCGAATTGTTGCAGAACTTTATGGAGATAACCCCAGTGTATCCTGTCAAAGGCCTTTTCGGCATCAAGGGACAGGAACACAGTGGGAGTACGAGTGGACTCGGCATGGTGGATGAGATTCAGCATTCTCCTTGTAGCATCGGTGGCCTGACGGCCCATTACAAACCCTACCTGATCTTGTTTGACAAGGCCAGGCAGGAACTTCGAGATTCTGTTTGCCAGAATCTTTGCGTAGACCTTCAGGTCCACGTTTAGCAAAGAAATGGGCCTGAAGTTCTTCGCGCAATCTGGGGGTTTCCCCGGTTTAGGTAATGTAACCACAGTAGCCTCCAACATCTCAGGGGGGAAGGAGGCAGAGGTGGCAGCCTTGTGAAATACCCTCCGGAGTTTCGGGGTTAGAATATGCGTGTATTGCTTATAATACTCCGAAGAGAACCCATCAGGGCCAAGAGCTTTATTAATGGGTAGAGATTGAATGACTCTTTCGATTTCAAGATCCGTTATAGGGAGGTTCAGTTCCTGTAAGTCTGTGGCTTGTAATTTGGGTAGGGAAATCGAGGCGAGAAATTTGTCAATGTCTTCTGGTGATGGTTGTGGGGTGGTCACGTCATCATGTAAGTTATACAGCTCACCATAATAGTGGCTGAAGGCGTCGGCAATATCCTTAGGGTTGGTCAATGTCTGTTTCGAGGAATGGTGCGTCAAATTAGATATACGCTGTCGGGTCTGCTTGTCTTTCAGTTGAGTCGCTAACAGTTTGCCAGCCTTGTTGCCATGGGCAAAGGAGTTGGCCTTCAGTCTGCGTACATGGGCCTGGTGCTGTCCTATCAGTAGTGATCGGAGCTCATGTTGTGCATCGGATAATTGGTCGCTAATGTCTGGAAGGGGGGTGCATTTGTTTAATGTTTCCAAATTTTGGATCTTTTTCAAAAGATCGTCCAGTTGCTGCCTCCTCTGCCTCCTCAGTGCAGCACTCTTAGACATAAGGAAACCACGCATAAAAGCCTTATGAGCATTCCATACAATCAGTGGGCATACATCCCCCGTTTCATTTGTTCGGAAGAATTCCTCCAAGGCCTCACGGACCTCAGACGAAGACCCCGAATCGCAAAAGACACTTGTGTCGTTTTTCCACCTATTAGCCCTCGTGGAGAACACCCGCGGGCCAACCGTCATCGACACGGGGGCGTGGTCCGACCATGTGATCTGTTCAATGGAAGAGTCCACAATTTTTTGTAGCAGGAATTTGTCTGTAAGGAACATATCTATCCTCGAGTAGGAGGCATGAACCTTTGAGAAAAAGGAGTAATCTCGCTCCGTAGAGTGATGACACCGCCATACATCCTGTAGGCCCGTGGATTTTAAAAAATTAGTGAGGTCTGATCTCCGGGGGTATGTGCGGGCCCCGCTGGAGATGTCATGGCGTGTGTTAGCTACTAGGTTCATGTCCCCCCCCCCAGGATCACATGACCCCTAATGCTCGGTTGGAGGTGTTTCCATAGTTTAGTGATATATGAAAATTGTCGCACATTTGGGGCGTAGATATTGAGGATGGTATATTCAACATTATTAATTTCACAGTGTAAGAGTATATAGTGACCGTCCGGGTCTGAGAGATGAGCATGGTATTTGTAGGGCACAGAGTCCTTAACGATAATGGCCACACCTCCCTTCTTTTTGGGGCCATTTGCGTAGTAGATGTGTGGAAATTGATTGTTAGTGAGTCTGGGAGGATCCGTGGCGCAGAAATGAGTCTCCTGTAGTAGCATAATATCACATTTTTGAGACTTCACTTCACGCCAGAGCATATGTCTTTTAAATGGGCTGTTCAACCCATGGACATTGAGGGAGGTCAGTTTAAATGCTATGATGTGGTAGGAGTAGTGAAACTTCGGTCAAAAAGACAACAATGTGGGAAAGAAAGAAAAAACAGTGTCTCAGTGCAGAGCCGGTGACAATGTCCAAATGATCCTACCTCAATCCGGTGCGTCGGTAACAGCGATGATGCTGGCAGTCCAGGAGGTCCTGTAGTGAGGCTGTAGAATTCAGGTTGACTTGGTGGAACCTTGTAGGGCTGGAGAGATGCTACCGTGGGTCATAAACGGTAGAAGATGAAAAAAAACAAAAGAAACAGCAGGGATAAATTTATCAACAGTTCAGTGTAAATCACTATGTATGCAGAGCCCTGCAAACAAACGTTAAATAACCGTATATGGGCACAGGTATGTGGACCGTGCCAACTTTCTTTTAAAAATGAGGCGATATCCAACTGGAAATCTGAGCAGTGTTGATACTGCTAATCCGGGGAACTTAAGAGAACACAAAACACGAGAGTAGCCGAACAGAACAGTCGGAGACGGTAGAGCCGAGTGTTGGATCATATGGAGGGTCAACTCCAAGGGATCAGTGAAGTTCCAGGAGATCATTTAGATCAATTCGAAGCAGGTAGCTCAGGATCCCAAGTGGCCGTTTGAGCCCCAGGAGGTTCTGTCGTTTCCAGAATGTCCCACTGTCGAAGGAGCTCAATGCCCCATTCCAGGGTGGAAATTTTAAATTCCTTATCCCCTCTAGTAACAATGAGGGTTGCAGGGTAGTTCCAGCGATACTGGATATGATGATTTCTAAGAGGTTTAGTGATAGTCACTAGATTCCTCCTCCGGTTCATAGTGTGAGCTGAAAGGTCTGCATAGAAGGACAGGCCCTGCATACTAGGTGGGAGATCCACCGCTTTACGCACTTTTGCCATAAGTTGCTCCTTCACTGTGTAAAAATGGATCCTAGCTATGGCATCTCTAGGATATTTGTCTGGGATATGTTTGGGCTTCGGTAGCCTGTGGATCCTGTCGATGGCCAGATCACCCAGAGCCGTGTTAGGAAGGATTTCCTGCATAATAGATGTAAGAAATGCTGCTAGGTCTGGTGGTTTAACCGACTCAGGAATGCCCCTGATTTTGACATTGTTCCTTCGGGAACGATCCTCAAGATCAGCCACCTTTGATTTGAGCCAAACCAGATCATCATCATGTTCATTATGGGCGTCCACCATATTATTAAAAGTGTCCGCGAATTCCCCCATCTTGTTTTCTATGGTGGAGACCCTGTCAGATACTGCTGTGACTGCTGAGCTGCATTGTGACACCAGTTGCAGCATGTCAGAATGGATAGCTGACCTCAAAGACAGCATTACATCTTTAAACATCGATGCCATCACGGGGTGATCCCCAGCAGGGATGGTTGCTAGTGTGTCCTGGAACTCCAGGGTGTCATCCACAGATATACTGCGGTGAGGGGGAGACAGATCATGGAAGGTTTTTTGCTTAGACTTCACAGGACTGCTGGATTGTGATCCTGAGGTCGAATGCTGAGCAAGGAGCAAAGGGTCCGCCAGGGAGCTCGGGGAGGATCCCCTCCGTGCCGAGCTAGAAGGCTTCTGTGACTGAGTGCTGGGAGCTCGTGGCGGGCCGGCGCCATCTTGGCTGAGCGGCCTGGTGTGAGGTGAAAAGAAGTCTATCATCTTACCAGGTCTGCAGCGGTCTTTGCGCTTTTGTGGCATGTTCGGGTGATGCCTGGGACTGTCTGGTGCGTAGCTGGCTGGTTTTGGGTTGACCCTCTGTGTTCTACTTGCTCCGGTGTGTCTGTTTAGCGAGGAGCTTCTGGCTCACGCTTCCATCTGCCTCGCTAGCCGGCTCCGCCCCCCCAGAGACCACCACTTTTGATGTACTATCTTCACCCCATTTTCCCATTATTTTGGGACTTCCCTGGTTACACACACATCAACCAACCATAGATTGGAAAACACGGACTCTAACTTTCCCTTCTCACTATTGCGAGATTACGTGTAACCTCCCATCTTATGGAAAGATCCTGTCTGTGGTGTCAGATGAGATTGCACCACTATGCTATCAAGATCTGTCCGAAGTTTTCCTTGAGAAAAATGCTCAAGTGTTGCCTCCCCATAGGGATTATGATTGCACTATCGATCTACTCCCTAACAGCAAATTGCCTTTCGGTCATGTTTATCCTCTTTCACAGGATGAACTCTCTCATCTCAAGGAATACTTGGATGAGAATTTGACAAAAGGGTTCATCAGACCCTCTACTTCTTCCACAGCTGCAGGACTTTTTTTTGTCCGCAATAAGGATTCAAGTCTTAGGCCTATTATCGATTATAGGCAATTAAATACCATTACGATAAAGGATCGCTATCCTTTACCGCTCATCCCTGAACTCATTGAACAAGTGCGTGGGGCTACCTACTTCTCTAAATTGGACCTAAAAGGGGCATACAACCTAATCCGAATCCGTGATGGAAATGAGTGGAAGACAGCATTCAGAACCAGATACGGATTATTCGAATATCTTGTGATGCCATTCGGGTTGTGTAATGCTCCCGCAGCTTTTCAGCGGTTCATAAACGACATCTTTAGAGACTTACTTGATGTCTGTGTTGTGGTATATCTGGACGATATACTTATCTATTCTCGATCTTTGTCTGAACATATAAAACATGTAAGACTTGTGTTATCCAGATTACTCGCACACAATCTATACGTGAAATTAAAAAAATGCCTATTTCATAAAGAAGAAATATTATTCCTAGGATACATCATATCCAAAACCGGAATCAAGATGGATATGAGCAAGATATCCTGTATTCTGGATTGGCCTATACCAACAACTCGTAAGGCATTACAGCGATTCCTTGGATTTTCAAACTTCTATAGGAAGTTCATCAAGAACTTCTCTGCTATTGTGAGACCTCTCACACAGCTTACAAGTATAAAGAAACCATTCAAATGGTCAGAAGAAGCAAATGGAGCTTTCCGCTTGTTAAAATCAAGCTTTACTTCTGCTCCCATACTACGCCATCCATACCCATCCCTCCAATATATTCTGGAGGTAGATGCGTCAAACATGGCAGTAGGAGCAGTTCTCTCCCAACGACCAACAAATACTTCACCACTCCACCCAGTTGCTTTCTTCTCTAAATCACTAAGCAGCCCAGAGGTGAATTACCCAGTGGGTGAAAAGGAGTTGCTTGCCATAAAACTGGCACTGGAGAATTGGCGACATCTACTTGAAGGTACCCGATTACCAATACTCATATATACAGATCATAAAAACCTTCAATACCTCCAGACTAACAAAACTCTTTGCCACCGGCAGGTACGATGGTCATTATTCTTCCTATGATTCAACTTCCTAGTGACCTACACGCCTGCAGACAAAAATAAAAAAGCGGATGCGCTATCACGATTAACCGAAGATAACTGCGCCGAAATCCCTTCTATTCCTATAATACCCTATGAACGTATTATTGGTGTTGTTCGTTCCCTGAAGGAAGAGATTTTGCACAGTATAGGATTGGATTCACCTCCACCACAACTAAGTACTGATGCAGAAGGCTTCCTCTATTACAACGACAAACTCTACATACCCCCTACTATGCGCACCAAGATCTTGGAATTATCACATGATGTGCCTATGGCAGGACATATGGGTATGACGAAAACTCTTAATTTGCTTACCAGGCAGTTTTGGTGGCCTGATATGAAGACGTCTGTACAAAAATTTGTTTCTTCATGTGACATCTGTGCAAGGTCCTAAATTGACACTACAAAACCATCTGGTCTACTCTGCAGTCTACCAATACCCCAGGTTCCATGGGAAGTTGTGTCCTTAGACTTTATAGTAGAACTACCACCTTCCAAAGGATTTAATACCATTCTAGTGTCAGTGGACCATCTGACAAAGATGGCACATTTCACTGCTATTCGCAGACTACCTTCATCTAAACAAACAGCGGAACTACTAATGAAACATGTGTTCAAGTTACATGGAATTCCAAAGACTCTTTTATCCGACCGTGGTTCACAGTTTATCTCCAAGTTTTGGCAAGCTCTATGTCAAATACTACGGATTGAGCGAAAGCTCACTTCTCCTTACCACCCTCAGACCAACGGAAAGACTGAAAGAGTCAACCAGTGTATAGAACAATATCTGCGTTGCTACACATCATACCTACAGGATGATTGGGTGGACCTCCTCCCTGTGGCGGAATTTGCTTATAACAACGCAACCCACAGTACTACTAAGCAAAGTCCGTTCTACTTGAACTATGGGTTTCATCCCACACTTCTTCCACCAAGCATCCTACCATCAAGTAACCCAGTAGCCTCAGATTATCTTACCCAAATAAAAGACTCTCTGGGTTTACTTAATACCACCATCTCACACGCTCATAGTCAACAAAAAAAGTACTACGACCTTCGTAGAAGACCTTCTCCGCAATATGCTATTGGGGACCTCGTTTGGCTATCGACAAAAAATTTAAGGTTAAAGATCCCTAGCAAAAAGCTTGGACCTTTATTTCTGGGACCCTTCCCAATTAAGAAACTCATTGGTAAAGCTGCAGTGCAACTCACCTTACCGGCAGATCTCAGAATACATCCCATCTTTCATGTGTCGCTACTGAAACCACATGTTCCTAACCAAGGAATAAGGCCTACCATCTTGCCTCCAACTCCAATACAAGTTGAAGGCGGAGAAAATATGAGATTAAGGAGATTTTGGATTCTCGTATCCACAGAGGAAGACTCCAATATCTCATAAGATGGAAGGACTATGGACCCCAAGACGACACCTGGTTGGATACTTCTGATGTTCACGCACCTAGGCTTATACGAAGGTTTCACTCTAAATACCCGGAGAAACCAGTACTATAGGCCTTCCGGAGCAGGCCTTAAGGGGGGGGGGGTACTGTAAGATTCTGATACCTTTGGTACCCTTATTGCCCATTTTCCTTTTTATATTGCGTCCCACCTTTTTAGTTAGATGGAACGCATATACCTTTAAGCCAGATGACATCATCGCTGAGCACCGCTCTGAGCGGCTATTTCAATCGCCGGCTTTCTCTCTCACATTGTTCGTTCAATGTTACCGCATGCTCACAAGCCTTGTCTTATGCTGCCGGAGCCTCCAGCTATTCTCTTTACCTGGAACAGACCGGAACCTCGCTACTGATCCCGTATCTCGCTACCGGATCACTCCCTCACTACCGGACCCCTCTACTTACTAACCTTACTAGTGATAAGTACCCCACAGGGGATTCCTCCATAACTAACTTACACTATCTACGTCTGCACATTAAGGACTGTTACTATCTATGCATACTAATTCTATCATCTGCACTGTTACATAGATTGCTAGCTCTTGAGTCTACTACCATCTATCCTTGCACTGGGTTAGTCTATCCTGTATATATCATCTGCTGTCCTCACCACCTGTTACCATACATGATCACTAACCTATCTGCATTCTACCTATTACCATCTACTACTCTCCTGAACATTTCTATCAAGTGCTTATCATTGCTGTCACTGCTCACACCTGTCCCTTCAGCACATCACTGTCATATACATCCCATCACTCCAGGAACATCTTATTGAGTGTGTGTATATCTGTATGCTGAAGCAGACAGGCCCACAGTGATGAGTCTGGAGAGTTGGATCTGGTGTTTCAACACATCTCTACATGACTACTGAGTGGAGATTCTGCAGCTGCAAATCCAGCTTACTATAAAAACGCAGGAGCGTTACACTTTACTGTCAGAGCAGTAAGGATGTGGAGTTCTCTTCCACAAGCAGTAGTATCAGCAGGGAGCATCAATAGTTTCAAAAATCTATTAGATGGACACCTTAAAGACCACAACATACAGGGGTATACAATGTACGGTTAACAGCAAACACACACATCATGGGTTGAACTGGATGGACTGATGTCTTTTTTCAACCTCACAAATTATGTAACTATGTAACTATCAACCAGAGAAACGTTTTCTGCAACATCATTATCAATGATAGGTATGTCAACATTAGGGGTGTGTGTTGTGGCAGGTTCTGAATTGTACCCCTCAGACTTTGGCTCTTCAAGGGCCAGTGTCCCCAGTTTTCTTGGCTGTCCAGGAAGCCAGTCTGTATCTGGTTCCATAGTTCAATAAAAAACGGACAGTAATGCCCCACTACGATATCATGTATCATATTTTGTACCACCCCAACTTCTTGTGTCACTGAGGTACAGCCATAGGCAACAGTGTACTCCCTGGTGTCCCCATAGATACATACTACCCGTAGAGTCATACCTACCGGGCCGAGTCTTCCAATCACCCTGGCGTGTACCAGCGCAACTATGCTGCTGAAGTCCAGCAGGGCCTTGGCAGGGAGGCGGTTTACCCAAGCTCATATTCAAACTGACCTGCAGCCAGGTCAAGGTGGGTGGCACATGCCCTTTGGACATAGAAAGAGGTTCTCTAACCAGCACCACATTCCATAGGCTCCTCCTGAAGTGGACACTGTGCCCAGGTATGACCCCAGGACTGGAATCGCCAACACTGTATGTCCCCCTTTCTTGGCACAGGGATTGTGGTTCTGCAGAAGATGAGGCGGGTTTGCGAGTTCCAACATCTGGTAGGTCTTCCCTCCTAAGCACTGCAGCTGGCCTTGCTGTCCTTGGTGTGGGTTCCTGACATTTGGTAGGCCAGAGCAGGTCCTCCAACACAGTGTATCATTCGACCAACTCTACCAGCTGGTTGGCGGTTGCAGGTTCTCCATGGCTTACCAAGTGCTGCAGGTCATCTGGCAGGCACCGCAGCTACCATTCAAACACACCAGTTCCACTATTTGCGGGCCTGTCAACCTTTCTGGTTGCAGCCATTTTTTGACCAGCTGCACCAGTACACGCATTTGGGACCTTGATGGTCAGTCAGGTTGGTACCTCCAGCAGTGCACCCTCTGAGCCCGGAGGACTGTGGTCACCCTCAGGAGGGCCAAGATCTCTGCCTTCAGTCGCTTACAGTTTCTGATGTCCTCGGATGGCAGGTCAAAATAGGCCTTTTGTGGGTCACTGGTAAAAAAGGGGCCAATTACGCCAGCCAATTGGTCATGGGGCCACCCCCCCTCTCTCCGCTATCCTCTCAAAGGAGGTGAGAAAGGCCTCCACATCATCATTAAGTGTCAGTTTCTGCAAAACATGGCTGGCCCTCATGCCTACTTGGTTGGCAGGGACAACAGCCACTTGTTCCCATCCCTGACGCCTGCAGGCCAGCCACTTGTGCCTGTGTGGTTTCCTGCTGGACTGAAAATTGAGCGGCCAGCAAATAGGTATTTTCCTAGTGTGCAGCTACAGCCTGCGCCAGGGCCTGCTGCTGCTATCATCGCCTCCTCATGGTGACAGTCCGACCCCATGGAGGCTTGCTGCTGGGTCAAGGTGGCTTGCATAAATGCCTTTATGACCTCCTCCATGCTTTTTCCTGCTGCTTGCAGTGCCTGAACTGATTTCACACCAAGACATGCAATAAGTACACTGTCTCTTTAAATTTCAATTTCAGGTTTAAACGGCTTTTGCGGCTTCAAAGCACTCTGCCCACATCCTCCATCAGTTATAAAATTTGGGGTTATAGCTACAGGGTGTAATGTTCTGGTACCTTTGGGTACCCTAATTACTCTTTCATAAGTGTATGCGCCCCACCATTCTCTTTTGGTAAGGTGCGCATACACCTTTAAGACTGATGCTGTCATCACTGAGCGCCGGACTGGATGGCTATTTAGATCGCCGGCTCTCACTCACATGTGTTCGTTCAAACTGCTTTGTGCCTTGATGCTAACCTGTCTTGAAGCTCTCATGCTTGCAAGCATACCTCGCTGTCGGAACCACGCTGCGCTGATCCCTGTATCCCGCTACCGGATCATCCGCTCTTGCCGAACCTCTCCTCTGCTACATTGCTATTAGTGATAAGTACCCCACAGGGGAAACCTCTATAACTTTCATACTAAAGCTTACACTATCTAGCTCTGCATACTAAGGACTATTACTACATCTGCATTATCTAAGATTGCTAGCTCTTGAGCCTACTACCACCTGTTCTTGCACTGGGTTGATCTCTCTTGTATGTCCACCTGCTACTCTGTCATCTGCTACCATACATGATTGCTAAACCTATCTGCATCCCATCTGTTGGGAATGGTGTCTCAGCGTTTCTCTACATGACTACTGAAGTGGAATATTTCTGCAGCTGAAAATCCACATCATACATAAAACGCAGGAGCGTTACAGATTGAACGAACCACAAATGGATTCAGCAGAAATAACCACTCAGATGACACAATTAAAACAGCAAGTACCTGCGTTAATACACGCACTTGCTGAATTAAAAGAAGACAATCAGGCTCTGTCGCAGCAGGTAATTAGACTGACACAACTTACCACTGCTCAGTCCCCTGAACCCAAAATAAATCCTACTTTGGTATTTACAGGCGATCGCAAAAAATTTTGCGAATTTAAAAACGCATGTGAGTTACTTTTCTTGCTAAAACCCCTTACCTACCTTACTGATCACATTAAGGTTTGTACTATTATTTCTTACCTAACAGGCGATCCTCGGGCCTGGGCAGACTCTCTTTTTGAGAAAAGCGACCAGCTTCTCAACTCCTATGCCTTGTTCCTAGCAGAACTCAATAGCCTATATGATGATCCCAATAGGCAGAGTACTGCCGATCTTCAATTAAGATCCTTGAAACAAGGTGGGAGACCTGTAGAAGACTTTGTCGCAGAATTCAAGAGATGGACCCTTGATTCAGAATGGAATGATGCATCTCTGAAATCCCAATTTAGGCTTGGCCTATCAGAGGCCGTTAAAGACGAGCTCGCCCGAGCGGATCTGCCAAAAACCCTGGATGCATTGATACAACTCAGTATCACCATAGATAGAAGACTACGAGAAAGAAAGGCTGAGAAAATGGGAATGCCATTACCCAGTTCTTCTCGGATTTCGGCCGTTGACCCCGTTCCTATGGAGGTAGGAACCATACGCCCACCTCTATCAACTATGGAAAGAGCCAGAAGACGATCTGGTAATCTCTGCTTGTACTGTGCATCCCCGGATCACAAGATAAACGTCTGTCCCCTAGTCTACAAAAAGAAGGGTGAGTGTTCACATGTCCTCCTAGGGGGATTGACAACTTCAATCACTAACCCTTACCTTTCTGTTTGCTTAACATTACAGTGGGACCAGAACAGGATTACTACTAAGGCCATGATTGACACAGGATCTTGTGGAAATTATATTGACATACGTTTTGCTGCTTTAAATAAAGTTCCTATTATTTCTAAACTTAAACCAGTCTCAGTGAGTCTTATTAACGGTGTTCCTTTATCCTCTGGTCCGATCACTGATCAGACACAGGCACTCCTAGTCACTACTAACGGGTCTCATATGGAGACCACTACCTTCGATCTAATACCTTCACCCCACTTTCCCATTGTTTTGGGACTTCCCTGGTTGCACACACATCAACCAACCATAGATTGGAAGGAACGGACCCTGACCTTCCTCTCTTGCTATTGCGAGGGTACGTGTAACCTCCCGTCTTTCGGGAAGATCCTGTCTGTGGTGACAGATGAGATTGCACCACTATGTTATCAGGATCTCTCTGAGGTTTTTCTTGAGAAAAATGCTCAAGCACTACCTCCCCATCGAGACTATGATTGTAGCATTGATCTACTCCCAAATAGCAAATTGCCGTTCGGTCATGTTTATCCTCTTTCACAGGATGAACTTTCCCATCTCAAAGACTATTTGGATGAGAATTTGGAAAAAGGTTTTATTAGACCTTCCACTTCTTCCACAGCAGCAGGACCCTTTTTTGTCCGCAATAAGGACTCAAGTCTCAGGCCTATCATCGACTATAGGCAATTGAATGCTATTACAATAAAAGATCGCTATCCTCTACCGCTTATCCCTGAGCTCATTGAGCAGGTGCGTGGAGCTACCTATTTTTCAAAATTGGACCTGAAAGGAGCATACAATCTCATTCGAATCCGTGATGGACACGAGTGGAAGACTGCATTCAGAACCAGATACGGATTGTTCAAATATCTTGTAATGCCATTCGGGCTATGCAACGCCCCTGCAGTTTTTCAACGATTTATAAACTATATTTTCAGAGACTTACTAGATGTCTGTGTTGTGGTATATCTGGACGATATACTTATATATTCACGATCCCTGTCTGAACACATAAGACATGTAAGACTAGTATTATCGAGATTGCTTGCACACAACCTTTATGTGAAACTGAAAAAATGCTTGTTTCATAAAGAAGAGGTACTGTTTCTAGGCTACATCATATCCAAAACAGGAATCGAGATGGACATGAGTAAGATATCCTGCATTCAGGATTGGCCTACACCAACCACACGCAAGGCGCTACAGCGATTCCTTGGATTTTCGAATTTCTACAGGAAGTTCATTAGAAACTTCTCTGCCATTGTGAGACCCCTCACACAGCTCACTAGCATTAAAAAACCATTCAAATGTTCAGATGAAGCAAATAAAGCTTTTCACCTGTTAAAGACAAGGTTTACTTCTGCTCCCATACTACGCCATCCAGACCCATCCCTCCAATACATTCTGGAAGTAGATGCGTCAAACATGGCAGTAGGAGCAATACTCTCCCAACGACCAACTCACACTTCACCACTTCATCCAGTCGCCTTTTTTTCTAAATCCCTAAGCAGTCCAGAGATAAATTACCCCGTGGGTGAAAAGGAACTGCTTGCTATAAAATTGGCTCTGGAGAATTGGCGACATCTACTCGAAGGCACCCAATTACCAATACTTATATACATGGACCATAAAAATCTCCAATATCTTCAGACTAACAAAACTCTCTCGCACCGACAGGTACGATGGTCACTATTCTTTCTAAGGTTTAACTTCCTAGTGACCTACACACCTGCAGATAAGAACAAAAAGGTGGATGCACTGTCACGACTAGCTGAAGAAAACTGCTTCGAAATCCCTTCCGTTCCTATAATACCTCACAAACGCATTATTGGAGTTGTCCGTTCCTTGAAGGAAGAGGTTTTGCATGGTATAAGTTTGGATTCACCCCCACCACAACTAAATACTGATGCAGAAGGCTTCCTCTACTACAACGACAAACTTTACATACCACCTACCATACGCACCAAGATCTTGGAATTATCGCATGATGTACCTATGGCAGGACATATGGGTATGACAAAGACTCTTAATCTGATTACCAGGCAATTCTGGTGGCCTGACATGAAAACATCTATACAAAAATTCGTCTCTTCATGCAATGTCTGTGCCAGGTCCAAAATTGACACTACGAGACCATCCGGTCTACTATGCAGTCTACCAATACCCCAAACTCCATGGGAAGTTGTGTCCTTGGACTTTATAGTGGAATTGCCTCCTTCCAAAGGATTTAATACCATCTTAGTGTCAGTGGACCATCTGACAAAAATGGCACATTTCATTGCTATTCGCAGACTACCTTCGTCCAAACAAACGGCAGAACTCCTGATGAAACATGTCTTTAAGTTACATGGTATCCCAAAAACTCTTCTGTCTGACCGTGGATCACAATTTATTTCCAAGTTCTGGCAAGAACTATGTCACATACTACGGATCGAGCGGAAGCTCACTTCTCCTTACCATTCGCAGACCAACGGACAGACTGAAAGAGTCAACCAATGCATCGAGCAATATTTACGTTGTTACACTTCTTACCAACAGGATGATTGGGTGGATCTTCTCCCTCTGGCAGAATTTGCCTACAACAACGCAACCCACAGTACGACCAAGCAGAGTCCGTTCTACTTGAACTATGGGTTTCATCCCTCTATTCTTCCACCACGCATCCTTCCTTCAAATAACCCAGTAGCTTCAGACTATCTTACCCAAATAAAGGACTCTCTGGGTTTGCTTAATACTACCATTGCACACGCTCATAGTCAACAAAAGAAGTACTATGATCTTCGCAGAAGACCTTCTCCTCAGTACGCTATCGGGGACCTCGTTTGGCTCTCAACAAACAATATTTAAGACTGAAAATCCCTAGCAAAAAGCTTGGACCTCTGTTCTTGGGACCTTTCCCAATCAAGAAACTTATTGGAAAAGCTGCAGTACAGCTTACATTGCCAATAGACCTCAAAATACATCCCATTTTCCATGTGTCACTACTGAAGCCCCATGTTCCTGACCAAGGAATAAGGCCTACCATCCCACCTCCTCCTCCTGTACAAGTTGAAGGTGGAGAAGAATATGAGATAAAAGAGATTTTGGATTCTCGTATCCACAGAGGAAGACTTCAGTACTTGGTTCGATGGAAGAACTATGGGCCCCAAGACGACACCTGGCTAAACACCTCTGACATACATGCCTCTAGATTAATCCGCAATTTTCATGCGAAGTACCCAGACAAACCAGCTCCAGAGGCCTTCAGGAGCCGGCCTTAAGGGGGGGGGTACTGTAATGTTCTGGTACCTTTGGGTACCCTAATTACTCTTTCATAAGTGTATGCGCCCCACCATTCTCTTTTGGTAAGGTGCGCATACACCTTTAAGACTGATGCTGTCATAACTGAGCGCCGGACTGGATGGCTATTTAGATCGCCGGCTCTCACTCACATGTGTTCGTTCAAACTGCTTTGTGCCTTGATGCTAACCTGTCTTGAAGCTCTCATGCTTGCAAGCATACCTCGCTGTTGGAACCACGCTGCGCTGATCCCTGTATCCCGCTACCGGATCATCCGCTCTTGCCGAACCTCTCCTCTGCTACATTGCTATTAGTGATAAGTACCCCACAGGGGAAACCTCTATAACTTTCATACTAAAGCTTACACTATCTAGCTCTGCATACTAAGGACTATTACTACATCTGCATTATCTAAGATTGCTAGCTCTTGAGCCTACTACCACCTGTTCTTGCACTGGGTTGATCTCTCTTGTATGTCCACCTGCTACTCTGTCATCTGCTACCATACATGATTGCTAAACCTATCTGCATCCCATCTGCTACTATCTTACTTTCAAGAACATTTCCTTTCAAGTGTCTGTCATCTACCATCTCTACCCAACCTGTCTCTTCAGCCTATCATCACTGTGTTACTAAATACATAAGTCACTCTAGGAAACATCTTATTGAGTGTGTGTATTTACTTGCTGAATTGAGATCATCCACACATGATGAGTCATTGAGAGTTGGGAATGGTGTCTCAGCGTTTCTCTACATGACTACTGAAGTGGAATATTTCTGCAGCTGAAAATCCACATCATACATAAAACGGAGGAGCGTTACACAGGGGACCATTTGCAAAGCCGTTTAAATTTAAACAAAAAGGTGATTATTTTCCTTAAGGCAAACACAAAGAGATGCTTCCAGCAGCGAAACAAAATGCAACACAAAAAGTCTGCTGGTCTTCGGCACAACAGCCTAAACAAAATACAATGAAACATACATTTCATAGATGGGACTTTTTAGCACAGTCTCAGTCTGGCTATCTGGCAGCTTCCAGCAAACATGCAGCACTCCAAACAGGTGTCTATCTCCAACACCCAATAATGCTGCCGGTTTTAAGTGCTGCTTCTTGGAGACTCTTAATCCTTTGGGACTGAAGTCAGGAGTGGAAGCATTTTTCCCACCCGAATGTCACTTCAGGGCCTCCAAAATTCTGGGTCCCAACTACGCCACTACTAATGACGGGAGGACTGCGAGTCAGTCCCCTCTCTGTACTACTGTCCCGGAATACCTCACCCTGTACAGGTGGACCCCCTGAGTACACCAGCCTACCACCCTTAAGGGACCACAACCCAAATATCGGTGAAACATAGCATCCATCTAGGACCCACCCTTGACATCCTGTACTATATATATATATACACAGTATATATATATATATATATATATATATATATATACATACACTAAATTGTCAAAAGCATTGGGACACCTGCCTTTACATGCACATGAACTTTAATGGCATCCCAGTCGTCGGCTGTAGGGTTCAATATTGAGTTGGCCCCCCCTTTGCAGCTATAACAGCTTCAAATTTTCTGGGAAGGCTGTCCACAAGATTTAGGAGTGTTTGTCTATGTGGAAATGTTTGACTATTCTTCTAGAAGCACATTTGTGAGGTCAGGCACTGATGTTGGATGAGAAGGCTGTCTCGCAGTCTCTGCTCTAATTCATCCCAAAGGTGTTCTATTGGGTTGAGGTCAGGGCTCTGTGCAGGCCAGTCAAGTTCCTCCACCTTCAATTTTGCTCATCCATGTCTTTATGGACCTTGCTTTGTGCACTGGTGCACAGTCATGTTGGAACAGGAAGGGCCATCCCCAAACTGTTCCCATGAAGTTGGGAGCATGAAATTGTCCAAAATGTCTTGGTATGATGAGGCCACAATGTAGTGCACTGGGAACAAGATTAGAGATTTTTTTGGAAAAATTCTTGTGTCTCTTCCACAGACTTTGGATAGAAGGAACAGGTGCTTTGGGTGTCAGTGATACCTTCACACCGTAACACTCTTGATGAAAGCAAGAATTGGCTTTGCTGTCAAAAATGTAAATGGTATGCACCTGTCAAACAGGTGCAGAACAATTGGTCTTTGGGTGTTGGTGGTGCCTTCACACACTAACCCTATAGAGGTACTCTTGATGATAGCAAGAATTGGCCTTGATGTCAAAATTGAAATGATATGCACCTGTCAAACAGGTATGGAAAAATTGGTCCTTGAGTGCTAATTGTGCCCATGAAACTTACACCAAAAAATACCTTCCAGATTAATACAACACCCACAAAGCTAGGCAGCCCAGACAGTCTTTCTGACATTCCAGATTCTCTTGTGTGTTCTGTGGTGTGGCAAGAATGGTGTCTGCATAAAGCAGGCCTTGAGAGGAAACGAAGTCCTCCTCTTCCTTCCACTGCTCTGCCTCGAGTACCCTGTCCATATTGGCATGCAGAGTCTAATCTAGCAGGAATGCAACAGGGATTGTCACTGATGCATGCATTGTCACAGCTCACCATCCTTGTGGCCTCCTCAAATTGTGACAGTACAGTCGTGTCAACGACGGCCTGAGCCTGTCGTTGTGCCATACTCACACAGGTACTAGTTGATGGGCATCTGCTGCACGTACAGCTGCTGCAGAATTGGCAAAATCAAGTACTGGCTGTGTATGACTGCCTGAAATGACTTCAGAATCCTCTGGCCTGCTTTAGCAGATCTTCCTGCACCAAACTGAGGACATGTGCCAGGCATGGCACACATGTCAAATTTCCCTAAGGGCGGACAGGAGGTTTGTGCCTTTAGCTGGCATGAACCACCTCTGGGTCTGCCCCTACAGAAATGCAAGTTCTTTCTTTTTAAGGATATTCCAAACAGTTGATGTGGCCACACCTAATGTTTTTGCTACCTCTCTGATGGGTTTGTTTTGTTTTTTCAGCCTAATGATGGCTTGCTTCACTGATAGTGACAGCTCTTTGGATCTCATATTAAGAGTTGACAGCAACAGATTCCAAATGTAAATAGCACACTTGAAATGAACTCTGGACCTTTTATCTGCTCCTTATAGTAAATGGGAGAATGAGGGAATAACACACACACCACACCTGGCCATGGAACAGCTGAGCAGCCAATTGTCCCATTACTTTTGGTCCCTTAAAAAGTGGGAGGCACATATACAAACTGTTGTAATTCCTACACTGTTCACCTGATTTGAATGTAAATACCCTCAAATTAAAGCTGAAAGTCTGCAGTTAAAACACATCTTGTTTGTTTCATTTCAAATCCATTGTGGTGGTGTATAAAGCCAAAAATATTAGAATTGTGTTGATGTCCCATTATTTATGGACCTGACTGTATACAGCCGGAGGTGTGCTACTGGCAGACATGCTGCAAGGACCTGGGACACCCTGCGCTATACCATCATCCCTGTCATTGGAGGTTGCTGAGAGGTGATGAGGTATAGAGGGGGTAGACCGGAAAGGTGAGGAGTGAGGAGGAACAGAATAGCATCCATTTTGTGTGGCTTTCAGGCGCTCTCATCAACGGGTGGTGGGAGGTTGAATGCTTTGTCAAGCATGTAGTACCCAAATGGCTGGTGGTTTTACCATGCTTGATGTGCTTGAGGCAAAGTTTGCAAATTGCAACAGTGCGATTGCCTGTACATGTGCTAAAAAAGGCCCAAACAGCTATGCTGTGGGAAGTGGGCCAGAAGATAACAGCTCCAAAATCTGGTGAAATGGGGTGGCTGCTCAACTCTTCCATGATGGCTTCCTCTTTGGGGTTGTACCTCACCCTCCCTTTCCTCCTCTGCTCTATCTAGCACCCAAGTAGCATCAGTGACCTCATCATCATCCCCTCCATCTTCATTATCACTGGAGATAACATGGCAATATGCTGTGGCCAGGGGAAAATGACTGCCAATTTCTTCTTCTCCATAAGAGCAAGTGGCTGACGCTGTGTTCAAATAACTCAGCTGACTCCTCCATGCCTGATGCTGGGGCTTTGGCCAGAGTAGCTGTGGACAAGGAGGCAGAATAAGCCACTCTGGCAGCTGCAGTGGACTGCACACTAGTCTCTGCTTGGGTTGACAGAGGATGAGGAGAATGAGGATGGTTTAGTAAGCCAGTCCACCACCTCTACTGCATGCTGTGGCTGGATAGATTGGGCAACATCACTAAACAGAGGAAATGATGCCCAGCCTGAGGACGGACCACGTCCACCTTTGCCTGTGGACAAACACAGTGCCATGGGAATGTCTGCCTCTCCTTGTTTGCCTTCCGGACACGATGGGGGGGGGGGGGGGTGCGCTTATTGATAAAATGTAATAAAGATGTGGAAATATACTTTAATCAATGGAAAGTGGTGTTTGGTGTACTTTAACTTGAGTACTCACTACACACTGAACAGACACACTACAATATACTGCAGTAAAACTGCACTGACGCACTGCAATATACTGTGGTAAACGTGCACTAACACACTGAAATATACTGAGTTAAATGTGCAGTAACGCACTGAAATATACTGCATTAAACTTGCACTAACGCAAATATACTGCATTAAACGTGCAGTAACACGCTGAAATATACTGCAGGAAACCTGCCCTGACAAAATAATCTGACACTAAAGTAAAAATGAATGGTCAAATTATACTCACACTGCACTATCACTAAATTCACACTAAACTGATATTTCACACTAATAGAATAACAATAGTACACTATAGCACACTAACTCTCTAGTAGCACTGAACAGAGTCATGTTCTATCTCTCTCCACGTTAATATCACACTGCAAATGGTTGCTATGGGGAGAATAATTTTATAGTGCGGGTGGGACTAAGAGCAATGAGCCATGATTGGCCACAGTCATCATTACTTTCTCCAATCATGACAGTGCTCTGTGCCCTAATTGGGCAAAGCTTTCATTCAGCTATTTAAGGCTTTCATTGCACTGTGTGGCGGCACAGGGCATTGTGGTCGTTCAGCGGCCCGAAGAGACGGTGGAACGCCCCAATAATCTGGGTGTTAATCGAATGGGCGAACAGCCAATGTTTGCCTGGAACTCATGCTCGGGCCGAACTGTTCGCCCAAATCTTACTATAACACCAACAACCTTTCTCCATATTGATAGGTGTCTCTACTTCTACTAAATTGGATATTCATAAGCACACTGAAAAATATAGACAATATGGACATTTAGAAATAGTGCAAAACTGTGGATAAATAATTGCCCCTATCCTTACTCCCCAAAGTGCTGATAAGTAAAAAAACGGCGTTCTAGCAACAAAATTTAACATATAAATAAACATATGCAAACTCTAAATAAAATAATAATAATAATAATAATAATAATAATAATAATAATAATAATAATAAAATAATATAGTTATGAAAACAACCTAACGTAAAGTGTATGACTTTTCACGGGTCATTAGAATAGGTAATAAAGCCTACTAAATGTTACATAGTTAGTTACATATTTAGTGAGGTTGAAAAAAGACACCAGTCCATCCAGTTCAATCTATGATGAGTGTGTGTGTGTGTTTGCTGTCAACAGTACATCTTATACCCCTCTATGTTGTGGTCATTAAGATGACCATCTAATAATTTTTTGAAACTTGATTCTCCCTCCTGATACCACTGCTTGTGGAAGGGAATTCCACATCCTTACTGCTCTGACAATAAAGAATCCTTTACGCAGTTTAAGGTAAAACCGCTTTTCTTCTAATTTTAGTGAATGGCAGGGAGTCCTGTTATATTCCCTTTCACTGAAAAGTTTGTTCCCTATGCTAGGGTGGCCAGTAAGGTATTTGTACATTGATATCATATCCCCTCTCAAGCGTCTCCTCTCCAGAGAGAATACGTTCAATGCTTGTAGTCTTTCCTCATAGCTGAAGTCCTCCATTCCCTTTATTAGCTTTGTTGCCCTTCTCTGGACTCTCTCCAGTTCCAGCACATCCTTCCTGAGGACCGGTGCCCAGAACTGTATGGCATATTTGAGATGCGGCCGGTCCAGAGTCTTGTAGAGCGGGAGAATTATCGTTTTATCTCTGGAGTGAATCCCCTTTTTTATACATGCCAGTATTCTGTTGGCTTTGCTTGCAGCAGCTTGGCATTGCATGCCATTGCTAAGCTTGTCTACTAGGATCTTCCATCTTAGATTCCCCCAAAGGTGCGTATTTCTGGCACCCAAATGCATTAGCTTATGTTTTCCAACATTAAACATCATTTGCCATGTAGATGCCCACCCCATTATTTTGTTCAGAAAAAAGTTATTCGGATTCCGTGTTTGACCTGGATATTGCCAATATCCCTATAACATATGTCAAAAAAGAGAGTTCCCCTGAGGGGTGGGACTATAGCGGCAAAAACCAGGACTTGAGTATATTTCGTATATAATTTATTAAACAATTGTAATACACATAAAGACAGTAACAAAGAACAATAATGTATCATAAAAACATGGCCATAGATACGTCTCTGGTGCTGGAGACATCTCAGACATCTCCAGCACCAGAGACGTATCTATGGCCTTGTTTTTTTGATACATTATTGTTCTTTGTTACTGTCTTTATGTGTATTACAATTGTTTAATAAATTATATACGAAATATACTCAAGTCCTGGTTTTTGCCGCTATAGTCCCACCCCTCAGGGGAACTCTCTTCTTTGACATTATTTTGTTCAGGTCTTCTTGTAGGGTTTCCACATCCTGTGTAGAAGGTATTGCCCTGCTTAATTTAGTATCATCTGCAAATAGTGAGATTGAGCTGTTTATCCCATCCTCTAGATTGTTTATGAATAAATTTAATAGGATTGGTCCCAGGACAGATCCTTGGGGGACCCCACTTTCCACACCAGACCATTCAGAGTACTCCCCATTTATCACCACCCTTTCGACTCGCCCCCCAAGCCAGTTTTCAATACAGGTACACGCCCAATTGTCCATACCTACGTACCTTAGTTTGTACAGTAAACTTTTGTGGGGAACTGTATCAAATACTGGGAACAGGCCTGTAGTTTCCTGGGATATATCTCGGGCCTTTTTTAAATATTGGTGCCATGTTGGCTTTTCTCCAATCAGCTGGTACCATTCCCGTCAGTACACTGCCCATAAAAATTAGGAACAATCTGGCTATCACCTGGCTGAGTTCCTTAAGGACCCTCGGGTGGAAGCCATCTGGTCCTGGTGACTAATTTATGTTAAGTTTTTTCAAGTCTAGTTTTGAGTCTGTCTTCTGTTAACCTTGACGGTGCTTCCGGTGACATGTTATTAGCATTACAATTACAGTCTAGGGTACTGTGTCCCCCCATTTCTTTTGTGAAGACTAAGAAAAATAATTTATTTAAAACTTTTGCCTTCTCTGTCCTTTATAGCCAGATTCCTTTCATTGTCCTTTATGGGGCCAATATGTTCTGGCCTCACTTTCTTACTATTTATATACTTAAATATTTCTTTTTTTTTTTTTTTTCGTGTTCTATCGTGATTGATTGCCAACTTGATTGTGCTCTTACATTTCTTATTGCATTCTTTGTAATGTTGGAATGCTGCCAATGACCCCTCAGCCTTGTATTTTTTGAAGGCCTGTTCTTTCATTTTTATATGCAATTTTATGTTAAAGTTTAGCCACTAAGTGTTTATTTTAGCTCTTTTAAGCTTATTCCCTGTTGGAACTCACTGGCCAATATCTTTATTTAGTATGTTCTTAAAGCACTCCCATTTTTTCCCAGTGTTCTTTGTTCCTAGGATTCTATCCTATTTATTATCTTCTAGCAAAGAGCGCAGTTTAGGGAACTTGGCTCTTTTGAAATTCAGTGTCCTCATATTAACCTTGAACCAGTCCGGTTCATCCTACCAATGACACCCAAGGGTCTTCTGTACGGATACTGGCCTGTCTATACTTGCAAGTTTTTAATTGTCGTGTCTACCTTGTTCTAGACATACATGTTTGTGCAATCTTTTGTTATGTGTTATAAATAAAGTTGATTTTTACATGCATACTTCTCGTATTCTTGTTCAGTGTGTGTGTGGCATATAAAATCCCATACCATAGGGGGATTTTCCTATATCTATTTATCGGGATGATGGCCACCCACACTGGGTATTGAGTGATAGGTCCTACCAATCATATTAACCTTGTGTTTCCTATTTCTGTGGTTTATACTAAAACTAATTGACCTATGGTCACTGTTTCCTATGTTGCCCTGCGATCAGGTCTGTATTTTTAGTAATCACCAGTAGGTCTAGTAATTCATTGTTTCTCACTGGTGCGTTCACCATCTGACCCATGAAATTATCCTGCAAAACATTTAGGAAATAGGAAGCCTTAGACGAATGCGCGGTTCCTTCTGCCCTGTCTATATCTGGATAATTAAAATCCCCCATTATAATGACATTACCCAGCCTTGCTGCCATTCCAAGCTGTGATAGGAGGTCCACCTCCCCCTCCTCCCTCTGGTTGGTGGGCCTGTAGTGTACGCCCAATATTACTTTCCCCATAGTACCTTCCCTTTGAAGCTCTACACATAAGGATTCCACCTCCTTCCTAGCTCCATTTGTGATATCATCCCTCATTGTTACGTACCTGGTCAGAGGCTGGAGTGCTGAGAGGTCCCCCCTTGCGGCTAAGTGCAGAAAATCCCAAAATGCTCAAAGAAGCATGGGTTGCCAGTTGTTATAGTTCGCAGAGCACTGTATGGCAGCAGGAACAGGCAGGATGCTCTGTAGGGTAGGTGTCCTTAGCAGTTCCTGGCAAGCTTGGCACCAGGGCAAGCAGGAAGCAGAACTGGAACAAAGTGGGGTCATGCACGGGTAAGCTGGTAATAGCAAAGCCGGTTAGCCAAGCCAAGATCAAACACAATGGATCAAGCAGAAGCAAGTCAGAAGCTCAAACTGAGGGTCAGAGTCAGGAATCGAGGTGAATCAGGTCAAAGGCAATTCAGGTTGGTAACAGGAGGTCCAAAATCAGAATACACAAGGCACAGGAAACACAGGGGGCTGACGATCATCCAGCAATTAGTGGTTGCTGCTGGTAGCTTTAAATAGACCACTGGGCGCCAGAATCTGTCACGCATTGTGTGTGCTTTGGTGTACGTGCGTTTGCACTGGCACATATAACTTCTTAGCCATTCTTACCCGTGTGCGCATGCGCATTAGTGAGTTTCTGTTTACCAATGCGCGATTCTGTTGGCTATTGACAGATATGCCAGTTCTTCTGTGGATTGTTCTCTGACACTCATATTCACTTGCACATCGTTCTTGACATACAAGCATACCCCTCCTCCTTTTTTACCTTACCTATCTCTGCAATAAAGAGAATACCCCTGAATGGTTGCCAGCCAAGTGTTAAGTAGAGTTACACTTTACAACTATATTTATGTATATATCCAAATAAAACATCAAGGAGGAAACCATGATCCACATAAATTAAACAGTAGTGATTATTTTGTTCTTACGGTACATTTTTGTTACATACGGTACATTGATAGAAAGTACAAACCTATGTGCAGGTCTCCTCCACTCAGGTGGGTGATGGTGGGGTTTAGAGTTCCAATAAACATGTAGTGCCTGAGTTGCATTAGAGAAAGCCAAACTAGGTGCCAGCCAAAAAGAGATGAGAAGACACAGCTCCAGAATGACATTTCTGGCTGCTCATCTATAAAAACAAAACAGAACAATAAAAACAAGTTAAATAGTAAACCTAGCATCTCACTAAGTGGTCTATTTAGCATTTAGTGCCCCTCTCTGTTGAATGCACAGCAACCCACATCCTGAGACTGCCTGACCTGCTTCTTGTTTTTGACATTGGCTTCTTGCTCTTTTCACATTGGCTGCTTGCTCTATCTTGTTGTTTTCATCTTCAGCCTCTAAATATCATCTCACAATCCTGTTTGATTTTCACAGCTGTCTCCAGCCTGATGTTCACCCTGCTACAAAGTCTGACCAATGATTGGGTACTGTGCTGCTTGTATTTTGCAATCCTTGGCTTGCCTCTGAATCTTCTGCATGTTGACTTGGTTCAGTGCTACTCAACTAGTGCTAACCTTGTTCCTGTGATGAGCAAATCTGACTGAGTTTGATATATACCAGCAAATCCTGCCTAAAGTTCAGCAAACCCAAACTTTGCTTTAAAAACCAATTAAGTCCATAAGGGATGAGAGACAAATTTTGTTAGTCAGTTCAGGACATTTGTATGGGCTAATAGGCAAGCTTGTGGGCTGAGCGCAGCGTTGTGCGTGGGCAGTGAAAACAGAGTCCAAGTTTGGCAACAACAATATATTGTAGAAAAGTATAAACAGGCCCAGTGGGGAGGTACATCCACCTGGAGCCACTTACAGCTGTGACAGTGCTGGAACAGCAACTTGAAGAATGGAAAATGCCAACAGCATCTGCTACAAGAAGCAGAATGTGGCCTGGCCGGTCCACACCCAACAGGGGAGGTTTCCTGGAAGAGGTAGATGTAGTCTCTGCACTGTCCCTACTCTTCTGGAACCTTTTTCTGTCTCTAAGCACTGCCTCTGTACTTTCCCTATGCTAGCCCCTTTCCAAGAATCGCACCAAGCCCGGGAGCCGGAATCTTAAATAGACTCTGTTTGACCTAATATGGCTGCCAAAGTCACATGGGATGTTCTCACACGCAATATGAATTATATGCATACAGTATTTCCATTCTGCTGTAACATGGAATGTTATTCCACAAAAGATTTTTTAACCTTTCATGCAGATGGACTCTGTGTGTTACCCCATAGAGATACTGTTATATGTTTTATCAGATATGCTTTGTTTTTAAGGAGGTAAGTAAAACCTTGGACAGAGGGGTGGCTGTGGACGTAATATACTTGGATTTTGCAAAAGCGTTTGACACAGTTCCCTACACACGGCTAATGTGTAAGGTAAAGTCTACTGGCTTGGAAAGATCAGTTTGTAATTAGATAGAAAATTGGCTAAAAGATAGAATTCAGAGAGTAGTGGTTAATGATTCTTACTCTGAATGGTCTGAGGTTATCAGTGGTGTGTACCCCAAGGTTCAGTGTTGGGACCCTTACTTTTTAATATCTTTATAAATGATATAGTGTCTGGGATTAAAAGTAGCATTTCATTCTTTGCAGATGACACCGAGCTTTGCAGTGGAATAACTTCTTTAAAGGATGTCTCCAACTTACAAGCTGACCTCAATGTACTTTTTCATTGGGCAACTATGTGGCAAATGAGGTTTAATATTGATAAATGTAAAGTTATGCACTTGGGAGCTAAGAATGTGCATGCATCATACATACTAGGTGGAGAAGAACTGGGGGAATCCATAGCAGGGAAGGATCTGGGTGTTCTGGTAGATCATAAGCTTAATAATAGCATGCAATGCCAAGCTGCTGTTTCCAAAGCAAGCAAAGTCCTTTTTTCTATTAACAGAGGCATGGACTCCAGAGAGAGAGATATCATTTTGCCCCTGTAAAAATCATTAGTAAGACCTCTGGAATATGCAGTTCAGTTTTGGGCACCAGTTCTTAAAAAGGATATCGGGGAACTGGAGAAAGTACAGAGAAGGGCAACCAAACTAATAAGAGGCATGGAGAACCTCAGCTATGAGAAAAGATTAGAGGAACTGAATTTATTCTCTCTTGAGAAGAGGAGATTAAGGGGGGATATGATCAACATGTATAAATACATAAGGGGTCCATATAGTGAACTTGGTGTTGAGTTGTTCACTTTAAGGTCAACACAGAGGACAAGGGGGCACTCTTTACGTCTAGAGGAAAACAGATTCCGTCTCCAAATACGGAAAAGGTTTCTTCACCATAAGAGCTGTGAAAATGTGGAATAGACTTCCTCCAGAGGTGGTTCTGGCTAGCTCACTAGATTGCTTTTAAAAAGGCCTGGATTCTTTCCTGGGTGTAAATAATAATAATGGGTACTAAAATTTTTTTTACTTAAAGGGGATCAGGAAATATTTTTTTCCCCTGCTGTAGCAAATTGGCTCATGCTTTGCTGGGGTTTATTTTCGCCTTCCTCTGGATCAACAGCGGGTATAGGATTGTGTATATGGGATTGTATGGTTGGGTTTTCAATATTGTCTTTTTTTTTTTTGGTTGAACTGGATGGACTTGTGTCTTTTTTCAACCTGAAAAACTATTTACCGTATTTTCCGGTGTATAAGACGACTGGGCGTATAAGACGACCCCCCCATTACATGATCTACCGGTAATACTTATACTAAGGTTACCTTGGAGATATTATACGCGGCGTATAAGACGACCTCCCATTTTTGGGGAATTTTTTTGAGGTTCAAAAGTAGTCTTATACGCCAGAAAATAGAGTAACTATGTTTTATCTACCATATACATGCCAATAATACTATAATCTTGATATATATTTACCAAAATAAACTATTGGGGAAAATGTTCTCTTTCTAAAAAGGAATTCAAAAGGGCAACATATTACATATCTATAGCTGCCTAGAGAAACCTTACTTGATAAAGTCACGTGTTTTTGTGACGCAACGCGTCGGGACGCCGTTGTGACGTCACTTCCGTGTCTACGGCCGAGACCGGAAGCCGGAAGCTCCTGGAAATTATTGCTGTGACCGCATCGGTGGTATTTATTTCTGTTTGCGTTTTTATCATCTACTTTAATGTAAGTGTAACCTTGAATTATATTGATTAAACATGTTTGAAGTTACTACACTATGAGTTCTCCTTCCAATTTTCTTCTGGTATGTGAGTGCTTCGAGCCAGCCCCTATAGCAGCCACCTCCTTCCTGATGTCCATATAGAGGAGTTTGACTACGAGATATACAGTACCCAGAGGAGGCATCCCCTTAAGTCTACAGTTTGACAAGTGACACCTGAAACGCTCTTGTGAGTGTTAAGTGAGGTGAGCGGCCACTACACCTATTTTGTTTGGAACTGCAGCTCACTTAAGGTCGCACTGGGAATCACCAGAATTGCTTGATTTTTTCACTTGCTATGAACTTGAATTTTTTCTACTTGCACTGATTTTTTATCTGGATTGGGACTTTTTATTCTTGATTGATTATCTATTGATGTCAGATTTATTTCAGTGCATTATTCTCTTTATGCTATTATTCACCATGTCACATTTTTGATTTGGAAATTTCACCTTGCTGAAGAGTTGACAGCGGTTCGCCCTTCAGAGGGCTTCTTTGCACTTTTTTCACATTTCTTCATATCTATTTTTATCTTCCGATTAGCTTTATTACTTGGTTATTATTATCACTTGTGTCACTGGTTTAGTGATTTTCTTTGTTTTATCACGAAGAGCGACATTAGTTCACTCTTCATAGGGCACATTAGCCTATATCATTTTCCGACTTATTTTTTTGTGAAAATATTGTTGTTTCTTCAACACTTTTTCGTTTATGCAAAACACTGTTTGTGTATATCTGGCTATTTTATTGACTACCATTTGAGCACTTTTTTAGGATATTCACACCTTTTGCACTCATTATTTGAGGAATTCATCCTATGGTAACATATTATTGTTACCTTCACTTCTTTCTCACCCTTGATTTTGGGTTCACGGATTCCAAATCTTTACATGCATTCCTGTGCTTTATATTTATTTCTATATATGTATTTATTATCACTCTGGCACTATAGCACTTTCAAGATTTATATTTTATAATATCAAGTGATTTTTTATACATTATTAAGTGACTATTTTATATATTGATGGTTCACCAAGTTTAGAGTACCTGCGCTGATTTACTGTTCTTATTATTGCTTTTACTGTATGGGGTGACACTACATTATTGGCTGTAGGTCTCTGGTGCTCCATTCTTCTATTATTACTCCCTCCTGGTTATTCGTCTCCTTTTCTCTTTTGGTAGCACACAGGTTCACTCTTTACTAAACTCATTGTATTTTTACATATATTTTTTCTTTTTCCAAAACTGGGTTAAAGATTATAGTCTGAGCTCTAAGTAGTCTGTGTGAATCTGAGCTCAATTTAATTTTGCTGCTGAATATATTTCTGTTCCATAAAAGTTGAATAGTTGGTGATGCTATATGTACCTTTTTACATTTTTGCTGATTTTGAAAGGACTGAATGTCTTATTTCAGAACAGATTTACTTCCTGAATAACATTTGATACTTTACTGTATTTAAATCTTTTTACAACAAATTGTCATTATTTGAGCTTTGCTACTTTAAAGTGTACAGTATGTACTCTTTTGATAGCTTTGCAAAGGACGTGGACAGAATCTTTGTTCAGTTTTTATTGCTGTCTGTGTCACCGGTGTAAAGATTTACCCTCACTCTTATCCCTTTGGCCCAATGTCTCCAGTAAAGAAAGTGATAAGAAATCTAAAATTTTTGAGTTGTTGTAGGGACTAGAAATGTGCAGTTCGTTTCATATTGAATTGAAATTCGGACGGTTATTTCGATATTCGTAAATTCAGATATATCCGAATTCCCGAATCACAATAGGAACTGATTTAAACGAATCGGAAATAAATTATAAAGAAACAAAATTTAGTCCAGAATAACGAATTATCAGAATTTGAAACAAATTCGAAAACAAATTCCAAACGTATTAAAAAATGAATTAAAAAAGGAATTTGATATGTAAACATACTGCTCACTATTGCTGAATTCCTTCAAAAACTGTGTGCAAGTGTACGTAAAGTAATTGATGTTGTTTTAAAGCCAAAGGGTATTCACATATTGACTTGCTTTAGATTTCTCTTCTGTTAGCTCACTACATTTTTTAAATTGATAAAAATAAAAAAGTGAAATATATATTTTTGAAAGCATTCTACATTACGTTACTTCTTCACACCTGCTTAAAACCTTTGCACAGTACTGTACATAGAGACAGCAAAATGTTGAAGTAAGATATTTCTTTTGCAACTAGAACACTTCACAAATTCTGAATAAACCTTAATAATACAAAGAAGATTAATATCTCAAAAATCAAACTGTCAATATTTCTGCCGAATGCAAAATTTTAGCATCTTTTGTGTCCAGATCAACAGACTGTATGCCTTTCATAACCTAGGACCCATCAATTTTTTTTTCTGTTTCAATCCTCTTATTAAAGGGTTATTTTTCATTTTAGTAAGGATAAAGCTGGCCATAGATGGTGCAATTTTCTTTTCTGCAAGCACATAGTAGGTACAGCAAACTCTTAACGATCGAACTAGACAATCAAAACCAACCAGGGGTGGTCAAAAAAGAAAATATTGGCTGGGCAATTTACAAGAGTGCTGGTATATAGGGTAGAACCTAGTTTCTGCTCCATACTGCTCTCTAGGACAACAGTTAAAAGACCAACTAGTTGCTGTACAACTCTCATCACAACTAATAAAAGGAAATTGTTATACATATTGTCGAATACATACAGTATCTCACAAAAGTGAGTACATCCCTCACATTTTTCTAAATATTTTATTATAGTTTTTCATGTGACAACACTGAAGAAATTACACTTTGCTGCAGTGTAAAGTAGTAAGTGTACAGCTTGTATAACATTGTAAATTTGCTGTCCCTTAAAATTAACTCAACACACAGCCATTAATGTATAAACCACTGGCAACAAAACAATGTCCAAATTGGGCCCATCTAGCCATTTTCCCTCCCTGGTGTCATGTGACCTGTTAGTGTTACAAGGGTTCAGATGTGAATGGGGTGCAGGGTGTTTCATTTGGTGTTATCATTCTGACTCTTTGATACTGGTCACTGGAAGTTCAACAGGGTGTCATGACTTGGCCGGGAGTCGATCTGGTGATCAGGTTTGTTCTGGGTCGTCTCCCTGCTGCCTGGGCCACTGGGTGATTCCAATTATGAGCAAGCTTCTCATTATCTTCTACCTTTTAGTATGAGACTCTTGCTCCACCCAATGGCCAGCTGTAGTCAGTTACCTGATCTTATGACCTATAAATACCCTCTTCCACTTCCTGCTGGCGCCTTAGGATAGGCTTTGCTTCCTGTTTTGTCTGCTGTTATGTTCTTTTCTAGTTGCGGAAAAGCCTCCGACCACTCTTCGGATCATCCTCTTGGATTGTACCGAACTCGGCTTTCTCTCGACCTCTCTTCTGGACTTCACTCCCTTGGGGTCTGGCTTCTGACCTACTACTCCTAACCATGAGTCCTTTACATGTTTATTGTTCCCTGAGTTTACTTGTTGCACTTTCATTTGAGGTCCCGATATTTCGGCTACTGGTGAGGAAACCAAAGGAGCGGTTGGCGTCTCTGGCAGGCCTAACTGTATCCTAAGGCCAGATGGACCTCAACGAGTTGGTGCAGGCTGTCTCTTTTCAGGGACAACTACTGGGTGAGAAGGCCAACCATGTTAAGTCGTGGGAAGAGAAACTAGTAGCCATTACGTTTATGTTGTCCTCCATGTCTACTGCGCAGGTTCCCAGTCCTGCTGCTCTTCTGTTTAAAGAGTCCCATCTACTTAATGATTTCTCCATGTCTATTGCACATGGTCCCAGTCCTTCTGCACCCAACGTTCAAGGGGCTGTAGCTAGGGAATTGGTTGCCGTGGTAAACACCGTGGGTCTGCAGGCTCCTAAGATACCACTTCCTGAAAAGTAAGGTGGCAACCCTTCTGATTGACGGGGTTTTCTCAATCATTGCCAGTTGCACTTTAGGAATCAGCCCTCTGTTTTTGCCTCTGCTCAGGCCAGGATGACATTTCCTTACTTAAAAGCAAAGCTTTGACCTGGGTGTCACCTCTTCTGGAGAAAGAGTCTCCTCTACTTAATGATTTCTCCACCTTTACAAACATTTTTGAAAGCATTTTTGACGCTCCTGACAGGATGTCTGCGGCGGAGTGTAGTATCCTGGGCAGGTCAGTGTTATTCCACCATGGCCTTTATTGATTCTAGTGTTGGCGGTGTGTTGCTTGAGGCAGCACTGGTTAAAAGACTTCAGATTCCTATCTTTCTCCCTGTTCCGGGGGAAGAGTGAGAGAGGGGGACTCTCTCTCTGCCATGCGCATTTTGTATGCCCAGGGACTTTTGTCATTTGGGATATATCTCTTGTTACACTGAGCATGCTCAAACACTTTGCTGTTTAAACCATATCTTTGGATAAACTGAGCATGCTCAGCCACTTTACTGTTTGACATCTAAAATTAAATAAGTAGATAATGCACTCCTTGCTCTCCATCTCACATAAATCTTAACCCAAACTCCCTTAGCTGTCTTCACAAACCACATGCAATACCATTGCTGATGAAAATGTAAAATGAATAACAATTTGGTATGTTGTTTACTATTTCCAAATGATAAGTTTTTTCACCACAAAAATGTAATGTGTACCAACATCATTAATCCAATTCAAAATATCATTACCAAAATTCAGAGGGTAACACCACTATTCTACATTCAAACGCCAATATTCAAAAAAGATCACAGAATAAATCAAGAAACAGAACTCCTGACTGATATAGATACACCACCTATAGGTAAATGGCCCAATAAATTTACTTTTTTGTTGTAGGAGGGTTCCACCACCATTGCAAATTTTGCCATATGCGTTCCACGGGGAAGGACAAGAAGCTGCCTTGTGAATTCCACACCAGAACCAATTGCAGCCTCTTACCAACAAAAAAAAGCCTCAAAATTAGAGATGGGCACATAGGAGCATGTTGAAAGTAATCAGACATACCCAGCCTTGGAGCCAGATGGCATTTCACAGAAACAGATTGCTCAATGGCACTCAGGACTTCCAGGGAACATCTGAATTGATTAACTTTAGGCACCCCATGGACTTAGGGCTGTTTAACACCACAGAGATGGAGGCTCCATGCATGTGGCAGCACAGTGGCTAAATGCAATAATTTTGAGAATGTACTGCATAACTCAGCATCAACCTAGAGAACATGAATCTGTACTCAATGTGAAGTGAGGTGAAAGTGAGCCCAAACATAAAGAGTCCAATATCTCAAAAGTAACAGAAGAAAGAGAGAAATCTTGTGGACTTTCAAAACATACCTGTATCCTGAGGTGAATTCTGGAACAGACCATATTCATACTTGAAAACATGTTCTGATTATATAGGAAAGAATCAGTTTAGTGAAGAAAATGCAACACGTCAGTATCATAGAAAAAGCTCAGTCACATTGAAGGGGGAATGTCGCCATCTAGGGACTTTTTTGGAAGTGTTGAAACAGAATTTATGTGGAATAAATTTAAAAAAGGTGGACTTTATGTGCTCCAAAATTCCCCCTCAGAATAAAATAATAAATCAATTTAATCTAGAGTGTATTGAAAACTTATAAGGATAAGTTCAAGATAACACTTATTTTGTCTCAAGTCTCCAGAAGGCAAATGATATTGAAAATAGATATCAAAGCACTTCTGAGAGAAAATATGATAACTTATATATAGGTTCTATGTAGGCAGTACCTTGAAAGACAATGAACAACTTTTCAAAAGCTAGTGTAATAAAGCATCATCTCTCAAGCGCATTTTGTGGCCAGGACATAGATCCTTAGCCGCCAAAATGAGCTGATCTCAAAAAAGACAGAGCAAGCGTTGTAAAGGTCTAAGGAAAGACTATACATGGTCAGTTATCTGTTATAAACTGTATTCTTGCGAAGTGTGTTATTCCTGAAAGACATCTATCAAAGAGAATCAGGGTTGGCTGTGGTTGCTAGCAATGTAGCCGGGGCCTTCTGAGATTTGGCAGTCTGTAACCTGTTCAGTATGTACGTGCTCTCCTGTGGGCAGGGGATGAGGGTACGCTACCCTTGCCAGGGTTGCGCCTGTGTGTGGGTGAAGTAGATGGGTTTGGTGAGAACTGGTGTCTCCTAAGAAAGGCTGAATCCTCACGATGTAGAGTGTCCATGACCTCAGCTTGTTGATTAAAGTGTGGTCCACTCACATGCGACCATCCAGGGATTTCTATCTGGGGAATGCCTAGGGTGATGCAAAAGTTTGCAGTGTCTTCAGGGTGCCTGAGTGATGCGAAGTGTCCTCTGGAGCCGGCGAATAAGCAAAATGGAAATTTCTATTTTTATGGATCTTCCCTTTCCCGCAAAATGTTTAATAGTGGCTGTAAGTCTTTACGTTTTTGCAAAGTGATCGGGGAGAGGTCTTGAAACAGCTTTATTTCAGAGCCCTGAAAAAGTATGCGACCTCTAATCCTGGTGTTGTGAAGTATCTCCTCTTTTAGTTTGATTTGGGCTAGACATCCAATTATGTCCCTGGGTGGGTCAGACTCCCTTCCCTTGGGTCTCAAAGCCCTATGAAGGTGCTCGATCTCTATTGGGGTGTCAGGTGGTCTTCCCAAAAGATCATTAAAGATTGTAAGGGCGGCCTGTGTTATTTGTGCAGGTTCAACAGATTCTGGGAGCCCCCGAATACGGATGTTGTTCCTGCGCTGTCAGGGAACTTCCCACAAGAGAGCTGGATCTTCCGTCCACACTAATGCAGCGACGCCCAGTGGCCTATTTAAACCAGCCTGCTCCAGCCATTAGTTGCTGGATGATCTTCAGCTTCCTGTTTCCTGTTTCCTGAGTTCCTGTTCCTGTTTACTTGGATTACCTGTTACCGACCCGGCTTGTCTCACCTGTCTTGTCTCTCCTCCTGGCTCCGACCATCGGCTTGTTTACCCACTCTGCTTCAGTCTGCTGTTCCCGTGTATGACCCCCGGCTTGCTCCTACGGACTCCTCTACTGCTTGATGAACTGTGTTTGACCCCTTGGCTTGATCTTGACCTCGCTCTTGTCGCACGCCTGGCTACCTTCTCCAGTCACCTTCAAGGCATCCTGCATTTCAGCACGCACTACGTGTCTACAACCACCGTAGTCACCTCTTTACCGGAGCTTGCCGCAGCTGGCGACCCCTGTTCCTTTGGGCACAGCATTCCCTGTCTCCACCTCCAGGGGTGCCTTGCACTTAGCCACAAGGGAAGCCCTCTCAGCACCTCGGCCTCTGATCAGGTACATGATATGCGCCCTCTATTCTCAAGATCCTCCAGGTGTCTGTGCAGGTCTCTGAGTTGTGTGGAGTGGTCTGATAAATCTCTCTGTGCACTTAGGATGTCTGTATCATGTCTGTCTGTTATTTCTTCACCTTCCTTAAGCCTGCCAGAGATGTTATGCATTTCCTTCTTAAGATCAGCTATGGCTGCTGATAAAGTGGATTTGATGTCATCAGCTATGATTTTAAGTTCTTGTAGGGAAACGCAGTGTGAGGATGCTGAGTGTCCAGGGGTGTCAGAGGGCTTGCTGAGGGCAGGAGAGAGGAGTGTGGGGTCGCTTGAGGTGGTGGGTTTTGTCCCCTGGGGGCTGTGTGTCTCACTCACCTCCTTGCTGGCTGATTCGGCCTGTGCTGCAGCATGTGAGGCCTCTCCTGCCAGCCTCTTGAAAATGTCCGGAATCTGGACCCCTGATCATAGATCTTGACCCCTGGGGGATCGAGAGCGTGTGGAGGATGAGGATCGATCATTCTTCCCCATTTTGGTGCTGAAGAAAGCCGCGGATTCTGCAGATGGATGGCAGGAGCTCTCTCCTCACATGTCTGCTGCCATAGACGTCCAGGCCACGGCCCCTAATTTATATATTTTTTATACATTGTAGTATTTTTTTCATATGTTTGTTTTTTGAGTACTGTTCCCACAACCTATATATTTGAATTAGAATTAATGAAACTAGAACATGATTGGTTTAATAAATTCTTGGACTTTTTAACACCATGTGCTGGTGACAAATTTCTCTCTATACTGTATGAAAACACATAAGTGTAGTAGTGTTGCAAAATGTAATAAAACAACAATTAGCAACTCACATAGGGATGAATGTAAAATGCTTGTCATCACAGTTAGGAAGGGGCCATGTCCAGAAGAGGCGTCAGTGAAAAGGAACACTGGCAGAAGAGACACCAGTAGTAATCAGATAGTGTAAAGATCATTGTATATAGTCCTGTGAAGGTATTGCCCTGGGTCAGTTTGCTGCCAAAATTTCAAGGGGTGAACACTGCTGTTGGGAAGTGACGGTATGGTGTCCTAGGAGTTTCATAGGAATACATACAAGCGATCTTCACACTATCTGATTACTACACGCGTCTCTCCTGCCAGTGTTCTTACTACAGCTATTCACTGATTCCTCTTCTGGATGAGACCCTTTCCTGACTGTGATAACAAGCATTTTACATTCATCCTTATGTGAATTACTAATTGCTGTTGTTTTAATACATTTTGTATCATCTACTACACTTAGTCTGCACACTCTACTGTGTTTTCTTGCTATTTAGAGAAACCTTCAGTCTCTTAGAAGTGCTGCACAAAGTGTATTGGATTTACCACACCATGGAATTTAAATACTAAGAACTTCCCCAGAGGATTCGGTTTTCATTAAGTGTCTGCCCCTATTTTCCCAACTAAACCTCTGCTGCATATTACTCACAATTTTCTGTATGTTGTATGCTGGTTAACAGGCTCGTTGTTGCTGCAGAACCCTCTTACTCTTGACTCCTCCCAGAAAGAAGTACAAGATGGTATAAGGGAATAACTAGTAAACCTATAATGACACTCACCATGTTTTATCAGGCTATTTCTAAAAGTTTCTTCTTGTAAGTCATTTGCATCTTGCCGTTTTTCTCTTTTATTAGGTGGCACTGAAGAGTTGATCGATTCTATTTTTTTAGGAATGTTTTCTCCACAGTTCACACTAGGGAAGAAAGAAAGAGGACATTGACTAAAATGACTAGCAATATAGGCAGGGGAGATGTCACATTTTTGGCACAATGTGTTGTAATTTATTGTTTTTCATTAAAATTATTTTTTGAATTATAGACACCATAAATATTCTAAAGACCAATTTGTGGAGAACTAGGAATGCCTATTTCTGTAGACCCTCACTTACACATTATCAACAATCCACAGTCCTCAATGCTAACTTCAACCCAACTGCATCTGCAGGAGGGTTAGCCATGCAGTGCTAAGAATGCTAAGCTACAGAAGATTGCTACACTGTACAAAAGGCTTGTGTCAGAGTGACACTCCTGTTACGTTAGAGATTGCTGTTGTGTCACAAGTTTAGGTAGGTGTTGAGCCACAGCCATATGGAGAAGGAGACATTGCTGTTCATTCTTCTCTCTCACTACTGAGATCCTGATGTTATGTTGCACCATTTTTCTCTGGCCAGCAGGAGGAGAATTAAAGCCAAGCAAGCCCATAGACTTCTACTGAGAGTGCTAAGAATCCTGGGAGTGTTAGTTTAAAACAGTAGCCATATAATAGGATCAATAGACTCTATACAATACACTTCCCAATAAACACAGTTTGGATATTCTCTTTTTGGATATTCAACTGCCAGCGGGAGACCAAACCAGCAGAGATCTGATCCTGAGACTGGGAGCACAGCAGTGCTCATGTTACAACACCATCACTGCTCCAGCACTCTCCACTCACCCTCTGCTTCCCACTGCTGATCACTAGAGGTTTTCAGGGAGAGACTGAGGGGGCCCCTCTTCTACAGTGAGAGGTCACTGCAGCATCCCAGGGACTGGTGAGAGGGCTACTTGCCCATTGCTGATACTGCTAGCAGGGACTCAGCCACTGAGAGTAGGACACCAAATATACCCAATCCGTAATGCACCCATATTGCACTCTATACTGCACCTATAACAACATTATATCAGATTATACCAAACCTTTACTGCAAGACTATACTGTACCTATACTGTACTTTTACTGCATGCAGGTTAACTTACTGTAGACTGTCGTTACAGGAGTTGTAAAGGCAGAAGGTTTTTTCTTTATCATAATGCATTCTATGCATTAAGATAAAAAGCCTTCAGTGTGCAGCAGCCCCCCTAACACTTACCTGAGGTCCATCTCTATCCAGCGATGTTCACAAGTGTCCCAGCCGACCGAGATTCTCCTTCCTGTTCAGATGAGACACAGCAGCAGCGCCATTGGCTCCCAGTGCTGTCAATCGAAGTCAGCTAGCCAATTAGGGGAGAAAATGGGCCGGGCCGGTTCAGGGCTCTCTGTCTGAATGGACACAGGGAGCTGTGACTCGGCTGAGGTGCCCCCATATTGTATGTATATGACACTAAACATGTCAGAGGGGCTGAGGTTCTTGAGAAGGTCGAGGTAAAGAACCAAAGACTCATTCTATCTGGTGCTCCTACGGGTGTAGCACCACACAAGATGCTGTTTAAACAGATAAGATAGCAAATATCTGAGAGTAAAGACCAACCAAATAAATTCCTTGTGCTAGCAAGACTCTTGACAAAATAGCCAACTCATCAAAATCTCCAACCACGTCACTTCTGGTGCAGCTGAGTCACGATCAGCTGGCGTGACGTCAACACTGCGCATGTGCAGATCATCGGAGGTCTAGGGAAATGATAGACCACTGCCATGTTGGCACACCTAAAACATTTCTGATTCCCCATCCTATTGGTAAACTCGGGTAAACAGTGGCCGCTCACTGGAATTTTATTATAACATGGTGGCCTATCGGCAAAAACCCTTTCATAGAACTATAGAGGAAGATCAGATGGTCCCGAGTTTACCAATAGGACAGGGAATCAGAAATGTTTTAGGTGTACCGCCATGTTAGTACACCCAAAACATTTCTGTTTTCCCCCTTTTTCGTAAACTTGGTAAGTTTTATAAAAGGGGCTTTACCAGCAGGCTGCCATGGTACAATAAAATTCCAGTGAGCGGCTGCTGTTTACCAGAGTTTACTAATAGGACCGAGAATCAGAAATGTTTTAGGTGTACAAACATGGCGTTGTTCTATAATTTTCCTCGTCTGCCGACAATCTGCGCATGCGCAGTAGTGATTGGGCCGCAACAGAAGTGACGTGGTTGGAGATTTTGACGAGTTGACTATTTCAGCATCCCCCAACAGAAGTCCGCTGGTGCACAATAGATGCCATGGAAACCAGGACGCTGCTTGGTTACATGGGCCAATAGGTGGCCATCATTGCGACCAATCGGTAACAGTTGGCTGACCCCTTTTTAAATGTTGCATTTTCTTTATTTGATGTTCTTTGTCCATGTGGGTCAGTATAACATCAACCTGTATTATAGTTTGTATTTTGTTTATTGATGTGATATCTAATGGTGTTCCTTCTGTTATAGATGATTATTCATAACCATGTACTCCTGAAGAAGAAAGCTATATTCTGTCTATTTCGAAATGCATTGGATGATTTATTTCTCCTTGTTTCAATTTGTGGACAGAAGCACTTGGTTATCTCCACATACCTCTAACGACAGATGTGTTAAAACCGCATAATTCTTTTTTTTTTTTTAAATATGTACTAATAAAACTGATTATATTTTTTACATATACAATTGGTTTTGCACTTTAAAGTGCCAATAAGAGGTTGTATTGCTCCATGATAACAAGTGGGTGAACTGGCGGAGGTTGAAAAGGTTTGGTCCAGTATACCCCACTGCAAGGTGTGATAGACCCAAAAATTTCCTGGGCACTGAAGACACTGATACACAATACATGCAGAGACCCTGGGTAAGTTCCATTCCTCAAACAGACAAGTCCGGCCTAACTGCATTTGCTCAACAGCAGAGGATTCTTGGTCTGAGCTGGATGTTAGATAATTATTCCAAATTCATAATTTGGCACTTATTGGAATTATATTATATTCATGGCAAACTTGCAAAATATATTTGGTTTTATGATTAATCATAATATTAATATGAGTGAATGACCTTCATCAGGTGATTAGTGATGAAGTTCTTCAGCTGAGGCAATAATACTGTATGTCAGATATTTCTGGTGTATTTAGCTAGTTGGAGGATGACATATAAGGTATCTGGTATAGAATGTCATGGGAAGTCAAGAATAGACAGGATCTATGTAATATGAGGAATAATACATATATTTGTTTAAATAGTGTTAGTTGGGATTAGTGTAATCTCAGCCATAATTAATAGTATTTGTATTGATTTACAAACATTTTGTATAAATTGGTAATATGTGTTATTTAAAGCGGAGTTCCGGCCACAAAATCGACATAGACGATTTTGGGCCATCCGCTTGCTTATGGTCACCTGAAAATAAATGGATAGTTAAGATTTTTGTATTGTTTACTTACCTTGTTATTGAAGAAAAATATACTCACCTTTCTTCCACTTCCTCCCTCTGCGGCCGCGGCCCGCGCCGTCACTTCCTCTTTGCATTGATTCCTGGGAGCTGAACGTCATCGCTCCCAGGAATCAATGCGCCTGCACAGGCCCCACTCGTCAGTTCCGGTGCAGGCACCTCATTCCCTGCTAAACAGCTTCTGGGCATGCCCAGAAGCTGTGGAGGGATGACGCGCCCACACCGGAAGTGACGAGCGGGGCCGGTGCAGGCGCATTCTGGGAGAAGAGGACACGGAAGAGGACGCGCTGGCTTCAGCTGCCCACACCTGAGATGGCAGCGCTGGAGAAGAATTTTTCAAGGTAAGTATTTCTTCTAAAAGGTAAGTGCGACCCGGGACAGTACAGAGGCTATCCATTGTGGAATGTACTAGCCCTGACTGTCCCAGGGGTATTTTTATTGAAAAAATATTTTCGTGGCCGGAAATCCGCTTTAAGTAGCTCTTTGGTTATATGACATAACATGACATTAGCTACGTTACATGAACAAGAATAGAGTGTTACATGTGGGCTTGTCAATCAAAGTCCATATATATGACTTATTGAATTTAGTACTTCCTCTTGTAAAGAAATAGCTGAAGTTAGCAGAAATTATGTATGCCATACAAAGTTTTGAGCGTTATGAAGTTATGACAGATGTCTACATGTAAGATATAAGCCAAGAGATCCATATTCACGGGGTCACACACTAGGAGAGATTACATAAACATCATAGACACATACTAACACAAAGACAGTCCATTTCTATAGACGTCATTTCCTGCTTCTTCTTGAATATGCTGCTTAGAATAGGACATGGAAGGACACATGCCAGACCGCTGTTCTGTCAGCAATGAACACAGAGCTCCTGTGTTCCCTCTGTTCATTCTATAAGCCCATCCCCCACACAGTTAGAAAGCACCCCCTAGGGACACATTTAACCCTTTGATTGCCCCTGGTGTTAATCCCTTCCCTGCCAGTGACATTAGTACAGTAACAGTGCATAATTTTAGCACTGATTACTGTAGTAATGTCACTGGTCCCCCCAAAATTGTCAATAAATGTCAGTTAGGTGTCCAATCTGTCTGCCAAAATATTGCAGCCCTGCTAAAAATCGCTGATTGCCGCCATTACTAGTAAAAAATAAATAAAGGAATAAAAATGACATAAATCTTTCCCCTAGTTTGTAGACGCGATAACTTTTGCGCAAACCAATCAATATACACTTACTGGGATTTTTTTTTACCAAAAATATGTAGCCGAATACAAATTGGCCTAAAATTATGAAATTTTTTTTAATTATTTTTATCGATAATGTTGTATAGCAGAAAGTGAAAAATATAGTTTTTTTTTCAGAATTGTTGCTCTTTTTTTGTTAATAGTGTAAAAAATAAAAATCGCACAGGTGATCAAATACCAACATAAGAAAGCTCTATTTGTGGGGAAAAAAAGGACATCAATTTTATTTGGGTACAGCATTGCACAACCACGCAATTGTCAGGTAAAGTAACACCAGAGATGTATAGTAACTAAGTAGAACTACTTCACTACTGTACCTAAGTACCGAAAGGCGGTATCTGTACTTTCCTGGGGTAGAATTTTTTTCTCCTACTTCCACTTTTACTTCACTACATTTTTTCGATGATTTCAATACTTCTACTACGATAATTTTTTTTTTTGTGCTGCATAGTTACTCGTTACAATTATAAAAATTACCACTGCCAGAACAGTAGATGGCAGCTTTCATGAAGTTCAAAAAAATGTGTATAATGTCATGTGTAAATCAGCGCATACGAAAATAAATGCTACTGTATGTATAAATAAAATGGTCTACATATCTGCTGTTAAGAGGAAAGAGAACCTCCCCCAACCAAGGAGAGTCACAAGCGTACATAGACCTTTTTTCTGGTAAGAGGCTGATTTAGCTTTTTTCACTGGAAGTTGAGAGCACAGGTTTTTCAGTTTTGTTTCACTGGAAGAGTCTTTTTGTAACGCTCTGCTATTTATAATTAGGGGTTTGGATCTTCAGCTGCAGATAACCACTCAGTAGTATTGTAGAGAATATGTTAAGTCACCCGACCTAACTCTCTTTACTCATCATAGTGGTTGGAATGAGTTTCTGGACACACAAAGCACATACACTAGCAAAAGCACAGCAGTTCAGTATTATGCAGCAAATGATATAGCAGGCAGTAATTAAATACTCAGGGCTAGTAGTTTAGGCACACAGAATAGCAAGCAGACATATAAAGGGAATCCTCCTTAATAAGAAAGGTGCATGTGAGCCAGGTTCAAGAGTAACAATGGTAGCAGTACTGATATTGAGAGGGGGTTCCCTGTGGGGTACTCAGGAGTAGTAGCAATCTCAGTGTAAGGCAACAGCAAGTAGTGTTCAATTGTATTAATGGTAGCAGAGATATATTGAGAGAGGGTCCCCTGTGGGGTACTTATCGGTAGCAGCAAACCCAGGAAGGCATCAGCAAGCAGAGAATCAGGAGAGAAGAATGGTGGGAGATGCTTCGGTTCTGTTGGTTAAGGCAGCGGTGCAGGAATCCTCGGTAGGCACAGGGAAGATATGGGTAAGGCTTCCGGTATGAGCGGTTGCACGAACGGTTTGTTTGTGCAAACCGCTGATTGAAATAGGCGCCTAGAGCGGCACCCGAGAATGACGTCACAGGCGACGTCAGCGCCATGCGTCACATGCGTTCCACCTGACCGAGGGGTGGAACGCAAACAGGAAGTCCGGAACCAGGAAGTAGAAGATTCTTACACTATTTGGATATTATTTTGCACTTAACTTCATCCGCCAGGTAAGGGGGAAATCGACAAGGTGGTGGGAGTCTGCACCTATTATTTGGAACAGCACCTGTTTGATTCCTGCACCTTTGAAAATATATTCATCTTGTTTTGTCACATATATATGGTATTATGGCATTATGGCATTATATATATGGACTTTTTATTGACTTTGATTTCAAACACTCTTCCTTTATTTCATTATTGGAATATATTGTTGTATATCACATTGGTTTATATATGATTTAGCGCACCAATAAGCTGTGGAGAAAAAAAAAACATGCAGGGAAGAGAAGGAGGGATGCTTTAAAGGGGGAAGGGGGGGACATACTTTATCTGTTTTTGTTTACAAAAAGTTACAGCCAAAGGAATTGTGATTGTCCTTTAGGTTAATCATTTGAAATAATAAAAACCAATATGATGTTCAAACTTTTGACTTTTTTCTTTAATACCTACAAAACACAGTACTTGTACTTTTACTTTCAGTACTTGAGTAGCAATTTTTTTAAAAAAAAAACTACTGGTACTTTTACTTTCGGTACTTGAGTAGCAAAATTAAAAAAAAAAAACTACTTGATATACTTAAGTACAAAAAATGTTGAATACTTTAGTACTTCTACTCAAGTCACTTTTTGATTGAGCACTTGCACTTCTACTCAAGTCACTTTTTGATCTAACACTTGTACTTTTACTCAAGTATGGGTTTCGAGTACTTTATACAAGTGTGAGTAACACAGTGCCAAATTGCAAAAAATGCCCTGGTCATTAAGGGGGAAAAGCTTCTGGTCCAGAAGTGTTTAAAAGGGATTTTTTGAGAAAGATGGTTATACAGAATGTTGAGAAAACGGAAAATTTATATCAAATACTTACCGTAATTTTCCTTTCCTGATGGACTCCATGGCAGCATACGTATCAGGGTTTGGCCCCGCCTCCAAACCTACCCATAGGACCTCACTCCCATAAATCTTTGCTCCTGTTCAGCACACGTGTTCTGTAACTATCCTCCACAGAAATCCGGGAGGGAACTCCTGCTGCCATGGAGTCCATCAGGAAAGGAAAATTACGGTAAGTATTTGATATAAATTTTCCGTTTTCCTGACAGACTCCATGGCAGCATACGTATCGGGAAATAACTCGCCGTACACACAGGGTGGGCAGGTGCTGAACAGAAAAGTTTAATGCATTTTGTCAAACAGACAGGACTTGCAAACCGAAATTCACAGAAGAAAGAGCCGCTGGCTCAACACAGTAATGGGATAAGAAAGTGTTAATAGAGGACCACGACGCTGCTCTGCAAATGACTTCAGGAGCCACATGTCTGGATACTGCCCAGGAGGTAGAGATGCTCCGCGTCGAATGAGCTGTAACTACTGCTGGAGGGGTCAAGCCCTTAGCCCTATAAGCCCACTGGATGGTCTGGATGATCCAAGAGGAAATGGATCTCGTCGAGGCTCTTGAACCTTTGTTTTTTCCATAGAAGGTAACAAAGAGATGTTCTGATTTTCTGAAAGAGGAAGTGGCATCTAAATATTTCTTAATACACACTCCAACATCCAGCGGATGAACCGAAGATTCTTCCTCTTCCTGTCTAAAGGTTGGTAATACTGTTTCTATGTTTTCATGGAAGACAGAAGTCCTTTTTGGTCTCGCATCCAGCATGGGGATGAGCACCACTCTGTCAGGAAAAAAGGTTAAGAAAGGCTCTTGTGTCCCAAAGGACCCAATTTCCGACACTCTCTTTGCTGAGGTTATAGCTACTAGAAACACTGTTATCAGTGTAAGCTCTCTTATGGTCAAGGAATCAGACATGTCCTGAATCTGACACGCCAGGAAATCCAGAACTAGTGGCAGATCCCACTTGGGAAACCTGGGTTTTCTCTGAGGTCTGATTCTCACTGCCCCTTGGAAGAACTGACGAATTAGGGCATGAGTGGCCCAGGAGATCCCTGTAAAAGTGGAAATAGCCGAGACCTGGACTCTGAGCGAACTCACTGATAGAGGCAAATCCAGTCCTGATTGGAGAAAGCTCAATACATCCTGGATCTTAATTGAAGATTGAGGATCAGGCCTTGTATTCAGTTGTGCAGAAAATTTTTCCCAGATTCTCTGATACACCCTGTTCGTTGAGCTTCTTCTAGCACTAAGTAATGTCGAGATTGCCGTTTCTGGACAGCCTAAAGCCTGTAACCTCCTCCTCTCAACATCCAGACCCTGAGATGTAAACGGTCTGGGCACGGATGGAGCACAGACCCCTGGGACAACAGATCCGGTCTGAAGGGTAGCGGAATTGGGTCTCGGACACTGAGTAGTGTCAGAAGGGGAAACCATGGCCTGTTCGGCCAGAAGGGAATCACCGCCACTACCTCCACTGGCTCCGACCTGAGTCTCCGAAGGAACTGCAACACAATCGGAATTGGTGGGAAGGCGTATGCCCTGTGGAATCTCCACTGATCCGAGAGTGCATCTATCCCTGATGCTTGTGGATCTCTGAATCTTGAGTAGTACTTCGGCAGTTTGTGATTGCAGGGGGAGGCGAAGAGGTCTACCTCTGGAGAAAACCCCAATGTTAGGATCCAGTTGAACGTTTCCGTGTGAAGGGACCACTCGTTGTTGTCCAGATCCACTCTGGACAAGAAGTCTGCTTTGACATTCTGGACTCCTGGAACATAAACCGCTGAAAGATTCGAGAGATTTTTCTGTGCCCAGGACATAATCGGCTCCACTTCCCTCAATAGGGACCAGCTGCGTGTTCCCCCTTGTTTCCTGATGTATGCCACTGCTGAGGTGTTGTCCAGGCGCAGCATGACAGGTTGGTCTTTTGTCAGGTGAGCAAATGCTCGAAGAGCTTGGAATGCTGCTCGGAGTTCTAGTATGTTGGATACTATTCCTCGAGTGGAAAATTCCCACCTGCCCTGTGCCACCTCCGACAGACAGTGGGCACCCCAGCCTATGTTGCTGGCATCCGAGGTAACCACTACCCACGGAGCTGGCTTCAGAGAGTGGCAGTTCAGCAGGTGGTCTCTGCATAACCACCAGGGGAGACTCGCTCTCATTGAAGGGGTTAAGAAGATGCGTTGATCCAGATGCCACGTATCCCATTGCTGAAGGAATCCCTTCTGAAAGGGTCTCATCCTCCACAGGGCCCACTTCACCATGGGGACTACTGCGACCATAGTCCCGATCACCTTCAGGCATTGACGTGCCTGAAGATGAGAGGATGAGAGGGCAAAGCGAATCCTGTCTCGAAGAGTCCCTATCTTTTCCTCTGGAAGAGAGATAGTCGCCTTCTCTGTGTCGAACAGAGCGCCCAAGTAGATCAGGGACTGAGTTGGAATCAGGTGACTCTTCTCCTTGTTGAGTAACCAACCAAACTTCTGGAGAGTGGACACGACCTGCTCCAGATGAACTAATAGTTGATCTCTGTCTTGGGACAACCGGAGTAGATCGTCCAAATAGTGGTGAAGACGGATACCTTTCAATCTCAGTAGGGCTACCACGGCCAATAAGATTTTTGAAAAGGTCCGTGGAGATGTTGAGAGCCCGAATGGGAGACAGATAAACTGAAGATGTAATCCTCCCACTTCGAACCGGAGAAACCTTTGAAAATCTTCGTCCACAGGGACATGAAAGTAGGCGTCTTTCAAGTCGATGGACACCATCCAATCTGCCGGCTGGACTGACTGCTGTATGGACAACAGGGTCTCCATTTTGAACCTTTCTTTTTTTATGAATTTGTTCAAGAAGGTCAAATCTATTACTGGTCTCCATGATCCGTTCTTCTTTTGGACCAGAAAGAGCGGAGAATATATTCCTTGGCCTCGCTCGGACTCTGGAACGGAGATGACAGCCCCTTGAGCAATGAGAGCTTCGACGTAAGAAAACAAAATCTGACGCCTTTCTTCTAGGCATGGTATGGCAGTAGGCAGGAACCTTGAGCCTGGCCTCTCCTTGAAGACCCACTTGTGGCCTGAAGACACCGTCCTGACGGCCCAGGGGTCCTGAATCGAAGCCGCCCAGACATGTCGGAAGGAGCGTAGACGCGCACCCACCCGACATGTCTGAGCGGGCCCACCTTCAAAAGGACTTAGTGGGCTCACGGTCCCCCGAGGAGACGTTCTTTGTCGTCTTCCTGGAAGACTGTCTTGATCTCCAGTTCCGGTTGAACTCCCGACCAGGTCTATAAGAACGAGCTTCCCTGGCCCGGTCAGGCACAAATTTTCTGGTAGGCTGTCCTTTCTTGACGTTGAACTGGCGCCGATCCTGGGGAAGAAACCCAGACTTACCGCCTGTAGCCCGGGTTATGGCCTCGTCAAGTTTATTCCCAAAAAGGGAGGACCCCTCAAAGGGAATACGGCACCAAACTTGCTTTGATGCCGGATCCGCAGCCCAAGGGCGGAGCCAAAGAGCTCTCTTAGCTGTGACCGAGGACAGCATAACTCTTGCCAATAGACGGATCAAGTCTATGGAAGCCTCCCCAAGGAACGACGCGCCCAGCCTAAGCTCCTGGATTGGAGCGCTTCTGGCCACCTCCTCCGAAACCGATCTGACCGATTCGTCTACCACATCAGCCCAAGACTCCATGGCTTTGGATAGAGCAGCCAAAGCCAGGACTGGTTTACAGGCCATACCTGCTGTAAGGTAGATTCTCTTCAAATCAGAGTCCATCCTTCGGTCCAACGGGTCTTTAAATGAGACCGTATCCTCTAATGGAAGGGTCACGTGCTTGACCAGTCTCATGACTGCTGCGTCAACTAGGGGAGGAGACTCAAGATGTTTCACGTCATCCTCTTTGAAGGGGTAAAGTTTAGCCAACTTGGATACTAAGGAATTCTTTCGTTCCACCTTTTTCCACTCCTCTAAGATGATTTCACCCAACTCTCCCAGGAAGGGAAAATTAACACGCTCCTTATTGAGCTGTTTAAAGTACTTCTTCTGCTTGGGAGGGGGAACAGCTGACTCTTCCCAATTTAAGGTCTCTCTGACCGCTTTAACCAGGGAAGGCACCAAGGAATATTCAAAACCCAAGCAGGGATCTTCATCTTCAGAGTCGCTACCCGACAAGAGCACCGACTGATGGCTTGTGTGGGTCGACTCGAAATCTTCCTGTACCTGTAGTGCTACAGGGGAAGGGCTTGGGGAAGCCATTGCAGTGTCTTGAGAACGACTGACACCCAACTCTGCCAAAGAGTCCTTTACCACTCTCTTGACCAAAGCCTCAATGCGTTGATCAGAAGTATCCCTTTCTCCCGCAGCCTGGGAGAAACATCTGTCACAGAAAAGCTTCCTCTCCGGGACACTAGCGCCACAGCCTCTGCAACCTGCTTTGTCAGGTCTCTGTGCGTGGCTGGCTGAAGTGGACGCTTTACGATGATGTGAGCCCGAACGGGACTTTCCAGTAGAGTGCCGGTGGCGAGAGCTTGAGCGCCTTTCACTTCTTTGAGAAGAGTGCCTAGTCTCTGAACGAGGAGGGCTGTGAACAAGAGAAAAAACAGAAAAAAACACAGACAGGAAGCTAGGAACACTTGAGTTCCTACCCCCACCCCCTATAACCCACAACCCCACCAAGAAGCCCCAAATACCTGTTAGGGGCGGGCTGACCACCGGAGGGCAAAGTAGCTTCCATTCTGATGCTGACCTACAAGAATGAGCCGGACAGCATGTCAGAAAAACCAGCAAAGCGGGGGGGGGGGGGGGGGTTGCTCCCAAACTGGGGCCAGTACTCACCAGGAACCAAGGCTAGCAGGCAGAGCGGCAGCGCACAGCAAAAAGACCACAAAACGAACGAATTCCGTATGTGTAACACCCAATATCAGCAGTGTGTACAAACACAACACTGCTGACAGCTCTGGGGTTTAAATATGGCGCCTGGTGACGTCATCAGCGATCGCCACCGACGCCAGCTTACTGCGCATGCGCCGTGCTTACACTGCGCATGCGCGAGAACCAAGCCTCGATCCCGAGGCGCCGCACATGCGCAGTAGCGCGCACCGGAGGCCGGTCAGGAAGTGAATCGCTGACCGGCCCCGGACCACTAGCCACCAGGGAAGGCAGGAGAAAAACCAGGTAAGACATAAAGGCACAAGCAAGCAATATATAAACAAAATAGCTGCCATGGAGGACTTTGTACTCACGGACCGCAGATCACCAGGGATGGATGCACACACCGGACTTATCTCATTCTTAGGGTACCGGCCACCCGCAGCAGCTGGGCTTTTTGGCCAAGGCTGCATACATCTTCGCCCCTACTCCATACCCCGCAGCAGCTGGGGCTTATTGGAGAGCTCCATACCCGACTGGTAGAGCCATCCATCACCCGGAATCCATCTTCAGGTAGGATATCAGGTAATCCTTTGGAGGACAAAAAAAGAACACGTGTGCTGAACAGGAGCAAAGATTTATGGGAGTGAGGTCCTATGGGTAGGTTTGGAGGCGGGGCCAAACCCCGATACGTATGCTGCCATGGAGTCTGTCAGGAAAAATAGACTCAATGGGTTCATCCAAATGCATTCAGATACATTAGATGTAAAAGGAAAACACCTTCAGGAATGCACACCAGTACATGTTTATACAGCTATATCCGAGAAAGCTTTGCCTCACATTCTAACATAAATACCGAGAAAGGTATTGATCAGTACTTGCTACTGCAGAACAGTCTAACACTAGAATAGGTTCTTCAATACAGAAAAAAGTTACGCATATTTCTAATTTTATAGAGATGAGAACAAAGGCATAGTCCATTGTCATCTCTGGGGTGATACAAAACAAGATTTTGTGCCATGAACAAAAGGAGATGTTGCATTCTGTCATATCTAAACTTCACAGTACATTTGTTTTATGCTTTAGGTAATCTGAGACAGGATAAGGACAGTACATTGTCATACAGAAGTTTTCTTTGAAGAAAAATTTAAAGTAGTATTATTTAACATATATAGGTCCATAAATATTGGGACATCGACACAATTCTAATCTTTTTGGCTCTGTACACCACCACAATGGATCTGAAATGAAACAAACAAGATGTGCTTTAACTGCAGACATTCAGATTTAATTTGAGGGTATTTACATCCAAATCAGGTGAAAGGTGTAGGAATTACAACAGTTTGTATATGTGCCTCCTACTTTTTAAGGGACCAAAAGTAATGGGACAATTGGCTGCTCAGCTGTTCCATAGCCAGGTGTGTGTTTTTCCTTCATTATCCCATTTACAAGGAACAGATAAAAGGTCCAGAGTTAATTTCAAGTGTGCTATTTGCATTTGGAATCTGTTGCTGTCAACTCTCAATATGAGATCCAAAGAGCTGTCACTATCAGTGAAGAAAGCCATCATTAGGCTGGAAAAACAAAATAAACCCATCAGAGAGATAGCAAAAACATTAAGTGTGGCCAAATCAACTGTTTGGAACATCCTTAAAAAGAAAGAACGGGGGGGAGGGGGGCGTGGCTAGCGGCCGACATGTGAGCAGCGCACATAGGGGGCTCCGGCGGCTTCACTAGATCCTGCAGTGATTGCGGCATAGATCCTGTGGATTCTCACTTCTCCTGGGACCCCGTTTGTGTCCTGCCTTCAGTGCCTACCTGCACGATGGTCAAGATCGGCTCACAAGGCTCTAAATCCTCGGGGACCTCTCGGAGCGGTCCAGGCCGGGAGGCCTCTCAAGATGGTGCCGGCGCTTCCTCTCAGCAAGTACTCCCGCCTCGGGACAAGCATGGGAGCACCCCGCCGGCATCTTCCCAGATCCCCACGCCATCAAGTAAGCCGGATGCTGCCTCTTCTCGGCCCGACCTCCTGCCACCATCAGGGACCACTTTGCGGACCCCCCCGCATCCTCTCGCGGATCACCTACAGCTCCGCAGGGCCTTGCGGAGGACCCCGACCCTTGGGAGGCTGAGGGGTCGTGGGAAGCGGGGGTGCCCTCTGTACCTGGCACACAGGAGGGGGTGAAAGAGGATGGGGGGTCTGCAGGAGGGGACCTCACACTACAACACATCATGGAGGCTATCCGCACTTGCCAGGCTGCATTAACATCTCAAATAGAGACTGTCAGGCTTGATCTCTCTATAGTGAAGCATGATATGCAGAAGATTCGTGCAAGGATTTCAACTGCAGAACAACGCATCAGTGCTGTGGAGGATACTGTCACCCCTCTAACTGCTAATGTGAGATCCCAACAGGGGGCTTTGCAGGACCATTCTACTAAACTGGGGGATCTTGAAGACCGCATGCGGCGAAACAATTTGCGTTTTATTGGCTTTCCGGAAAAATCTGAGGGCAGGGAAGTGGAGGACTTTCTGGAATCCTGGTTGAAAAACGTCATAGGGACTGATCACCTGTCGCCTCTATTTGCCATTGAACGGGCACATCGGGTCCCTATGCGTCCCCTCCCGCCTGGTGCGCCCCCGAGGCCCCTGCTGGCAAAATTTCTGCATTTCCGGGATAGGGAACGTATCCTGAGGGCCGCCCGTAACCTTCCTGATCTTCAGTTTAATGGCTACAAGATCTCTATTTTTCCTGATTACTCGGCCTCCACTCAAAAGCAGCGGACAGCCTTTAATGCGGTCAAGAGAAGACTCCGTGACAAGCATATGGAATACAGTATGTTATACCCGGCTAAACGACGGATCCTCAATGATGGCAAAGCGCATTTCTTCCTCTCTCCTCAGGAGGCTGCCGACTGGTGGGCATGCTGGGCGTCTATTCTTGGCTCCTGAGCCCTGATGCTACATTTTTCTTTTTCGTTGGTTTGGGCCTAGGACTTCCACGGAGTTGGGGAGGTATTTTTTTTGTATGGTTTTTTTTTTGGTGTTCACATCCTTATCCTGCTATGTACTGATACTGCCGTCCGGACTCTGGCTATCCCTGGCTCCCCTTGTATTTTGTTTTTTCTCCAGCCTTGCTTTTTGGTTTTTGGACACTCTGGCATAGTTATGCCTTTTTGGGACATGGTTTTTGGGCTAAAGCTCTCTGCCAGTTCTTTTTTTGGGCAGAGAGCCGGGTGGGGGGGTGTGGTATGTTTTAGTTTTTTGCTTGCCGTTTTCCCTTTCCCCTATCTTCCCGTCCTTATCCCCTACTGTATTTATCCAAGCACTGATGTTTTTCTCTATTTGCATTCAGGTCACAGCGGTCGCGCGGCCCAGGTGGGTCCTCCTGGGATGTTCCTTGCTCACACGCTCCTCTTTTGCTGGTATGTATGCACTTGCTGGGAGGGATGGGAGTGTGTCCGGGAATGTAGACCCGTACGGTTATATACTTTTTGCCATATAACCCCTTCCTGGTCATGTCTTTGAAACTACTGACATGGAATGTTCGGGGCCTGAACTCCAAAGTCAAACGCTCCCTGGTCTTTGATTATATGAAGCGTACGAAGGCCAACATCCTCCTTCTGTAGGAAACCCATTTCCTACGAGGGCGTTAAAGCGGCCCCCTATTGCCCATGCTTTCCATGCCACGTATTCCTCCTACTCCAGAGGGGTCTCGACCCTGATCACTAGAGACTGCCCTGTACAAATTGTGGAGGTCAAAACTGATCGTTCTGGCTGTTACGTCATAGTGGTGCTCTCCTACCTGAACCAATTGTTCACAATTATTAATGTTTATTTGCCTCCGCCTGT